>NC_137939.1:22530862-23130862 GCF_963969265.1 Rhamphochromis sp. 'chilingali' | reverse complement strand
GGGACTCTTAACATATGGTTAGTTTAACCCTCTCAAGGCAGGCGTTGCCGATTTGCAACAGTTAAAAACTAACAACCTGATTACCCCACATACATATTTTATGAGTTTTTTTACTCAGAAGTACCACTGCAGGACTTGGTTGTGCATTAGCAACAAAAAGTTTAATTTGAGCCTGAGAGGGTTAAAGGTGTTAGTAGTTTGCATATTGTGGTCAGTTGAGTTCTGTTTTTTTAACCCCTTCCCAAATCAAGTGCATAATCATACCTATGGTGGCCACTGTAGGGCAAACACTGGCCATCATTCTGTTGTGAATGTAGGCTGTTAGTCTGCTGATGCATCTTAGCTACTGTATTCATGATGGCAGGGCAACATGGCACCTTCCCATTCCTGTGTATTTTTGTATATGTATGCTTATGGAAGATGTAAATACACACTAGTCAATTTATATTTATGAGTGCAACATTTGTTTCTATTAAACAACCTCAAAAGGTACTTACTGTACCTTTAAAGGAGGACCCCAACAACACAGGACATACAGGCAGATTTCAGGAAAATTCAAGTCCAGAGACAAATGGATAACAAAAGCACTCTGTTTAGTCAAGGAACACAAAGCACAAAGATAAACAACAACAGGCAAGAGGATGAACTAGGTTAAAAAAAACTTTAAAAAAAAAGTATCTAAAAGCATACTGGTTCAGGGCATTATCTAAGTGCTCACTCACATTTGGCAATTTGTACCATGTCTGAGCACATTTAACCCACAAGGTCCAGTTTGTTTGATTGGTATGATCGTTGTGTGCTGGGGTGCAGTTGAAAAGTTTGGCCCTGGCATGAATCAGTTGCATTCATGTAGTACCTTGGAATGCCAAACCTCAAATTCAGATGCCTCTCTGGAAATCACTTTAAGTATTTAATATTTTTGTGAGAGGATATCTGCATAACATCATGAATCTCTTGTTTTCTACAAGACCACTTTTCAAGACGTCATGTGTGGATGAAAGAGAGAGTTCGACCATGAGAGACAGGAGTTGAGATGCTGAGACAAACTGAAGTGTACTTGGACCTGGACTGTTAAGCACAGAATGAACCCAGGCAGTCGTGCTTGGGCACACACTGCGGACAGTGTGAGTACACTCTTAGTGGCAACTGGTCTGCCACAATAAATGGTTCAGGGCTTTCTCTCTTATCTCTTTTATGGAATATCCACTGGAATATCCTTTATCAAAGCAAAAGGGACAATGAGTGCTATGAGGCTAATCTTTGACAACTGTTCATTTCAGTTTTGTGACAACATCCATCTTTGTGCTGCATAATTAAAATGTAGTCTTATAAAAGTCCAGTTAGAAGTCTTCATAAACGTTCCTCCACATCTCTCTTTGACCCTGCAAAGGTCAGAGAAATGTGTTTACGAAAGACTTCTCTATACATCCACCACCCTGGACTTTAAGTACATAGGGAATAATTGGTAACCAAGACATTTGGGGAACCAAAAAAGACTGGGCAGATAGCCAAAAAGGAGGGAAATACAAAAAGTAAGGGGGGGGGGGGGGGGAAGAAAAGGCACACAAAATAATTAAATTCAATGGGCAGATGGGCATAACAAGACAAGAATAGGGGACAAGACCGATATGTAACATATGAATATTCTGCATTACAGCACACTGATGTACTCTATGTCGAGTGAAATACACCATTCAGGGCATTTCCTTGGGTAATAAAGAAAATCACGTCAAAACTCAGTAAAGAAACTGACGTTTAGTTTTAGTTTGGTTTTTTTTTTTTTACTTCAAAAGATGCTTTAATGCCTGAGATAACAATAAAGGATATGCATGTCATCTAGAGAGTCCTCAGTCCCCAGTGGGCAAAACAATACATGTGTATGTACAATTCAAGTAATAAATACGCAAGAACGACAGAAAATAGGAGTAACTGCTGTCTCAAAATTCTTATGTAGAAGCATTCATGCAGTTAAAGCAAAAGAAAGCCAAGATGGTGAGAGGAAGACACATACAGCAGAAAGTAAAGCCAGGGTAGGGGGAGTCTGATGCAGGTGAGAGTCAAACATGCAATAAAGGTTTGAGAGGCCATATCAAATATAAAGCTCCAAGGCTACAGCACAGGGGGCCTGACAGAGCTTCTGTTTCCCTGGCTTTGCGACTCTACTGTAGGTAGGATTAGATTAAAACCTCAGCGATGAAGAGGAAGTTTTTTTTCTCTCTCTCTCTCCATACCCTCACGCTCTACAACAACAGAGCACTAACTGAATGGGGGGGAAACAGGTCGAGCTAAAGAGACGCTTGACCCTGAGAGCGCATTTTCATTATTTAGACATGTTTGTGCTACAGAGTCACTTTTCTGGGAAAGAAGAAGAAGAAGAGAGTGAGTAGCACTGCCAGAGCCAGAGACTGTGTTCATACTCTCCCTTTAAAAAATATTTGGGCTTCTCACTGTCATCAGCTGAATTTAGAGCAGGTTTATTGCTACACCTTCCACCGCAGGAGAAGTTTTTAACATCTCTCTCTGTCTCTTTCTTGGCATCTGGGAACCCATCAGCTGGATGCTGACAAAGTCATTTTTTCAGGGCTTCTGTTGTAACCAAGATATCCAGATAACAAATAACAAATAGCAGAACGTGGACTACAAACAGCAGCCAGGAATTTTCTGGTACCATGAATCTTGTCCCTCGCCTACAGATTCTGCATATTCATATATCTTTGCTGGAAGTATATTCTTGATATATCTCATCACCTTTGATTAAGCTGTGTGGTATAAGACATAGGGTTACCATGAATGTATCACCGCTTAATCTGATTCAAACACTTTTCATGAAGTCTTCCACCAGCCATTGTGAAGCAAACAATTCATCTTTTTAAACCATATTTCCAAGTCCTTCCATTATTTCACCATCACACGACAATACCTGCTTCCTGGGCAATTATATCTAAGAGATAGAGAGCATTCTCTCCCTTCTCTAATCAGAAAGAGCAATTGCCTTTGATAATTTACAACCAGTTTAAGTTTATACTGGCAGAGACAGATTTTGGAGAGCAAGAACGCACTCAAGGCATTATTGCTTTCTAAAGACATTCATTTGCAGACTATTAAAAATTTAAACTGGAGGTGAGGTACAGTAGCTTTAATTAACAGGTGCAGCAACATTCAAAGCTGTAGTGGATCTCTGCCTGCTAGGAAATCAGACTATTTTGATAGGAATCCAGTATATTGTAATAATTAATAACACCGATGAATAAATTGACTGGATTTTGTTCCGTTTCATTTTGATAATTTTCCCACATGGCATGTAAAAATGTTTGGATTTTTATGTTTGATCGTGGGTGTCTGAAGAGGAAAGCATGAGACTGGGAACATTGCGCATCTTAATGTAACCAACCCTAACATATTGTGACATTCAGGTATTAATCTAACATGCTAACAGTTTCATTTATAGCTGTGATTTGAAACAGATACATAATAGCACCTATCCAGGGAAGTAAAAGAAAGAAAGAGAGTGATTGCAGTAAGTTTAAGTCAGACTGAAACAGGTTGCCAGATAACCGGTGCGGTCGCGCTCCAACCAAAAGTGGACATCTCAACCATTTGCAATCAGCCCCAGCCCCAATATATCAAGGTAAAACATATTACATTATATTACATTATTCATTTAAAAACTCAGCAACTTAGAAGATTAGTTTTTAAGTCTATTAACTTAAGGAGTCTTTGAATAAATAGTGGAAAAGGGCTGGTTTACAAGCTGGTATGTGTACTGTGGTTATTTTAGACAGGTCAAACATGCAAAGATTCGCTGTTCTTTCTTTATTATGTAAAAAAAAAAAAAAAGAAAGAAAAAAAGAAGAACTACCATTTGTATTTCACTAAGGGCCACTATAGTCAAACCTCACTGCCCTTCCATACATAGTTGAAAAAGGAAAGCAGCAGAAAGACCCTCATACAAAACAGAGCAGACATAAATATGACAATCATCAAACTAGCTACTATACTGGTGGTTTATAAAGTAGCGTGTTTAACATTCAGGCATAAAAATCAAAACAAAGGGCTTAGCTCTGAGTGTGATTATTTTCTGGAGGATTAAAAAAGATATTAAATAAATAAACGCAGGGCTACAGTGTACATGTACACTTTGAGTTTGTTTGTTTTTTTGTTTTTTTACTTTAAAACTAGCGTTTTACACCGCTAGAGTATAAAAAGTCAGAGAGACAGAGAAAAACTGTTGATTATTTTTTTAGGGGCTTGTTTCCATTAAATAAAAGACCCAAAGCATTAATTTGTTATACAGATGACAGCCTCAGTGAGCAAAGTAGGAGTTTAAAAACAGGTCTGATATTACACCAAGTCATGGGCTAGTTAGGTCGGTAACTAGTACACTCAAAGGCAGGATCCAAAGAGACCACAAGAAGTCAAATATTAAGAGCTTTATTTTACACTTAAGATTAAGCCACAGCAAGGGTACAGAGAAGGGGGAAACTGAAGAAGCAATCTGGGAGGGAAGAACTGAAAGTTAATCCAGGTGAGTTATTTCTAAAAGGTTCACAGAAAATGTTCACTGAGGTAAAAGACGCTGTATGTTTCTTTTTTCCAGGTAGGCATCCAGAGAGGAGGGGCTTAGTGTCCACTGGCTTGTTTCTTCCAGGAATTAACTTGTAGTCGAAGGAGAGAGAGAGAGATTGAGTCAGAGAGTGAACAACCATAAGCATAAGGTGAATTTCCAGTTTAATTCCTGAGAGACGCAGACCAACTGTTATGGAAGTGGTGTGACTTTGAACAATAGGAATCCACTCCTACAGCTGGCACATGAGCACTAAGAACACACTGAGAAGACACATTAGCACACAAGGGGGAGAAGAAAAAATCTGCAAGGAGCTAGGGCACTACGGAGCCTGTTTACCACACTAAGAAGGCAGATAATCTGGCAGAAGCTCGATGGCAGCGCTGGTCCTTTTGTGCTGTGAGCTGATCAGGCTGATGAGACACAGGTGATCTGGCTGAGGAGTGGGAAAAGCTCTGGACTCCACCCAAAGGGGTGGAGAATGTTGCTCAACACACAAACCAGTGGCAGACTATGACATCTTGGGCTCAGAAGAATCAAAGGCAGGTTTCTTTAAATGTTCTTTATTGCAAAAAGAAAAGACAATTAAAAACATCATGCCATTTAAGTGATCACATTTGCAGAGTAAGCCATCTACACTTCCAGCACTCTTGCATTTAAAGAATTTAAGAGATCCTTAAACGTTATACTGTTCAATATTCGCTGTCACTCAGTCTTGCAACAGTTCCTTCTCAATCAGCAGTGTCTCCCCAGGAGTATACAGGGTGCGTGACTGTGACTTCTCATCATCAATGCAGTTTTATTTCATCCTTCACACAGCTTCAAATCACTCCAGGGGCATTTCAGAACCAGAGCATTTAGACTTATGTTTTCAAAAATTCAACGTCTTTAATAATTTGTACTCAGTTCACAGCAAAATTGGGCTGAGAAGTGGTCAGTGATACAGTGATGATTCAAGAATGTGTTCTTTTTGGGGGCAATTAACTAAAAACTGACCTGTTGGATTAGGAGGCTGATAAATTTTAAAAAAGGATTTAGCTAGCCAACTTTTGTGAGTTGTACTTCACAATACGTAAAGGCTTCTGCACTCACTAGAGAAAAAAAACGAGATTTTTCCAGACTTCTAAAAGACTCGTCAGGATCTCAGTATTCAAACAAGCCATTTCTGAGTGAGCCCTTTACACTGGTATTTTCATTCAAGTTGTTTTATTTTTCATTGCATATGTTTGTATTTTATTCTTTTGTAGGAGGAAATTGAAATGCATATTTTAGGAAACTGCCTTGCAGGGTAAAGCTATTCAGAAAATGTGTTTGCAGTGTTCACTGCTAGATAGGGAAAAAAATCACTCTTTTTCTCATGACATCAGAATGCTAAGTGCTCTTCTCAGAACATTTTGAAAACACTTTATGTAAACACAAGTTAGTTGGGTAAATTATTGACACCATGCTCTTGACAACATTTCAATAGTTTTTTTTAGCTTTTTTCATGTGGACAGATTGTTTTTTTTCTTTTCCAAAAAAAGAAGAAGCCCTGTCTACCCACAGTTTTTAAAAAAAAACCCAATTTGATAGTAAAACTACATGTTACTAGGCTACAGAGTCATTATTTGGTGCAAAATACAGCTACATTAGCACTAGGTACAACTACTTCACAAGTTGCATTACTTTACACACTGGATTGTGCTGATTTTTGCCCCCAGAACTGCCTTAACTCCTTGTGCCATTCATTTAACAAGGTGCTGGAATCATTCCCCAGAGATTTTGGTCCATATTGACATGATAGTATCGTGCAGTTGTTCTAGATTTGTTGGCTGCACATTATTTGAGCCATTAAGATGGTTACAATGTGTTCATAAAGGTATGGACATGGTCAGAAGCAAAAAATGTATACTTTGGTACAAAGTGGCCCTAAGGGTGCCAAGAAAGTATCTCCCACATCATTACACCACCATCACCAGCCTGAACCATTGGTAAAAGGCATGATGCTTTCATGCATTTCCATCAAATTCTGATCCTACCATCTGAATGTTGCAGAAGAAATCAAGTCTCATCACACCAGGCAATTTTTTCAAATCGTCTGCTGTCAAAATTTGGTGAGCCCATGCAAACTGTAGCCTCGGTTTCCTGTTCTTAGCTGACAGGAGTGGCACCCAGTGTGCACCCAGCGCACCAGCCTTTAGGTGCAGACTCCAGGAGCGCTCTCTCTCTCCCCCCTCCACATGTCTGTGGTGCTAATAGACAAGCAGCGATGACTGATTTGTTTTCTTGTTTATATTATTCATTGTTATAGTCCCTAAATTAATGGCTCAAAGAAACCTCAACTAAAATGTAAGGCATGTAACTTAAGGAAAATATGAGATGTCAAAACACTGCTGCTATTCTTCAACAGTCTTTTAATAATGAGAATTTGATCGCTTACGAGAAACCAACAGAAACAAAAAGAGTCAGGAGCCCAAAGCTATAGCAAAGAAAGAACAAGAACACACAGTAGTTTGTTGATTCAGGCTTCTGCCCTGAACTAGTTTTTGGTCAACTTAAATAATAGAAACAAAATTAAAACTGGACTGTTGTTAACTCCCAAGTCAACCTACATTGATAAGCAAAACTGTAAAAGCAACAGAAAGATAAAGCCGGTGCTGACTGAGGTGAGGGAGAAGAGAGAGGGAGAGGTGAAAAGACAAACTCTTTATCCACCGTTTGTCTTTTGTCCTGTCTCCTTCTCCTCACCCCCAACCAGTCGCAGTAGATAGCCGCCTCTCCTTAACCCTGGTTCTGCCAGAACAGGGTTACTTCCTGTTAAATATTTAGTTTTTCCTTTCCATTGTCGCCAAGTGCTTATTCATAGTGGATCCTCAGATTGTTGGGGCTGTCTCTCTATTATTGTAGGGTCTTTACCATACAGTATCAAGTGCCTTGAAGGTGACTGTTGTTGTAGTTTTGCACTATATAATTCAAATTGAATTGAATTGAATTGAAAAATTATTAATAGGAGACAAGCTACCTCTGGATCCCTGTAATTCAAACTATTACTTTAGAGTGAAAAACGCATCCACTGTGCTTTACGTGCACAGTCAAATTGAGTGCACAAATAAATTAAACTGTAAATCTACACACAAACTAATAAGAAGGCTGTAGTAGTATTTCTTAGACCTTAAAACTTTTACAGAACTTTCCTGTCCCATATTGAGCTGGTTTCTAGCACACCTGACTGACTAAGGGTAGCAAGTGTCACTGTAGTCTCACTATGTTATTACAAGACAGACTCATGCCTGTCTTAAATCACCAGGCACTGCTTGTTTTAGTGGGAGTACAGAACTCAACCTGAGTATTTTTTCCACAGATCTTGTAGACTCCTAGCTTGTTTCCCATGATGTTTTCCCAGCAGTGATTACTTGAGTCTCCATCGGTGTAGGAAAAACTGTAAAAGAGGAGTGACCACAGAGAGTAAAAAAGAAAGGGAGAATATTCTAAGTCACTGGTAATTAGGCTTACTGTGGAGTTACTCATGGGTTCATTTTGATAATTAGTTCTTACATTTTTTTAATTTTGACTTTTTATTTGTGGTTTCTAATAGTCTGAAAACCATAACAATATAAAATCATGGATTAATGTGTTTCCATTTTAATTTGCATTATGCATTTATCCCACAGAAAAAAATAGACTATTAAAAACTATAGTTCTGCACTCAAAATATCACTTAAGTAAAAATACAGAAGAATTATTCATAAAATCAAATGTATCAAAAGTTAAAAATGGTTATTATTGAGAACTGACTCTTTCAAAGGTTTTGCAAATGTATTCTTTCATATTTTATACGCATCAACATGAAACAAATGTTTAATTTTGGGTTGGCAATTACCTACTTTGTATAATGTGGGATAGTTTAATCTTTAAAAGTGCATTCAGTTTGAGCTGATCATATTTATATGTAGCATTTCTTAGTGGGTTAATTAAAAATTGTAAAACTAATCCACCACTACCAGCAAGAGACAGGCACTGAATAAATCATTTCAGCTGAGAAAAACATTTAACATTACAATTTACCTTACTTTTTTTTTTCTTCTTTTTTTTTTTTTGCACCATGGTTTGTAGCACCAGCTTTCTGTGATACTTATGTTTACTGTGAAGTTTATAGTGAAGGGACCAGACATGCATTTCAATCAGTCTAGCCTGTTTTTATTGAAAGCTATTTATAACTGACAGCAAAATTGTTTATTGTTCTTTAAATAGTAAAATGTCTTGTGCCTGTTTTGTGATACGATGAGGAAGACTTATGCAGAATGATGCCAACATGAAGATATGCAAAAGTCTTGAACCTCTCCTCATTTTTGCTTCCAACAAGCTTTTTCATTCATTTTTAGTCCAGTCCTTGTACCTGACCATTTTATAGGATTTTTTCCCTTTTTGGTATGGTAAAACACTTAGCATGTGTGAATCATTCAAGTATAAAAAAAGCAACCTACCTCAAAGAGTGACCCATCCGGTCTTCACATATTGGAAATCTTAGCAAAACAATTTCAAATTGTATTTTAGGCACTGTTATAAGCAGTGTGTCACAAAAACATATCATTTGTTCCAATTTCTTTGGTTGAATCTGTCTGCCTAAGCACAGTTTTTTTTTTTTAAAAAATAGATTTTTGCTCCAACAAAGTAGTTCCCAAAAAGCTACTAGCCAAAATTTGGCATATCTTGGCATATTGTGTAGTGTTCTTGAAAAAATTGGGGAAACTAAACAAGTGGAGGATGAAAGAAGAAGTGGCAGGCAGAGAAAAAAGAGATGGATGGATGCAGCAGATGAAAAGAAAAAAGAATCGTTGATAAACCTACCACAAAAAGTAAGGAAGTTGTGTGTAATCAGTCATTTCTTTGTTGTAGCTATTCTTCTTGGCAATAACTCTTATACCACTGGAATGCCTGTTTATTTCCCCTTTAGTGGAGCCACATTTGTAAGGACTATGCATTTGTGGACTGAGCAGTTGAGCATGTAGTTACGCCCATTAAAGATTTTCTCTGCCTGTGACAAAAAGCTTGGTATTGTTTTGGGGATAATGGACACAACCAAATACTCAACTCTGCTGCTCAATCCACAACTACATTTTCTATACAAATGTGCAACGATTTAAGGGGAAATAAACAGGCTTCCCAACAACATAAGATTTTTGCTAAGAAGCATTGTTGCAACAATGAAATCATTTACCAAACATACATTTCCATTATTTACATACAGAGGAGGTCAAAAGAGAGATACGTTGCTTCTGCAGCCATCGATAAAACACTGTAGAAGCTCTGTCATGGTTTGGTTTTTCAAAATTGATGGAATTATAAACTAAGGAAAGTGCTGTTGGATTTTGATCCACCGTGTAATACCATCTAGAAAGCATCTGATTGGCAATGGCTTCATTTTTCAGCATGACAATGATCCCAAACACAGTATCAGCTCAGTAAAAGCATACCTAGAAAGACAGACAATGGAACACTATTAGTCATTAGAATTAGACTCTGCAGAGCTTGCACCTCAACATTATTGTAGCAGTGTGAAATCATCTTCATAGAGAACAGAAGAAAAGGCTGCCAACATAAAAAATAGAACTATAATGTCCTTCAGCAAGCCTGGAAAGCTATTCCTGAAGACTACTTAAAGAAATGACAAGAAAGCTTGCCTCAGAGAATTCAGGCTATGTTGACGAATAAAGGTGGTCAAATATTGATATGTTGAAATATTGACTTGCATGCTTGTTAGAACCATACAAACTCTGTTCTGCCTTATATTCTGCATTTCCATGTATGTTTTCCCACTTTTCAGTAAATCGCTACATCTATTTCTGATTTTCCTAGTCAAATATAAATAAATGAGAGGTTGCTCAGAAGTTTTGAACAGCACTGTTGCCTATGTATTTTTCATTATTAGATATTGCTAACTTAACAAATACATTTAAATAAGAGATATGACTTACCATGACTTACCGTTTCTATAAAACCTGCGAACTGCTTCTCAAAGTTTTTCATCTTTATTAAATTAATTGAAAACAGACAAAGCTGCCATTATGTTACTGTCATTCTTGCAGTGAATGTTTAACATCATGTACTATTCAACTAAGCTAATGTCTGAGAAATCAATTGCTGTATGCTCTCTCACACATGCCCAGATATTAAAGTTTCAGAGCCCCGTGAATTAATGTTTAATCCTGGAAGTGTTATGCAGGAAGAGCAATATGTTCCTTGTCCTCCCCTAGGCTAGTTGGCAGCCATGAAGCTCAGTGTAGCTTGAGTCAGAGCCTGTTTACCAGAGGGGGAAATGAGGGAGGAAGTGGAAAAAAAATCACAACAACACAGACGTCAAATGTCTTCTACGATAAGTTTTGTTACCTCGAAGGCAGATTATATCCTGAGACAGTGGCTTCTAAAAATATTTGTAACGCCTTTGGGTTTACTGTCTTGGAAGTTACATATAGTAAGTTAGACGTACCTTCAAACGTATACTCAAGCTTTCTTTCAGCCAAAAAAGGAATGAAGGCTGAATGGATCCAGTATTAGGTATTTTAATATTAGGAGTTTGCCAGACTTTTAAATCCTCTGAGTTTACTGATGTGTCTG
Source organism: Rhamphochromis sp. 'chilingali' (assembly GCF_963969265.1). Classification (NCBI taxonomy): domain Eukaryota; kingdom Metazoa; phylum Chordata; class Actinopteri; order Cichliformes; family Cichlidae; genus Rhamphochromis; species Rhamphochromis sp. 'chilingali'. The sequence continues at coordinate 23,119,704 of NC_137939.1, read as the reverse complement.
CCGTCTTGACACAAGGTTTCTCAGTTAGAAAACAGTTGGTCCAATGAGCACTACAGCACAAATAAAAATCAGACAATCAGCACCATGGCTGGGATTAATGCCATTGTCAAGCTGTGCGCCACCGCAGGGATGTTTTAAATGGCCGGTGCTTGCTTGTTTTCAGCACTTAGAAGCACTACTAGTGAAAGACAAATGGAGAAACCTGGGCAACTGTTTTTAGTTGAGTCCACTCTCCCAGCAAAACCAGTACACTGGCACGACTTCGCACAAGTCTCAACTTAAAATAACATTAGATGCTAGCAGATATGTGATATTTCTTAGCCAGTTGGCTAGAAAGAATTCAAATCTCCTTCTCCATGAAAATCAGTTAAGCGTGAGGGCAGTCAGACTAAAGATGGAAACAGAGTGTAACGAGTTGACAATTCTATCTGATATCAGGCTATGTTAGGATGATATGCTCCACTAGACTCACTGAGACTGATTAGATCTGACATGCACAGACAAAGACAAACTGCCAGAGACTGATGTCAAGCAAAGTACATTAACAAAGACAGGTAGGACAAAATGACAAAGGCGGGGTTCTAGAGCAGTTGAATGAAGTTGGGCTTTCAAACTCTGTTTCCTTTCTGTTTTTATTCCTCTGGATTTCTCCACCTTCATTTCCTGCAAGGTTAGCATGACCTCAAAAGCCAGAGGAGGGTGATTATTCCAGGTTAAAGTAAACCTTTAGCCAAAGAAAACAACGAGGGAATTCTTGTACTTTCAGAAATATAACCTCCAAATGCACATGTTCCAAAGTACCTACAGATATACATATATCGATAAACAAAAGAAAAATACTGCAAACGAAATGCTCCAGGTGCTCATGAGTCCTCTAGAGAATTAGTGACATTACTATATGTGTGTGGGGGTTTCTGTTTTTTTTCTGTTGTTTTTAAAAAATATATATATATTGTTGGAGCCAAACTGTTTTAGGTTATGAATACCAGTCATGGTTGATTACGCAGAAATACCATCTCTACAGTAAAGCATGGTGGTGGCAGAATCATGTTGTGGGGATGTTTTTTCATTATCAGGAATTGGGAGACTAGTCAGGGTCATCAGACATCCCTGATTAGGATCTGCTCCAGAGCTCTCTGGATCTCAGACTGGAGCTTAGGTTCATCTTCCAACAGGATAATTGATTGATTGATTGATAATACTTTATTAATCCAGAGGGAAATTGTTTTAAAGGCTGCCAGACGATCTGGCGCCATATGACGTTAAGCACAATGCCAAGATAACTAAGAAGAGGCATCAAGATTACTCGTGAATGTCTCTCAGTGGCCTTGCCTGAGCCCAGAGTTGAAGCTGATTGAACATCTCTGGAGAGATCTAAAAATGGCTGTGCAGTGATGCTACCCATCCAACCTGAGAGGTTCTGCAAAGCAGAATGGAGAAACTAGCCAAAAGTAGGTGTGCCAAGATTTTAGAGGTTTACTCAAAAAGATATGAGGCTGTAATTGCTGCTAAAGGTGCTGTAGCAAAGTAGGGCGCTATATTTTGAGCTATATTTGGGCAATATGGGGTACTGTGAGTAGAATTTTGAAGTGAAAAATGAATTTAATCCATTTTTGAATAACAAAATGTGGAACAGGTGAAGCGCTGTGAATACTTTGTGGATGTACTGTAAGAATACAGGGAGTGCAGAATTATTAGGCAAATGAGTATTTTGTCCACATCATCCTCTTCATGTTGTCTTACTCCAAGCTGTATAGGCTCGAAAGCCTACTACCAATTAAGCATATTAGGTGATGTGCATGTCTGTAATGAGAAGGGGTGTGGTCTAATGACATCAACACCCTATATCAGGTGTGCATAATTATTAGGCAACGTCCTTTCCTTTGGCAAAATGGGTCAAAAGAAGGACTTGACAGGCTCAGAAAAGTCAAAAATAGTGAGATATCTTGCAGAGGGATGCAGCAGTCTCAAAATTGCAAAACTTCTGAAGCGTGATCATCGAACAATCAAGCGTTTCATTCAAAATAGTCAACAGGGTCGCAAGAAGCGTGTGGAAAAACCAAGGCGCCAAATAACTGCCCATGAACTGAGAAAAGTCAAGCGTGCAGCTGCCAAGATGCCACTTGCCACCAGTTTGGCCATATTTCAGAGCTGCAACATCACTGGAGTGCCCAAAAGCACAAGGTGTGCAATACTCAGAGACATGGCCAAGGTAAGAAAGGCTGAAAGACGACCACCACTGAACAAGACACACAAGCTGAAACGTCAAGACTGGGCCAAGAAATATCTCAAGACTGAGTTTTCTAAGGTTTTATGGACTGATGAAATGAGAGTGAGTCTTGATGGGCCAGATGGATGGGCCCGTGGCTGGATTGGTAAAGGGCAGAGAGCTCCAGTCCGACTCAGACGCCAGCAAGGTGGAGGTGGATTACTGGTTTGGGCTGGTATCATCAAAGATGAGCTTGTGGGGCCTTTTTGGGTTGAGGATGGAGTCAAGCTCAACTCCCAGTCCTACTGCCAGTTTCTGGAAGACACCTTCTTCAAGCAGTGGTACAGGAAGAAGTCTGCATCCTTCAAGAAAAACATGATTTTCATGCAGGACAATGCTCCATCACACGCGTCCAAGTACTCCACAGCGTGGCTGGCAAGAAAGGGTATAAAAGAAGAAAAACTAATGACATGGCCTCCTTGTTCACCTGATCTGAACCCCATTGAGAACCTGTGGTCCATCATCAAATGTGAGATTTACAAGGAGGGAAAACAGTACACCTCTCTGAACAGTTTCTGGGAGGCTGTGGTTGCTGCTGCACGCAATGTTGATGGTGAACAGATCAAAACACTGACAGAATCCATGGATGGCAGGCTTTTGAGTGTCCTTGCAAAGAAAGGTGGCTATATTGGTCGCTGATTTGTTTTTGTTTTGTTTTTGAATGTCAGAAATGTATATTTGTGAATGTGGAGATGTTATATTGGTGTCACTGGTAAAAATAAATAATTGAAATGGGTATATATTTGTTTTTTGTTAAGTTGCCTAATAATTATGCACAGTAATAGTCACCTGCACACACAGATATCCCCCTAAAATAGCTAAAACTAAAAACAAACTAAAAACTACTTCCAAAAACATTCAGCTTTGATATTAATGAGTTTTTTGGGTTCATTGAGAACATGGTTGTTGTTCAATAATAAAATTATTCCTCAAAAATACAACATGCCTAATAATTCTGCACTCCCTGTATGTTGTCTACTTCTTTGAATCATGTAAGGCTCGCAAAGTGGTCCACCATCTATACTGAAATCCAGTGCCAGGTGAGCACAGCTGGGCTCAACGATGCCAAGCTCTCCATCTTTGTCTCCCCCTGCTCTCCCTTTGCCCCAACACTTACACAGACTGGCCTGCCCCCTCTTGCCATCAGATGTCACTGAAGATGCATTTTAATCAGAATCTCAGTGATGGATTCTTTCCAAAAAGATAGATATATCAAGCAGGAGAGAGAGAAGCCTTAACTTTGGTAAACTTTTCTTTCAGTCAGTTATTGTTTTTGTAATATTTTCTCTCTCTTGTATCTCAAAAAGTAGAGGAGGATCAGCTTCCTCTGCCTCAGTGGACAAGAAGCCTCTCACAGATACCAAGACCCACTGTACAAGTTTATCACATGTTTTTACATTTCTTTTATTTTCCCTTGTTGTGTATAATATCTACTTCTACTTTGTTGTGGTTATGTTTAAGGATGGATTCTATCAAGGTTAAGTTTAGGGAATGGTCTTGGTTCCAGGGGCTGTGCCAAAAAAACAAGTGGTATGGGAAGAGTTTACTATTGATTAACAAAATCAAAACATCTACCTTTTCCAAACACCACTTAAGAACTTACGTCTCAGCATGTGAATTCATGTCTTCGTGAGAAAAATTAAATAGATAAAGCATAGTATTGCAATATTGCCAGTATTGTGATATTACATTAAATGGAATCAACTGAAAAACCATCCAGCACTGGACCCCCCAGGGCTGGAGGGGGGTTGCACACTCACGACCACTTTAGACTGCAAAGCGACTGAAAATAATTACTGCCTAATTTATAAATGCGGGCAGATTGTGAACATGTTGCCATCAGTCTGAATGAGTCTTTGTCAATGAGCACAACTTGAGGGGACTTGACTCAGCTGGCTGCCAGCTGGCTGTATTCTGGTTATTTTCCTATAGAACATGAAAGTTGCTATGTGCAAATATAATATATTATACAAATATAATGTGAATTGCTCTGTGCATAGGCAAGAACACTTATGTGATTTGTTGCAGCTAATTTTTCTATTATCTGAAACAGATTGCATGTAATTGCCAATTTGACCACATTCAATTGCAGACTGATATTTGGACTGTCTCCTCTTTTGTTTTGTTAATGGGCAAGCCAATCCAACAAAACTTCATATCATCACAGCAATTATTAGAATCTACAAAAACATTTATTACAAATCCAAATTCTATTGATTTTCCTATATATACTATATACTACTATATACTATAAAGTTCATTTCATCATCCTCGACATTAAGTAGCGTAGGAAGAATTTGAACAAGCACTACAGTTCTGGCTTTTGCTGGCCAGTATACTACTGGCATTATTCAGAGAAGTGTACGTCTTTCTTGCAGAAGAGGTTCGTGACAGAATTTAGTTGATCATATATTCCGATAAAATTCGCAAACTATGAGCCAGACAGACTTTTAAAACTATGCCAACTGTTCAAAATCAGAACAATTATGGAAAATGCTACAGCCAAACAGGATGACTGGAACTGAGGCAATTCCCAGACTGCAATGTCAACTCAAACCCTTGATCCCTGTAGCTACAGGGATGTAAAAGATGGATTTGGAACAAGGAAATATTGATTTGGCTCCACTTCCCCTGTTGGTAGCTCAGGATTAAAGAAATAAGCCAACGTGGACACTCTGACCACTTGACAAACTTCAAAACCTATGAATTTGTATGTGTCCCCATTAAAATACATATTGGTTAATGTGTGATTCATGTATGTAAATGTGCAAGTATGTGTACAACAATATTTTTGTCAGCTGGTCATTAAACAAATCTTTTTGATGGTGCTTTCAACCCCTCACATGCAGGTCCTATGTGTTTACGTGGCACAGTCAGTGTAAGCGCCTCACTTGCAGACACCTCTCTGTTGAGTTGAGCCTGGCAACGCGTGCGCTCCCTCTGTCTCAGACCACCTCTCTGTTCAGCTAGAGTGCTCTTTGTATAAAAGACACCCCTCTGTGTCCCTGGAATGGTTCTTATTTACAGTCCATCTCTTGTTTTTTTGGTTTTTTTGTCATACTTTTTTCTTCCTGAATCTAATTTTCTCTTTGCAGTCAATTTTGGTATTCCCAAGAAAACATTAAACAATGGAATTGAAATGACATGATTTATTTTTTATTGAAATCCAATCAAGCTTTTAATGAGTTCTTGTTCTCTATTTCATTGCCATTTTTCACCACTTTTGCCACTATCCATTGGTACAGATCCCAGGTTTAAAAAAATAATTTCAAACATTGAGGGTGTACTTTTAAAGTTCCCAATCTGTTTGACCTCAGACTGCTATTTATAACACACAATACCTCATTCCTACAGCCTGACAGAGATTTAGACTAAGAATTTCCCTGTTAAAATCAGTACTTCACAAGCGATATTGAGAGCCTTTAAGAGGATTACATCAATGATGCACCATTTCGTTAAAGAGTGTAACATTAGGGTTACTCTATTAAAGATAGTGCTTAAAATGTGTTAGCCAGGCTTTTTGTCCTGCTTCCCCTTGATTAAATTAAGAACAAAATCAGTGAAAGAAAAGTGTGCGTTTCTCCTTGCAGTGTGAAGAATAGGTGTGGAGATGTGATTTAGAAACATGGCTGTCAGATTACTGTCTCCAGCTGTGGAGGAGAAGAGGCCATGCATCTGCTGGGTTTTCTCCTGAGGCTTATTGTCATACTGCACAGTAAACTGCTGTGTGCTGTCGCACAGCAGGGCCACGGAGGTCAGGACATGTGGTCTCTTCTTAAAGGTAGGGAAAGTACACCATAGTCCAGGCGTATTTTGTGTTCTGGCTCCCTTTCCACCTGGATAACCTCAACTCACCAGCCTTAGGGTTTCAAGAACAATCCTGAGAGGTTGCAGCAGACTTTAGCATGGCAACAGACATAGCTACCCAAACTCCGAGGACTACAGTAGCTAAATAAAAGTAACATTCATCTAAAAGTTGCCACTATCCAACTGTTATCTTGAAATCAGAAAACAAGGAAAGCTTATGCAATCTTGCATCTATCATTCAAATCTTCTCTTGTTTGAAAATTTGAAGAGATGGCAGTCAAATTAATGAGCCGTTTTATCGTTTGCCACCTTTCGTTGGTCTTGCTTGGGAGTTAATAAAACTGTCAATAATAAAAATCCGTCTCAGCGTGGAGGAAATTTATTTCTCTGTTTATTACATGGTTATTTTCCATGTGTTATAGCTCAATTTTTATATACAGTCATATAAGAAAAGAGTCCAGAAATGTGGATGTCTGTGAAACAATCACTGTGTTAAAGCAATAATGGCGCATTGGAGTTATGCTCTCACCCACTACCTCTTACACACACACAAACTCACACACATGCACATCCCCCCCATCTCTTCCCAGCATTACCTACACTCTCCACCATCTGTGCCACATCTCGCTCTGGGCAGGTCTGCAGCACCTTTCTGTCTCATTTGCCATTTCCCTGTTTGCCTCCCTACAGTTTTCCTCTCCATCTCCTTCACACTTGTGTTCAATTTTTGGATCAGCATCAGGACATTAACCATTAAGAGGTTACAAACGGGTTTATATTAAGTTGCCTTTGGCTAAACAGACCTCTCAGAGTGTCTTTAGATCATCTTTTCAATTAGATACAACAGATTAATACTTATCTCTCTGTCCAAGCTACATTGCGTGTGTGAGGGGGAGAATTTTGCCAAATTAACACATTTTTTACAGTGTGTTGTTGTTAAATGGATTGTGTTTCTGGTGTTCGCTCAAAGGACATAATGGAACAACTCGCAATTGATGGATGTTACTGCAGAAAATGAATATGAATGCATTACATCAGCAATATTTTTCCCCAGTCGTTATTAATTCTAGATTTAGTTTGGCAAATAGATTTGTTTTTTTGGATTGATGCCCAAGTACTGTATCATGAAGGATTCATTATTCAAAAATAAAACTGAAACTAGGGCATTCCTGTTGTAAACTGTTTGAGATAAATAATGCTGAATGGTTTCAAAAAACCTTTTCATCTTCACTTTACATTAATTTTTTGTTTGTTTGTTTTTTGGCACAAGGGGGGGTTGTTTATTTTTTCTTTACTACAAAAGGAGTTCAAGACTGTATCTTATAGCAGCTCATTTTATTGCTATGGTTTTCTTAGTATATCTCAAATGTGTCCGATTCAAAAATGCAAAAAAAGGGAAGCTCTATAATGTCTATGTGATAGTCAGAGAGCCCTTTGAGAAGGAAATCTGTGGTTTGCTTCACCCAAACAACAGATGCTGTATATAAATTATGTACAAAAGTCATTAGAAAATAATTTCCTGAATTGTGAATTTATGGAGAAATCCGTTTTTTGTGATGAAAAGCCTTTGAAGAGAGCGTCTCTCTCGCTCTCTTTCTCTCTTCTGCTCTGGTTAAAACATTAATATGCTTTAACCAGAGCAAATACCTGAGTATTCAAGTTCAAGAAAACAATTTTTATTAACTTTTTTTCATTTCATGCTCCTCAGTCGCTGTCCCTCTAAGAAGGCTAAGTCTTTGGTGTTTGTTGATGGTAACATGCTCTGCATTTCTGATTATATTTCAAAGTTGATGACTGAAGACACGATTCTCATCTTGACTGATGTCGTATAATTGGGCTCGGTATCTGCTGTTAGTGTCTGATGAAAGATCTCCTCTTATCCACAGCTGGTCTGCTACCTTTGATGGCACTTGGTTTAATCTTTGTGGCGCATTTCCAAAACCGATTTTAAAGTTTTTATATACAGATGAAGCACCACGAGATGCGAAATGGATTTGTTTTTATTTGTTCGACGGTACACACTTCTAACTGACAAACAAGTTTGTAGCTTAGAGTTGAACAATGATTTGTGTGGGCAGGTAACTCTGGAGAGGTCAAGTGAGTCTAATGTCTTCAGACAGCTGAAGATGCAGTTTCTTCATTAAGACAGCTCGTGTCAGCATGATTCTGGCTCCATGTGGTGGGCAAATAATTAAAGAGAGGCCCAAGAAAAACGTCAAAGGGACGGACGGGTTACCTCTTCTGATGACCTTATCTCATCCAGGCAGCAAATTTTAATCACAGAGTTAAAAACTTACAGCATAATGAGGGGAAGTGCATGGTTGTCCATCACACCTGTCCATTACAGGTGAATTACAATCAGCTGTCTTATCGCTTATAGGAAGCAGGTATAGATAGATTTATATCCCTACTAATTAAAATAGGCATTTTTCCCCAAGTGGGAAAACAGTTGAGCCAATAAGAAAAGTGCACAGCAACAAAAAAAATAAAATAAATAAAATTCCAAGGCATAAATTTTTGTCTGTCTCACTCCTCAGTGACTTCTCCCAGCAACCTCTTAGACAATCAAGCATTTAGTGTAAATAAAATTGCATAGCAAAGTTTTTTTTTCACCAAAAAATAGAAAAAGTTGGAATCTTGTTTGACAACTTCATTTTTTGCCTGAATTTTCAGTTTTAGTGAATGTTTTAATAAACATAGGTGCAGGGTGTACTTTTTGAAACTGTTTGAGGCGACGTTTTGAATGTGTGCTTAAAAAAAGAACTTTAACATCTATGATGTAACCTTTATATAATCATTAGTCATTTTAACTACGTTAGTGACCGAAATTGAACACTAATCTCTTCAATCTCTTCATTTAAAATCTTAAATTATAAATTAAGAGACTGAGAATCTTAATTTATAATTTAAGATTCCCAGTCTCTCATCTTTTGTTTTTTTCCTCTTGCAGGCACAGGAGATATGTTTTAATATAAAACAAAAGGTTTTTTAAAGGTGTTTTAACATATCACACTTGAACCCCCATTTTACATAGCACCAGGGGTACCAGTCCTCTTAAAATACACACATGCTCTCAGAAAAATAAGTTAGTAAAGGAAAAGTATAGGACTTAGGTGACTGAAGTTCAAATCTGTGACTATCTTTCCACCTTTACCCATATCTCTGGAATCCCCTGATAACAGGGAAGTGAACGACCCCCATTTTACAGCATCACAGAGTTTAATGTCTAACTTGTGGTTTATCCAGTGACAAATGGTCAAGCTAGGTTTGATGTTTTCACACTGAAGTGTGGCCGCTCCTTTGCATCAGCTCATCATAGTAACTGCATCAGTTGCAATGCAAACAAGCCATGGTTGCCCTGTATATCAAGGCCTTCTAGCAAGATGATGCATTTAGCAACCCCAATGCATGACTGTAATTTATCAAGTTGAAATAAGAGGGTGCTCATCTCACCTTCCGAATTCTGATGTCGATTGTCAAGCGTGTGTTTGACCATGACATTCGGTATAATAATAGTTCTAGAGTTTTTTTGTTTTTTGAGACTTGTAAATACGAAAAATATGATTTTCTCATGGTTTTAAACATTTTATCTACTTAGTGGTAAGTGGTTTTAATGCTGAACCACCTTATTCATGATAGGTAACTGAAAAGCTGTGGATGGATCAAGGTGGATTTGAAAAAGGACCAGGATCATCCCACTGATGTGTCATCAATTCTATTGTCACAGAAACATAAGTGCCAACATCAAAAATCCATTTCTGTTCACTGTCTCAAGTTGCAGTGCTCAAAAGTCCCTTAGTGTGCTGCACTGGAGTGGATAGAAAGAGAGAGCATATTTCTCCTATATTGGCTTCCCTTCATTGGCTCCCTGTTAAATCTAGAATTGAATTCAAAATCCTGCATTCAAGGTCTTAAATAATCAGGCCCCATCTTATCTTAATGACCTTGTAGTACCATATCACCCTATTAGAGCACTTCACTCTCACACTGCAGGCTTACTTGTTGTTCCTAGAGTATTTAAAAGTAGAATGGGAGGGAGAGCCTTCAGTTTTCAGGTCCCTCTTCCATGGAACCAGCTTCCAGTTTGGATTCGAGAGACAGACACTATCTCTACTTTTAAGATTAGGCTTAAAACTTTCCTTTTTGATAAAGCATATAGTAAAGGCTGGATTAGGTGACCCTGAATCCTCCCTTAGTTATGCTGCAATAGGTGTAGGGTGCTGGGAGATTCCCATGATGCACTGAGTATTTCTTCTTCAGTCACCTTTCTCACTCACAATAGACTTCTCTGCACTGAATCGTATTTGTTATTAATCTCTGGCTCTCTCTTTGGCAGATGGCCGCCCCTCCCTGAGCCTGGTTCTGCTGGAGGTTTCTTCCTATTAAAAGGGAGTTTTTCCTTCCCACTGTCGCCAAGTGCTTGGGAGTCATATAATTGTTGCCTTTTTCTCTGCATGTATTATTGTAGGGTCTACCTTACAATATAAAGTGCTTTGAGATGACTGTTGTTGTGATTTGGCGCTGTATAAATAAAATTGAATTGATTTTGTCCCTACCAGGGATAAAAATGACTCCCCCCATCCTAGTCCAATCCCTCAGCAAGTTTCACTAACCACATCCCTTTACCGAGCCTCATGTCAAAAGAAACCTCTTTACTGTAAACCTTTAACAACAGGTGATTTTTTTTTGACTGCCCATTTTGCTGTGATTGGCATGCTTTGGCTTACATTCTGGAACATTATGTAAAAAATAAAATGCATTTAAGAGAATAAAGATACTGCAACAAAGAAAACTGCACTGAATGTCTCGAAATGTACCTTTTTGTAAAAAAAATTCATGCATTTCATTGGGTGGGCGAGCATCCTTACATCTGGAGGAGGTTTGTTTAGACATTTGTTGCATCTGACGTTGCTAGCCGCCGTTGTCATCTTCTGGTTAAATGATGCGTGAAAGTGAATATCCATCTTCCGTGATCAAAAGCGTTATGTGATGACAGTACGACACATGCATTATAAACAACCTGGTTGGTTGTGGAAGTGAAAATACCAGACTGGGCTCTCTCCCTCAAAGAGAGGAGTACACAACTGCCATTATGTTCAATAACAACATTTTAAAAGCTCTTCTATATCCATTTGTCCAAACCATCAAGCATTTCAAACACCCACCACTGTTTTCCCTTAAAAATAAACCTAAACTTGCATTGTAACCCCTGGACTCACTTGTGAGACCCACACAAGCAATTAAAAAAAAATCTGTGAAATCTTGCTCAGTAGTTTGATTCAAGAATAAATGGCCCGCTGTGTAAAGGTAGGGGAGCATTATGTGATGTAACAAGCTTATTTGTGAAAACACAAGGGAGAATCAGAGGAGGGTTTACAGCATTAAAGTGCACAGCAAGAAATCACTCAGCCTACGTGAATAAGCCTCCAGGCGGTCAACTCAGCTGATGGGGAAGAAATACCACTGCCATTAAAGCCCTCTCAACACCTGTGTGGATTTCTTAAATTGAAACTGTCCGACTTTGGAGAGTGAAAGAGCAGTGGGGGAAGGTGAAGCTGCCGTACAGACAAATGCCAAGTAAAAGGTGGGATGAAGAGGAGAGAGATGGACAGAGCAGCCAACAAGAAGTGAGAGAAAAACAGCGAAATGTCCACTCCTGCTTCCTGTGATTACAGTGCTATTATTTAAATGTCAGTGTCTGTCTGTCCATATGTCAGTCTCGTACAGGGGAAATTTATGTGAGCTCTGAACAATGTGTTAATGTCATCTTTATTTCTATTACAGTTTTTACCGAATGCCTAAACACTAACTGTGATTCCTGTAGCACAATTTCTAAAACTAGTCAGACGTATAGCAAAACCACTCACTGAGTGTGCAAAACTAAAAGCACAAAAACTGCTTTGCACTCAGTTTGCAATTTTGTAACACACACTTTGCAAAACTGTAGGCACAATTCACTGCACAACACTCAATTTCCAAATTTCCAACACACTCCTAGCAAAAGTATACACATGTATGGCTATCATTAACACTAATTTGCCAACTGTCTGGCACACTTTCACATGTGAAAACTTTCTTAGATAATTCGTTCACTTTGCAATCAGCCTAAGCACTATAATACAGGTAAGCTGTGTGTGCGGAGTACAATGGTGGGAGCAGAAAGAGTGAGAAGTAGAGGAGGCCGAGGAAGAGGACGTGGAGGTGAAGAAGTAGGATGAAGAGGACGACAAGGACAAGGAGGAGCAAGAGGAAGACGAGGAGGGGGCAGAGGAAGCATGTTCACTGCAGACCACGTAACCCATATAGTCATTATGGCGATTGCAAATAATCCTATACTTGGAAATAAACACTTGTGTTTGTTTTGATGTGTTTGACTAAACACCAGTACTTGAAGTTTGGATCCCTCCATGCTTATGGATCTATGACAGAAGTATGAGCTCAAACTGACATAGCCTACCTTGTGCACAGGGAAGGCAAACGCCAGATGTGTTTTGTATTCATACCATCAGTGTGCAGTTGGCGCATTGTGTGCTTAGTAGATGATGGCTTGTGTGTACTGTTTGATACGGAAACACCATTTTTACAAAGGTGTGAAGAGTTAATCTAGCTGTGTTTGCTTTTGCAAGAGATCTAAAATGTTTGGATAATTGGGTGACAGGTTGTTTTATTTGTGTGTAGTTTTGCTAAATTAGCCAATAGTTACATAACATGTGCTTAAGCAATCAGAAAAAACTGTAATTTAAATGGGAGAAAAGCGTGTGCAAGACAGAGAGAGAGAGCATGTGCGCGCATGTGTATTTTATTAGAGAGAAAGGGGAAGAGAAATGGAGAGCAGAAAGAGGGAGAGAGAAAGCTAGCACTCTTGTCTCAGTCCCTCTGTTGATGCACATGGAACAAGGTTAATTACTTTTCTGACCTTCTCCGGAAGCTTAAAGAAATATTCCAGCCATAGCCTGAATAGATAGCACCTCTAGAGATGCTGAGTCAATGGCCAAACAGTGAAAAATGAAACACCGCTGAATCTTTTAAGTGTGACCTTATTTACCTTCACCATTACTTATCAAATGTTTCAATAAAACTGCCTGCATCACTGATTTAATGTCACAGACAGAGCGGGATTGCATGTTTTCTACCTGTAGCTGCTCGCTAACATTGATTTAAAAAAAAAAAAATTTAATGTATGCAAAGCATTCAACTTTTTTACACATGTGAGATATGCTTAAGTGGATTATTCTGGATATAAAACATCAGTCTACAAGGCTGCAAAAACACTTAACCTTATGCATATGAAATATGTCCATAAATACTGTACTTACTGTACAGGGCTGTTTCAAGACACCAAACATAAACCATGAAATAAATGTGATTAGAATTTTTATTTAATTTGTTTTAGTTTTTTATTTTTAATTCTTATATCTGCTTAGGTTTTCTGTACCCTGCAGTGCGCTTTCTATTATGTATGACTTCCAAAACCCTACTGAAAAGAAAAAGCATTAGTAAAAACCTTATTTAGATTCACATCAGAGTTGCAAGGTTAAGCTAGATTTTTAATCTAAAAATGAAAATAATCACTACAATCATTTTACTACAAGCAGTTTTCAGAGAAGTGACCAATTCTACCAATGTTTTAAAAGTACATCAGAGTATAGTATCAAGTCAGTTCAACCTCTTGGATATTGATCTGGTTGATTAGGTAGCAGAGGGGGTTGTTAATCAGTTTTATCTGTTGATAAAAATTAACAGCAGGTGTACTAGAGGGGCAACAATGAGGCTATCTCCAGTATGGAGGAGATTCCAGTAGACAGGCAGGTACTCTAGGAGAGATGGGCAGTGTTGTAGAACAGCGGTCCCCAACCTTTTTTGCGCCACGGTTTATGCCCAACAATATTTTCACGGACCGGCCTTTAAGGTGTCGCGGATAAATACAACAAAATAAAACTAGTAAAGATACCGGAAAAAAGAAAATTTACTCATAACACACCTGTAAAGACCCAGGAAAACCGAGTAAACGATAAAAATGATAACAAAATAACGCTGAAAACCGATACAAACCCTGAAAACTATACATTTCACACCTGAGCCTCAACTCTCGCGGCCCGGTACCAAACGACTCACGGACCGGTACCGGTCCGAGGCCCGGGGGTTGGGGACCGCTGTTGTAGAATGTCCTTAAACCATCAGCAGGACTGGTATCTGCTGTTTCGTGTAAGAAAGAACAGGAAGGGCACCACAAGAGCTAAAAAATGACCACTGTGATTGTCCCTAACCAAACAATCGAAAACAGACCTTATAAGGGTGACCTGCATGCCCAACATCCTCTAGTAGGCCTGTGCTCACTGTCCAGCATTGTGGAGCCTGATTCGCATTTGCTATAGAATACCAGAATTGGTAAGTCCACCACTGGCTCTCTATGGTTTTGACAGATGAGAGCAGATTCACCCTGAGCACAAGTGACAGATGTGAAAGTGTCTGGAGAAGCCGTGAAGACTGTTAATGTTGCCTGTAACATTTTTCGGCATGAGTGGTTGGGTGGTGGGTGTGTGATGGTCTGGGGAGGCATATTCAGGACATCAAAGACCTCTACAGGCATGGACCCGCTGTCAGACCCTACGCCGGTGCTGTGGTCCTGAGTTCTTCACGTACAACAATGCCTTGCCTCAATTGGCAAGAGTATGTAAGTAGTTTCTGGAGGATAAAGGAATTGATACCACTGACTGCCCCCACGCTCCCCTGACCTAAATCCAGTATCACATCTTATGTTTGGGTTTTCCAGGTTCCACCTCAAACTGTCTAGGAGCTCAGTGATAATCTGGGGATTTCCTTCCACATCCAGATCTAGGATCCTCCAGGACACCGTCCATTGTCTCATTAAAGGAGCATGACCCGATGTTGTCAGGCATGTATAGAAGCACGTGGGCATCTTAAAAACTACTGAGTATCATTTTTTCCCTCTTTTGCCCTCTGTAGTTTGACCATTTTCATTTTCAGACCTAAAGAAACTGTCTACAATGGATGAATGGTATCTGAAAGTTATGCCCTTTCCAGAAATCCAGCAAAGACCTGACACAGGACCCGCGATATGAGTCTGGCGCTTCCATCTACTGTTTGCTAAAGCCTCATCATAAATGGTCTCAGTGGAAGGGTGGTGTCAGGAAGCCATTCTTAAGGAAGGGAAACAGGGAGAAAAGGTTGAGATATGCCGAATGACACTAGAACTAGACTGAAAATCAGTGCCAGCAGGTCTTATGGAGAGATGAATCCAAGTTTGAAATTTTTGGTTAAAATCCACATAGAGGAAGTAAGGAGAGCTGCCTTATTCACTCTCTTCTTCTTCTCCTCCTGTATAACACAGTGGAGGCTCTGTCCTGGTTTGCGGCTGCATTTCAACAGTGTCACAAGGATCTTGTCAAAACTGATGGAATTTTTAATGCAGAATTGAACCACCAGATTTTTAAACACATATCAGGAAAGCATCTGATTGGTTTAATCTTCAGCACAATAATGATCCCAATTTATTGAAACGTGTTTTCATACGTTTCAATAAATTACTGCATTAAATTCTCCTTTTCGTAGCAAAATATGAGACTTTTGCACAATACTAAGCGAACGAGAGCTACAAACAGGATTCTGAACTGCACAATAGCATATAATTGTTAGTAGGGCCATTCCTACTTTAACAGAAATACCATAATCACGACTCCATTCCCAACTTAAAATAGAAACCTAACTCAGTAGCACAATTACAGCCCTGAATGCAAGCTTCATTTACATTTAAACTTATAATAGTTGGCACCATACTTTCCTTAAAAGAATGTTCTTGGCTGTCAGATAGAAGAGAATAATTTTGCACCCAGTTCATTTTACTTGCCCTTACAGAAATAACAGTTTTATAGCCTGCAGCACTTTAAGCTTTAAAATGTAATGTAAGGCAGATAGTGGCTGCTCTTGATGAGCAGCTGTGTTATCGTTTCTGCATGTCTAAAACTTGTATAAAAGCTGTTAAATAGGGCTATATTCGGTGCATAAATGGGATCACACCATCCATACATCCATTAAAGTCAGTAATACTGTCAGTGTGTCTCACAGTGGCTTCCATTGTCAGGCTGTTTGATATGCATTCATCTGTCTTCCCGGCTGATCTGTGTTGGCAGCCACCCTCAATCTCCCCAAGCTCAATTTGATCTCCAGGATAAACAAACTCACAACAATTAAAAGAGATATGAGGGTTGACAAAATAATTAACATGGGGCCAGTGTGACTCTAGGGGGGAGGGGTGGGGGATAACGTGCAGTCAACAAAAACAAATAAACAAATAATAATTTGGGTGGCTGAGCAATGAACATATTAATTGTGCGTACAGCTGAAAACCTTGGAGAAAATAATAATCTCAGAAATAGATGACTACAATCTTCTTGCTTCCTCCCCAAACACACATATCTTGTAAAAATAAACAGCGATTCCCAGTTCATTCACTTATTCACTTATCTCCCACAATAAAACAGAGATAGTGACTGTTCAGTTAAAACAACCGATCTCAGTAGTCTGGTCTTTAAGATAAGATAAGATAAGATAAGATAAGATAAGATAGAACTTTATTAATCCCTCGGGTGGGTTCCTCTGGGAAATTCGACTTCCAAAAAAAGCACAGCAACGACCAAAGTTACAGTTACAGAACTGTTATATATATATATACACACACACACACACACACACACACACACACACACACACACACACACACACACACACACACACACACACACATATATAAATACAGAGACAAATATAAATAAAATATACAAAGGGGATAAATAGAATAAATAGGAATAAAAAATAAAAATACAAGTGAATTGCACATTTCAAGTATTGAGTCTATTGCACTGTTGACTATTTACAAAAAGTATTGCACAAGGTATTGTACAGTGAGGTGCAGAGGCACTACAGCTTAGTTGTTCCCCCCTCCTTTGTCCTCCTGTTTCCCCTCCCTCTCCCCTCCAGAGAGGAGTTAAACAGTTTGATGGCGTGTGGGACAAAGGAGTTTTTAAGTCTGTTAGTTCTTGTCTTGGGGAGAAGCAACCTGTCACTGAACAGACTCTTCTGGTTGTTTATGGCCGTGTGCAGAGGATGCCCAGCATTGTCCATAATGTCCATCAGTTTCTTTAATGTCCTTTTCTCTGCCACTGTCACCAGAGTGTCCAGCTTCATGCCGACCACAGAGCTAGCCCTCCTGATCAGTTTCTCCAGCCTGGATGAGTCCCTCTTTGCTGTGCTGCTCCCCCAGCACACCACAGCATAGAAAAGTACTCCAGCAACCACTGACTGGTAAAACATCCTCAGGAGCTTCCTGCAGATGTTAAAAGACCTCAGCCTCCTGAGGAAGTACAGTCGGCTTTGGGCTTTTTTATACAGGTGCTCTGTGTTGCATGACCAGTCCAGTTTATTGTCCAACCACAGCCCGAGGTACTTGTACTTGTTGACCACCTCCACCTCCTCCCTCTCTATCTGAACTGGCAGTGGACCTTCTCTGGACCTCCCGAAGTCCACAACCAGTTCCTTAGTCTTTGAGGTGTTGAGTTGCAGGTGGTTTGTGTGACTCCATGCGACAAAGTTCCTCACCAGACTTCTGTACTCCTCTTCTTGATCATCCCAGATACACCCCATGATGGCCGTGTCATCTGCAAACTTCTGAATATGGCATAATTCAGAGTTGTAGCAGAAGTCAGAGGTGTACAGGGTGAAGAGAAGAGGGGACAGCACAGTTCCCTGTGGTGCTCCTGTGCTGCTGACCACTGTGTCAGACGTGATGTCCTTCAGCCTGACGTACTGTGGTCTGTCGGTGAGGTAGTCGGAGATCCAAGCCACCAGGCAGGGGTCCACCTCCATCCTGTTCAGTTTTTCCAGTTTTTTAGTTCATAGCATGCAGAGATTATCATTGCTGAAGGCATCTCTTGATTTAGAAGTCAAGCCGACGGCTACAGATTCCTCAGGTGAACACAGTACGCGCCGGCTTTGAAACGTCACTTATTTGCCTCAAATTGCTTCAGGCTTTGAATAACAATGATAATCCTGACTGGTGGAGGTTTTTTTTTAAAGCACAAATCTTCTGCGATTAATTATAATAGTCATAAGTGTTAAAAGCAGGCCAGCATTGCCCTTAAAATGCTAATATTTTTCAGCTCTAATGGTAACATGTATATTAACATCAGATGTTACCATTAAATAAAAGAGAAGATATCATCTTGCACAATGGTTGTACTATTAGATGTACACGCAAACATACTTAGATACTCAATTATTTCCCACTGAGACTAAAGCTGGCTATATATCTGTGTTACCCAGAGGTGAGAGTCAATGGGGGGCAGCTTTTAGCAGCTGCATGTGTAAGTGCCATGCTGTCCTTCTGCAGCATCTGGGTAAAAGCACTGAAGAGAAATTGAGGGTGCAATCACTCTGCCTATTATGGAGGAGACATGCTGCTGGTTATCATTAGGAGGTCAAGAAAATAACCCTAGACTCTCAGACAAATTTCATATTCACACAAATGGACCGCATATTGTGTAGGTTGCAAAACACATACATAAATTTAGATTTTCAAGTGCATGTGTGTACATCACACTGACAATTTAAGGCAGCACTAATCAATATTTCTGTAGTATCAAGGGGTCAACTCGTGATGTATAATGTGAAAGTCAATGATAATAGACAGGCATACAGAATATAATACACATTTAAAGAATGTGTGCAGATGCTGTGGACTCGTATAACGTAATTTCTTCAATATGCTGATTATAACAGTGTAAAATTCACAGAACTGGGGATGAAGCCTGAATTTTAATTAAAATTGTTATTACATTTTTTATATTTATGAAAGTTTATATGTACAGAAATAACATTTATGTGAATATTATGATGATCCTACAATTCATTCAAAAACTATTACAGTTAAAAATCATAAATGAACAAAAAATAAATGGCAATGGCAGCGGTCTAAACAGACTTCTGACTTCACAATCAACACCTACATTTCTTTTCTCTCATAAAACTCAAGAGGATGATTAAAAGTACAGGGTTGAATAGAAAATGTGGGAAAATATGCCAGCTGTAGGAAAAATTGCCGTAAAAGGATATTTAAACACAAATAAACAGTTATAGAATTTGCTTAGCGAACTTGCACAACCTGTATAATCAGATCATCTGAAAACTACTTACTACTGGGATTTTCTTTTTTGTCCACTCCTCAGATTGAAAGTGAGTATAGTGCTTCTGGGAACGTTTGGCTCATTATATAACTCTCTCGCTACTCTGTTTCCTACCAGACTTGCCTGGGTCTCGATAGTGTAGCAGTGATTAGTCGATTAGTCTCCCCTCTTATCTCCAGGAATGTAAGAATTGCTCATGGAAGTGGTTCCCTGTAGCGCCCAGCCTGCTACTCATCTGGCTCTGTCCATGGTCTTGATTTTCTCTGTGCGAGCCTGCTGGCTGTTGTGTTATACCCTCACACACACAGAACACAAACATACTCTTACTATATCACTCTCATAGACCAACAGGATAACAACACAGCCCTTGGGACAAGGACTGAATAGCCTTTCCTTGTGCTGATAAAGAGAAAATGCCGGGCTGATTATGAGGAGCAGTGATTATCGCCTATAAAATAAAAAACACTGATCCCTCAGAGCACAAAGCTTCACATCATTATCAATAGCACAGATTAAACTCCAAAGTGCCCACTAACTCCTGACTCTTTCATTTCAAAGTTTATAGCACAGCCAGCAAAGGTTTGCCATCCCTTGTCTCAGCCTCTATAAAGTTAGTTTGCGGTGTCTTTAAGCAGAAACAAAAGATTAGTGTTTAAATTTTTCTCCATGTTTACAATGCACAGTGCCCTTGTACACAGCAGGGCACTGTGCACATCTCTTTCATATCCCATAAAGAAGCAAGCACTGCAAACATTAAATACTTGCAGGAAGCTGAAACCAAGCATCACAGTGGTTCTAATACTCACACAGTGCCTTTGCTAACTCTGCCACTCTGTATATATTTTTTTCTTTCTTTAATTACTGGAAAAAGTTATGATAAAAAGTTCACCGTTACTGTAAATAAATGGTGTGGTTATATTTAAAAATGATTAATAATAATAAATACACATTTTATTGGTGAGAATTAAACTTCCGAATGCATTTTTGCATATTCACTTTAAATCCACATATACACATGTGGGTTTTTTTATGGATCAGTAGAGGTTACCGTGACATGTGCGTGCTTGTGTGCACATAACACTTAGGTCCTGAGGTCCTCCTGACAGAGTCTGGAGCTTTTCACACTGCTGTTGTCTGGGAGCTGAGTTGCCACCCCTTGTCTGTGCTCAACCTTCCCCCTCATCCCCTGAGGGTGTCAGCCCCAGCTGGAGCACCGGAGATCAGACTAAGGCACGAGAAATGCCCCTGAGGAGCTGTGAGGTGGGCGAGGGTTCAGCTGGGGCAAACACTGCTAAGTACCCTGGGATGGTTCCAATCCGACAGGTTGGGTCAGGGGAGGAAACGAGGTGAGGAATCCGTGCGTGTTTGGAGAACAGGCTGTAGGAAGCCTTGTAGTAGCATGTCATTCCAATGTAGGTCATCTATGAGTGACCAGATGGAAGTATACTGATGTGTTTTTGGGATAAATGCACCATGTTTACGCGGATATTCCCGCAAATCTAAGAATAAATGATTACACTACATACTTCCTCAGCTGATCAGCATTAGTAGTGTGTTTGTAAGAGCTGTCAGAAAAAGTACAAACGTGAAAATGAAGTGACCGAGACAAAGACAGATCCCTGTGTGCAGCAACACAGCAGGGAATGAATCTGGTCAAAATTTCAAAGTGTGAATATTTTCTTACCATCCCATTACCTTAAGGTAATGTAAGTACGATTGAAATAAAGTACCATCAGTACAGATTTTATTTCCCCAAATTTACACTTTGATCTCTAAACACTCTGCTCCCACAAATGAGATGAAACTATTCAATTTCACACATTTTAACTGCTCACTATTGACTTGCTCATGAAGAAACCTTATTTGTGGGAACAGGCCAAGTACGAAAACGTGAGCACACTGTGTAATTGAAAACATGACAAGATTAATTTAAATCTCTACATCAGCCAATATTTTGTAAACAAGTTTGTGATAGGCTGCAGTTATAAACGAATACTTCTAATTCGTATTCTGAAAACTTACCTCTCGTTTCTAGAAAACACAATGCACTGAAGATGATGCATTCAATCATATGTGAAGCTTGCAGCCAGTAAAGCTTTTCAATAATACATTATGCCATTGGTTGTCAGTGGATTTGCAGTGGCTACAGGAGCTACATTGCTGTATAAGATGGCTTAGTTTGTGACAGAGTTCCTGTAGATATTAAAGATATTGTGCTTCTGCTCACATGAAAGCAGGCATTGAGCAGACTGTGTTAATTTGATTTATAGTTTTCCTTTGCTGCCAGTATGCCTGCCAATGTTTGTTTACTCAAACATAGACTTAAGATGGTAAACTCATGCTAATTTTCAGATCAGTGATTTCATAGGTACATACTGTAGGTTTATCCCGTGATAGTCAAATTGGTCCACTACACTGACTGCTCACAGGAAGATGTTTTAGTAGCTGTAACTATCCAGCTAATTAAATTACCTTTATGAGTTGGTTAAAATAGTATCTCCTCCTTTACTTTTAAAGGTTTCTTTAAGATTTTTTTTTTAAAAGCCTGTGCTAAAAGACTGAAGCAGCCATACAAAAAGAAAAGACTGGTGATCAATTTGGAAGTCACAGAAGCACCACTTTGTTTCTATGTTCAGTGTACAGCTGATATTTAAATGCCATAAGTTATAACTAGTCAAGTTATACAGATAGTAATTTTAATGCATGTTAATATGAACATTGAAGCAATGTGGAACAAAATCCCACCAACATTAAAAAAGGAGCTTGAGTGTCCTTCAAGAAGCCTGGAGAAGGATTTTAAAGAGGTAAGAGTGAAAACAGAGTTCAGGTTTTGTAGGTAGTCATAACAAATATTGACTTTTAAGCTTGTTAAAATTTTGCTTTGTATGTGTCACGGTCCTGGGTCTCCTAACCCAGCGTTTTTAGTCCTTTGTGATGTTTGTATTATTGTAAGTTATTCTATGGTTTCTAGTTTCGATCCCTTGCCCTTCATGTTTCTCTGTGTCCCCTCTGTTCTGTGTAAGTCTGTGTCTGCATGTTTGAGTTCCCCTCTGTGTCTTTTGGTTCTTAGAGTCCTCTGCCTTATGGGTTATGTCTCTGTGTTTCTGTCTAGTTGCTGTCTCCACTGTGTCAAGTTCGCGTCTCTGTGTGATCCTTCCTGTTTTACTTTGAAGGTCCGTGTCTTATGTGAATGTGTCCTGCTTTGCTTGTCTCGTCAGTCCTGATTTCTCCCAGCTGTGCCCTCCTTCCGTGTCTCATTCCCCTCATTACTCCCCAGTGTATTTAAACCCTGTGTTTCTCTCAGTCAGTGTTGTGTTGTCCCTCATGCTGTGTGGATCTCCATGTGTTCTTAGTTTGTTGTTTCTTAGTTTAGTTTGTCCTACCAGCAAATAAAGCTGTGATTTTTGAGTTCATCCCCTGAGTCTGTGAGTCTTGCATTTTGGGTCCAACTTCTGCCTGCCGCATAGCGATTCATGACAGTATGTTGTATTTCCATGTATGTTACCACGTTTCTATAAATCCTTTTTTTCCATTTTCCTTGAGAAATATTTATTTTTTAAAAATCAAGTGTAGGCTAAGACTTTTTCACAGTGCAGTAAATTGAAATTGATCAGAAGGTTACACAAAATGTCTCCACTCATTATAGCTGTCAGATGACTTGAATAAAAGCAATCACCACGACCCATGTTATTCCATGCTTTATACTAGTTTTATACTTGTTCGGTCTAGTGCAATCATGTGCTGAGCAACCGTTCCAGTCCCAGCTGGTTATTTGTGTTGCTTAAAAGTTGGATTTTTAGTGACGCTGTACCAAATAGAGTCACGGGCACACCGCAGCAATCTGTGTTTGTCTGCCGCAGTCAGAAGTGACAGGCTCTGGAGGTTATTTTTGAAAGTAAAAGAAATGCAGCTTTGTTTGACTTCTTTTGAGTCACATTACCTTGTCAACCTGCAGTCAGTTGAAAGCTTTGTAATGGTGTTGTCATGTTGTGACAACTGAAGCTGTCCTACTTCTATGAATTCAACTTTTAAAAGCATTTATGAAGTTCTTTTGATTCCCTTAAACCATTTGATACAAAGTGTGTGTTTTGTCCAAAACGTGTCAGTGCAGAAATACACTTATGGAATTATATATAAAAAACAGGGATAGCTGCCTAAAAACAGGTATGAAATTAGGCCATTTATCAGAAACCGCTAAGGAAGAGTTCCACTGTGGTGAACTGCAGAGTCTGTCAGTGTCCTACCTATATAAATCATTTGCTGTATAACAAAACACAGAGAGGCGAACAAAGACTGACTGATTAAAACTTGTAGCAGGATTTCCACCCTCCTTTTGAACGTGTTGGTGGAGAGCAGGTGAGGCGAAGAAAAACACAAAGCGCTTGACAATTTTTCCTCTCTTTTTTGTTGTAATTGTATTCACAATTATAGCAAAACAACCTGAATTGCTTTGCACATATTATCTTCTCCAACAACAATACGCCACATCATTTTTGACTTCTCTGATTCATGTGTTGATTTACTTTGTTCTTTCTTTGCCATTCGAAATCACTGCTATTCTGTTTAACACAGACACTCTGACCTAGCAACTACTCTAGAATACAACAGGGACATTATAAAAGTAATTTCCATCTTACCTTCAGGCAGTCATTTAGCATGAATTAAAATTACATAAGTCTACAAAAGACAGAAAGATGTTTAAACAGTTTTGCTACATTTTTTTGATACATCTGTGTTAGAGAAAATGATCTACTTTTGAAAGACAAATTGTAAAAACTCTTTCTTTTAATTTTAATAGTTTATAAAAATCTGAAATGCAGCAGTAATCCAAAATCAAAGCACAGCCTCCACAGCCCTCTCGTGGTAATTGGGATTTTGTGTTGTTTTTGAGTTTTGGATTCAGTGAATTAAATTTTTTTTTATAATTCTGATAGTTTGCGAAGTTTACTTCTTGTGAGACTGAGTCTCTGGTTTCAGGCAGGTCTGAACTGGGACAAAAAAATCAGCCCTCATATTTTTTGGTCAAAAACACGCAGATCATTCAGTTAAATATGTCCGCATCTTTGTGGAGTTCCTCAAAGCGATGGTAAAGCTGAGTAGCACATATTAAATATATATAAATTAAATAAATCAAATTATATAAACTGTAAGCACACACATATTATCTACATATTTAAAATTGTTTGATGATTGATATTCAAAAGTTTTTATTTCTAATCAGGTTGGTACAGTTGTTGTTAAGACATCTTGTGTGCACTGCAGTGCAGCATGTGGCATTTAAAAGCTACACTTCAGGTATTAGCTGTAGCTCATGGTCAAGGTAGCCATTTGTTTTACTTGAGTCTTTTAATCTGTTCCTTCTTAATTTTGTCCTTCCATCTTTTTTCATACCATCATGCCCTCCTTCATCTCTTCCTCACTCTGTTGTTGGGACTGCTATCCCTCTTCTTGCACGTCTACATTGCTAATTGTAAGGGATAGTTACTAGTCGTTGCTGGTACTGTACTACTGTTGACAGTGCAGCTGCTAACATGTCGGCTCATTTGACACTTTTTCCTGCACCTATTTCTAGTTTCTTTTTCTTCTTCTCTCTTAGCGTTTCGATTCCATCTCCACCAGGGAAGGTAGTGAGCATTTGTGAGAGATTTGATTGGGAAATCCAGTGTCAGCAACGGTGCAGATGTTAAGTTGTGGTAGCGGTACCACCTGGTCATCTAGCTAGCAAGATGACCAGAACGGCAAGAGGAACGTCAATAAATGGAGTAACAGTTTTTAGGCAGTAATTTCAAAGACAACTTTTTAAACAGATACAGGTACGCTATCTGTTTCTGCACAGTTTGCCACAAATTTGTCTATGAGTTAAAAGTACAGTTGCTGCATTTCCAAGGAGAGGAAAACATGGAGAAAGATGTAAGAAGGAGAGGAAAGGAAAACGGAGTGAGAGATTATTTTCAAAGGCAAGGACTGTTACGCAAGTGTAATTTTATAGAATGGAAATTTAAATCTTACATCTAAAGTTCACATTCATTTTAAAGTTTTGAAATTAGACATTTTGCTGAATCATGTTTCTTTTTCTTTTTTTGTGAAATGTCTAACAAAACAAGTTGACATATACAGATTTTTTTTTGCAGTTTAGTGAAGGTTATGGTTAGTTTGCAGTATTGTGGTAAAGTTAACACTGAAGTACTGTGATGGACTTGTTACATCCAGAATACTGTTACTATGTTACATCAAGGGTAGCAAATTTATCATTAATTTGAGGTGATAGCTTTAGTGTATAGTGTTGAATTCACTTGGGTAAGTCCACTTGGGTAAAAAAAAAACAGTGAATACCAGCACAAATCAGCTGATCACAGCCTGTACACAAAAGAAAAATCTGCTAGAGCTCACAAACAAATTATTATGTGGCATATTTCTAAGTAACTATTTTCCCCATGCTACACTGATACCAGATGCAATGGTTCACCTGTCACTTTAAACCCTGATAACAGGTATTATAACACCAGTTATCAAGTTTCTCTGTTAAGTCCAGCTTCTTGCTTGAGGCTCTTTACACACTCATATAAAAAGGGGCGTTTTATGCGTGCCACCTACTCCAATCCCAGATATTATCAGATGACGATAGAATGTGGATAAAGAACATGAATAATATAACACTAGAATGTAAGACTGCTGCAAATAACATGAGAGATTAATCCAGCAGAAAATCATTAATCTTGTGATGTAGCGCAGAGTCCTAAAACAAACATTTTAATTCAAGTTAATTATTTTTAACACTGAGTGCGTGCTTAGTGCCGCTGCTGTTTATTTTTGTGATGGCTGCACATTAGCGCTCTGAAACCTTAAGCTCGATACATTTAAACATTCAAGGTTGGTGTCCAATAAACTATTACACTAATAAAGGGGACTGCAAATAATTTCAATTTATTAGCAGATCAAAGTGAAATTAACTGAACAGGTATTCTCGGTGTGTTTATTCTTTTAGTATCTGCAATTTCAGCTGTGTAAAAAAGACTTTTCAGCATATTAGAATAAAGCATAAACACATTTATACAGTTTGCATTCTGCATCAGCTGAATACATACAGTGTGATGTAGTTTACACTGCTGTAGCTTTACAGCTGGGCTTCCTCTGTGATCTTAATAAGTTATAGCTTAAAAATTTGCACATATATTCCCTCAGCAGACAATCTCTTTTGCACTTAAACCATGTTTTAAATTAAAAGAATGGTGAAAATATAGCATTTCTAGGCCATTTTAAACTAAAATTCTAACCAGCTCTCAAAGTGTGTTTAGCATAAGTTACTGTGATGATTTACCAAGTAGAAAGGAGAGCTACTTCTGTGACACAGAAGAGACTTCATGGTCAGCATAGCTCGCTACCCGATTGATCTTGCATTGTGGTACACCCTTCTGTTTTTTTTTTTTTTTACTGTGTCTTTTTTCTCCATCCATCCATTCACTTCCGCTCATCCTTTTCAGGGTCGCGGGGGGCGCTGGAGCCTATCCTAGCTTTCATAAGGCAAGAGGCAGGGTACACCCTGGCAGGTCTAACACACACAGAGACAGACAACCATTTGCGCTCACAATCACTTCCACATTCACACCAATTGGCAGTTTAGATTAATCAATTAACCTATCTCCACAAACTGCATGTCTTTGGACAGTGGGAGGAAGCCAGAGTACGTGGAGGGAGCCCACGCAAACACAGGGAGAACATGCAAACTCCACGCAGAAAGACCCCGGCCTGATGGTGGAATTGAACTGAGGACCTTCTTGCTGTGCGGCAACAGTGCTAACCACAGTGCTACCCGTGTTTTCTCTTGCAGTTTTTATTTTTTGTAGCAGTGTTAGTTCTCCATGTTTCTTTCACTGAGTGCCTTATATGTTTTTTCTTTCTGTGTTTAGTATTTCACTCAAAGACAAAGTTAATGAACACTTGTTTACTTCCTGTTTTACTTCATAGGCTAGTTTTATGTTGTATAGCTCTCTAATTTTATTAGTTTTATTTTCTGACCTTGTTCTTTCTTCATGATTGTAAGCCTCGTGTTGTCTAGTGTTTTTCTGGTCCTCTCTTTGTCATTTTTTAAGATGCCTGTTAATTCTCCCCTTTCTTCCACCTGGTTCTCTGACCTTTGTTACTCTTCTTGTTTATTTCTGGATTTCTGTTCTGCTATGATTTTGGACTCGGCCTTTGTTGATTTTTGGTTTGCCTGAGTGTGCTAATGCAAAATAAATGTAAGATTAATCTAAAAAAACAGGAGATAATAATAAAATACCATGCTGCTTCCTTTGACAAGTTACATGCACAGCAGGATACCATATCAAAACAATTATGCAACATTTTCATTAAATACCAGTAATATCGTTTAATAAATGCTATTAATCAATATTGCAGAAACTATAAAATTTAGTTCAGTATTATTGACTAATAAGGAGAATGTCTGTTGAGATAATGGTTGCAGGCACTACTGTACTACAGTGTCTTTCTTCTGCATAGATTGCCAATTAATCTGATTCAGTCTTGGTATTTTCCCGTGCTGTCTTAATGAGCACTTTGATTCACTGGGAAGAAGCTTCCTCTTTCTGTAGTAATCACTTTTTAGGTATCAGGAAAAAAATGTATGCCGTTACTGTTCTTTCGGAACATTCTCTCTCTAGATGTGACATTATGTCAGGCGATTGATGCTTTCAAACGTCAAGCGGGTCCTCACCTCCTCTTCCCACAATGACACAGAACAGAGCACTTAGCCCAGGGACATGCAGCCATCACAAGTTGACCTTGTAGCAGCCAACCGCAGCGCCTCCGAGGGACAGTCCTTGAAAGGGAGTCAGCCCTTCTCTAACCTACCGCCCCCCAGATGCTCTTTCAGACTCACAAGGCTGTTCCCCTTGCAAGAACCTGTGACAGTGCTAAAAGTCAGGCCCTGACTGGGGGTCATCGTGAGTAGGAGTCTAAAATACATTTTTAAAACATCTCAGTGTTAGGAAAAGAAACCACGTTACTGCACAGTGACTAACTGGTTAAGATAGCTGGACTATAGTGAAGTTGAACACTTTCTCAACTGCAGTAAAACTGTTGTGTTATTTTGGTTTGCTTGTTAAGTGTATGCGCTCCACTGATTGTTTTTCAGAATCCAAAAGCCCAAATTTGTGTTGGGTCAGTCTTTTTGTTGGTGTGCTGGTGCCTTTTTAGACTTTCTACTACTCCACATGTGTGAAAGTATGATGCACATGTGCTTTAGCTTAAGTCTTAATCTCCTTTCCTGTCTTTACTGTTAGCCTGGCTCATTGCATTATGTTCATAATAATGCAATGTGTGGATGGAGTGATTAGCAGTTCTGTTATTATTTGGCAGTACTGGTATTGTTTGAAGTGGATTTTCTTTCATTATTATTATTGCTTACACTAGTTATGCCTTTAAGCCCAATCATTACATGCCATATTAACAAAAATTAAGAGCATGAACAAGACCATCTTACATTTGGAAATAACTAATTAGCATTACAACAAGCACAAGAAAAGAAAAACAAAACAACTGTAAGCTCCATAATTTAGTATCATCACTGTAACATAATTGACAGTTAAAATATATATATATTTATATATAAATGCTCTACTTGTAAAATTAACTCATTTTAAATGATGAGGAAAGTTTGATCCGTTAATAGTTTCCCTTATCTTGTTATACATGTTGTTTCGGTTCTATAATAAAAAGGAGCTACGATGATATAAACAGCCTATATGTTTATATAGGCTATGAATTTAAAAATGTTGGAAAATCTGCATGACCGTTCCATGAAACGGCGCTCGCTAAGGAGGCATTTATGTATATTAACCCTGTAAAGTAGCCTTTTTAAATTCATGAGAATCAGCAAGTTTACCCTCCCTTTCCTTCCCACCCCGACCCAATCCGAACTCTCTGCTCAACAAATAATTTCATCCCATCCTTCACTAGCCCTACAGATTCACTTTCAGTTCAGTACTTGAAATTGAAAAGTTTCCCACTCCTCTACCAACTTTCTGTTTATGTACCTGTATTATAGATAATGTGCCTTTGGAAAGATTGGAAGTAAGTCTTATCATAAGTGGAAAATTTCACAGTCTACAAGTACTCCTATAATCAACCTTTTTACAGACATTTCCACTTTCTTTTATTTATTTATTTATTTTTGTAATGCTCTTACAGTAGTCCTGGCTATAGCAGTCTTCCAAATATAGTTAGCCAGTGGGTGTGTGATACTGTATGCTTTATTGCTGATGCTGACTTCTTGCCATGGTCATTTTTGTTTCTGGACAAGAAATAATGAGACACAACAACAACAAAAACAAACATACATATTGTCCTGGCATCTCCATTGACTTTAACAATGAGCACTGCCAGAGGCTGTTTCTCTTGCAGCTAATTACAGTTGTGTGACATCCATGTAGGCAGTGGAGTTGCTAATGCTAAGAGACCTAGGGTGCTGTTTTCTTTCCCAGCGGAGTGATGTGCTAATGATACAAGCAAACAAACACTCAAGCAAAGGACAACTTTTCAAGAGGACTCAAGGTCGCATATATGAATAATGCATGGCACCCAACAATCAAGCCATGCAAAACATAACACGCTAAGTGGATATTGTGTAGGAGAGCTCAGGCTCTGTGCGTTTTCAGCAGTTGTCCAGGTGCTGTGGAAGGAGCAAATAAAACCTGAAGCTTTCCAGGGAAGGTATGAGCTTTTATGTATGTTTTTGTGTGTATTGTAAATGTGTCTGTTTTGAGACAGGCTTTGTTGACCTTCAGGGAACAGCTGTTGGTCTCAGCATTTATTCAGTTATGGCACATGACGGCATATAGAGCAACACGGTACAAACACATGAGAATAAGAGAAGGTGGGAATGGGAATGCAAGATATAAAATGTTTATGAGAGAAAGAAATGCTGCCTTAGAAAACTCACAATGAAAGTCAAGATTTTAGCCTTCTGAACATGTATTAAATGCTCTTCTTTTCTATTTTTATGTTAGTACAAGATATATGATGAGCCAAACTTAAGGGTTATATACATGAATTGTATCGCTAAGCCGGATAAAATTACCACCTCCACAAAAATGATGATTGCATTGACCAGATTGGACCCTCTATGCCAACAATAAAAAAATAAATACAGTTTTAAAAAGTAACTAATAGTCAGAATAAGTCCAGAATATCAAGGCTCTTACATGTAGTGCTCTGGTACGGGCTATTCCCTGTGTGGAGAAGTCATTCAAGCTGCAGGTGGATGCCAGTCACCTAAGGGGAGGGGCCATATTGATGGGGTCTGTCAGTCGAGGGTCGGATAAGCCAGTAAGTTTAACAAAACATCAGCTTAACTAATCTGTAATAATAATAAATAAAGTATGAATCATCACTGGCAAGGAAGGTTCGGCTAATTATTTGATGTTTATGTGGGTTCAGTAGTTGTTTTAATTGAGTGTTTATTTATGTTCTGTTGTCACTGCTCCTGTTGGCTTTCAGCTGCTGGGATGGCAGGCT
Source organism: Rhamphochromis sp. 'chilingali' (assembly GCF_963969265.1). Taxonomy (NCBI): domain Eukaryota; kingdom Metazoa; phylum Chordata; class Actinopteri; order Cichliformes; family Cichlidae; genus Rhamphochromis; species Rhamphochromis sp. 'chilingali'. Next base: position 23,088,915 of record NC_137939.1, on the reverse strand, counting down.
GTCTTTGTCTGTAGATGTAGATGTAGACAGAAGACAAAACACATACAGGAAGTACTGTAATGCTATATTGCTCATACATACCAAACAGACAAGCAATCTGGCAATTGGAAACAAGGTTTATCATAGCAGCACATTACTGGCTGTTCAATAACGTAGTCATGTCGTAGGCTCACGTGATGAAAGTGCACAAGTTCAGTGTGTCTGCTGTTGCTCCTCTGTTTTTGGTGCTCTGCTCTTTATTTTTGCTTTACCTGTGTCTCCTCCTCCCCCTCTTGCACATGGAAGTTGGTGACAGCTGGTACGTGCAACAACTGTATGTGTTAATTAGTCTATATGATTTGAGATGACAGTTTTTATTTTTAATGCTTACATCTTAAGATCCCCAATGGCTGTGGGGGTTTTTCATCCATTCTTTGAGTTTATGTATCCCAGTACCTGTAAGAATGTCAATCCAGAGATTGACATTCTTACAGGTACTGGACCTTCTGATGAAATAATAATAATTAAAATAATAAATGAATAAGCATTTGGTTTTATTCCTCTGCTAAATCCACCTGATTTTGACTGACACTGTTCCTCGTTTCAATACGAGAAGGAAATTATGAGTAATTTGGGCTTGCAGATTCAGAGTAAGGGGAAATATATTCAATTTTTGAATGCACTTGAAGAGAATCACTTTTTTGAAACCCAAAATTGCTAAATTCTGCAAAGTCTTCCCTTCTATTTTTGAAGAATCAAAGGTCATAATAAAACTTGAAAATGAAAAGTGAAACTTTTTTTCTCTTTCTGTCCTTTTTTTTCTCACTTTTTCTTTTTACCTCTCCCATTAAAATGATCACAAGTCCTCAAATTTATTTAGCAGGTTTTCAGGGCATTCAAGCACCAACGCTGGGAATTAATTCATTAGCTACACCCACCTCAAGCTCCTACAGACTACAATAATAATATATAATATGTGTGTGTGTGTGTGTGTGTGTGTGTGTGTGTGTGTGTGTGTGTGTGTGTGTGTGTGTGTGTGTGTGTGTGTGTGTGTGTGTGTGTATAATAATAATAATACACACACACACAGTCCCTAGACTGTGAGACGTGTATCTATAGCTATTATGAGAAACACAAACACATTCTAAGGCTGAAAATACAGAAACTGCTATTTTGTGTTTAGACTTTAAAAGGCCTCAGAAAAAGTGCTGCGCAACAGTGCACTGGCTTATTTACTGCAATTATCTTCAATTGTAGCAAACAGTCGATTCTATTCGGAAACTTTTCCATTTCATGTAACAATGGAAATCAAATTGTCATATTTAAGTTTTCTTTTTTAAAAGTATGTTTTTCTAATACACACTGATTCACTTTCAGGTACACTGTAAGCAAGTGAAAACACGAGGGAAGCATAGACACAGCACACAGTGTACCAAAAGTCCTTGAATATAGATTAGCAGGTAATAGAATTGCCATTCATGTCCTCATTATTTAGGGGGTTGGTGAGAAGGAATGTTTTACAGTCACTGCGCAGGTGGTTTATGGGCTGAAGGTGCAGAGCATCTGTTTAAACTGCATCAAGAATCAGGCACCATGTTGTGTCAGACTCAATTGCTTTTCATTTTCACCATGAAAACATTCATCTGGACTATTATAACAGGCAGATCAATATGGGTAAATAAAGACCATGTGATATAATTCCATTCAGCCTCTGATTATCCCTCACACAAGCAGAACCCGTGGTATTTCCAGAATGCACCTGTTCAACACGTCTCTGTTCTGAAAAAGAAAAATGATTTAATCTTTACTTAAATTAAGCTTTGTGTCTTTTCCACATGAGTGGATGTGAACATACATCCTGCCTGTGAATGCAAACAGTGCAGTGTACATTTGTGTGTCGGTGCAGTGTTTCACACAACACAGCAGCCTCTGCACTGAGAGCGTAATGAGATTTCTGGTTCTGCTAATCACTTCTTCTGCTTCTTCTTCTTTTTTTTCATCCCATTGTCAACACAGGGAAACACACACTCGCACAAATCTGTGTTTAAGAACAGATCAAAAGTGTCTGTAATCTCTGGCTTAGGATGCAGATCTTGGGAAAAACTGGTGTGCTTTTTCATGTGGGATGCACTCATTTCCCAAGTTAATTATTGCTGCTCCTAAAACAATGAAAAGCCTTAAGCAAGCGTGCAAGAGCGAAAGAAGAATTCGATGCTGCAGGACATTTGAGTTGAGTAACTTTAGGTAAAAAAAAAAAAAAATTAATAAATAAAAGTACTCCAATTAAATAAGTTTGAATTTGGGACAACTCCATTGTTTCTAAGAGCATAAACTGTGTTAATCCTGCAAAAAAAAGAAAGAAAAGAAAAGAAAAGAAAATGTTTCAAGATGTACAGTAGGAGCATGACACATTTTTCTTTGTTTTGCATTGGTGCTGTTGTACAGTGCATTTTGGATTAACTGAGAGGTTGGGAAAATGTGTTACCATCCCAAATCACAAAATATGTACTGCCCCAATCCTATATACATGTTTTCCTCTCTGATGCCGCTATCAGCCACACAATATGCCTTCAAAAATTGCTATGAATCACTGTCCAAAATTACATCCGTCATTTTAAACAACATATGTTTCAGTCAAAGAAGCTAGCTTTGTTTACATGAAAACTCCCCATTTTCAGTAACTTGTCCAAATACCGTGGGTCTCTTTAAATCAGAAAACTATGCATAAAAGGAACTGCAGCAGATTGCAGTGGACCATGAACACCATGAAATGGAATAAGAACAGGAGTGCTTTTCATTTCAAATGCTATGTACACACACACAACAATATGTCACTGTCTTACAGGAACCCGTGCAGCTGTTTAAATTAAAAACTTTTGTAGATCTCAAGCAGACTCTGTTTGATTTTCATGTCAGGTAAAATGTTTGCTGCAGAACCTCATGAATCAACATCAGCTCAGTGAAGCATTTAAAGGATAAGTGTGAGGAAATGAATATGTAGATCAGTTATGATTGCACATCTATAACTTGAAATTTGTTACTGCTCAAAGGATGGAATAAAGAGAACCCTCTGAGTTATGAGTCTAATTGAAATTCTAATTATTTTTATGAATAGGCGAAGAATTTAACTACAGAAGCGTATGCATGCGAGGCTCGGGGTTGATAGTGTTAATGTGCGTCGCAGTGTTTCTGAATGAGGCTTTTCATCATGATGGAATAACACCTTTTGCAGAGCCAGTACCAATACCAGCATCTGATTTTGAGTTATCCATCCAAAGAAAAAAATAACACTCCATATATTCATTGTTACAATCACACTACATTGTGTGGGTGCGCACTGAATAGTAAAAGCAAAACAATGCATGAGGAAAAAAGATGAAAGCTTTGACAAGTTTCTGAAACTGTTTTAGTTTTTCCTCTTTCCTCTCTTGTTTTTCCTCTGCTGTATTTTTTCAGGAGAACATGAGATTCAGCAAACAACTGCTGTCAGCAAACAAAGCAAACAAATTACACAGTCAGTCCTCATTGTAACATAGCGGTGATGGATGATGATGTGCCCTGAAAACACTGTAAGAAATACTCTCGGTTAGTCTGTGCTGTTCTTGCAAACTATTTTTAAGTTGCTCCCGCTCGAAACAAGCTGCAGACTATTTATCAAATGTCACACATGGCGTTATATTCCATCTTACATGTTGTTCGTTATCTGGAAAGAGATGACTTGTCACAGAGGAGTCCAATTAATAATTAAAACAGTATTTTTCCTATGTCTATAAAGCGAAGGGCATCTTTTGATGGATGTACTTAAAATGTAGCCAGTGTTCAGATAATTAGCTCCTACTTCAGTCAGAAAAATCCAATTAAGCAAATCTATAACTCCTGGTCAGTGCAGTTTCCCACTTTCTTCTTCATCAATAGCAATAGAAAGGATTGTAAGGTATGTGTAATCCAAACGGTTCCTTTAGATAAAGAGAGAATTAAATTAAACCGTTTGTGAAATATGTTCATTAAGGATTAAAACCCTTTGGCATCCTCAGTCAATAGAAGCCCCGACAATAACCTCAGCCATATGTTTCCAAACAGACATCTGTACTCAGAGTCCACGGCGTCTGATTTCATGTGTTTGGATTACCCGGCATTAAACATCAGTGTCCCCTAAATGCCACTGTTTGTTGCCTCTGAAGTGTCTCAATTACCACTGATGCTATCGGAGCCTAAGTGGGCCCACACAGCGTAGGTTGCGGGGCATTTGTTAAGTGGGCCTTTGTCGTCGAGTTTCAGGGTTAATGTGAAGTGTGAGCTAATCCACTGGCCACTCAATAGCTTTAACAGCGCATGAAATCTCTTTTGTTAGTAAACCCTGTGCTTCAGGGCATATCTGAAATTGATCACTGTTCCCTCTCCCTTTCTCTCGTCACGGGGCTTTGGTGAAGGAGTATCGACAGACGTCCCTCTTGAGGGGAAAGAGAAGCGGGACTGATAGAGGGTGCTGAATTAATAAAGGTAGGGTGGGAACAGAGCAAAGACTCTCTGATGTATCTATCCATCTATCTATCTATCTATCTAATAACCAGCATTAAACATGAATGAGCTTGATTCAATAGATAGATTTCAAACTTTCTGGCATTCTACATTAGCATTATTATTATTAATACATTCATTTTGGAAGATAGTTTGGGAGACAGGTTAAAAAAATAATGAATTCAGCAGAAGCTAAGATCCCGCAGGTCTTGCTTTCAGTATGGCACTAATGCATCAGCTCATCATGCAGCCTGATAGCATCTTTCATTAGACTCGTGTTTCTCTCACTGGTTGGGCATGACGCCATTGCAGGTGTGACATGGATGATCGAGGGGAAAATACTGAGCGAAAATAAGATTTTTGTAGGTACAAAAGAAAGAAAGAAAATCTAAAAAAGAATCAAATATGTATCAGCACATGGTATTGTGCTATTTCCCAAAAATTACATTTGGACCCCTTTTTATAGTTGGGAAGGGAAGCATGCCAGAAGAAATTTGGAAACTACTGCATTAGAACGTCCCTAATATGACAAATGTCCACTTATTTGAAACTTTCTGCAACCAATTTCTATGACGCCCATTTTTTAAAAATGAGCTGTCTCCAAATTCAAGTCAGTACATCACTGGGAATATTTCCCTACAATTTAGATCTCATTCAGAGCCACAAAAAGGGCCCTTTACAGCTATAACAGCAGTGGCTCATGACAGCAAATATTCTTCCAACATGCTGCTGGTTAAAAAAGGAAAAGTATTATGCATTCAACAGATTTACAAATAAACTGACCTTAATGTGTAAAATTGGGGGGGAAATAATGGACACTTTAAATTAACACCATAATACTCACTGCTCTACTTAACATCTCATTAAGATTTTATTGGAAGAACACAGTTAGTATCGGTACAAAGTATCTTTTATTTTATCCAAAACAGCCGAGTATTATACGCATGTACCCTACGGTCAGAGCAAATAACGAAACAAATATTCACATGTTTCATGCTGCTAACATGTGCAGGAGCTTGTTTTCATATAAGTGAATGACAATGAACATTTTAGTTGCTTTTGCTAAAGCAGTTTTATCCGACTGCTTAGGAAGTCAACACTTCTTAAATGATTCTGAGCATATGTAGAGTTCAGCAGCAGTATGCAGTGTTTTTTAACCTTTCCTTGAATAATAAGTGTAGAAGGGGGCTTTTTTCTCTTAAAATAGCAGCAAAAGTATGAGAGTGAAGCGGTGGGTTTTGTATTGTCTGTTTTTTCTATTGGGAGGTCACTCTTCCTATCATGATGTTTAGATTGTAAAAGGATAGAGACTGAACAAGGAGAACTAACTGGAGGTGTTTTACATCCACTTATTTAAACTCTCCAGCTGGAGAGCAGTGGACAAACTGTATCAAAAACCAAAATAACAAATGGAAAGCTGTATATTTCCAACCCAGTACAGCAAAACATTAATGGCTCTGTTTAGGACATTTAGAAGGCTGAACTATTGATTTGTTTTTCCAGCGGTATAGTGCTTCCATCAAGCCAGAAATGAAGCAAGAAAAAGTTGAACCAAAATCTGTATATTGTGCACCACATTAAAAGGCCTATTTTGTTCCCAGATCACAGCTTTTATTTTTTTCCTCCCTTTTTTCCTTCTCATATCCTATTTGATATTTTTCCAGTGTCCACGGAGGCAAATCCAACAGATGTTCCCATGGTCGGTGGAGTGAAACAAGCAAACGCTCATTTGATTGTTTTTCTTATTTTTTTGGCATCAATCAAGACTTTTCATGCCCTCTGTTTGAAGGAGCACCATGGGAAAACTTTTCTCTCCTAAAGTGATAGGAGGAAAATTAAAGTTCTAGTGCTGTCATGCATTCCCCTTCTATGTGTTCAACCTCTCAGAAACCTGAGCGAAAAAGTCAAAAATATGTGAGCTGTGAAAATCCGTGTGACTGACGGCTGATGGCTCTACATCAGATTTTTAAATCTGCAGCATTTCTGGGTGTGTGCATCTGTCCTCTCATCTCCAATTGGCCATTTTTCTGAGTATGATCAATAAGCATCAGAGTCTTTAGCTGGAGCCACACTCCACGCCCGCCCCCACCATATCTCTACACTGCTCCCCTCCATACAGCATCTTCTGATCAGCGGCATCCTCTGAGCTGCTGGTATATGTGGGGGGAGCAGCTGCATGGCTCTGTGACACATGACAAGTGCTTCAGCTCTGATCCATTTTCTGTAAAGAATCATTAGCTGCAGAAAACGCAGCTGTGTCGCACAGGTTCACAGCTCAATCGCTACAATCTCTCTCCCTCGCTGGATTCTTCCTCAGAATGGGAGGAGACAGAAACTTCTCCCTTCACTGTCTGCTCTCTCACATTTTCCATTACCAGTTTATTTATTTCATTCTTTAATGAGCTGACCTTAACGAGCGCTGACAGCATGTCTGGCGTCTGGGCCTCCTCATCACTGTCACCGCGACGACCTCCTCCCAAGTGACAAACTTGTGTCTAAATGGGGATGTGAGAGGATGCTGGGCTATGTTTAACTACCAGGGCACCTACAGAGGCAGTCTTATCTAAGAAACTGGCTTCACATTTTTAATACCTCTCAATTGTTCTTTTTTTTTTCCCTGGTGGTTGATTGTGGAGAGATTTGGGGTATGAGATGCAAGCTATGTTGTCAAGCTGTCGGTATCGCTGCTTGACACACACTTGGAAGTTGGGTACGTGCAATGGGGAGGGAGCTCTGTGAAGTTCTAAACAATTGCACTGTTCTAGTTCCCCGTGTCATCTATCCTGTGGTTTATAAAAGACAGCATGACCTGCCTCGGCTTCCTCTGAAAGACGCAGGACTTGATGTGCATAGCTCCACCTTGTACACAGTCAATAACCATTTAAAAATGCACACTGAAGAAAACTATTTTAATTTTGTAAGTGGAGAGGAATTGTCAAAATAGATGCCTGCAAATTCTCAAGCCTCCACATCTCACTGTGCGCTAACAGACGAGGATGATATGGCTGCGGACTAGTGATTGACTGTACCTGTCAGAGTTACCTTACAGCAGAGGAATAATGATGCCTCCTGGTAGAATTAAACTGATGAAACCATTAATTCTGTAAACACAAATTGCACTGAACTTTTCAAATCCCCAACAAACTACAATGGCAAACACTAATGAACAATTTATCTCAGTGAATTCATTTGTTTCTCATTAGTCAGCACTGCAGCCGGTGTTTGGGTTTTGCATGTGTATTGTGTGAATCCCTCTCCTGAGTACTTACAGAAACTGGCCACATTTTCTTCCTATGCTTTTATCAGCAGTTCTGTTTGCTGAAGTGTGAGTGCTGCTCAACACAGTCTCCGAATAACTAAGAAGGACCATGTTGCAGGAATATGAATATTTTGTCAGATCTTGTCTTTACCGCAGAAGCATATTTTAATGTTTAAAATTTGCATTTAAAACATTAACAACAGCATTAATAGATCATAGGAAAAGCTGCAAAATTAGATTTTTATCTGCAATATATTTTTAAAAAGACAATCGATGTGCAGAAAGGCACACTTTATATCTGTCATAGATTTATATGTATATCTATATATATATAGATAGATATACATAGGTCACATACACAATATTTTATACACTGTTTATGTTTATTTTGCCAAAGTGTGTTTTAAATTATGGTGGCCTGTTAGAAAGAATTGTTTGGCATATTTAGGTACACAATGCTACCAGGTTGGGCTCTCTTTTGTCTTCAGATATTCTTCATGTTATATATGCAACAAGGTCCTTGAAATATTCCTCAGAGATTTTAGTCCATGCTGACATGATAGCGTGACACAGTTTGCTGCAGATTTGTCAGCTGCACATCCACATCCATATCCACTCCATCTCAAAGTACATTGGACTGAATCTGGTCCATTTATGTACAGTCAACTTATTGTTGTGTTCAAGAAACCAGTTTGAGATGACATGAGCTGTCTGATATTACGTGTTGTCATGCTTGAAGCATTCAGTGGTCATAAAAGCACGGAAATGGAGATGGTCAGCAAGAGTATTTAGATGTTCAGTTGTTATTAAGGAGCTCAAAGCGTGCCAAGAAAATATCTCCCACACCATTATACCATCAGCAGCCTGATCCATTGATATAAATCAGGATGGATTTATGATCTAATGTTGTTTATGTCAAATTGTGCCAAATTCTTCTGCATATCTTGGTTGTAATGTGCTTATTTGCATTACTGTTGCCTTCCTATCCACTTGAAGCAGTCAGGCCCTCCTCCTCTGACCTTTGGCATCAAAAAGGCAATGTCACCCACAGAAATGCCACAGTAATTATATTAATTATTCATAATTTATTTGTTTGTTTTTATTGTATTAATTTTTAACCCCCCTCTAACCACATTTCCACTGGATGGCAAATATGGCAGACATTTCAGATAGTAAAAAATCCAAAAAAAACCAGACAAATCCAATTTATTCCCTTGATTTTTTTATTTTATCCTATTGTATTTTGTGTGTGTGTGTGTGTGTGTGTGTGTGTGCGCGTGTGTGTGTGTGTGTGTGTGTGTGTGTGTGTGTGTGTGTGTGTGTGTGTGTGTGTGTGTGTGTGTGTGTGTGTGTGTGTGTGTGTGTAAAGCAAAAAGCATAGGAACACAAAGTTGGAAAGTTTGCAGAACTTTATATAAAGGGCTATTTATTAGATGCGCTAAGTGACTGGATAAAGATTTGAGGGTTTGTTATCAACACTGAAATTTCCAGGTTGCAGTAAAGTATCTCCTCCAAAACATAATTGGAATCTAAAAAAATTATGTTATGTCCTTCCAAGTAGCCCTCTTTTAGTTTAATGAGAGCTTTGTACACTCTTCTCTCCCTTGGCACGCTCAACAAGCCCAAGCAGTTGTCTTCTGATTATTGGCCTCCCTCAGTATTAGTTTCTTTGTAACAATGTGATCGTGAAGGCCTGAATCAACTCAGTTTCTTGTGAGCAGCTGATGCTGAGATGCGCCTTCCACTTGAACTCTGGGAAGCACTGATATAGTAATAAGAGGTGTCATTAATTGGTGATTTCTGAGGCTGGTAACTTCAGTGAACTTATCCTCTGCAGCAAATGGAACTTATGGTGTATCTTTCATGGGGTTAATTTCGTGGTCCACGCAAGAGCCAGCTTCACCAGAAAGTTAGATTTTTTTTGCAAAAGCTTTTTTCATTTTATTTCAAATGACATTTTTTTCTAATGCTTTCTCTATTGGTCTACAATGTAGAAAATTGTAAAAGCAAAGACTATTTGATTGAAACAAATTCCAAACACACACAGCATCCCTGCCTTTTAACAAGTCTTCCTTTTAATATGATCATTGTCCTGCAGAAATTTTCCTGCAGAGGTTTTGAAGTGAGTTTTGAAGCGCACAATGCACCTGTATTGTTCTATATTCACCCTGTTGCTTCTGTCAGCAGTGAAATTATCAATAAATGTCAATGTGTCAGTTCCACTGGCAGCCTTATATGTCCAAGCCATAACAGAACCAGCACCATGTTTGACAGATGAAGTCTTATGCTGTTCCTTTTTTTCCCTCCACATCAGTTTGATGGAGGCTGATTCTTGTTTCACCAGTCAATGGATCTTTCTTCCACGGCTCAGCTTCTTTTTTTTTCTTTTTTTGGGGGGGAATTGCAACCTAATGTTTAGGTTATCAAGTTTAGTCTGTGGTGAATTCTGTAGATAATGAGACCTGTACTATGAAGCTTGATTTGGGGATTTTGTAGTAGATTCAACATTAACCATCTGTTTTCAGTCTCACATAGATGTTTTACTTCGCACCATTTTTTTTATCATGTACTCTTGAAATTGCATGTCTTTTTTCTAATATAATGATATCTGAGGGATTCTGTGTGTAGTGAAACCTTTTTTACACAGACAGAAAAGGGAGGTCCATTTGAGGTCAAACTGGACTGGATGTGGACTGCAATGTAAAAGAAGTCTGGCATCCTCAGTCTATAGTTTTTAAAGCTTGTCAACACCTGTGGTCTGAAGTGCATGAATGAAAGATAACGAATGAGGGAACTTTGTTTCCTTAAATGTTTTTTTTAAAGGTTAAAAATCGACATTTTTCGATACAAAAAAAATGTTCATGCCTTTTTAATTTGTCATTTATTAAAATTATAAATATATATTGTAACTCAAAAGTACAGTTTTTAAATTTAATGTTGCTGAAACAACAAAGTAATAAAAAATAAATCTATCTGATCGAGAAATCACTCATCTTTGGAAAAGAGAGTTTATTACAGAGAAATGTCTCTTTCCAAAATAAAAGCTATACTATCCGCTTCTTCTGGGCTATATTCTCAGCAGCATATTAAACATATCAGGTCCCCATAAGGAGAATCATGTGCTAATGGCTGTCTAAATGACTCGGGTAAAGTTTGTAGCATGCGTGCTTGCTGTTTTTGTCTGCTTCCACTTGTCTTTGCACTAGGATGATGTCGGAGTAAATGTGCAGTCATATTCGTTGTGTTCCCACTAGTGCTGTCAGCGTTAATCTGAAATGACGTTAACGCCACAACACGGCAAATCTCCGTTAACGAGCTACCGCGGATCGCCCCGTGCGTGGGGCTGGACGGCCAACACGTTAACGAGCTAACTGTGCTAACGCAGTAGTTCCCACCCATGTAATTGAGCATTGCGTGGCACATCCGACATACTGTTTTACTTCAGTCCATGACGCGCTTACCTTCAGGGTCATACGTCACATGAAAACCAAAATAATTCCAAACGCCAGATCTGAATGAGGGTGGGGGAGGTTCAATTTGCCATCTATCTATCTACATATATATATATATATATATATATATATATATATATATATATATATATATATATATATATATATATATATATATATATATATGTATGTAAGCATAATGTATATGTATATATGGTGTGATGAGCTGCAGGACCAAAAAATTGAGCAGAAGATGAAATGACTACTGCAAACATGTTTGCTTTTACATCTGCACTAATCAGCAAACTTCCTCCCTTCTAATTCCCTGCCATTGTGGCCACAGCAGTTTTATTAAGCAACTTGCAACAAAATACATTTGCTTCTTAATGATATGCCAGGACAGTGCACTGAAGAATAACCAAAGTGAGAAGGGGACATTTGGAATGGCTTACCCCAATAATATTTTGGACTAAGTTTCTTATGGCACCGGATTAATATAGAAAGAGGAAGCGGTTTTATTCGGTGGGGAATTATTAAAGATTAATTCAAATTCAAACAAAAGTAATTGCACAGATAGAGACAATAAGTAAATAAATCATCTAAAAATGGCTAGTACCCGTAAGAGCATTAAAGCTTTGGTGCATCCATGAATATCCAAGATAACAGACTTATTTGCCAAAGTCATAGTCAGTGTCCAGCTGTAATCACACAATTCATGGGTGTTATCCGCAAAACCATTAAGATATTAGAGCATTTCCATTTTTCCCAATGCTTTGGCATAAATTCTCAAGACACTTTTTAAAGCTTTTGAGTCCATTCTTTCATCAAAAACTGTAGTTGAACATGCTAAAGCCAATAACTTCAAATACTAGGTGGACTTTGTCATTCCCAGCAAAACAGAAAGTTCCTCTGATGATGATGGTGTGAGCAAGGCGGTCAAATTGTTTGGATAGTTTCAGAGAATCACAGTCGATTCTACAAGCGTCTCCTTTATCCTCTAATTTTTAGTCTTGTCCTACAGTGTATCTTTAGACTGACATTGACTGCTTGTTGTAGCAGGCTATTATTTCTTTTTTGAGGATAACTCACCGCTGTTGTGTATGAAAGTAAACACTCATCAGGCCGTGATTATTATTATTATTTTTTTTAATCAATTCAATTCAATTTTATTTATATAGTGCCAAATCACAACAAAAGTCGCCCCAAGGCGCTTCATAGATACAGAGAAAAACCCAACAATCATATGACCCGCTATGAGCAAGCACTTTGGCGACAGTGGGAAGGAAAAACTCCCTTTTAACAGGAAGAAACCTACGGCAGAACCAGGCTCAGGGAGGGGCGGGGCCATCTGCTGCGACCGGTTGGGGTGAGAGAAGGAAGACAGGATAAAAGACATGCTGTGGAAGAGAGACAGAGGTTAATAACAGATATGATTCAATGCAGAGAGGTCTGTTAATACATAGTGAGTGAGAAAGGTGACTGGAAAGGAAAAACTCAATGCATCATGGGAATCCCCTGGCAGCCTACGTCTATTGCAGCATAACTAAGGGAGGATTCAGGGTCACCTGGTCCAGCCCTAACTATATGCTTTAGCAAAAAGGAAAGTTTTAAGCCTAATCTTAAAAGTAGAGATAGTGTCTGTCTCCTGAATCCAAACTGGAAGCTGGTTCCACAGAAGAGGGGCCTGAAAACTGAAGGCTCTCCCTCCCATTCTACTTTTAAATACTCTAGGAACAACAAGTAAGCCTGCAGAGCGAGAGCGAAGTGCTCTAATAGGGTGATATGGTACTACAAGGTCATTAAGATAAGATGGGGCCTGATTATTTAAGACCTTGAATGTGAGGAGCAGGATTTTGACTTCAATTCTGGATTAAACAGGAAGCCAATGAAGGGAAGCCAAAACAGGAGAAATATGCTCTCTCTCTTTCTAGTCCATGTCAGGACTCTTGCTGCAGCATTTTGGATTAACTGAAGGCTTTTCAGTGAGTTTTTTTGGACATCCTGATAATAATGAATTACAGTAGTCCAGCCTGGAAGTAATAAATGCATGAACTAGTTTTTCAGCGTCACTCTGAGACAGGATATTTCTAATTTTAGAGATGTTGCGCAAATGGAAGAACGCAGTCTTACATATTTGTTTAATATGTGCGTTGAAGGACATGTCCTGGTCAAAAATGACTCCAAGGTTCCTCACAGCGTTACTGGAGGCCAAGGTAATGCCATCCAGGGTAAGAATCTGGTTAGATACCATATTTCTAAGCTTTTCAGGGCCGAGTACAATAACCTCAGTTTTATCTGAATTAAGAAGCAGAAAGTTAGTGGCCATCCAGGTCTTTATGTATAATCAAGGTTATACATTTTGTAAAGCAGAGCAGCACCCTGATGCATCTAATCTGTGGGCCTTTTTCTTTTTCGTTCAGTAGTCACAGAGTAAAATACAAATTTATGCAATACTGCACGGAACCAAAAAAAAGCAGACTAATAAAGAAAGCATTTGCTGTGGAATGAAAACTGAGGTCCACTAAGTACAATCGTTTACTACAGTAACACAATGGTGCTGGAGACACTGAACGTCTTGTTTCTCTTGCTTGTTTAGCTACAAATTCTCAGACACTTAAAATCTAATGCATGTTCCTCAGTGCTCACAAACTGAATGCACTGTTTTGCAAGTGTCGACCTACACAAGGATCCTACGCAATGATATAATGAATAATCAATATTTTGAAGAGTAATCTATTTAGCTGAGAGAACGCGTAACCTATTTTCAACACATATAAAGAAAACATACACAACCAATAACCATTTACAACTTAGGCATTGTGTGTGTGTGTGCGTGTGTGTGTGTGTGTGTGTGTGCGTGTGTGTGTGTGTGTGTGTGTTCAAATGAGCTTTTTGTGTCAGGGTTACAATTAGGCAATGGTTAGGTTTTATTCTAAGGGTTAGGCATTCATTTTTGATGGTTCGGATAAGCATCTAGGGAAAGTATTATGTTAGGTAGATCAGTGGGAAAAATTATCAGCATGCTTTCTGTTTTGTTTGGTGGTGTGCCATGTGATTTTTCTAATGTCAAATATGTGCAGTGGTTCCAAAAAGTTGGGAAACACTGAATTAGATGTCCTCACTAACAACAAGGCTCTAGAAAAAGCCAATACAGTCTCAAATTTTCAGTTCATCCATGGCACCAACAGCTGAGCTCACCAAAAGCCTCCAGCATGAAAAAATAAACACAGCAGAAAAGGCAGTGTGAAAAGAAAAGAAACAGTTACAGCATAGTATATAGTAACATCTCTAAGGTATACAGACAGCATCACCTCGACTCTATGCGCTATGCGCTCAGAAGTAAAAATCACGTAGCATGGCATTAAAGATGTATGGGTGCCATGGGTACCATCTTGGAGTTTGAAATTTAGCATTCAGACAAGAGATTGATATCACACTTACTGTTGGAAGCTCAAAGGAAATGTGCTTATTTTTCAAAATGTTTACCTATGTGATGGGGCGATCGTGGCTCAAGAGTTGGGAGTTCGCCTTGTAATCGGAAGGTTGCCGGTTCGAGCCCCGGCTTGGACAGTCTCGGTTGTTGTGTCCTTGGGCAAGACACTTCACCCGTTGCCTACCCGTGGTGGTCAAAGGGCCCGGTGGCGCCAGTGTCCGGCAGCCTCGCCTCTGTCAGTGCTCCCCAGGGTGGCTGTGGCTACAATGTAGCTTGCCATCACCAGTGTGTGAATGTGTGTGTGAATGGGTGGATGACTGGATATGTAAAGCGCTTTGGGGTCCTTAGGGACTAGTAAAGCGCTATATAAATACAGGCCATTTACCATGTATACAAAAAGAAAGACGAGTGTATAGGGTGAAGCAATAATGCTTTTTCTTGTTTTTTTCTAACCACTGCACAGATAACATGGATCTGTTTATGTCGTCCTTCATATTAAACTTTCATATTCCATTTCATATTTCACAGTCAGAACAAGACTATTTTCCACAAAATGAGAGGAGGTGTTTCTCTTGAGAAAATGCAACTCAGTTACTCATCAACTTGGGCCTGTTGCCTGTTGTACTTCATATATTAATTAGAAGCCAAAGTGAAACTGTGTGGTATTTTTCACTCTGTCAGATCAATATGCTGCATTTAAATATACACCTCAATATGTTCTATAATTCAAACAGTGCAGAAAACAAAAGGGTCTGCATTATTCATTTGTTAATATTACAACACACATTACGTGGAGGGGGAAAAAAAACCTCACTATGCAAGTAAATGCACATATGGCAGAATTACAGCAGGCTCCCTTTCCTCTTTGATTCTCCATATTCTGCCAGTTTGTTTTTGGAGAAACTGGAAATGAAGCAGAGTGAGGTACTTATTTTCTTTTTCTAGCAGCACATTTGTGTTCCACTTGCAAAAATGTGCTGGTCTTGTGAAGAGGCATTCAGCTATTGTCACTTCCCCAGCTGCCATATATAGAGCTCAGTGTGACACAGTCTTACTGTACAGTCGGCACAATTTCAATCCTGTGCAACCCTGAGAATTAAAATAAAAAATTAAATACTGAATATGTAAAGTTGAGCTATGAAAGGCTGACAATATGGAAAGAATGTGAAACTTATTCACTCTTTAATGTCGTTTGATCAATATTCCGAAGGAAGACACAGAATAGCATCACGTGATCTGGCAAATGGCAGGAATCAGTCCCGGCTTATCTTCACACTGCTCGTTGTTACATTAATGAGATCAAGGTGCAGAGCAAAAAGTTTGTGTTTATTTAAAACGCTTTGTCTTTACTCTCATCTCAGGACTTTCCTGTTGAAAGGGTAAAACGAATGTTCTTAAACAAAGGCGATGTACCTTGCAGTGTGTCCACAGAGGGATTTTAATCTTGAGATTTATAACTGTGACAAGGTAGCAAGAAGCATGAGTCAGTCTTAACTTGGCCTCATCTCCCACTCAGCTCTCAAGGTCAAAATTAATTGAATCAGAGTGGGAGTCTATGGGACAAGTTGCCTTGCCGCTTGTGTTAAACTACAACACAGTTTTCTGTATAAGCCTGTGTTGCTAGCTAGTTCCCAATTACTTTTTAGGGGAGATATCAAGAAGCAATACACTGGATTTAAGGACTAAATTAGATATAAGGGCAAACAAAGAATCTTCTGGGTCTCAATAATTGACAGATCATTCATTATAGGCACTGAACTAAGCTTAGGTATTCACTTGAATGCTCAAGAAATCTCCTAAATGACAAAGCATTTGACAGCTCACTTGTAGTCATTGCACTGCTGTAGAGCAGAGGGAAATTACAGTGACACACATATACAAAAACACACCGAGACCCTTAAATCTCTAATCAGAACATCCATTCTTGCTTTATTACACCAGAGATTCTCTAACAGTTTAGCCTGAGGGCCACTCATGGAAACTGACAAGAAGACCAGGGGCCAGTTAATATAATTGTCTGTTTTGGCTGTCAACCTTTCAACATTTTACTGTAATCACTGCTTTCAAAAAGGCAGCGAATGTCAGCTCCGGGTGTGATGCTGACAAAAATCCAAGAAATCATACACATACCATTCCTGCTACCATAGCAGCAGCATTTTTTTTTCAAGTGATTTATGTTTCACTGTGTAAGAGAAAGTAAAATGCAAGACACCATAATATTCATAATTTAAGGAAATGAAACAGCAATGTATTCAGATTTCAGCCCAGTATAATTTTAATTTTACAATCGTCCCCAAATACTTTCGCACTTCGCCATTAAGGTTAAAAATGTCAGTGTTTTACATTTGCTCGACAACAAACAACTCTTTCTGTCAAAAGTTGTTTGTAGTCTGCATGATTGCAAGATTTTGCATTAAAATATGCTTTTACTTGATGCATTAAAGCAGATACAGTGTTTTTAGCATCTGCACAAGGTGCACAAAGATACATTGAAGGTCAAATAAACAGTAATAGTATTATATCAGTTACAGCCACTTAACATTAGATGACAAGCTGGCATTACATGACTAGTGACGTATACAACTTGCTTCGGTAACACCAGTTAAAACATAATATTGGTGACAAACAAAAAATATGGCAGCCGCATGTTATACAGTAAAAAATTGCGCATAATAGGGAGAAATTTGCATTGAAATCTACACTTTTGCACAGATTATTTTGAGTTTATTTAGAAAGAAACATTTTAAACTGTCAAAATAGCTAGTTAGTTGGGTTTTTTTGTTTTTGTTTTTATTCCTGCACCTACCCAAACACCTTAACTGTGTTACTAATCATATATCACATTTGTTCAACCTATTAGATTCTACTTACCCACACAAACAAAAAGGATTTCTAACTTTTTCTTTTTGGACATTTTCTTGAATAAAGATTTTGTTTCACTTTTTTGTCTTTAAGTTTCCACTACATGAAAAAGAACAAGAAAAAGGGGGAACAAAATAAAAACAGTATCAACATATCAAGTTTTCTCTGAAGGTGGTATCCAGCCGACAAGCTGTGTGTAAGACATGGATGGACAGGCACATGCTGGGAAACTCTAAAGGCTTCCGTTGTGAAGCATGCTGTGTGCTTTGTCCCTCTGCAGAGAGTCCCATTGTTTGCCCTTGATACAAACAGATCAGCGTGAGACTCCTGGGATTATATTTTGATAAAGAAAAGACATATAGCAAGAACTGTCTGAGACAGATTCTCTTAATCCTAACCTTTGGCACTTCTTTCGCTTCTATGTGTCTATACTAGCATGGAAAAAGTACGTCCAGCACACGTAAAAAGTAGTGAAAAGTGGTCTTGTGCTGGTTTGATAATGCTCTGTGCTGTGAATTCACATACGGTACAAATAAATTCACATCTAGTGATTAGAGTGGCCATGGACGCTATTTGATGTGATCTTGAGTGGTGATAAAAGCGTACTTGGAATTGTTTGGCAGGATGTATTGCGACATTATCATCAATAGTTGCTTGTGTAAAATAGCCCAATAATCCTTGGCGGTTATTGGACCGGTGTAATTATCAGATCTAATGACTCCCAGGAGATCAGTGCTCATATCATTACAGTACAGGCCATCATGTGAAATAGCTGGCAACAGCCAAAATGGGTTGAAGGCTCTATTTAGCATTCTCTTAAGGTAAGTCTGCTCTCATTTGAGGTGCAAGGATAAAAGAGGGCTCATTAGACTATACTACTTTGCACCATTGCTGCAGGGTTAAGGTTTTGTAGTTGCATTTCTGAATGGCAGCTCGGCACTTAAATTATATCTTTAATGTGACACTATGTGATTTTCACTAAGTTCCCAACAAGTCTACATTTGACATCTGCAAAGTAATAGTAAACACTCGAATGTCTTATAACCACTAAAAGCTGTAGCATTAGGTCTGTTGAGTGTGTTCAGGGGTTTGTTTGATTGCCCAATATTTCAACTTTCTATTTGTAAAAGGAAGATTGTTTTATTAATTCTTTGAAGTGACACATATTCTTACCTTCAAAAATAAATATTGATATTCTTGGGGCAGGTAAGTGCTTCAAATAAATCACAATCCTAAACAATAATACCATCATGATATCCTACAGTTAAATGTAAAGTCATTCCGATTAGTTTAGCCTAGACAGTGGAGCTATATTATCTGAAGGTTAAAAAAAAATCTACCTACCAATATGCCCAAAGCTTGCTTTTGAATACAGCGTTTTTAAAAACATGTGTACTCAGTTCTTTTTTGTGGGTTAGAAGCTGAGTTGTTTCTTGGGTAGGAGACGTGATTTCCTGAAAATGTTGTTGCTGTGAGGCAGGACGAGCAACAAAAAAGAGATGAAATGCTCTAATTAGTAAGCTTTGTGCATTCAAAGCACAAAGACAGAATAGAGAAAACAGGAAAGTTTCCACACAGTTTAAACTCTGAAGTGCTTCTTCCAATTTGGTAACTTCAACCCAAAACGTCACACTAGGCCCAGCAGCTTAAAATAGATTTGTGTGGGGTTTTGTGTTTGTTTGTTTGTTTGTTCTTCCATTTCTCTTTTTCTTTATTACTTTAGAACAGAGCCAGACAGTTTTCTTCTGCTTTCAGTCTTTATGCTTCGCTTAGCCACCCAGCTGCTCATTGTAGCTTTATATTAAACAGACAGCTATGAGAGTGACATTGATCTTCTAATCTGACTCACAGCAAGAGAGCGAATAAATGTATTTTCTGGAATGTCAAATTTTTGCTTTATTACTGTGTCCATGAGATCTTGATATATGTAACCGTGGTTTAACAACTAAATATCAAATTCTCTCTTCAGTTTATTTTCCAGGTTTTTTTTTTTTTTTACTGATGTTCCCTGACTATATGGATTTACTATTTGGCCACGTTACTTACTTATAGTGAAAGCTGTTATACTACAAGCTTTAAACCTCATTGGTGGTAAAGTTATCTCATGACTCTGCAGATGTTTGACAAACTTTAAGTAACTATAGCTCCCATAATCTTGAAATTAATCACCAAAAACCAAAACATAAGCCCATGAAGCAGATTGTAGAAATCTTACCCTGTAACTTATCCTGCAGTTGTATAAGAGATGTTTTTCACCGAGTTTGGGCTTTCCTTTGCGCTGTGTGACTAGCCTCCGTCACAGTCTGTTGCTCTGTGTCTTGGAATTAAATCAAGCTCATCCTCGTTTACCGTGGGCAATTCAGGGTAAGGATGAAAATCAAACTCATCCTGCTGCTATGCCAACTGCACTCACACATCTAGCCTCAAAACCTGGAACACGCTCCTTCAGAGTTCCCCAGTCTGTTAGCATGACAATAGTGCAGTCAAATCTCTCAGCACAAGAAACAAGCAGCCACTAACAAAACCGGGGTTTCATGAGACCTTCAGTTCACTGAGTCGGGTTTCAGAAACATCAAGCTCAGCCCCAGAGTCTCAAAATATCTGTCCTAAAGCCCCAAACTCATCACAAGGAGACGATAAGAGGTTTTACTCTGCACCTACTGGCCTAAGATCTTACTGGCTTACTGGCTCTTGGATCTATGATTATGATTCAGAAAGTGACATCACACCAATACTGATACCAGTCCCTGTGCCGCTACACTTTATTTTATTTATTCATACATCTAAATTGCTGCCATATTGATGC
Source organism: Rhamphochromis sp. 'chilingali' (assembly GCF_963969265.1). Taxonomy (NCBI): domain Eukaryota; kingdom Metazoa; phylum Chordata; class Actinopteri; order Cichliformes; family Cichlidae; genus Rhamphochromis; species Rhamphochromis sp. 'chilingali'. Next base: position 23,068,606 of record NC_137939.1, on the reverse strand, counting down.
TATTTTCTCCCCTCATGTGGCCTCCAGTGGAAGCTAAAGTCACGCTTTTAATTTTCCAAACCAAGAAACATACGTTCTCTACAGGTATTTGTTGAAGGGAGCATGATAGCCACAGCTTTTTCTTTCTTTATACAAGTAGAACATGAATATTGGGTTGTTATAAGATCTGTATGCAAATCAAGTAAATATTAATTTTGGCTCATAATTTATTTTCCACAAAAACGACTCCCTTGGTATCTAAAGTGAACATTTGTTACAGAGTATACTTGCTTTGTTAGTGTAAGTTGCAGGATCCATCTGGCAGTGCTGGAGGAATTAGTCACAGACAGAAGAACTGGGGATCAGTGGAGAGGATGTAGGCAACCTGAAGAGCTCACTGAAGCAATAGTTTGACATTTTGGGACATTTTTGAAAGCTGCTGATGTTTCCATATACGCAAGTATAATGACAGATCAGATTAACTGAGTGGAACTGAAATGCAGTTTTGTTTTTTGTTTGTTTGCTCTCTTGCCAAATGTTATAACTGTGGGGAAAATATGGAACTACCGTGAAAAGACGATTTTTCTAAACATTGCAAAACCCCAAAGTGGTGCTCCTTTTAAGAAACAGTCCATCACATTGATCTTTTTCTTTTAGTATGACTGAAAAAATTGACAGCAAACAACATTGTATAATATTCACCATGTGTTTTACGCACCTGTTCCCACAGCTTTTTTCCTCAATTTATTTATAACTAACTTCTCTATCCGGTCATAGTGATTCTTCATCAAGTTGTGCGACATGCAATGATTTACCAAATACAATTCGAGGAATATTCTTCTAGGACATTATTATGCCAGAATATGATATAAACCAAAGAAATCTGTGCTGTAATGAGAGCTATAAACCTCTTTATCTCCACAACAGTGGCCATAAATCCCAAGAACTTGCTGTTTTTCCATGCAGTTGGGTTTTAAATTTAAAATTAAATGGGGAACGAGCCAATGGGTGGATGAGATGACAGAAACTGCAGACACTTAACTCTTTGGCATAGACATCACTAACAATCTGCCAGATATCAGTAATTAATTACCATGAGCAAGTGGCATGATTTTATCAGTGATGGAAAAAAATGGAATTAGAATGGGTTTATCAACTTCCATTAATGCATTGTCAGGAACTTCTAATGGGCTGGTGATTATATTATTAATTTTTATTTGGATGGATCGATGGTGCATTCAGTGGCTTAAAAATGCAAAAAAAAATGCAAAAAAAAAAAAAAAAAAATCCCCAAAAACTGTTAACTAACTATTGGCGTAGGATAAAAATCATTCAGCTTGGCTGACAAAATCAATTTTGCTGTCTTTTTCTAAAACTACCACAGTTGGGTTCTTTGAAAAAATGCTAATGACTTCTCCATTAAAAGCATGAATGTTATTATCTTTATAATTATTTCTTATTCTTGAAACATTAGAGTTGACCTTAACACTTTCCCTTGTTTTTTACTGAAATCCATTAGGTAATGTGGGGATGAATAGAAAAGTATTTGACCAGCATAATATAATCTGCAGTATGATCATTGCTTTAACAATGTAACAGATAGCTTTAAGATGGCCTTAAGATGTTTATGCATACAAGTTATTATATTAATTTTGTATTCCAGGTGCAGTTATAACTATTTTATACATATTGCATATCTGTGCTTATTTGAGTTGATGTTCAGGTTCTTTAAAGGTCTTAAGCCTCACTGACGTGACTGTTCAGGTGATACATGCTGAGGGAAAACTAGAACATAGAAGGAATTGCAATACATGCTTACAAAACACTTATATCAGGTCATTTTATATTAAGGTTTTAGTAGAGGTTCTTGGTTAAAACATTTATTTAGTAGAAGACATACACAGTCTCAGTGAGCGTCTGGTCTAGTGAAAGGTCAGAAGTGCAACAGGTGAATTGAGAAAGAGCATTTGAGGACGAGACACAGACAGTAGGAGGTGAAGAGGTGACACCAAGAGCATGTGAGGTCAACACATACACACATATTAGACTTATTTAGAGGAGAGATTAGTTATGTCTCGACAAGAAAGAGGAACAATTCACTTTGAGACAAAGAACGGAAAGTACAAGCCATGAAAATAGAAGATGATTTTCTGGGTGAAAAGTCATGGTGATGTTGATCTGATCTATGTATAAAATGTACCGGTGACACATGAAGGGGCGTCAGTAAACAAACCCTGATGTTATAAAATAATTGTTTGTGCCTTAGTAAGTCGAAGATCAATTGCTGTTTCCAGTGATCTTCCCACGTGTGAATTAAAATCTTCGTTTGACTTCACCCGGCCGGACCAACTGTGGTTATTTTTCGATCACCTCTTGTACCCTTTCTCAATTTTTGAATCTTAACAGTAATTAACATCAATTTTCAGGCACAATTTGGGAAAAGGTACTAATTTATATCAAAATGTCTCTCTAATGTTCCCTTTATTTCTTCTGTTTAGTACCCTTGTAACAGGGCAGCCCTTAGCGGCTGGAAACACAGTGAGACAGACCAAGGCAAGTGTAGTGGAACAAAGTATTTATTTGCTCTATGGCTCTCCTTACAACAATTAACTTGTCGAGCTTCTTCACAGTACAAAAAATCCCCCTCTAATGACAACTGGCAGCCTTAAATATGTTCAGCTGTCACAGACTTAACCATTATTCCACTCTCAGGTAAATTCTTAAATCCCAACCTTCCACCACAGTATACAATATATCAATAAGAATAAATAAATACATAAATACATTTTCACATTTACATATTAATAAATACTTCACACTTTAATGTTACACCAAACCCAATATTATAAAAACCCAGAAACCCAAGCACAAAAAGATTCACCACACTCTTTACCCATGGTCTCTCCCGGAACCTTTAAATGGTGTCTGGACCCCCGGGGAAACATTTGCCCAAACACCTTGAAGAGGACACAGGCAAGAAAGGTGAGTAATCATTAACTTACAAACACTTATTTGCAACACTTTTCCCTAGATTTCACACACACATTTGCATTAGTTTTCCTTATTGGTAAACCTTAATCACAATCTCAATCACCATTCTTCTCTCCTGACAGACAACCACCACATTCCTTGATGAGGAGCAGCTGTGCAGGATCTGAAACAAGGCCACCAACTGATTTTAAAATTCCCAATAAATAGTCAATAAATATTTAAACTTCTTGTGTGCAAATCCATGCTTAAAGTGCAATGCTACATAAAGTGCTTGATAAGGTGCTTTTAATAAAGTGAAAGGTGTGCTCTAAAGTGCTATACAGACAATACAATATAAATAAATGCAGTAAGGGAGTCCTCTTCCTTACATTTCCTCCTCCCTCTCTTAAGCACGAAGTGCTTCAGTCCTCTGTCATCCTAGATAAACAATCAGCAACCACATTTGACTTCCCCGGCCTATACTGGACCGTAAAGTCATAAGGCTGCAGAGACAGGTACCATCCTGCAATGCGGGCATTCGCATCCCTCATGCGGTTCAACCACTGGAGGGCACGATGATCAGTCTCCAGAGTGAAGTGACGTCCCAGAAGATAATACCTCAAGGCCTCAATAGCCCATTTCATGGCCAAGCACTCTTTCTCTACCGTCGAATACCTCGTCTCCCTGTCGAGTAGTTTCCGACTCAGAAACACCACAGGCCTTCTTTCACCATCCACCTCTTGCTGAAGGACAGCACCAAGGCCAACTCCCGAAGCATCAGTTTGCAAGATGAATGGCTTGTTGAAGTCTGGACTGTGTAGAACTGGATGTGTGCAAACTGCTTCCTTGAGGTCTCTGAATGCTCGCTCACAGTCTTCCGTCCAACGCACTTTGTTAGGGGCTGAGCCTTTTGTGAGGTTATTAAGTACAGTGGATCGCTCTGCAAAAGAAGGTATGAATTTCCGGTACCAGCCTACTAGACCCAGAAAACCTCTCACCTTCCTTTTTGTTGTCGGAACTGGGAAGGACTGAATTGCTTCAATCTTTCCAACCTGCGGCTTTATCTTCCCAGAGCCAACTGCAAAGCCCAAGTACTCCACTTCTCTCTTGGCTATGGAGCACTTCTTGGGATTGATAGTCAGTCCAGCCATTCTGATGGAGTGTAGCACCTTCTGTAGGTGAATGACATGCTCTTCCCAGGACTGGCTGTACACCACCACGTCATCCAGATATGCTGCAGAGAATGCTGACACATCTCTCAGTACATGGTCCATTAATCGTTGGAATGTCGCTGGTGCACCTTGAAGCCCAAATGGCATGACTTTAAATTGGTACATACCAAAAGGAGTTTTGAAGGCTGTCAGCTCTCTCGCTTCTGGCGCCAAAGCCACTTGCCAGTATCCTTTACACAGATCAAGTGTTGTAATGTACCTTGCTGATCCAACTCTCTCCAGCAGGTCATCCACCCTGGGCATTGGGTAGGGATCAAACTTGGATACTGCATTCAAATATCTGAAATCAATACAGAATCTCAGGGTGTCATCTTTCTTTGGTACCAAAACAATCGGGCTGCACCACTCACTGCTTGACACCTCAGTGATTCCCAGGTCCAACATCAGTTTTATTTCTTTCTGTAGCACTGGCACCAACCGTTCAGGAATTCTGTAACTCTTTTGTCGAACGGGTGCATCCTCCTTCACCCGATCTTGTGCTGAACCAGTGATGTGAAGCCTGGTGTTTCTCGAAAGAGCTGTGGGTCCACGAGTGGTTTTATATCAGCCTGCTCAGTAGGAGACAAATGAGAAAGGTCAATTGAAGCACAAACTTGAATGTTAGTGTTAGTTGGAAAGAACTTCTCAGTCACCTCCTCATCCTTAACTGAACGCACCAGTAACTGATAGACCGGCTCTTGTCGGCTGTGGAATGCCTCCAACAAGTTCACGTGAAATGTCTGATATTTTTTAACTCTTTCTGGCATATTCAGCTCATAAGTGACTTTACTCACTTGTCTGATGATCTCGTATGGTCCATGCCATTTTGTCAGCAACTTGTTATCGCTGGTGGGAAGCAATAACAGTACTTTCTGACCTGGAAGGAAGACCCTATCCCTGGCCTTCTGATCATACCAAGGTCTTTTGATGTTTTTGTGCAGCTTTCATGTTGTCTTGCATCAATGATGCCATTTTCTCCAACCTCTCTCTCATGGTGATGACGTAGGCTGCGATGTTTTCGCCCTCTGCTTTGGATTCCTCCCAGCAGTCCTTAAGCAGATCCAGGGGGCCTCTCACTTGGCGACCGTATAAAAGTTCAAAAGGCGAGAAGCCAGTGGAAACCTGCGGGACCTCCCGGTAGGCGAACAGAAGGTAGGGCAGCCATTGATCCCAGTCAGCACCTGTGTCAGAGACAAACTTGCGCAGCATACTTTTGAGAGTCTGGTTGTATCTCTCCACTAGCCCGTCCGTTTGGGGGTGATAAGGGGTGGTCTTAAGTCCCTTTATCCCTAACAACTTATAAACCTGCTGCAACAACTTGGATAGAAAGTTCGTTCCACAATCCGTCAGAATTTCTCTTGGTATGCCTACCCTAGAGAAAAGCTGCAGAAGACAATTAGCAATGTGACGAGCTTTAATTGATCTGAGTGGGAAGGCCTCAGGAAACCGTGTTGCATAGTCACATATGACTAATATGTAGCGATGACCTGTGGAGCTCCTCTCTAAAGGGCCCACAATATCCATGCCTAGCCTCTCAAATGGTGTTTCAATAATTGGCAGTGGTTGCAACTGGGCTCGCGCTACTCCTTTGCCTGAGGTCAACTGACATTTTTCACAGGAACGGCAAAACTCAGAAACCTGGACATACATCCCTGGCCAAACAAAACGGCTGCTGATCCTATTCAGTGTTTTGTGAAAAGCCATATGACCTGCCCATGGAATTGAATGACCCAAATCCATAACTTTGTCTCTGAACTGTTGTGGGAGTGCCACAGCTTCGCACTTCCCCTTTCTCTGGTACAAGATGCCTCCTTTAATCAAGTAAACAGTGTCTGCAAGACAGCTTACCTGACCTTGACTAGCCCCCTCTACCTCTGTTACCTTCTCAAACCAGGGTTTTAGAGTAGGGTCGCTTCTTTGGAGTGCACCTAAATCTGAGGGAACATCAAACTCAAGTTGGTTATTTGGCTTAGGGAACAATGCTGTACCTTTTTCCTCTGAGCCTTTGAACTTTTCTCTTCTTTTCTGAGCCCTAGACTTCCTAATCTTCCCTGGCTCCGTTTCGAGAGACTCCTCAAAAAAGGGCAGTTCTTGCATCCTTTCCTTTGCACTTTGTGCTCTTGTGACTACATGACAGGGTTTAAATGGTTCAACTGTCATATCTAGAGGAAGTGAGCTTCCAGATTCATCACCTAAGCCTTGAATGTCTTTCTCAGCACTCACTTGAGGGTCATAATCTGACTGGTGTATTAGATCAAAAAGAGTGGGGATGTCATTACCAAGTATCACTGAATATGGCAAACTGGGAACAACAGCTACCACTAACAAGTAGGTTTGACCTCCTACTGTCAGGTAAACCTCAGCAGTGGGGTACCTGTGTTCGTCTCCATGCACACAACTTATTGTAGCCCCAACCCCACTTAGCTTTTCTCCTGAAATTATGCTAGAGTGTACAAGAGTCTGAAAGCACCCAGAGTCAAGCAAAGCTTCCTCTTTACGCCCATTAATTAAAACAGGGACAGTACAAGCTTTCTTTCCTACTGGCTCTGTGGCTGGTCTTGGAACTGCACATAAAAGAGATGGTTTTGACTTAAGTGCAGGGCAAAATTGTTGTGTATGGCCAAAGTTATGACAGTGATAACATTTAATATCCTGAACTGAAGACTTAAAGGATTTCTTCACATTGTGAGGTCTATGGGAAGGGAGCTGCCTAGAACTAGAAAGATTTCTAGCCTGAACTTGACCAGAACCCTGTTCACCCCCAATGGACTTACTTGGTTGGGCGTAGTGGGTCTCCCGGCTGAAGTAGGTGCTCTTGCTTCCTTTTCTGGCTGAAGTGAAAACCTCTGCGAGGCTAGCTGCTTCCTTTGCAGTCTTCGGGTCATGCTCACGTATCCAAATCTCCAGCTCTGGATTAACCATTCTCAAAAACTGCTCCAGAATTATCTGCTCAGATATTTCTTCTACAGTTGATTTTTCAGGTTTAATCCATCTTGAAAACAGGTCTTTCAATCTTACATAAAGTTCACGTGGCGTCTCACCTGGCTCAACTTTCAGAGATCTGAAGCAGCGTCTGTAGGTGTCAGCAGTGATCTCATATTTTGCCAGAATTGCCTCTTTCACCTTATCATAATTCTCAGAGTCTGTTAAATCCATAAGAATGTAGGCTGTGCGGGCTCTACCTGTCAACAGGGGAACCAGACGAATAGCCCACTCATCTCTGGGCCATCGACACACGTTTGCCATTCTTTCAAACGTAGTCAGAAAATGTTCAATGTCATCTTCTGGTGACAGAGGAAAAAGTTTTGGTTCAATTAAAGACCTGGACCCACTGGCCACTGGAATGTCTTCACCATTGAATCCAAGTTCTTGTTCTTCAGATGTTGTAGGGGGCGCTGGCGCCTCTGGTGGGTCAGGCTTATCAGTTACAGCGTTAACTTGTAGCTGGATTTGCTGAAATTGATGCTGCATGCCTTTCCACCTTTGCTCCTGACGTGACAAATCCTTCTCCCACTTTTGGTCTCTGGCTGCTTGAGACCGCATAAGAGATTTCACCAACCCTGTTAACTCCTCCAATTTGTCCTCAGGGCTTGTTGCTGCCATGGCTCAGATGAAGCTCCAACTCCTTCATCAGGCTGCTCCTCTTGGCCTGGCTTTCTTCCACCTCTTGTCATCATCTTCTCACTGTGGCATGAGTGACACACTCCTGACACCACTTGTAACAGGGCAGCCCTTAGCGGCTAGAAACACAGTGAGACAGACCAAGGCAAGTGTAGTGGAACAAAGTATTTATTTGCTCTATGGCTCTCCTTACAACAATTAACTTGTCGAGCTTCTTCACAGCACAAAAAATCCCCCTCTAATGACAACTGGCAGCCTTAAATATGTTCAGCTGTCACAGACTTAACCATTATTCCACTCTCAGGTAAATTCTTAAATCCCAACCTTCCACCACAGTATACAATATATCAATAAGAATAAATAAATACATAAATACATTTTCACATTTACATATTAATAAATACTTCACACTTTAATGTTACACCAAACCCAATATTATAAAAACCCAGAAACCCAAGCACAAAAAGATTCACCACACTCTTTACCCATGGTCTCTCCCGGAACCTTTAAATGGTGTCTGGACCCCCAGGGAAACATTTGCCCAAACACCTTGAAGAGGACACAGGCAAGAAAGGTGAGTAATCATTAACTTACAAACACTTATTTGCAACACTTTTCCCTAGATTTCACACACACATTTGCATTAGTTTTCCTTATTGGTAAACCTTAATCACAATCTCAATCACCATTCTTCTCTCCTGACAGTAGTGATGGGCAGATGAAGCCCCATGAAGCACTGAAGCTTTTCATCCAATTGGTTCACCCCAACGCGAAGCTTCATGAAGCTTCATTTGCTCTAGCAGGACACCTACTGGACGTAAAAATAATAGCTGGCATGAATTTGAAGAGTGTGGCATTTTGCACACAGCCTGTAAATGTCAACAACAAAAGGAGTGTGTAAAACATGTATATTGTAGTGATGGCAGTATACTGTGTATATTTATAGTGGCAGTATGGGAAATGATTATTTGGAAATGCTTGAAATGGAAATGATCATTTACTGTGAGGTGAGGTGTGGTTGGGGTGTGGACAGTAGTTGTGCTTTTGTAACGTTGAGGTATGGACAGCTACACACTGAGGCTTTGAGCCTCAGTCCTGCCTGTTCACATTTTATTCTGTAAAAACTAAATTTTCACTGCTTTTATGACCTTTTTAGTGGGGAGAACATAGCTAGGATTTAATGATTTAACAAATCTTTTGAATCCTTTGTCCTCCACAATGCTAAATAGCTGGGAGTCCTCAATCACCATGCTGACCAGGTCTTCATCTATTTGAGATTGTTCTCCTGAGGAAAGACAATAAAGATAAAGCACAAATATAAATATCACACACGTAACTTATAACAGTTGTATAATATTGTTATATCATTTAGTAACATTACTGCATCCTATATTATCATTGCATTTGATGGCTCACCTGGTCTTGCTCCACAATCGGTGTCCCCCTTATTCTCATGCAAAGCTCTGTAGTGCCTAAGCATGGATGAGGTGTTGTTGTTGTCATATCCCAGCTCCCTGGCACATAGCAAACACTTCACCTTGTACAAAAGTCAAGACAGCTCAACATAAATTGTATTGCACCATCAGTATCATGAAAATACATCTTCTGTAGAAATTTACATACCTTGTTGGGAGGAATAAGATCAAAATGTTCCCACACAGGGGAGGACATCCTCCTCTTCTTAGCTGGCTCCATTCTCTCCTGACTTTCCTCACTCTCATAAACCTCCAAACGGTCTCCAAACTCTCACTAACCGCAACTCTCCATCAAACACCCACATTTTTGAATGAAGTCTGAGGGGTTTATATCGCTGTCATATCTCGCGGCAAAGTTCGAACCACTTCATGAACCAGTCACGTGGTACAGCCGGGCAGCGAGGCTTCGGACGTCATCATTTTCAGCTCCTCCCATAAATGAAGCAAGCCTCGATACGCGCTTCGCGGAAACGCCCCCTCCATTACTCGACACACGCTCCGAAGCCTCGATACAGAACGTCCCATCACTACCTGACAGACAACCACCACATTCCTTGATGAGGAGCAGCTGTGCAGGATCTGAAACAAGGCCACCAACTGATTTTAAAATTCCCAATAAATAGTCAATAAATATTTAAACTTCTTGTGTACAACCCTGAGAGTTTATAAACAAATAAATTCTTAGAATAATTCAGAAAGGAGGAGAATAATTAACCACCAGGAGATTCAAGCTGAATACATAATATTGGCTGATATATACCACTGTAAAACAGAGCAATTCAGAAAAAGGTTTTTGTGTCAGAGATGCAATTTTATTTTTAAAATCTACTCCACTCTCAAACAAAACCTATACAGTAGCCACATACTATTAATATCTCACATTCATTTTCACATAGTGTACATTTTAACCCCTGAAGGAATTTGCAAATGAAAAAACATAAATTTTTCTTTAGTGATGTCAGAAATAGAAATTGCTTTTCAAGCTGTCTTAAGACCTAAACTTGATTTGTTTATCAGTTTCAGTTTATTCTTCTGAGTGCCAAAAACCTTCAACCTCCTATCTGCTGTGATGTGTTTACAAAGCACATAATGCTCCTTTGGATGACTTGTGCTGTATCTCCAGTAATTGTGTATGGGGGGAACACAAATAGCCCTCTCTGTGCTCTGTGCATCTTCAAACTGAATCTTAAAGCTCAAATCGAGATGGGATGCATATGCCGTGCTTGCATACTTACTACCTTGAAGGTCTAACTTGATAATAGTCATCTATTTCCATCTATAGCAAACCACTGGGGTGAGAAAGCTCCCCCATACTGACATCTGCTGCAGTTATCACTCACGCAAAAGCATGAAAAACTGAATTATTTAGAGGGATATGAGAAATCTTCTCATGGATTCATTTTATTGTGTTAGCCATCGACGGTCAGCAATCTGTGACAAAAGTCTGTAAATATATGAGCCAATCCGGTTTTATGAGTCAGATTTATTCTCCGATAGGGCAACTTTCATCAAAATGTCAATGTCAAGAGACCCTGACAGTGCCAAGTATTCAGTGGGATTTATTGTTCTGTAAAGTTTTTCTATGCTTTCTTTTATAACTTGAGATCATCGCAAACACTTACGTGTCATGACTCATTCTCTGTAAGATGCTATAAGACAGTAGCTTATTTGAAACAAAATACACAAAACTTGTCAAGTACTCTATACTGGATCTACAATAAGCAAATTTTTTTTTTTTTCTTTTTTTTTTAAATGACATCAGAAACAGCAGTATGCGACATTACGTGATGGCAGAGCTTCAGTTCATCCTTTGTCATTTTTTTTTTTTTTTTTTTTTTTTAATAAATAGGACAGGGGGAATGAATGAGAGAGAGAGGGGGAGAGAAAGAAAGAAAACCAAAGGGGAGAAGAGACGGTGAGAAGGGGGGGGAAGAGAGAGAAAAAAAAAAAAAAACTCCTGGGTCACCTGTATGGAGAAAAAAAACAAAAAAACAAACAAACAAAAACAAACAGAGGAGACAGCAAACAACAAAGAGCAACATAATAATAGAGAAAACAAAGCACCATCACAATAAACTAGCTAGTCATAGATATCAGTATTTACTAAGTAATAAACGATATTGTGCAGCACGCAAGATAGACAGCGCACAGTGTGCTTTGAGGCAGCAGCCAAGAAAGCTTTAGTCCGCGTCTGTGAATACCCATGTGTGCATACCTGTGTGGATCAGCATGCTTGCATTCCAAAGGTTTCTCCATGTAATGATCTGCTAGGGAGTGTGGGGGGGGCCACAGCCCCGTCCTCCAGGGTGTGAAGCGGGTATGGAGGAGATCAAAACTCCAGACATCCAGAGGCCCCCAGAACACAAGAGACCATGGAAGACCAACAGAGGGGCAGCCGCGCCACTGTCCCAGTAAGAGCTGAGGAGAGTCCCAGATGAGGGCTCGCCCAGCAGCCGCGGAGCAGAAGTCAGGGGGAGTTGCAGTGACGCGCCCGTGAGCTCCGCCGGCCCCCAGCTGCGCCTGAGTGACCGAGCCCTAGGCCGAGAGGCCGGGGGCACCCCACCTCCAAAGGGGCCCGAGCGAGCCCCAGGCCCCAGGCCCCGACAAGCGGCCGCCAAGGAGTGAGCCGGTGTGCACCCGGACGCCCACCCCCAGACACAAAGAACCACCAACACACCGACACCTGAGGGAGTCCGCCACCGGCAGGGGAAGTGGTGGTGGGTGGAGATAGGCCTCCAAACCTTGGAGGGCCTGAGGTGTCCCCAGAGAGGTGGCGTCTGATACCCAACCTGACATATAGACACAGACATACAGGCACACACAGACACAAACATCCATTCCCACCCTCATGCTCTCATATGCACTCACTCCACACTCAACCAACGTGGAGACAGACATAAAGAGACGCTGTACACACAATCACACTCCCCAAGCGTACTCTACAAACCGGGTCTAGGTACCCTTGCCCCTGGAGGGGGGAATTGCACCCAGACCCAGGTGGTGTTACCCTTTTCCCTGCGGTGGGGAGAGGCAGACCACCCCGACTCCGCAGCAGCAGGGAGGCCCCGCACCCCAGACCGCAGTCGGACGGCCAACTCCTCCTACTAGCCCTCCCGCTCCAGCAGGCCGCAGAGAATGGGGGTGGGAGAAGACTCCAAACCTCCCTCCACCCGCTCATTGTAGTGTTGATGCATATGTGTTCTAAGGTGCAATTAAAACCCAGGAGGGCATGGAGCTACCTGCCAAGGAGCAGCAGGTAAGCGCATAGTCCCTCCTGCTAACCCTCAATGACTAAGTGTATTTAAAATTGAGAGGTGGGCAACGACGTCAGGGGTGAGGTATACACCCTGATGGTGATTTGGACTCCGTGATTGTGCCCACCCCCAAGATCCTATATGTATGTGTAATGAGAGTGTGAATAATGTGAATGTCTAAGTTGTGGGATAAAATTGAGGCAGAGGCAGCCAGAAGGGGACGGGGGGGGGGGGGGGGGGGTAGCCTCCTCTGCACCCTGGTGACATACCCCCACTCCAAGGCCCTGCATGTGTGGGTGGTTGTGGAGGAGCGGGAAGAGGGAGGCAGCTGGAGATGGGGAGGGAAGGAAGGGAGGGGCAGGTAACCCCTCCCTGGGGCCAGCTCCCCCGCTGACCCCAGTAGGCACTCCCACCCTCCGCGACCCGCCAGGGAAGGGGGGCCCAGGCCCATCAGACCGGGGCCCAGTGCAGTAGCGCCCCCCGGCTCCACAGAGCCCTGGACAGTCCACCCAACCCCACCACAGAGAAAACTGCACCCACCCCACCAACCACACATCTTCCAGACTACATAAGACGGTAAACGCCCAGGCTGAGATCTTCCTCCACCTCTCCTGTATCTCCCCCTCCTGCAGAGAGTTCCTGAGAGAAGAAAGCTCCTGCAAGATGTGACCATCCCCCCCACCAGTTGAAGAGCCCCCCAGGCGGCTCGATGCACCGGCGGCACCCTGCTCCAGGGCCGGGCCCCCATGCACCCACCCGCCCACAACCCCGGCAACACACCAACCAGGACCCGAGCCCCCGAGGCCCGGCCCGGGCCCCAGCCCAGAGACAGAGCGCCCCCAAAACCTCACGCCCATCCCGGACCCACCCAGGGGCAGCCAGGTTGCCAGGTCAGTAACCCACGTCCGTCAGCACAGACCCTCCCCTAGCCCCGCTGCACGCAGCCGCGAGGAAACAGTCACCTGAGAGCCAACAGAGCCCTCAACCGGACGTGACCGCTACCCCGGGTTGAGCCCCCCAAGGAAGATGCCTCCGGGGAACCCCCCGACGCCCTAAGCCTGTCCCTACCCCCTCACCAATCACAACAGTGAAGGCGGGACCAAACTATGACCCCCCACCCCCACTAGGTGATGGAGCTGATAAAAGGGGCCCAGAGCAATTGATCTAATGTGGTGGCAGAGGCTGTGTCAAGACTAATGTAATCTAATAGATAATTTCTATATTGGTTAGAATTAAGATTATTTTTATTTTTCCAGTTCATGAGGACTGTTTTCTTGGCTATGCATAGGGCAGTGAAGATCATATGGGCTATATTCTTTTCTGAAGTGACATTATCTAAGCTGCCCAACAAACACACTAAGGGGGAGGTTGGAATGTTACATTTCAGACATTTTGATAAGTCTTCACATATCTCGCGCCAAAACTTTTGCACTGGTGGACAGAACCAAAGAGCGTGGATGTAATTGTCTGGTGTATTGCCTTGACAGTGTGAGCAGTTGTTGGAAGATGTAAAGCCCATCTTGAACATCCGATGACCTGTATAGTGCACTCTATGAAGTATTTTGTATTGTATTAATTGCAGACTGGGATTTTTAATTAATTTAAAAGTTTTTAAGCAAATCTGAGACCAGAAGTTTTGGTCTAGGTTGACTGATAAATCTGCTTCCCACTTTGCAGTAGGAAGGGATATTGATTCATCTAATTTAGAAAGTGTTCTGTATATTTTAGATAATAATTTGGGGGATTTAAGAGTAAGAAAATGTGCCGCACTTAGTGGTGTTTGTAATTCAACTTGACTGAGGTTAAATTTCTTTTTTACTATGGATTTAATTTGTTGATATTCTAAAAACCTTGTCTTGTTGATCCCATATTGTTCAACTAGTCTGTCAAATGGAATAAATTCTGTTCCCTCTAATATATGTTCTAAGTATTTAATTCCTTTACAACTCCATTCTGGGAAATTAATCATATTATTGTTTTGTAATATGTCAGGGTTATTCCAGATAGGTGTACGTTTGCATGGGATTAATGAAGACTCCGTTATTTTTAGAAACTCCCACCATGCTGTTAGAGAAAAGCTGATGTTGATACTTTTAAAGCATTCATGTCTTTTGATGTTTGAGCTAATAAATGGTAGGTCTGAAATCTCTAGATCCTTGCATAGTGCCTGTTCAACATCTAGCCAGGGCTCAACTAAGAAGGTATGTTTTAACCATTCTGAGACGAACTGAAGCCTGTTGGCTAAGAAGTATTGGTGAAAATTAGGCAGATCTAATCCTCCTCTATCCTTGGTTCTTTGTAGCGTTTTTAAGCTAATACGCGGGGGTTTATCTTTCCAAAGGAATTTGGAAAAATATGAATCCAGAGATCTGAACCAATCTTGTGATGGTTTGTTAGGGATCATCAAAAATAAGTAATTTATTTTTGGCAAGATCATCATTTTTATAGTGGCGACCCTTCCCATGAGTGATATGGGTAAAGATTTCCATCTAGTCAGATCGCCTTCTACTTTCTTTAGAAGTGGGATGTGGTTTAGTTTAGTTAAGTCTGAAAGCTTAGGAGAGATATTAATACCTAAATATTTAATATTTCCGGATTGCAGTGGGGCAGAGGAAGAATTATGGAAGGAGCAGTTAATGGGGAGAACTGTAGATTTTGGCCAGTTAATTGAATAATCTGAAACTCTTGAAAACCAGTTTATTAAAGTAATTACCTCAGAGAGGTTGGTTTGTGTGTTTTGCAGAAAAAGCAACACATCATCCGCATAGAGACTGATTTTATGTTCTATGTTCTTACATTTTATGCCCTTAATTGTTGTAGCCTGTCTAAATGCTGCTGCTAGAGGTTCGATAAAAATTGCAAAAAGTGAGGGGGAGAGTGGGCATCCCTGTCTGGTGCCCCTCAGGAGACAGAAGCTGGAGGATGTCTGGTCATTTGTTCTGATACGAGCCGTTGGGGAATTGTATAATATTCTTATCCAGTTTATGAAAGAGTTTCCAAAACCAAATTTGTGTAAAGTTGCGAATAAAAATTTCCAATTAACTCTGTCAAATGCTTTTTCTGCATCTAGAGATAATATTATGGCTTCGATGTTTTTATCGTATGAGTAGTCTATTAAATTAAGTAATCTACGAGTGTTTGTTGAGGAGTGCCGACCTTTTATGAAACCAGTTTGGTCAGGATGAATTAAGAGGGGGGTCATTTTCTCTAATCTCTTTGAGAGAGCTTTGCAGATTATTTTAAGGTCTACATTTAAAAGAGAAATTGGACGATAGCTTGAGGGAAATAAAGGATCTTTGCCTGGTTTTAGCAGGAGACTAATGTTGGCAGAATTCATATTTGGTGGTAGTCTGCCCTTTTCCTCGATTTCCTGCAACATGCTGTGGAATACTGGTGCCAAAATTGTCCAGAATTCTTTGTAGAATTCTGCAGGGAAGCCGTCTGGACCTGGAGCCTTATTATTGGGCATACTTATCAGGGCTTCCTGGAGTTCACTTGGCGTCAGTGGCGAATCCAGTTCCATTGCTTGACTGTCTAGTAATTTTGGAAGAGTTACGTTGTCAAGAAACAGATCAATTTCATTTTTAGATGGGTTTATTTGTGGTGAGTATAAAGTTTCATAGAAATCCCTAAAAATGTTGTTTATTCTTCCAGGATCATATATTGTGTTCCCCGATAAATCTTTAGCAGCACATATAGTTGTTTTTTCTTTATTTATTTTTAGCTGGTTAGCTAGAAATCGACCTGATTTGTTACTGTGTTCAAAATTCTGCAAGCGAAGTCTTTGTATAAGGAATTGTGTTTTTTTATTAATAGTTTCATTTAATTCTAGTTTTGTTTTGCATATTTTGTTCAATGTTTCCTGATCTTGGTGGGACGCGTAGGCTTCTTCTAGTGATTTGATGTTTTTTTCTAATTCTTGAATATTTTTGTTTTCTTCTTTCTTTTTGTGTGATGAGAAAGAAATTATTTTACCTCTCATCACAGCTTTCCCTGCTTCCCATAGAACAGAAGCAGATATTCCGGGAGTGTCATTAAAGTCTAAATATGAAGTCCATTCCTTTTTAAAGTATTTAATAAAGTCTTCATACAATAAGCAAATTAAAAACTATTGCAATCTGCTATGATCTCTATATGCATGAACGTGCCTTCAGAGCATTTATTGTGACTACAGAACACTACCTCACCCTCCCTGAGCTGTATGTACTGTGCATTCTGTCTTGTGGTGGCAATGGGTCACCTTGCAGGTGCAGCTGAGGTATTAAGAGATTAGGGGCAGCAGCTCACCCTGTGGAAGGTTTGGGTCTGCAGTGTGTAGCTGCCTGCCTGGACCATAATTGGCTCTGGTGGCAGTGAGTGCCCTGCCGTTACTGAGCTGAGTGGTGGTCATGGGTCAGCCCCTAACAGCTCCTTGCTGTCATCCTTCCTGTCAGCCTGAAGGTCAGTGCCGTAGGCCAGCATGGCAGGAAGACTGGGTCTCAGCCACTTACCACGTCGCGTGGACAGGTGTACCGCAGCGAGACAGAAAGGTTCAAGGTGGAGGAGAAAAGCCGTAGGAATGAAGTTGAAAAGTTTATGTTTATGGTTGTACGCTGCTTCGAACCTCGCCAACCTCCATTTAAGTTCTTCAAGTCCACAACTGCTGTCTAGCCTGACCGATGTGTTTTTAGGTTAGTATTGCAAAGCTATTACTGCCAACTAACTCATTCTAATTTGTGTTCTACAGTTATTTCATTTTTAACCTTAATTTATATTTTATTCCTTCCTAGTTAAATTTACCCTTTTTAATTTTTCATATTTATTTCCTATCTTATTCATAGCCTTTTCCTTTTTTGTTCTCTTTAGGTCACGAGCAGTTGTCCAAGCATTTCACTACATATCGTACTGTGTATGACTGTGTACGTGACAAATAAAATTTGAATTTGAATTTGAATTTAACTTTATGGATCTGAGAGCTGAGAGGGAGAGCTCACTATGAACCGAGCTGCAGCACACTGATGGATGTGGACAGAAATGAGAACCAGGAGACTTAACAATTAAAACACAGAGAGAAAAATGTGACTAAATCCATGATAGAGCTTGAGCCTGGGGCTAGGACAGAAGAAGGAGAAGAGGGAGAAAAAAGAAAACTCAGATCAGATGATTCACAGTTTTCTGTGCAAGAGACCTCTGTGTAATAACACAGAAACAGAACTTGGAAGAACAAAACAGAGAGAAAGTGAGAAACAGCGCTCTGGGGTGGAAAAGCTTTCCCAAAAGGACAGCACATCACAAAATGCTGCTGAATAAAATTGTGCATCTAATAAGGAAAAGTAATTAAATTTTCCTCTAAGACTTCTTGTGTCACAGACAAAATTCATCCTGCTGTTCTCTACTCCAGAAAGAGGTGCGCAGTGAAGCTAGAAGGCTTGAATAAGATCTAGTTTTTTCGTTTTGCCTTTTTTGTTTAAGATGAGGCCTTTTCAAACTGTGTTGATTAAAATGCTGTATCAATATGCTGTGCTGGCATTCCTCACATCTTTACAACATCGTTGATTTGGAAACAAAGGCGAACATAGCTGTTACAAATTCGATTTTTTTTTTTCCTTCTATATCACACCTTTGCATTTAACTTTCCGTGCCAAAAGTTAATATGCTGCCGGTCCCTTCATTTCACTTTGATTTGCTCAGAAAGCTCTTCTCACATTTGCACAGCTAATACCAAAGAAACTGTGTTTTCATTCAAGCAGGACTTACTTAGGACATTTTCACTGGATGAAGACATTTATTGAAAATTTGGAATGAATAAGGTCACTAACAATGGAAATGTTTGCAAAGTGAGAATAACAGATCTTTATGTGTATCAAAACATAAATCAAGAAAACATTTCAAACAAAGGCAAATAGCACACGAAGAAGAAGAACAAGTAAAACCTAAATTCAAACAGCTGGTCAGTACCAAACATTACTGGTACCAATGAAGGCAAGCTGCAAATTCTACCATTTTTTATTATTATTCTTTTCGAAGGATTAGTGTTCAGCTTGCTTTGAGATGAGAAGATTAATGCCGTTTTCATTTCTTTCCGTTAAATATCGAGCTGGACACTTTGAGCCACTAACCTACATCTTCACATAAAGAAAAAGAAAAGAGTTGGACTCTGTCTAAAGAAAAAAATATATTTAAAAGAGCAACTTATAAGTCTGCCCAGAAATTTCATGTAAAATCCTTTGACCTATAATCTTGGCTGGCCAGCGATTAATTAGGTACACTGAGTTCAATCCAAGCATCAGAATGGGGAAGAAAGTTGAGTTAAGTGACTTTAAACTTGACATGGTTGTTGGTGCCAGACAGGTTGAGTATTTCACAAACATCTTTACGGTTTACCTAGTTGATTCTCTCAATCTCTGAAAGCACCACACATTGAACCTTGAAGCAGATGTGTTACAGAAGCAGAAGACCACACCAGATGTCACTCCTGTCAGCTAACAACAGCAAACTGAGGTTAAATTTCTAATAGGCTCACCAAAATTGGACCGAGTGGACTGGTGGTCATGGGTCAATCCCAAACAGCTCCTCGCTGTCATCCTCATGTCAGCTTAAAAGTCAGTTAGGTAAACCGCCATGGCAGGAAGGGTCTCAGCCACTTGGACATATGTACCAGAGTAACCTGTGAATGAGACAGAAGGGTTCAAGGTGAAAAAGAAAAGCCACATCTATGGTTGCACACTGCTTCAAACCCCACCAATCTCCATCCAAGATTCCTGTTGAATCTGACTGATGTGTTTTGAGGTTAGCAGAGATTTGGAAAAATGTTACATCAACTAACGAGGCTATTCAGATGGAAGGATCAAAACTTAGAGGAAAAAACATAAAAGCATGCATACATCCTGCTTTGCAACAACAGTTCAGACTTGAGTAGTGGTGTAGTGATGCGAGGGATATTTTCTTGGCACACTTTGTCCACCTTAGTACCAACTGACCATTGTTTAAACTCCACAGCTTTTTGGAGTATTGTTGCCAAACATGTCCGTCCCTTTATGACCACAATGTGCCCACATGGCTGAGATAACACGACATGTCACAAAGCTCAAATCGTCTCATGTTTCATGAACATGAGTTCACTGTACTCAAATTTCCTCCCCAGTCGTCAGATCAGAATCCGATAGAGCACCTTTGGGATGTACAGGGTGGTCCATTTATATGTATACACCGCAATAACATGGGAATGGTTGGTGATATTAAAGTCCTGTTTGTGGCACATTAGTATATGTGAGGGGGCAAACTCCTCAAGATGGTTGGTGACCATGGTGGTCATTTAGAAGTCGGCCATCTTGGATACAACTTTTGTTTTTTCAATAGGAAGAGGGCCATGTGACACATCAAACTTATTGGTAATGTCACAAGAAAAACAATGGTGTGCTTGGTTTCAACTTTATTCTTTCATTAGTTATTTAAAAGTTTATAACCACTTATAAAATGTGTTCAATGGGCTGCCCATTGTGTTGGATTGTCAATGCAACCCTCTTCTCCCACTCTTCACACACTGATAGCAACACCGAGAAATACCAGCACGGGCATCCAGTATCCGTAGTTTCAGGTGCTGCACATCTCGTATCTTCACACCATAGACAATTGCCTTCAGATGACCCCAAAGATAAAAGTCTAAGGGGTCAGATCGGGAGACCTTGGGGGTCATTCAACTGGCCCATGACGACCAATCCACTTTCCAGGAAATGCTCGGACCTGGCACCCATAATGTGGTGGAGCACCATCTTACTGGAAAAACTCAGGGAACATGCCAGCTTCAGTGCATAAAGAGGGAAACACATCATCATGTAGCAATTTCAAATATCCAGTGGCCTTGAGGTTTCCATTGATGAAGAATGGACCCACTATCGTTGTACCCCATATACCACACCAAACCATCACTTTTGTTGTTCCAACAGTCTTGGAGGGATCCATCCAATGTGGGTTAGTGTCAGACCAATAGCGGTGGTTTTGTTTGTTAACTTCACCATTCACATAAAAGTTTGCCTCATCACTGAACAAAATCTTCTGCGTGAACTGAGGGTCCTGCTCCAAATTTTGTTTTGCCCATTCTGCAAATTCTGTGCGCCGATCTGGGTCATCCTCGTTGAGATGTTGCAGTAGCTAGAGTTTGTAAGGGTGCC
Source organism: Rhamphochromis sp. 'chilingali' (assembly GCF_963969265.1). Classification (NCBI taxonomy): domain Eukaryota; kingdom Metazoa; phylum Chordata; class Actinopteri; order Cichliformes; family Cichlidae; genus Rhamphochromis; species Rhamphochromis sp. 'chilingali'. The sequence continues at coordinate 23,047,946 of NC_137939.1, read as the reverse complement.
AATTGTGAGTAGCTAATATCCGCCGAAGGGACGTTCGACTAATGCCACTCTCCAGTGACATGCAGCGAGTGCTATACTGTGGGCTCTTGCTGAATGAAGCTAGGACAGCCACTGATGTTTCTTCATTAGTGACAATTTTCTTGCGTCCACATTTTGGCAAATCCAACACTGAACCAGTTTCACGAAACTTAGCAAACAGTTTGCTAACTGTAGCATGGGAGATGGGTGGTCTCGTAGGGTCTCTTGCATTGAAATCTGCTGCAATGACCCGGTTACTGCATTCACCAGATATCAACACAATTTTGATCCACTCCTCACGTGTTAACCTCTTCGACATGTCAATGGCTGTGAACAAAGGGAACTTGTAAATAACTCATGAACGAATAAAGTTACGTTGAAACCAAGCACACCATTGTTTTTCTTGTGACATTACCAATAAGTTTGATATGTCACATGGCCCTCTTCCTTTTGGAAAAACAAAAGTTGTATCCAAGATGGCCGACTTCTAAATGGCCACCACCCATCTTGAGGAGTTTGCCCCCCTCACATATACTAATGTGCCACAAACAGGACTTTAATATCACCAACCATTCCCATGTTATTGCGGTGTATACATATAAATGGACCACCCTGTAGATCCACATCATGGAGCTGACAAATCTGCAGCAACTGTGTGATGCTATCAGGTCAACATGAAGGAAAATCTCTGAGGAATGTTTCCAGCACCTCGTTGAATCTATGCCACAGCTCTGAAGGCAAAAGTCCAACCCACTATTAGCACATTGTATCTACAGTAATGAAGCATAACAATGACAGTTGTGTCAGATTATTATTTTTAAACGTCTAAATATTTAGCAATTACTTTGCTTCTGGTTTTTTCTGTATTTTATCTCTGTTAAAATTATGCCTGTTATAGTCAAATCCTATCAGTTGTGTACTGTGATTAGTTTTACTTCCTCTTCGTCAGTGTCTCGCCATTGATTAGTTTCAGCTGTACCTTGTTTTCTCCAGCTGTGTCACATTCCCCTGATTAGCCCTCAGCATGTTTGTGTACATAAAGGCCTGCCCTTGTCTTCATTCTTTGTCTGAGCATCTGCGATCCTCCTCTGTGTTCTTGTGGATTTCGTTTTGGCTTGCTTTTTGAATTTTGGGTTTCATGTACTTTGTAAATGGCCTCAATAAACAGCATTGTGGGTTTTTTACTTCCAATACGTGGCAGTTATTTATCCCTGATTCAGTCTTGGGTTTGTTCAGTTCAGATTTTTATTTGCCTGGTGTACTAGAGGAAATTAAAAATGTCCAGATCAGTCCTAATTAATTCACATAACAACTCAGGACATATTTAGATAAATGTTGTGACCTGTTTCTGCTGCATCCACAAATATCAGATATCTGCTCACAGCACAGTTGCATCTCTTGTGACCAGATCAGACACATGTTACACAATAAAATAAAAAAAAACTGAAGAGGAAGATTAAAGTAATTATACGTATCATGGTTCTAGCATATCTTTTCTAGTCTCACATTACATATAGCGAGCAATCATCATTTGTGAGTGGCTCCCTATATACAGGAAATGTTAATATATGGCACTCAGCTCAGACATAACTTAGTTCTTACACCCACACCAGCCAAAGTGCAGTACGAGCTCTTTTTACTGCCTCACACACACGCAGACCTGCACGCCAGACAAACTCAGATATATGCATACGTACACACATGTGAGTGTGATTTGTTCTGAAACTCTTCATTGTTCTGTGCATATATCTGCATTCGTACTGAGCGATGACAATTTGGAAATGCTGGAAAACAATTTTGCAGATTCATAGATATGAATGGAACCAGTCCTTAAAAGAATGGATGTTAGAGAATTTCTACAAGGCTTTTTGTTCTCCTTGTATCATAAAATCTCAGCTAACAGGCCTCTCCTTCATGATCTACTTCTCCTCAGCCACTTAACCTGTAAAATAATGATGCAGGTTTCCCAACTCTCGCTTTCCATCTCGCAAGTTTCAAAGTTTTCCAAATGCTGTCAAGTACATAGGCGTCTATCACATCCTCCATCAACAGTTTAGGTACTGAATTAAACATTAACCTGTTGAAGCTGCCTGTTTTTCACATAATATAAATTATCGTAATTGGAGATGACATCCTGTGTGCTCTTAACCGCAGCTGCACATAAACAACCTGTTTCACTTTAAGGTTTATACCCTGGCATAAAATCCATACTACCTCTGTAACTTTTGGGGGAAATAAACAAGCTGAAATAAACAATATGTGTTTACGACTTCACCGTGAACATGCAAATGTGAGATTTGACCTGAGAAGCTAACAACCCACCTTAAACCCAAGAGCAACTAAATAAAATGTGAATGTACCTAAATGCTAGGCTATGTGTGTCTGTTTCACGGCTAGACAAGAGACAAATAATGCATATTTTAGGATATTGTTATCTAAATTATGAAAGAGCAAAGTAAAATATTTTACAAAAACAGGGATTTGTTGGCAGAAGGTCAGAGTAAGACCACAGTAAAAGAATTGTTTCTTACACGAGCAAGAACTCTATTACACTTTGTCCTTGTCGCTAATCAGCTCTGCTTTACTTTTTAAGCACCTCGTGTTGCCCTTCACAAACAAATTGTTTGGTATTATTATCTTTTGTTCTCATGAGCAGCAAAATTTAATTAATGTTTTTGAAACAACTACAAAATTGAGAACTCGCCCTCCAACCCTCTAATCTGCTTACTAAGTGGTTTCATACATTTCAGACCCTAAATCACCTCCTCTAAGAGTTATGATTATACCTGATTTAAACACACACTGCCCTGCGCTGATCTGATGCACACAGTCAAAAGCCACACTCTCGTCTTATTACCTCTTTCGCTCTCACAGCTCTACTCTTTTGATCAAACTATAATTTGGTCCGTCCATCACTTTGGTCAATGCAGAAATCTCTCAAAAACTATTAAATGGATTGCCATGAAATTTGCTAGAGACATTCAAGGTCCTTTTTTGAGGACATTTATGCTAGAATAAACTCACTGATAAAAAAAAGTGTAATTATTCAGTGTAATTATTCTGATAGCTACCTGATATTTTTGCACAAAATGTGACACTCGTAGTTCCCAGACAAAGCACTCCAATGGTTTTAATAGTCCCCAAACTTTGCCTCTGGCATCAACACATTAATATTTTTTGCAGATGCGTTATCTCATCCCCCCCCCCAAAAAAATGCCGACAGCTTGTAAAAGTACTACCTTATACTATGCAAATGGGGAAATAAGCTGATAGAAAACCATTGCTAATTTCTACTACTGATTCCACTACACAGTTTGTGCATATCTGTAAAATGTCAGTGGCTTTGACAGAACAGCAGTATTTGATGCTAAGGGAATGAAAAGGTCTGTTGAGACTCCCTGAAAGATAAACCTTTTTCCAGGAGATTTCATGTTAGCATTCTTTCACACACAGTTAGGCATTCTAGGGTGATGACATGTCTCCCATTGTGCTGGAGCTGCAGGCAAATAAGCAATTGTCATTGAGTCTGCAGGATCAACTGTGTACCACTATTGAAATTTGATTCAATGCCGGTTCATAGTTATAGTTAAATGGTTCAGTGGAATGACCTACAAGAACTACTATTTCAACATAATTTTTAATGTGTATATGATCGGCTGCCAGATACTGTCATATACAACTGTAGACAAGTCTTTTGGTAGCAATTACTTCAGCTTTGTGTCAGCCTTTCATGGCTTAGAAATCTGAAAAGCTGGTTTTTGGCGCTCCTGTCTTCATTTTTCATGATATCATGTTTCTTGTTATTACATCACTTCACCATTTACTGTATGCACCAAGTTACGAAAAACTGATATACAGTTAGTTTTGCAATCTCAATCGCAACGGCCATCACACTGCACCTCCAACATAATGGTGGACTTAGCTGTGTAATAGAGCTTCATAAAGCCTTTATAGACTAGTTACTTTTCTTGCATCAACACCTAAGTTAAGCCACCAACAAACACTGATGTCCTTCATTATTTTCATGAATAACTATCTATATAAAGACTGTAGAGGTTAACACTGCCTGCAGGTATAACTGACACTTTGGTCTTTTCTCAGTCCTTAAGAAGACCTCTTCACAGGAAGAAGTGAGACAGGTAATTCAAAACTACATGTGCTTGAAAGAGACTGAGATATCACCTAGCTCAGTACCCCCTAGTGAGGGTGAATTCATTAGCTAACAGATCAGTGCATTACTCTGCAGAATACCAAGTCGAAAGTGCGTAAGTCATGAGTTTGTTTTTTCATTTAACATTATCCAAATATAACAAGGACGTTCATATGCAATTATACTACATAGCCTGGCACTTGCATATTCATTTTTAAAAATAATTTTAAAAAATAAATAGTGAAAGAGAAGTGTGGCAACTGCAAACCTTTTTTTAAACATTAAGTGGAACTATCCTCCCTCTGGCAAAAATGAATAAAAACATTTTAAGGACAGACCCAGTCTGTACGGGATGGATTGGTTTTACCCATCTTACAGGAATTACCAATGAGCTTTCATCCAACTTCCTGTGGCTTAATCGCATTACCGAAGTTTTCTCACATTTAAAATGGCCCAAAAAGTTCAGAATAGTTAAGTTATTTGCACTTAATTTGTTTTGCTTTAAAGATCTTGGAACATATTTTTCCAGTCAGTTTCTTAATTATGAGTGATGGCGAACATGCAAGGTAACAGATTTTTTTCCAAGGTCTTTTTTGTCTGTACCTTTCCTAGTGGCTTGTATTGAACATAGTGAAATGGGAAAAGGCATTTTTGTGAATTAATCAGTGTGTGGATTTGAAATTTTCAAGTCATTATCAAGTCAAACTACTCACAGGTTAATGTATTAGAACTTGTGAAGAAAATATACTGTAACATTTAATAACACACATCTTTTAGGACCCAACATTTGGACAGCTGAAACTCAAGGAAAGCTCAAGCAAAAAGGTATAAATGTTCCCCCTCTGTTGCTGGGCTAAAAGAGGATAAAATGCATTATTAGACAGAATTTAAGAGGCTGCTTGTTTCCAAGGTTATTCTCCTGATCCTATAACCCAGCACTGCGTTTTTCTGACTGGTAGACAACAACAAACAACACTGACATTTATGCACACTATGTTCAGAGTCTGCTTCTTTAATTGTGTTCAGTTATAATGAGAAAGCAATGTAACATTTCAATCAGAGCCCCAGCTTGCGATTCCGATTGTAGGTGGTGTGATTTATTTGTTTTACCTCACCACATTAATATATCTTGCTACATCAATAAATCTGATTTATCACAGGCAGATATTTTAGGTGCAATAATTATTTGCATAAGAACAAACCAAAAAAATTGAGAATCCTTTGCAGCTATGAGAGTTACCCAAAACTTTTACCAAAAAAAAGAAAAAATAACAAAGGTTTCGAGGTCTTTAATTAGTTTCTGGCGTTTTCCAAGTTATCAGGTAGTTGTTGCTTAGCTTTTGTGTCTACACTGCGCTTTACACAACACGCATTTTGTTCACTTTTCAGCCATTTACAAAACTAATTAAAGTTTCCTGTCCCACAAAATTTGCTGCAAGTTTCAGACTTTTTTGGTTTGTTAAAGCTGCATGAAGGTTGTTACCTTAATTTAAAAGTTTAAGAAACAAACCAGAACTACAGTCGCTAATCTGCATTAAGTTGATTAAACAACACGGCGTTCATTCTTCATGCACTTGGATGTTTGGCATACTCGTCGTGTTCTCCGAGCTGCCTTAAAAAAACAGAAGAAAGGAAAGAGTGAGAGGAACAAGCATTAGTCCGGACGGGACGAGAGTTTCCAATTTGCATCTATCATCCAGATGAATCTGCTGTTTCTGCAGATTTAACTGATAGCATGCACAAGAACAGGTGCTGGGTTCACTTTTCAACCTCTAATGTAATTTTCCTAATTAGCTAATTCATGGTTTATGCATAACAAGCCAATCTATCCCTATATATTAATGAGAGACCCAAGTTTGATTTTGTTATCGTCTCTCACTGTGTCATAATATGATATTAATGAATGAAAGCTATTAGCCCTGCATTTTAAATCATTGCTTGACAGAGTGAAATGAATGTTTTCCCAAAGAAAATAAATTTTCATACCATCATGATCTGAAAATTCGCATTCAGCCTTGCAGCTGCTGAGGAAGAGGATATCTCCTGCCCTCCCCATTTTTTGTGTTTCATTTCAAGATTATGTTTGGGGTGCATAATTATGACACTCATTAAAAGCTCCTATACCGAAACAGCGTCAAATGGGGGGAAATATTCTTGGCTGCAGTCCAACTCATTAGAATCCCTGATGACGCTTTATGGGATCAGCTTTTCTTTTTTTTTATTAGCAGTCACTATTTACTATGCAGCAGAATGGAAATATTACTGTAATAACTTATAATTATGTGAGTCCAACTGTTAATTTGAGTCGGGAAGGAGAGGCAGATTGAGAAGTGTGGTTTGTTGTGCCAACAGTCACAGAGGTGAATGGGAATTGTGACAGCTCCAGCCTCGTCAACATGGTCATCTGTTATTTTGGCCCAAACATCAGAGTGCTCGCTGTGAATGTAACAATACACATGGCTCACAGCTTGGCTAAAAACACAGCTGAGCAGAGTTTCTCAACTTTGGCGTCAGGGACCTTTATGGGGTTATAGATGGGGTAACAAAAGATTTCTGTGACGCCTATATTTTTAAATAAAAATTAGAGCTTCTAAACATTTCCTGAAAATCCTGACATCACTACACAAAAAGTTGTAATGCTGCTAAACTCCCTGGAAGACTGGAGGCTGAAAAATGTGATAATGGTCCATAAAAGCTGTTGAAACCCGCTAATAGGAGTCATGATTTCAGTAATATGAAGAAATATAAGCTCTGGTCCAAAACCTCAAATCAGCAGTTTGGCAAAGGCATATAGTAAAAAGGCTGTAATTGTAGTTTTAATAGGCAACTACTGAAGCTGTACTTTATATGGCCTGTCTTCTCAGTTTATCCCATTCTGTGAAATTTGATCATAATTAGTGTATTGGCTATGTTTTAAACAAAACATATATTTACAGTTATGGTGATGCTGACCTTTGAGTATGCTTTCTAAGACCAAGTGAGCATTTGTCCAAAACAAGTTCCCCAGAGGTTCCTGTTAAATGTATTAAAAACTTTAATTTTATTTTGTTGAGCCTCATTAAGAAAGGTTTGTGTGTATGCACATCCAGCAACTTAAGCAACTACACTTTACTTAGATGGTTTGGGATGTTATTATATGTGCTGTTTTAATGTGATAAGTATTTTTATATTTTTAATTCCTTAAATCCTGAGGACGGTGAGTTGGACCGATACATCGTGAATCAATAAAACATTGCAAACATTTTTTTCCTTTTCTGATGCACCTGTCATTTATTCAGGTGTGCAGAGACTTTGAACAAGTTGTTAAATACCACTGTTATCATTAGTACCACTTGTTGTGACACCCCTAGCTTGCAGCATACAATGCAACCTTTGTAGCACTAAAAACACAGAAATAGTCCTGAAGTTACCTCCCTCATCCTCCAATCCTCCTTCAAAGTGCAGGCTGCAGGGGGCACAGTATGTTTATTGTTTGCAATTAAGTTTGTTTTGTTCACAATGTTGTGATTATAACTATGATATTGAAGAGCCAGGGTGTGCGCCACAGGCACAGGCAGAGCAAACAGAGCTTTCAGAAGGTGAAAACAGCAGAAATACGAGGGATAAAAGAGAGGTGCCGCCCGGACTGTGACAAACACTTTTTTATGGTTCAAGCACCTCAAAGGATTGTGTCTAAGGAATAGTTTAACATTTGAGAAAAAAAAAACTTATTTGCTTGGTTAGATGAAAAAAACGAGCCATGCTTTTAGTTTGATAAAGTGGCTCAAAGCAGAGGAAGCGGCTAGCCTGAATTTGCCTGAAAAGCCCACTTTTTAACACGTTTAATCTTGCTTGTTAATTCCATACAAACACTGACATCCAAACAGAACAAGTTGAGGTTTTATGGGGGATTATGTTCCAGATGATTTCTTGCAGCTTCACATTTCGAGTCCTGAAACAAGTGTTGTATTTCTAATCTAACACTCAGTCAGAAAGAAAATAAGCTTATTCCCCCACATATCAATCCTTCCTGCGGTAGCAATTATGCCTATTTTTGCACACAAAAACATCTATATATCTATATAACTCTTAATAGCTTGTTTTGTTGTTGTGAATTGTTCATAAACTGAAATCACTTCCTGCCATTATGATTCATCAGTCACATTAAAACTTTGTGGATTTCCATCTTTGTGGAAAAACTCACTAAAACCCAAATTTGTATGAAGCAGACTTAATAAAATAAAAAAACAACAACAACTGTGGATTCAGGTGAAGCCTGTTGTTTTAATTAAAAAGCTTTGTTCCCTGATGTATCTTCAGCTTTTTGCCAATTTTTATTGACAGCACTTCCTGACTTGGGGAAAAAAGTATTACTATTAAAAGGATCTATTTTGTCCATAGATTTTCGTAATTGTTTATCAAGGTCATGGTTTCATAATTGAAATCGTGTATTTCAAAGGAAATAATCAAACGGAAGAATAATAATACCTTTCCACGTAAATAGCCAGAGATAACTGTTTTGACAAAAAGTAATTTAAATATAAGGTCCTCTGCTGCAATTCTAAGGAAAGACTACGAAGAGATTAACACACCTCCACCTCTGAGTGACATATTACCAATTTTGATCATGTCTCTTTAAAGCAACACAGACTGAAGGTCGCTTTCCACATAAGTATCATTTAATCTTAGCAGACAAAAGAGGAAGGCTGCGTTTCGATTGTGTGCAGGTGCCTGCAGGCCTGAAGTATTGTGCCATCTTGATTATCCACCCGATGCTTAAATATTCTCTCCTCTTGTGCAGGCAAATTAAATCCACTGCAGGTGAACTCTATCTCACTACTAATTAAGAGTGTTTGTCCATGTGTGATATTGTTTCTCATTTCATACCCCCCAATCTACTCTGAACAGCAAGGAGACTTAGAAATGTTTTTTTCCTTTTGTGTGTGTCTGCTTTTTCACTTAGATTTGTGTGTGGTTTCTCGAAGAGTTTGTGCACACACACAACACGTTTAAATCGTCTTAATAAACAATGGACGTATTTTTCCCTGCAATTCTTTTTCCCCTGCATATCCTTTCATACAATTCTCAGAGCTTTAATTTTGTTGCACTTACAAAATAAAGCAGCCTTAAATGTCCGTTCTGTTCTGTGTCCACTGTGAATTCTCTCCGGTTTCTTTTGTTACTTGCACAACTGCTTAGAGGTCAAAGATCCATGACATGGGATCTTTTGCAGTGTCCTTACTTGCAGGGACAAGTTTCAACAAAAGCAAACAGAACTCATAATCTACACCAGATCTCTGCTGGTTTCATTTAAAATGTGTTTGTGCCCCTGTCTAGGACTGCTTTCTTTTATCTGTGCAACACTGTCAAAATTAGGAACATCCTGTCTCTGAGTTAAATGAGTTCATGCGTTTGTTACTTCAAATCTAGACTATTCTAATTCCTTATTATCCCGTTGTCCCAAAAGCTCCCTGAAAAAACCTTAGTTGATCCAGCTTTCCTCACCAAGAGTACTAACAAGCACTAGAAAGAGAGATCACATCTCTCCCATATTAGCTACTTTTTTCATCAGCCCCTTGTTAAATCCAGACTTGAATATGAAATCCTTCGTCTCTCATACAAGTCCAGAATTATCCATCATATCTAAAAACCCAGGAGTTCCATTTTATCCCAACAGAGCACTGCACGGCCAGCGCAGGCTTACTTGTGGTTTCTTATTATTTTTTATTTTATTAGTCCTTTATTTATCCAGGTAAAAAATCTCATTGAGATTAAAAATCTCATTTTCAAGAGAAACCTGGCATCATGGCAGATTTTACAAAAGTAAAAGTAAAGTTGTAGGCAGAGGCTTCAGTTTTTTGTGGAATAGCTCCCAGTTTGGGTTTAGGATACAGACAGTCTCTCTGTTTCTAATATTAGGTGTAAAACCTTTCTTTTTAATAACGCTTAGATTCAGGGCTGGATACACCTATAGTAATGCCGCTATAGGTGTTGTTCCACTTCCCTTTCACTGCTCCTTTGTTCTCCTTTTTCTATTTCTATTTCATAATTTGAACTCACCAACTAGACACAAGAGTTGGCTGAGCCCAGTTCTTGCCTGCCAGGAGTTTCTTTTTGTTAAAAGGGAGTTCTTCCTCCCAACCATCACCAAGTGCTATTCATACAGGATTTGATTTCTTGTTGTCTTTTGAGTTTTCTCATTAATATTATGTTTTAGCTGGCTGTTATGAACTGGTGCTATGTGAATAAAATTGAACTGAATTCACTTGAATTGTTGTAAATAAGTAAAATTATAAATAATAAAACAAAATATCGAACAAAGCCTGAAAAACATTTGTTGTCATCAGTCTGTGTGTTTACCCAGAATCAGCTAAAACACATTACATGTAAGGTAATGGCTAAGTAATGCCAATCTGATTTTTTCTTTGGCTACAGATGAAAAATAGTTTTACCATCAGTTGTCTCTGGAACACACGCATGCACACACACAAACACACACAGAATTCATATCAGTAGACAGGGAGAAATGCATAAGCAAATTCTTTTGTCTCCCTGGTGATGTGATTTTGAGCATTGGTTGATAGACTGTGCAGAGATGAGGATTGGCAGCATCTCAAGATGTCTTTGAGGCTTCTCTCACAGCCATGCTTTATGGTTAAGCAGCCAGCAAATTGGGAAAGTGGCTTTATCTAATTAGAAAATACATTCCTTTAGTAACAGTCCCCCAGGCAGAATCATCATTATTTAAGCTGGCTGGCCTTGAGAGAGGCACAAACGGCATTCAGATACATATCTAATGCTCACCATGGAAATGACTATGTGCAGTGGATATGCTCATGGTACAATCATTACATTTTTCATTCTTTTGCCTTTTTCCCTCTAAATATAATTCTCTCTTTCTCTATCACAGTTCTTAGTCTCCCAAATCTCTACTGTGTATTAAAAGGCTAAGAAATAATTATCTTAGTGCCTTTTCATTAGACAGTTTTCATGCTGTGGTGAAAATCATCTTGCAGATTGTCTCAGTGTGCTGTTACTCCACATTAATGTATTATGATTGGTGCAGTGGGTGCAGCAATCACAAGAGGAAATTGGTCTAAAATCCTTTAGGCTGTGCAGCCAAACATATACCGGTATAATAGACGTGATATCTTGAACTGTAATTATGTGATATTTTCCACAACATATTGGTATCAAATGGTCAGCGCAACACAAAAGCAGTAGACTTTAATGTAGGCCATGGATGCCAAAGGCACGGAGGGATTAAAAGGAAACCTAATGTACAGATGCTAGCTCAGACTGCAGGCTATGCCGCAACAACTTAACTAAACAACATGATACCCACCATAATGAGCTTTCACCATCCATGTACAATGCACATGGGTGTACTTTCACTACATTTTGTGATTTTGGTCTGTGTGTGTGTGTGTGTGTGTGTGTGTGTGTGTGTGTGTGTGTGTGTGTGTGTGTGTGTGTGTGTGTGTGTGTGTGTGTGTGTGTGTGTGTAACACTCACTTTGAAGCTTTTGTTTGTACAGTGAACAGTCTCTGAGTATCTTAGGCTACTATGAGCCCTTCTTTTGCCCAGCACTGTTAATGAGGCCTCTGGGAATGGACATGGAGGTGTGTTTCAGCACATAAAGCCTTTAAAGTTTTACACGTCTGCGAGCGTGCATGCAAGCGTGCGTGCATGTGTGTGCGTGTGTGAGAAAGGGAGAGAGAGAGAGCATGTGAGGGAGAGAGATCACAAATCACAAGCTCATTTTATTTATACTTTTGGATTAGTGCCCCTCTAGAACTGGTGTAATTTTCAGCAGTCACATCTGCAGATTGATTTCTTCGTGTTGTGCAATCATATATAAATATGTCTGGATTTGTTCTCACCTCTTCCTTTCATATGCTTTAAATATGTTTTTAGAACGATTGAAGTCTATAGTCAGAGCCCCCTGAGGCTGTAGACCTCATTACACACCATGAAACAAAACATTTATAGATAGATTAAACACAAAGAAACTACAATTGTAGGTCAGGACTGGTTCTTCCTATTGGGAATACAGGCATATTTTAGTTGTTGGTTATTTTCCTGGCAAAATCATTAATCAATGGGTCATTCAAGGACGGTTGGAAAATTGTAAATCAAATCGTTTCTGTCTTAAGAGGGTTATTAGCGGTCTCATACATTGATTCATTGATCAATACTACTAGGATATATAGCAATGACATGTTGGAAGAAAAGTGTAGTTGGATGGTTGCAAAGAGAGGAAAGGTTGTCAGAACTAAGGCACTACCAGAAGGCAACATTGCAGACACTGAGGATAGCTGCAAGTACCTTGGAATCCCACAGGTAAATGAGAACCATGAAGCTGCAACCACCAAATACCTGCAGAGGGTTAGGCAAGTCCTGACTCTGGTAGAGGACCCAAACTTGAAGGATAAAGGCCACCAACAGGTGGACTAAAGGCTGGATAATTAAGTGATAGTAAAAGGAAATAACCTGAGGAAGATTTTGCCACTAACAGGTTAAGTAGCAACAAATCAGTAACATGATTGTGTATAAAAAGAGCATGTTATAGAGGCCGAGTTTCTAAGAAGTTCAGTTCAGTTTTATCCATCCAGTCTCTTCTGCTTATCCTTATCAGGGTCGCAGGGAGCCCCAGCTACCACAGGGCGAGAGGAGGGGTACACACTGGACAGGTCGACAATCTGATGCAGGGCCAACACAGAGAGACAGATAACCATTCGCATCTTTTGTAACCAGTTGGATGTGAAAGGAATAAAGATAAGCAGAGATTCACGAATGTGCAGAAAAATGTATCTATAAATTGTGCAGCGATTTCAGAAAAATCTTCCTCCACATAAAATTGTGAAGATTTTATCTTCATCTGGTTATCTCCAGTGCATAAAATCATTAAAAAAAAATTGGGAATCTTGAGAAATTTCTGTGTGCAAGGGATAAGGCTGGAAATCAATATTGGATTCCTGTGATGTCCAGCCCCTCAGAGGGCACTGAATTAAAAACAGGTATGAATCAATCATGAAAAATAATCTTTGCATGGACAGAAATCAGTGACTACAAGCATTGTGTGAGCCATCAACAAACACATGATCCAGAAAGCAATCATGGACTGGGCAAAGTGGAAAACTGTTCTCTGGTCAACAATCAAATCTTAATTTAAGGTTTAGGTTAAAGGTTAATAAAATGACCTTGTTTGTTTTTTCCTTTAATATGTGTGTAATGCTTGCATTGGTTTCTACAGCCTGACAAGGAAATTTATAGTCCAAGAAATTTTAAACTCTTTTAACATTTTTAAATGATATTATTATAACATTTTTAAATTTATATTTATTTATAATTATGTGTCATAACAGGTACCACTGTACAGCATATAGATACTAATGCACTGTCTATGGCATTATTCTGTTCTGCCTTATCTCTTGTCATTGTGCACTGCAATATGCTATGAGTCATTAATATAATGAAACACAATAGTTGTAGGTATTTTACAGTTCACTTATCATTACAGATGCACTTTTGAAATATGTGTTGCACACTTGGACAAATGACACTTCCAGGCGTGCATGAGTTCAGAATCGTTCTCTTTACTTGCTCTTTTGCAACTGCAAATACAAAACACAAGCACTTCAGTTCAGCGTAGCTGCGCTCTGCAGGCTATCTGTGCAGTAGAACACACAGGACCCCAAGGCTGCCCGATTCAGTGCCTGCATGAGCCCGAAGCTGCCCGTTTCAGTGCCTGCGTGAGCACCACCCGTGGGAATCATCATTGATCAGAGTATCCTAGCTATATTGCCAGTTATCACAGTATGTGTCAGAAATAGTAATACAGAACTGAACGCATAACATAACAATGATAAGAATGCATAAGATTATGGAGGGGGGGCAATATCTATTACAATACTTCCATCTGTGCCCACCCATTACATGAGTCCCACACTCTCCCCTCCAAAAATGAATGTCATCCTGACATTAGAGATTTTTTCCAGAATGCATGTCTTCAACAGACGGTTACAGCAGTAGCTTCACTGGGAGTCAGCCTCTCAAGATACGTTCTGTCCGGTAACAGTCTTTGGCATGACATACATCTCCCCCTTCCTGTCATGTACCAGCAACAGACACTACTGGCCAGGCAATGTCTGTAAAGTCTCTCCGCCACTCAGGCGTGCTCTGTATCCGGCTGAAGGTGTAGACCTATCACTCTACCATGTAACCTTTTACACAGACACACATTTACTGCTGTATATCTCACATACAAGCCAGTATCTCTCTATGTGTAGCTAGTCTGGTTCTGGTATTCCCTGTTTAACTCATGTGAACTATTAAACAAATACATGCAGTTGTTGCTCTGTCAAATTTGCTCTTTTTAACATTTGCTACTGTGAACACTTCCCTTTCTGTTTAAACTGTCACCACAGTAAACTCAACATGTGACAATGAACTTAGTTTTTTCCTCTTAGCTGTGGACATCACTTGTGTCTGTTTATGACTGATGGCTGACCTAAGGTGTCATACGTGAATGTCTTGGGTGGATTTCTGCATCGGAAAGGATACTTTCTTGTGGGAACTGGCTGTGAGTTGGGCTCTCCCTCGTCTTCTTCATCAGATGACGACACCTGTCCTTGACTTCTTCTGTTCTCCTCCCCAGACAGCTCACTTCGCCCTGCCTCTTCCTCCTCTGCACTTGACTCCAGTCCACCTTTTCCACCCTCGTCTAGGCACTCGCTGCTGACACCACCACTTGACAGTTCTCCGTTAGCTTCTTCTGGCTGGAACTCCTCTGCCTCTGCCCTCAGCTGACTCCTGATCTGGGTGGGTGATTCCGCAGCTTGTGTGGTGATAATTCCCCAGTCACCCTCATCCTCTGAACCGCTGTCGTGGTCACTCTCCTGCTGCTTTTCTTGGGTCTTTCCTTTTCTTTGTTGTTTGGCATCCTCCTTCCCATTCTTGTTTTTCTCCAGCTTCTCCTCCTGGACGGGGAGAAAGTCACAGGGCAGTAGGAGGTTCCTGTGCAGAACTCTCACTTTCCCTGGTCCTCTCTCTGGCTGTACGGCATAGACAGGGCTATCTTTGTGCTTTCTTTCTAACACGACATGTACTCGCTCCTCCCAGTAAGACCTTAGCTTTCCGGGCCCACCCCGATCTCTGAAGTTCCGTACTAGCACCCGACATCCCGGTTGCAGTTCCACTCCATGAGCCTTCCGATCATACTGCTTTTTCGCTCTGTTCCTCTCTTTCTGGGCTGTTTCTGATGCCAGTCTGTATGCCTCTTGCATCCTACTTCTCCACTTACGGACGTAATCACTGTGAGAAGTACTCTGGTCACCTGGAACCAGGCCAAACATGATGTCCACTGGTAGGCGGGGGTTTCTGCCATAGAGAAGATAATATGGGGCATATCCTGTTGCTTCACTGCGTGTGCAGTTATACGCATGCACCACTTTGCTCAAGGAGTTTTTCCAGTCCGCCTTGGCTTCCTCTGTCAGGCTCCTCAACATGGAAAGGAGTGTCCGATTAAATCTCTCCACCTGGCCGTTCCCCGCTGCATGGTAAGGTGTTGTGCGTGACCCCTGGATTCCACAGTACTTTTCCAGGGTGGCAAACAGCTGGTTCTCAAACTCCCTTCCCTGATCATGGTGTAACTGGGCAGGGAATCCAAATTTGAGCACAAAATCTCCAAAGATCTTTTCTGCCGCTGTTCTTGCTGACTTGTTGGTGCATGCATATGCCTGTGCAAACCGGGTGAAATGATCCATCACGACTAGGATGTACTCATATCCTCCTTTACAACTCTCCAGATGCAGGAAGTCTATTGAGACCATCTCAAAAGGGTATGTGGTGACAATGTTGACCAGCGGTGCTCTGTCTGGTTTGCCGGGACGTTTCCGTTTCAAGCAACTGCACACCTTAGTCACATAATGTTCCACATGTCTTTGCATATGTGGCCAATAGAATCGATCACGGACCAAGGCGAGTGTCCGCTCCACTCCGAGATGTCCCATTTCCTCATGGAGCTCCTTGTACACCAGCTGATGGAATTTTGTGGGTAACACTAGCTGAGCTCGAGCAGCTAATTTCCTGTACAGGATGTCATCTTTGTCGAGGTACAGCTTACTCTTTTCCCGGCTTAGAACGGAAGTGTCTTCCCCCCTGTCTCTTCCTCTCCAAGGGGGCCATTTTCCTGTCATAACACATTCTCGCACCCTGCCAATGACTGGATCATCCTCCTGTGCTTTCTTTAGTGTCTCTTTGGAGATCTGTGTCACTGGGGCCATTACTCGTTCAAGCTCTACATCAGCACATGCTGTGGTTATGGTAGCTGGACACATCCATGGCTCATCTTCATGGGCTTTCAACTGAAGCACCTCTGTCGCAGGGGTGATTACCTCTGGTTTCATTTCCTGCGAGCATGTGCGCATGTACTCCTCCATGTCTAGCGGCATTCGTGATAAACCATCAGCATCGCCATTAGCCCTTCCCGGCCGATACTTGATTGAGAAGTTAAAATCGGCTAGCTCAGCAACCCACCGGTGTGTTGTAGCATTTAGCTTCGCTGTAGTCAGGACATAGGTCAACGGATTGTTATCTGTATACACTGTGAACGAAGGTGCGTAGTACAGATACTCCCGAAACCTCTCACAGATTGCCCACTTCATTGCTAGAAACTCTAGCTTTCCAGAGTGGAGGTGGTAGTTGGTTTCTGGAGCTGTTAGAGTTCTCGACCCATACCCAATGACAACCAGTTGGCCCTGCTGTCTCTGGTACAGGACTGCACCAAGCCCTTCTTGAGAGGCATCACAGTGCAGCACAAATGGCCTTTCGAAGTCAGGGTATGCCAGGAGTGGTGGACTCAGCAGGTGTTCTATCAGTTGGCATAGCACTGCCTGGTGTTGTTCTGTCCATGTGATTGGCTGGCTTGAGTGGCGTTGGTCTGCTTTTTTCCGCTGTCCTTTGTGCTTTGTTACCGTTGATCTTCTGTCAGTAATCACTTGACTCTTTCCGATCGATAGCAGCTGGTATAGTGGCTTGGCAGTGCGTGAGAAGTTTGGAATGTAGGGGCGGTAGTATGACAGGAAACCTAGCATTTTCCTTAGGTCTCCCACAGTCTCAGGTTTGCGGTTTTTTAGTGCTTGCACTGGTGCCAATTCAGCAGGGTCCATGCAGTAGCCATCTTTGGATACAATTTTTCCCAAGAATTTCACCTTGTCCTTGAACACTTCACACTTTTTGGGGGTTAGCTTCACCCCGTGCTCTTGGTAGCGGCGCAGGACCTCCCTCAGATCACGCAGGTGATCCTCAAATGATCTGCTGTGGACCAAATTGTCATCCAGATATGGCTGAGATATTTCATCCCTCAAGCCTGCCAGGCACTCTTCCATACTGCGCTGGAACTCTGCTGGAGCCGAGGACAAACCAAAGGGAATCCTTACCCACTCATATAAGCCCCAAGGTGTGATGAAGGCTGTGAGGGGTCTGCTACTCTCCTCCAGGAAACCCTGGTGGTACGCCTTGCCCTGGTCCAACACTGAGAACCATGCACTCCCAGTCAGGCTGTTTAGCATGTCTTGAACACGAGGGATGGGGTGACGGTCAGGAATGGATTTCCGGTTTAACTCACGGTAATCCACGCAGAGACGCAGACTTCCATCCTTCTTGCGCACACAGATGATGGGCGATGAGTAGGGGGAACGGGATTTCTGAATCCATCCTCTATTCAACAGGTCCTCCAAATACTCCTTCACCTCCTTGTGGAGTGGCTTGGGGACTGAGATGTATGTGCGTCTTACTGGGGTTGTGTCATTCAATCTGATCTTTAACTGCAGGGAGGGGATGCATCCCACATCGCTCTCATCTTTTGAAAATGCAGCACACTCATCACGCAGGACTTTTCTCACCTGCTCCTGCTGGTCTGGGGTCAGGTGATCAACTGACACCGGTGGGTCCCATAAATCTTGGCTGCATCTGCCCACCTCGTCATACTCCCCTTTGTGCTGTTCTGGGGCGCTGATGGTGCTCCCTGTGTTTTCACTAGCACACGTCAACTTGCCCATGTTTTCAGCACTTACTGGTCTTACGTCTACTGGGTAAATAGCCTTCACTTGCTGTAGCCGTCCCAACACTGCATGAGGGAGGAGGGTGATGTCATGGCTGCTGCCATTCGTGACTGGAATAACCACCCTGGACCGGGTTCCCCTCTGCAGTCCAATGACAGTTTCATTCAGGTTAACCCCCTCTGGTAGTTTTGAAATGTCCTCTGGTTCGAAAAGAACCTCCTGTTTCAGGCGAAGGGGACCTGTCCTCACACTGCACTTAACCTCCCTGCTTTGTCCCGCTGGAATCACTATCTTTTGCCTCCCAACTTTCACCACACCCTCCTCGTCGCTTTTGTGGCAGCGCTGCACGATGTTAATTAGCACTTCCGCTTTCTTACAATCAATCGAGAAGGCTTCCCTTACCACCGCAGGTGTAACGTCTGGATGCTGCTCCATTCCATCCTTCACAAAATGCTCAATCACATTATAGCCAATGATGGGTGGCTCTGCTACTCCTGGTTCTTTTGAGACAAGCACGGGGACAACTAGCTCTGGCTGTGGATCTCTAGTTGACCCCAGTCTAAATTTTAGCTCAACCCAACCTGCGAAGGGTATGGGTGTTTGGTTCGCTGCTTTGCCCACCAGAGCCTCATCCTCACCTAGGAGTTCACTTGTGCTTCTCAGTTGGATATGTGGAAAGCAGGACTTCCTCCAGTTCTCATTAATGATAGTCACCTGTGAGCCTGTATCCCACAATGCTTGTGTTTCTACACCTTCAAAGAAACAATCCACCATACACTTCTTCCCGATCAGGGCTCTCAGCTTAGCCTGACAGCGTAGTGAGAGATGACTGGCATACGTGGCACCCACAGTCTCTTTAGCCTTGCCACTCTGCTCTAATTCTGCCTCCAACTGTCTTATCCGATTCCAAAGCAGTTCATGCAACTTGTCATCTGCTTCAGCATGGATGGGAATTAATGATTTGGGAGGGGCGATGGTCTGGATTCCCACTTGAGTGCTCTCCGATCTTTCTGTTGCCCCCCTTCGCCCTCTACAGCCTCTGGAGAGGTGTCCTGGCTGGCCACACTTGAAGCAGTGTTCACACCCTTCATTGGTTCCCTGCTCCTGGCATGCCTTACATCCCCTCCTCCCACTGGTTCTTAGTGGGCGAGTGGGGCCTTGAGGGGTGGTGATGCTCCTCCTTAATTCAGCCATCTCCTCTCTCAGCAGCCTGACCGCTTCATGCAGCTCTGACTCTCGGGAAGCAGCTACAACAGGTGTTCTGCGGTTCTTGGGTTTCACCACTTCAGCTGATTGCTCTTGAGTCCCCAACCTAGTTTCAGCTACACCCAGACCCAATTGACTGGCTGGCCTTTCCGTCTGGAGTTCATTTACTTTCACAGATTTGCTGCCTGTAGTTTTCTTTTGCTTCAATTGTCTTTCTGATTCAACACTAGCTGCTTCATTCATCTTATCAATGAGGATTTCATCTGTCACCCGAGGGTCATCCAGATAGGGCTTGAGCTGAAACATGATAGGGTCACTCAGTTTAAAATGCCCCTTTAATATGGCCTTCAATTGGGGGAGGGTGAGGTCACGTTTTATCTCAAGCATGTCTCTAAGACTCAAACCTGGGCTGACAGACTTCACCACAGCCTCTATAACCTCCGCTTCACTGTGTCCTTTGTTCAGACCTCTGTCAATCTGATGCATCAGGTTGGTGTATGAGAGTCTGTCCTTTTGGCCCTTCTCCCCAATTTGACCACAGATTTTGAATTCCCTCCTTATCGTCACTTCCGAAAGGCGGTTGGCTGCGACAGGAAACACATTTTGTGGGGTGGTTGGTTGATTTGGTGGTGTCCTCTCCACCCTTCCACTCAGCCTCCTAATTTCTTCCTGCAGTGCTTCGCTGTTTCTCTGGAGCTGTGCGTATCTCTCTGCTAAATCAACTTCTTCCCTTATTTCCTGAGCCCCCTGTGGCAAGCTCGTTGGATTTGATCCACTTTCTGTGCTTCTGGAGCTCCCTATCGCTGGGTCGACACTTTCTAACATTTTCTTTAGATAGCAGAGCGCAACATCCTGCTCTTCATCATTAATAACCTTGTCCATCGATTCTGTAATTAATCTTATTAACGCTCGTCTTGTTGTGACATTTCCACTAGGGATTTTAGCTTCAGCACATACCCCTTTGAGTTGGTCGAGTTGTAGGTTCCAGAGTGTCTGGGACACAGTCTCTGCCAGCTCCTCGAGGTCCATCGTGGTTGCTGTAGCCACGCCCCTTCCTTATTGTCATCACGCTGGACACGGCGTTAATAATCCCAGCGGTGCCTCCAATATTTGTTGCACACTTGGACAAATGACACTTCCAGGCGTGCATGAGTTCAGAATCGTTCTCTTTACTTGCTCTTTTGCAACTGCAAATACAAAACACAAGCACTTCAGTTCAGCGTAGCTGCGCTCTGCAGGCTATCTGTGCAGTAGAACACACGCGACCATTTTACATATAACTACTGAACACGTGTTAACAAAGTACTCATTTACTCAGTATTTTCCCACCAATGTTCATATTACAATATTCTGCACACTCGTATGCTCCTCCAACTAGTATTGTTGCGCATGGAGACTACCCTCTCGATCCCCTCATTACATCATTTGCGATGTGACATCCCGTTTAACACCAGTTCAGGTACATCATGTAAATCACAAACTCCGACATTAGCGTTGTGTTCCATTAATGACAGTACCATACTCTAATACATTTCTCATACGTCAACATCATTCCGTTTATCAACACATAACTTGTGCTCACCTGCAAATACAAAACACAAGCACTTCAGTTCAGCGTAGCTGCGCTCTGCAGGCTATCTGTGCAGTAGAACACACAGGACCCCAAGGCTGCCCGATTCAGTGCCTGCATGAGCCCGAAGCTGCCCGTTTCAGTGCCTGCGTGAGCACCACCCGTGGGAATCATCATTGATCAGAGTATCCTAGCTATATTGCCAGTTATCACAGTATGTGTCAGAAATAGTAATACAGAACTGAACGCATAACATAACAATGATAAGAATGCATGAGATTATGGAGGGGGGGCAATATCTATTACAATACTTCCATCTGTGCCCACCCATTACATGAGTCCCACATATGCATTAGCAAACACTGAAGTTTTCCTCCTGAAATAGTCCTATTGTTTAAGGTCAGTAACGTTTCAATTTGGATTTGATGCAAATTAAAGTTTAGTATGATGAAAAGTACCGAACATTTCCTTCTATTTTACTTACCACTGAGATGAGCAGGTTTTCTAGATATCACTAAGCTTCTTTATAAACAAGTGAAAATATTGGTCTTTTATATACGAGCTTTCAAGGGGGAGGACACAACATGTTTTTACAATTAATACCTTTCCACAACTTTAATAAGTGGAAAGTTAATTAAAAGAAGCGGATTAGTGTATTCACTGAAAAAACTCTCTTTAAGTTTTTGTTGCAAACCCTTCTCTTTATAAAGCATTCATTTGATACATGGACGCATGGCTTTCTGGAATAAAGCAACAACTCTGCTGAGTTCCAGTGAAAGTAGTTCTGATCAGGTAAAGGTCAAGTGAAGTATGAGTAGAAGAATATGGGTCGATGCTCAAGGATGGCAAAACCACTGACAAACAAGAGATGGCCCTACTTAAGGATGAAAAGAGGAAATGGAGAGCAGCGCTACTACATTTGATTGCCATTGTGCAATCCTGGTAGGAATATGGAACTCGGAGTTGACACAAAAAAGCTGTATTATCCCTAAAATTCAAACTTTCTGAAACAGTTAGAGCTTTCAGCACAGTCTGTAAGGCTCTAAGTATCCATAGAATTCAAAGTGAGTCCTCTCGCCTGAGCTACTTAGACAGACATGTGTTAGCTAAGCAGGCTAATGCCCAAATTGATCATTGTTTCCTGTTTTGTTTTCTTTTTAAGGTTCCCTAGTAAAAAACAGGTTGTATGTATCCTTGTTGATTTTCTATGAATTTAAAATGAATTTTTGTAGGTTAGTAATGATGCAAATAGATTTCACACCCTTACGTATGCATGACCATACCGAGATTTTCTGGACGAAGATTTGGGGCAAAACAGTGCACTGTTAATTTGCAGTTGTTGCATCAGAAACTGCTCAATACAGTTTTCTGACATAGTTTTCAGAGATATTTGGATACAGAGAAATTAAAAGAACAAACATTGTAAATGTTTGCCTGTCTGGTTGTTCTTGATTGCGTCATTGCTTGCCTGCTTTTGTTCACAGCTGGGATTCTCAGTCCACATCCGTCTTGACCAGCTTTTGCAGTGCTGCTTCACATTTACTTCACATTTAAGTTCATTGTAGCATTTTTTATTTATTTTTTATTTTTACTGGTGCAGATGAGACAATCCAAGTAGTTTCTGGTTATTATTGCTCCCTAGATGCGAGCCATCCAAACAACCAGAGACCTAGATGAGGCGCAGCTCCTGGCAGGTGTTCTCTTTAAGACTTTTCACTGTGTAAAATTATCTTGAGTGAAACATACGAGGAAAATCATCCAGTCAAAAATGCTAGTGGATAGAGAATCAGGCCTGCTGTAAAGAGCTGAAGCTGCTCTTTAAAACAACAGCTATAGCTACAGCTCACACATGTTATTAGCTATAAGGCTGTGAAAGACCACAGAAGGTGAATGTGTGCATGTTCTCTCTCTCTCTCTCTCTGTGTCTCTTCTACTTATCTAGCAATTTGAAACAGAGTCTATAGTATATATATAGTCTAAATATCAGCATGCTGTAGAACAGCCAATTTTTACTGTGAATGATATATTCCTCACGTTGCCTTCTCAATCTTTTCATTACCATCTGTACAACTGTTGGCTTGTTTTATGGTTTCATCGCTACAGGAGGCATTTTACAGAAGCAGGTCCTTTAGACGTAGCCAGCATCTTTCTCTGACTCCAATGCAGTGAGTCACTGACGTGATGTGCCGCAAAGAAGGAGAGGTGGACACGTGTATTCGTACTCTGTGTATCAGTACAGGGAAAATCTGCAGAAAAAGTAAAATCAAATGACAGCGAGAACAAAGTACGAACAAATAAGTGGCCAGCTGGTAAATCATCAGAATTCAAGGAATGAAAGGAAGCAATAAAGAAAGCATCTTTTATTTGTCAACATATGGTGATAGGTAAAAAAAAGTACAAGAGCACTACCGACAAGATAAATTAAGTAGCAATTAACTATAGCATAACATTCTTCACAATCTACTGCTATTACTGTCAACTTCCATTTAAATTATTATCAAAATACTGCATATCCTCATTAGTACTGTAAAACTATTATCATTGTCATTATTGTTCTTGTTCTTATATTTCAGTGTATTTGTTGAGAAATTTCTCTCTAGAGTCTAATAGTCCTCTGATTCGTTTTCCCTTATAGTGGCTGTAAACTTTGATAATTTCAGCAAAAAAAAGTTTCACTTCCCATCAAACAGCCTCAGTTCCAAGGGAAAGAAATTAGGCCAGTGATGGTTTTGTATCATCTCCCACCCTAGATTCAGCCGTTACAGCAAGCCGGGGCAGCCAACTTAGATCAGTAGACCACCGGCCTAATAAATGCATGCTGCAGTGAAAGCGTACCCAAATGGTACAATTTACTCAATTTACCCACCTCTGCTGCAAATGCAGTGTATGCTTGATGTTTGATGTGTTTCTTAAACATGCAACAAATGACAACTTGATCCTTTTCAAGTCTGTTTGAACTGTTGGAAATTTTTCCTTGTTGATGTTTCAAACTTTGACTCGGACCTCCCCAAAGAGGCACAGGAGAGTTGACTGGGCTTGTCTGGGGAGGGAGAGATGTTAGACAAAGATGCTGCATGATGTGAGAAGGATCAGAGCAGCAGAAAGTCTAAAGGGCTATAACCTTCCCACTCTTAAGCTCCTCGCAGTGGTAGATCTGTTCAGGCCAAATTCCTAGGGTTCCTGATTTCTTGTGCTTAATTAGTGTTTCTCTCTGTAACTTAAATCTCCACAGTGGCTTCGAGAGCACGCCACTCCTGGGACTCCACCATCCCCACTCTGCCCACTTCCTCTCCAGCGCTTGCAACCCCCCCCTCCAAACCCCTCAACCCCTCTACCGACTGCATCTCCAGAGAGAGCCATCAGCTTTCTCAGTCCCCTCTATTCAAGCGGTGATTCCCTCATCAACTTACAACCAGCTTCAATATCTAAGTGTGCAATAAACTCTTATTCTATTCTAAGAGTCTGAGTGTTGCATTTCAGTCCACTAGCTTTTGTTTCTTAAAAAGATTTAGTGGCGCTTCCAGTCTCTCAGGATATTGGTATTCCTCAGCAGATGTCCAATAAATTTGCTTCGAAAACATAGGAGGGGGGGGGGGGGGAGGGGAGCCTATAACTCCAGAACTTGCAAAAACATCTCAGTTTGTTTTTGTTTTCAAAGCTGCTCATCTAAGGGAGCGATGAAAATGTTTATAGTTGAAGCACTAACGTTCTTTTGGGTCTGTGTTTGCAACAAAGCCCAAAGACAAAAAGCTCGACAATGAAGTTAAAAGCATCACATAAAATATTTCATTATAAAAGCCTGGGGCCATGAAATGGCAGAGATATGGAAATGGTTGGGAAGGGAAAGTGGACGAGTTGGGTATTTATCTAAATACCTAGAAATGGTATCAGTGGACCTCCTTGTGCTGTGGGACACAATATCAGAGTGCTCTTAGCTCGGGTTTCCATGATGACATATATTACCTAGGCTCAGAGAGCCTGTGTACAATGAGCTATAATTTAATGAAAGCCTGCTGCCTAGATGGTCGAAAGTCACTGTTTTTTAAATCCAAATTTTCTGAAAATGATTAAAATCATTCTTGTCTTGTCCATAATAGAATTAACATGCAAGGAAAATTAATTATGCAGCACCATGATTGAGTTTTTGCTTTTAATCATGACAATTTCAGGCTTGACGAAGCTTAGATTGGCCAATTTAAGATGAGGTTAATGGGTTCCCATTATGGTTAGATTTCTCATTGCACAGTGAGTGTGCCAGAACGACATCAAGGGCCCCAGTGACCATCTACTGATACAAAGGCTATTGTGAAGCCAATCGTCATTGTGAGGCACTCTTCTTCCTGAAAATTAAAAAAAGAAAAAAGAAAAGAAAAAGGAAAGAAATTATCCAAAACTGTTAAGGTTAATGGATAACATTTAAGACAGCATGCTGCCTCCCTCTGAGGAATCCTAGTACGTTTAAGTGCAGCCGTTACACTGAAAAACAACACCAGAGCTTTGAATCTTAAATTAATGTCAAGGCTGCATATTGAAAACATCCAAAGCTTGCAGTACAAACCAAATAGGTGTTTACTCTGAAAGTCACTTAAAAAGACTACAACAATAAGGTTCAGATATTTCTGAACAGAAACAGCACAGGATGTCATCATTCAGCGCATATGCTGAAGTTTATTTAAATGTTCATATGTCTGCAGAATGCAAACTAATATTTGCTGTGTGGTTATATAAATAAACGCAAGACAGGAAGGAGGGAGGGGAAGGGGGGAAAGGACAGTGAGACAGCTAATGCATCTTCTTCATTTTAAATAAAGATATGCATTCTCCAGTAATTAGCTGCTTTTTGGTGTTCATATGTATTAGTCATTATAAATACTGTGCATTACTTTTATACTAAAGTATATTCAATAACCATTTAGATATTAAGCAAGGGTTTTCTCCAAACCCTTAGGAGTAAGGAAGTTGTTGTGCAGTACACGAACCCTCAAAGTTTGCTTTGTAGAATGGACCCTATAAGTAAAGTAGGAGTACCATAACCCCAAAAATACACCAGCTGTGTGTCCGTGACCTTGCGTCCCACTCATACTGGGAGAGTTTCACAAGAAGCGCGTGTAGACTTTTAATTTGAAATATGAATGCTTTTTTTTAAAAATAATATGCAATTTAAGAAAATTAAGGTATAATTATATTTTTATGTAGCAAAACACAAGCCTGAAAGTTGTATATACAACTCTAAAACGTATCTCTAATTCTTCAAGTCTAAATTGAGGAATTACTCATAACTAATTCACTAGTAGTTTGACACTTATTAACCTACACAGTTCCCTATTCTTGAGTTGCTTTCTCTTCGCACTTAGTGAATCCATTATAGCGCACAAGTACAGCAATTAACAGCCTCTTTTCTTAAGTGATGGTTACAGCACGAAAAACGAAGTGTATTTACATGCATAGGTTGCACTGCTACTCAGTGTCAGAACAACTAGAACTTTTTCTTTTATAATGATCCACTTTGGAGATTTTCAAACATTTCAGCTTGTTTCTTTAAGGCAGAGAACAAATGCACTTCCTACTTAACAAAGGTTTTTGATTTGTAAAAGGGTCACATAGAATTTCAGCTTCCCAAATATGTAGTACTCACAGTTTTAGAGTTGGTGCAAGATGAGTTGTACAATATAAATTCAAAAAAACATCTTTATGAGTTATTAAGCACCAATACACCTTTATTTTTTCCAGTTATCAGCTAATGAATGATTCATGTCTTAAAATATTAAAATAGTATTACTCTAATGTGAAGTTACATGATATTAATGCATTCTTAAAATATCAGGTGTTTTGCAAAATAATATTAAGACAACTTATAGTCGTGTTATTATTGTGTTATTGTTGTGTTGTAGTTAATTAAAATGTTGACTGTTGACTTACTGTCATTTTCAGACATGACTTAAGATGAAATAACACGACCAGTCAGTGAGGATAATGAGCAAAGATGCTCAAGACTTTTACAACACAGGTTTGCATCTTAACGCACTAAAATGTGTTTGATTCACTGGGGAATGACTCACTATCCACTGATGTAGAGACTGGTTTGAGGCACCCTGGAAATCCCAACAGTACTAATGGCTACTACCAGCAGTGCTGTTCCTATCATCCCAAGACACTAAAGTGGTTTGAACTGACCAACCAACAGATTTACACATGAAACTGGAACTGTGTCCTCGTGGGGATAATTATTTGATATGATCTAAAATGTTTTCTTGAAAAATTGTGTAGATTCGCTTGTAAATACACCAAATGCCTGCAGTGACACAACATCTTTTACAGTTTAAATGTCTGTGAGTCGGGAAATGCTTTGTGCTGTTTTCAATTTAGTCTCTTCCTGTCGTTTCTATTTTCTGTACTTTAAATGGCATCTGCTGACTTTTTGTATCAAATTTAAACAATGTTGTGTTGAAGGGGCTTTGTTCTGTGTACTTTGTTCGCCCTCAGTAATCATAAATCTTTCACTAAGTGTCCCTGACTAAACTGTGTAACTTTTGTTGCTATTTTTTTGGTTAACACACACACACACACATACACACACGGGCATAAATACAATAGGGAGACCCTTTATTTATTTGTTTTACTAACACTATAATGACAGTCAAATAATTGCTTTTTCAAACTTTCTCCTGATTAGTCAAACAGCCCACACATAAAAAACATCCTCCTACATGGGGTCAACCATGTGGAGGTTACTCCACTCAAGTTATCAGTCTATTCAGTAGTTTAATAAATAATACTTAGCAAATTGAAACTACAATAGCAAAGAGTAAATCATTCAAATCTAGAAACAAATCAGTGCTATTCTTACTTCATCTGTAACTTCAGAACATAAACGTCTACAGCTTGTAGAAAGCAAATTAGTCAAAATTTTACCTTTAACACATTTTTTACTTTTAAGGTCTTTAAACTCTTACTTTCAATTTGACTGAGGTCAGTACTATGAAGTACTGACCATAGTACTGTATACGTACCATAGTAACGTATGCTGAGCACATAATCTTGTCCAGAGGAGTTTATGTTCAGAGTTTTGGTTTAATATTGGCTGGAAGCACCACCTGTTCAACAATCCTTTTATTTAAAATATGCTTAAATATAAAAATGCTCTGCTTAAAGAGTATATTTTATATGTGCAACCTGTTGAACTTTATCTTACTGACATGTGAAAATGAAACGTCACATTGTGACTAGAATTTGCATACATTCAGCTGGTGATGCAGAAAATGTGTGAATGTTTTTATGTATGGTCCTGATCTGACACTAGAATATTTCTCACTAAGAGCGCCATACAATCAATAAAATTAATTTCACTTTGACTAGTAAGCAGGGATTTCCATGTTTCCTTTATTAGGCTGTGAGAGAGTTTCAGACCTGAACACTCGGAGTAACATCCATCAGGGCTGGTTGGATGGATCCATTCAGCCAGCGAGCCATCCATTTTCTTCCGCTTATTTGATTCAGGGTCACAGGGGGGGTGAGTAACATTCAATGTATCAAAAGTTTCAGAGTTCAAATGTGCAGCTGTTGTGTTAATAATAAACAGCAGCGCCAGGCACTAAAATAAATATAACTTGAGATAATATTCTTTTCTCCCGCTCATTATGCTTGAGATGATCACGAGTTTGCAAGATTAACAATTTTCTGCAGCATTACTCGTTCTATTTGGAAGGAAAAGAGTCAAATGGTCCATTAAACGCCCCCTTCTATGTGAGCATGCCCACAAAAAAATGCTCCTTAAGCAGAAAGACAGTGAACAACCACCATCTCTGCCTGGGGTTTTAAGTTTTGTTAAGTTAGCTGAACTTAGTTAGCTTAGCTTAGCAAAGAAAGCCTAGTTATGTTGAATTTTCTTCATAGCACATGCCTCAGCTTTCCTATTATTACTGAGGTCATCAGCTTAGGCTTTTGAATTAGATCCCAGCTGGGTCGAGGCTACTGCTCATATCATAGTTTCATTTATTCTTTTTAAACATGAAAATTGTTAGCTTTCACCACATATTTTAATTAACATTTTCTCCTTAATAGTCATGTGGTTTTGGACAAGTCTGGAATCTCACAGATGCACACAAGGTGTCCTTTGATGTCGGCACCATGAGACACTTTATGGCGGTAGTGAGAGGGGGCCTTGCTACCAAGTCATTACATATGGGCACTTGTAAAAGGATCCCTTGGCATCAGACCACCAGTGCCAAAGGACACCTTGTGAGTATGTCTTTAACGCAGCATGAGACAACACAGTATTTAACAGCCTGAGTTTCTGAATAATGACGGTAATTTACAGGTGTTTCATCACCAATTATGTTTTAAGCTGTATTGGTGCTCAAACACCTAATTCTATCAAGTTTAGGCATCTACTGTGCAGTGAATTTCCCTGTATAAGGTTGTTTTTAAGTTCCATGCTTAGCTATCTTTAATTCCCTACTGACATTAAATCGCTTTATGTCTTAATGTCTATTAATGTCTGTTAATTGTGAAATTGAGCGAGCTGCTGGCAGGGGCCGATGCCTTCTCTATGCTTTAATCACCCTGTGTAATCAGCATATTCTTTGAGGAGGACAGGCTCTAAGAAGTGTGGAGAAAGACTGACTGCGAAGAGGAACTGGATGGATTGTTCTAGTCAGGGTTCATGTTGATCATCTTGCACTGGGACCTCGTGCTGACGTGTTAAACTACTCAATGTGAGAGACAAATTAGCTCAAGCTAAGAGGCCTCCAGCCACACACCTCTCACCTGTGCAACTAAAACTTAACTGAAAATGTCAGTTTGCCATCTGACTAGGGATCAGAATCAAGAATCGGTGCTTGCAGAAAACCGGTTGCCAGTAGTCCAATTCCTTGGAATTGTTAGTCTGCCTGCCTATCGATCCTGCTTATCAGTTGTTGCACTGGAACTACAATCAGCTGATTTCAGTTTGCGTGTCAAAGGAGGAAGCATAGAGCTTCTAGAGTGTAAACATGGACATTTATTTTTATTGCACAAAAAGACGAGATTAATAGTAAAGTGGAAAACTGCATCCAGGACAGAAAACAGACAACATTGGTTCTTTGCAAGCATCTGCCAAGACAGCATGCTAACGCTAAGCTAGCCAAGATCACAGAGCAAAAGCTGAGTGAGTGCCGACCCCAGCAGCCAGACCCTTAACTATAACAGGTAACATGCAGATGAGCAGTCAGGATCCAGCCTCCCCTTCTACCTGTGCATGTTTCTACTGCAGAATCATTGTGGGAGTCATGTTTTTGTGCTGTTCTTCCTTCTTTGCTTTGAATGCCGCCCATCAGCTAACAGTCATGAGCAGTTTTATGTTAGATGATTTTTTTTATTTGTTCTTGTGCAGGAAAATAAAAGAAGGATTTAGATTTTAAAATTAAACTAAAACAATAAGATTATGCATTTTAGTATAGAACAAAAAAAAATCACAAGATTACACAAGATTGGAAATTGAAATGAAATTTCTATTCAACAGTGTCATTAAATGTATTTTAGTGATGCTTGAATTTAGATGACAAGTAGATTGTTATCATCACGAATTTCACACTTCCAGCTATTTTTGAGTGTCACAGTTAGTGCTAATTGTTTTGAGTTTTCAATCACAATTTACCTAAAACACTTGACAGTAACAGGATTTCCATGTTATTTCCCCTCAGAAGATGCTCCTTTTTCCGGCTGTACAAGGATACTTTTTGCTTCTTTTTTAAATGAGGATTCTCTCAATGCAGCTCTTCCCCCACTAAACAGCTGAAATGGGAAATGATAAAACCCTGAAGATAGAAAAAGAGAATTTATGGTTTCAGTTACAAAGGTTATGACTGGAAAGAGCTCCAGAGAAACCCTCATGTCAGGACACACAAACAAGATAACAAGAAGTAGGATAGCAGCTAAAAGCTTTATTTCAAGGTTCATTATTGTTGCTTAGACATGAACACGGTATAGCACTTTAAAACTTGTAGGTGCAGTCATGGTCTAATTGGTAGTAAAGTATTTTGTTTTTTATTTATCTATTTATTTGCTGGCTTAGACTTTAGGGGTCAGTGAAGCACAAAATTGCTGTGCAAATACATATTATTCACTACATGGCAGATTTATCGTCTCCATAGAAACTCCTCTCTGTTTTCTGCCTTGAAAGCAATTACTAAACAATAAGGTCAAGAGAAAATGGGTAAAATTGTCATGTTTAAATGAAATGACCCCGAGTGAGACTGTGGATGGAAAAGAATGAAACAAAAATTTTGTGTTTACAGGAAAAGAAACAGTTAATTTGTCTCACAAATGATTTGCAAAGACAATCACTATACTCCAGCACACAGAGTCAACAAGTACACCCTGACCTGTACTGACAATTCAGTGCTTTAAACTGAATGGTCAGCTAAGCAATAAGGTAATGGGCAGCCTGCATAACTTAAACTCAGGTGACATTTCAGCTCCACTTGTTTTTCTATTATCGCAGTGCAGTGTGGGACAGGTGTGCACAATTTATTTCAGATTGAGATTGTCAGCACAGTGACCTGAATGCAAATTTTTTTTTAAATAGTAAGGCCTGTTTTACTGGTAATGTTTTTGTTTGTTTTTTAATAGTAAGAAGACAGTGTTGTTATTTCCATCCATTCATCAGCTTATAATTTATAACTGGTAAGTATGGAGCTCTTTTCTGGGACCTCCCCTCTCTTCCATAGGCGAATGTTAGAAGGCTACAGAGAACAGTAGTAAGATAGAATAGAATTCAACTTCATTGTCATTGCACATGTCACAAGTACAACGCAACGAAATGCAGTTCCCTACATGCAAGATCCATGTAGGGAACAAAACAGACAGGACACTTACACAAATGAGGAAGACTGCAGGTTGAGGCGGGTTGCAAAATGGCTTGCAGATGAGTTGAAATTCGTGATGATGAGTGGCAGGTAAAAGTAGAGTATTGCCAGGTGGAACAGCAGAATTATCACCTGATGTTGGCTGGCTTTGAAAGCCTCTAAATTACCAGATTGCAGCTCAGCTTGACTTCCCTGCCTGCACTAAAGTCATGCTCGATTTTATTTTCTTCAGACCTAAATGGCAGTAGTAACACTACTGATTTCCTTGAATGTTTGCATAGATATTTGTGGTCTCATTGGGATTTACAGATGAAGCCTTTGTGTATTTGGTGATATAATGACTTTTCTTCAAGCAGTGTGATGAGGTTGTCTTTTGTTTTTCAGTAAAAAAGACTTGACTATTAATTGGATTGCTTTGAAATTTGATGCGCACGTTCCCATTTCCCTCAGGATGATGAGCTCTTATTTTCTCCTCCAGCAGCTGTTCAGTGCTTTGGTTTATGACTACATATCTGCAGAACTAATTGCATTCTCATTAGCCTCACCTGTACTTTATGTTTTGAAAGTTTTGATATGCCACCTCACTTGGGCACATTAAGCATAAACAGTACACTTGCTAAGATTAACATGTTAAATATATGATGTTATTGCGATTCCAAAGAAAAAGTTTATTCCATCACTAGAAATCTTAATCATTAGTGAAATAACACAATACAGTAGTAATATTTTACATACAAATACTTCATGAGTCAATCACGTGGCACCAAATTAGTGCAATTAGTGTAGGCATGGTCATGGAAATCTGCTGAAGATAACCAACCAAGCATCACACTGGGGAAGAAAGATGATTTGAGTGCCTTTGAATGTGACATGGTTGTTGGTGCCAGACAGGCTGGTTTGAGTATTTCAGAAACTTCTACATGACCACCTCTCAGGTTTACAGATAATGGTCCAAAGAGAAAATATCTGGTGAGCAGAAGTTCTCTGGCTAAAAAAGGTTTATTGTCAGAAAAGAATAACCAGACTGCTTTGAGCTGAAAGGAAGGCAACTGTAACTCAAATAACCGTTTATTGCGACTGGCATTTGCAGAAGAGAATCTCTGAAGGCACAAGTTATCGAACATTGAAGCAAGTGGGCAACAGTAGCAGAAGACCACATGTCACTCCTGTCAGCTAAGAACAGGAAACTGATGTTACAGTTCCCACAGGTTGACCAAAATTGGACTGAGCTGAGTGGTGGTTATGGGTCAGCTCCTTGCTTCCATTCTTTCTCTCAGTGTGAAGGTCAGTGCTGTAGATCAGCATGGCAGGAAGACTGGGTCTACGTTCCTTACCACCAGATATACCACAGGACCTGTGGATAAGACAAAAGTTCAAGATGGAGGAGAAAAGCGATAGGAATGAACGTTTATGGTACGTTTGTACACACATTTACACAGAAATTTGACAATATGAATACTAGAAAAACATTGCCTTCTCTAATAAATCTTGATTTGTGCTCCGACATGCAGCACATACTCAAATGGCCTCCACAGTCACCAGGTCTCAGTCTAATAGAGCACCTATGGCATGTGGTGGAACAGGAGATAAGATCTGATAAATCTGCAGTAACTGTGTTTCTATCATGTCAATATGAACTAAAATCTCTGAGGAATTTTTCCAGCATGATGATGAGTTTATGCCACAAAGAATTACAGTGTTTTGAAGGCAAAAGGGTGTCCAACCCCCTACCTAACGAAGTGGCTGTTGAGTGTGTATATTGCTGTAATGGAGTGAGTTAGGCTCACACTGTTTAAATGTTTACCCAATAAAAGAAGCTCTATCACTCTTCTTTCAATTTTATTTTTTCATTTAATCCTGACAGAAATTTATCATGAAGAGTTTGTATCTAGCCAACATTGCTGTTTCATAGTTTTAATAAATTAGACAATTTTTGATGTCTTTCAGAAAACTATATCACATTAGCCATCCAGATTAGGGTAGACTTTGACAATGGAACGATACATACTATTAGATTACATTGTTAGGTAAAATTATATAACACTGGTGTTTGTGGTTAGATTCTTCTGAGCGTTGTCTTGCATCACAAGCCAACAACATCTCATTTAAATGCAGAGCAATATTACAAACAGACAGCTAGAGTGTATTTCATTATGGGAAACACAATTTTCAGAAAATCTGCAAACTAAATTTTGAATTAATATGGGTTTGCAGTCAGCACTGTTGCTCTGAATATAATATTTGATAAACAGCTCATGGCTCTCATGTTTCAGTCGCTGTTATTAAACCACTGCAGAAGAAGAGGCTTCATGAGGGGATACAATTAAAAGAGCATCAGACATATCTTAGACTATGAAAAAACTATGTGATGAAAATATTGCACTTTTATTCGTTTCATTTGTCAATTTTTCATTACTTCACTGAAGCTGGAGTCTTAGTTTATTCAATAAGCCAAGTTTTTAATGCCCTTTGTTGCATAGACATGCCCTATATATATATATATATATATAGTCACCATCAAGTGCGGGATCTACCAAGGAGATGCTCTGTCCCCACTGCTGTTCTGCATAGGCCTGAACCCCCTCAGTGAGATCATTAACAAGACTGGCTACGGATACCGACTACGGAATGGAGCAGTTGTCAGCCACCTCCTGTACATGGATGATATCAAGCTGTATGCCAAGAGTGAACGAGACATCGATTCACTGATCCACACACCAGGATATACAGCAATGACATCGGGATGTCAGTGGGTAGTCAGAACTGAGGGGATCGAGCTACCAGAAGGCAACATTGCAGACATAGAGGACAGTTACAAGTACCTGGGGATTCCGCAGGGAAATGGGAACCATGAAGAGGCCGCTAGGAAAGCTGCAAGCACCAAGTACCTGCAGAGGGTCAGGCAAGTCCTGAGTCAGCTGAACGGTAAGAACAAGATCCGGGCTATCAACACGTACGCCCTGCCCGTGAACAGGTACCCAGCTGGTATAATAAGTTGGCCAAAGGAGGAGATAGAAGCCACTGACATCAAGACAAGAAAGCTCCTTACCATGCATAGAGGGTTTCACCCCAAGTCCAGCACCCTGAGGCTGTACGCTAAGCGGAAGGAAGGGGGCCGGGGACTGGTGAGTGTCAGCACCACAGTCCAGGATGAGACAACAAACATCCAAGAATACATTGGGAAGATGGCCCCAACTGTCCGAGTGCTCAGTGAATACCTCAGGCAGCAGAAACCCAAGAAAGAGGAGGGAGACGAGGAACCATCATGGAAGGACAGGCACCTGCACGGTATGTACCACCGGCAGATAGAGAAGGTGGCTGATATCCAGAAATCCTACCAGTGGCTGGACAAAGCTGGACTGAAAGACAGCACAGAGGCACTAATCATGGCAGCACAAGAACAAGCTCTGAGCACAAGATCCATAGAGGCTGGGGTCTATCACACCAGGCAAGACCCCAGGTGCAGGCTGTGTAAAGATGCCCCAGAGACAATCCAGCACATAACAGCAGGGTGCAAGATGCTAGCAGGCAAGGCATACATGGAACGCCATAACCAAGTGGCCGACATAGTGTACAGGAACATCTGTGCCGAGTATAACCTGGAAGTCCCGAGGTCAAAATGGGAGATGCCCCCAAGGGTGGTGGAGAATGACCGAGCTAAGATCCTGTGGGACTTCCAGATACAGACGGACAAAATGGTGGTGGCTAACCAACCGGACATAGTGGTGGTAGACAAACAGAAGAAGATGGCCGTAGTGATCGATGTAGCGGTTCCGAATGACAGCAATATCAGGAAGAAGGAACACGAGAAGCTGGAGAAATACCAAGGGCTCAGAGAAGAGCTCGAGAGGATGTGGAGGGTGAAGGTAACGGTGGTCCCCGTGGTAATCGGAGCACTAGGTGCGGTGACTCCCAAACTAGGCGAGTGGCTCCAGCAGATCCCGGGAACAACATCGGAGATCTCTGTCCAGAAGAGCGCAGTCCTGGGAACAGCTAAGATACTGCGCAGGACCCTCAAGCTCCCAGGCCTCTGGTAGAGGACCCGAGCTTGAAGGATAAACCGACCGCAGGGGTGTGCTGGGTGTGTGTGTGTGTATATATATATATATATATATATATATATATATATATATATATATATATATATACATACATACATATACACTGGTCTACATGCCCATATATAGAATACAACCTGAATCTGTTTGTTTAATTGTTTGTTTGTTGCCTGTGGTAGCACTTTCATAAAGGCACCATTTGTTGTGCTTAATTTCTGTTGTTTCAAATTCAGCACACATGAGGAATAGTAAACAGGATCATTAAAATTATTATTTATCACTGTTATCACTGTTGGCTAATTTGCAGTTTTGATCAGGCATTATTAATTTGTGTTTAAGTTTTTAAAACCTCACTGACTGGAAGTACACTCATAAAGACTTGCAGGTGTTATTTAGAGCAAAGTGTTGTTTTGGCCTTAGACTTAAGGAGCTTTTAAATTTGGGAATTTTTCAAGTGGAAAAAAAAATAGCCTGAGGCTCACGGGGTTGACTGTGTGACAGATTGAGGAATGAATGAGTTGTGGAACTCTAAACCTTGCAGATTGCAAAAGCAAGCAGAAAACGCAAAAGAGTTAACTCTCAAATTTAGATGAGAGTTAAAACACATGCTGTGAAGCTTAGATGGAGTCTTAGACTTTTAACACAGATGCCCCTCGATGTGGGATATTTTTGTCTGCTTTATGTTTTGCATAACTTCTAACAGATTAGTCGATGGGCCTTCATTTGTCTTGGACTCGGACAAGCAATAAAATGTATATGAATGCCAGTAAACTAGTGAGGGAACCAGAGACAGGCAGACTGTTGGAAAGAAGAAAAAAAAAGAAAACGGATAAAATAGTGAATAAGGACTGATGATGAAGACTGGTCAGGGAAATGTATCTGCTCACAAGCCATTCATTTCCAATCCCCCATCCTTCGCATCTGCTCAATCTTTCTCTATTACAGGCCAGATGTATTCCCCAGTGTGTGCAGCACCGGTGTCATTTCCATTCGACACTTTGCTCTTAGCTTCGGTGCCATTGGAAAATGACAAAACTGGAACCACAGCAGAACTTTCTGTTCCACACACCACAGGCAGAAAATTGCCCTCTTTTCACTCTTCTTGCTCCATTTCATCCAGTTGTAGCAGGGCTGCAGTATATGCTTATTCATTTACTGAGATCCATGCCAGACCGTGTCACTTCTTTTCTGCACACATATACAATTGTGCAATTCCTTCTGAATGCATAAGAAATGTAGAAATATGAGGGACCGTGGTGTGCATTGCTTTTTAAATGTATGTAAATCAGCTTGTCTCTGTGTGATTGACAAATGATTTGTGGCAGACAAGGATTACAAATTATTCGCTGACTTTATTTAAACGTCTCTAATCCCACTTAATTACGTACTGGCTTCCACACTGACTGCTATCCTCGAGTTGTTTACTTAAGTCTAGTTTATTCAGATATGGCTCCTGCCATCCCATCACACCCCCACAAATAAACCAAGCAACCACCTTCGGAAATACTTTCTCCTGCTATCTCTTTCATGCAAGTGCTACTATTTATGGGCTTTGTCTCTCTCTGACTGGATTTGTGTGCATGTGTGTATAGTTGTGTGTCTGTGCACGTCATTTTATGCCTGTGTGCACAGTGAGTCTATATATAAGCCATTATGTAGAGTGCAAATGAGAGAGTATTATAACCTGAGTGTCACCTTACTTGGAAATTTCGAAATGAACTGCAGCTTTTTTTTTTAAAGAAAGAGGGAAACATTTACAGAAAACATGTCAACTTCCACTGAGTCCTGCACTGAGTCTGAAAGTAACTTAATTACTACAAATCATTTTGCAAAAGGCCTAAGCTGCATAATTTATCAATATCTCTTTGCTGTTCATGTGACATAAACCTGGGCTAGGGGGTTTTATCAAGTTTTAATATAGCCACTATTAGCCACAATAGCTGCTGGCCTGATCAATGGATTGCAAAATAATTCCAATATTTGTAGTTTAAAGTTTATTTGTATTTGTTAGAAAATATATTTGCTCATTTTTTACACATTTAAAACATTTGAAGGGGAAAATAATCTCCTCCTAAAATGTCACTGATGAAATGTCACCAAAACAACCTTTGCACAACAAATGTCTATGATTCATGATCTCTATGGGAGGTCCTTGCTTCTGTCAGGAGCTCATGACAGTGTGTAGTAAAAGACAAACTAAAGTAAAGTTTATTTTAGACCACTGTAATCATCAAAACACCAAATTAGTGACTATAGTTATAGTAGAAAAATACATTTCCTCCAGTACAGTCCACAAACTTGTACAAGTTGCGCTGAAGCTGTTGTGGTGTAAGATGGTGGTGCAAAAACATTTTTTCCTTTAACCTGTCCTTAAATACTCTCTAGACTGATCCTGGCTTATCTTAGTCAGTACCATAAACCACGGAAACATTATAGTTTCATTCATTCTTTCTAATGCTGCCAATTATACGTGTCAGTCTTTCAAGTTCAAAGTAATTTTCTCCTTTTCACTTTCCCTGTTGTGATTTCACAAATGTTTGATCCTGCACTACAGCATTTCTCTAGTAGGAATTAAAATAGTTTGTGACGCTGCAGGACACTTGCAAAGTTTTGAGATGCTGTAGGTGACAACTGTGACCCACTGTTCTCCTGACAGTATCACTCAGTAAGGCCTTTTAACCCCCTCTTGGACCCTCCACCAGTATACATGTATCATCATCAGTGCTGCCAAGGATAGCATGTTTCATCATCACACTGGCATTCTCTCTACCCTGGGACAGAATTCAAACATGTTGTCCAGACTTTCCATTGTACTCACAAAAAATAAATAAATAAAAACATGTTAAAAATCTATATCTCAAGAAACATCTAAACCTGACTCCTTGTGTACCCCCTCAAATCAAATAACATCCTGCTGCACTAAGCCCAAAGGACCTTAGGACCTTGCTCCAGCTGTGGAACAAATTAACTGGAGGAGACGTTAGTTCATAATCATTTTAAAAATCTATACATACAGAATCCTTTTGCTATGAAAATATTGAACTTGGGGATAACTGGAGCATCACAATGGTGAAAAAAGGGTGAAAACCATTCACTACTCCCGTGTGTAGTAGCATCACATTTTAGCTAACATATAATTGGCAACCAGGAACAAAAATCAACAAGGCTTCAAAGAAGACAGAGAGAAGGTGACATTTCTGAGTAACTAGAAACCAAAGATTTCCAGAAACACAAACCACCAGGGAGAAAACTGCAGAAAAAAGGTGATTTTTGGCTTCAAAATTCTTAACAGACGTCACCAAAAATGATGCAGCTATCTGGCAAATTAGAGCTGTGTTGTGGATTCGTTATTGTATTACATTTATGCATATTTTTATATTCATCAAATCATTTCCAACCCCCTCATGCTCTATAGGTGGTGTGATTATCATCATTAAAGGGCACAACTCCAATTATGACAGAAAGGTGATTAGTCAGATCAACTTTAAAAAGATATGTAGTACATGAACCATCAGCCTCCACTTCAAATGCATCCTAAGCAGTTTCCAGTCCTGGGCGTTTTTTCCTTGTATTGTTGCAAGTTAGGAATGATAAAATCTTCTGGCTGTGCCTAAATGGCAAAGTTGAGCTGCGGTTGATCAGTCTAACCTTTTGATCTATGTGGAACATGTGTGTTAAGCAAAGCGCTTCAGTTCTCCATTTTCATCATGCACTCCATGCTCTGCTGTGCTCCCTGCACTAGAAAAAAATACCAACAGAGAATATTAACTAAACAAGATTATTTCTAAAATAGTTATGATCTTACTGTAAGAAAACATCTGAAATTCATGATAAATGATGAAACCTGGATGTCAGTATTTCAGAAAAAGTTCACATCCCAATCTGGGGCTGCATCTGAAGTGCATCACATGTTGTTGCATTACACTTCTGCAAAGCTATTTTTAACTGAAGTATTGCCACCCTCTGATGATGTACATCTTGCTGCTGGTGAGCTCACCTGGAGCTATGGGGTCTTATCTGCCTCTGCTCCGATTTAAACCCACAAAAGTGAGAGTGCTGCTCAGAAGTGCCTCGGCAAAGCGTGCAGTTTTGAGTTACGGGTAGGTCGGTAATGGAAACTCAGCCTTCAGGTTATATGAGTTTTCTCATCAAACCAGAGAGCATGGTAATATGGTTGGTACAGACAAACCTTGAAGGGTTGTGGTGACTGTGGAGAATCAGGGTGTGGGTGCTCAGGTCACTTAAGGTTTGAGATGATGATGTAAGCAGTGAGAGAAAACATTATGCTGCGGGATGAAGCCTGGTATTGCTGAGTCCTGAGTGGACGGCTGAAAAAGCAAGTCAGGAGGTGATGTGTTGGATGTTTTCGTGTGAATTAGGTGTTGTAGATTTTCCAATTTCCTTTTAGAAGAATGTTGTTTTGAGAAATACTCAGCACGATGTGTTCTGTAAACGCATTCTTTTAAAAATGGAATTCTTACAAAGAGCGGAAATTCTAAACAATCGCATAGCAAGAATATTGTGGAAATGGGCTTGAAGCACATCATGGCAAAAATGCGATAGTACTCAGCAGACTGTTCGTTACTGCAGCACAAGTAAAGTTTCTTAAAAAGGTGGTCATTTCTCGGTCTATGTGAAATATATCTTGAATATCTTTTTTAAAGTCTGTATCATTACAGGCCATTTTCTCCTTTAACCAACAACATTCGGTTTAATGTGGCAAAGAGACACTTTGAGTGATCTGAAAAAGGAGTTCAGAGAAAAACGACTGCAGCCTCACCAAGTGTATCAGCCAGCCAAGCGTTGATAGCATTATCAGAACACTCCACAGAGAGCCAAACAGCCAAACTTTTCACATCAATGTGCTGCTTCTGTTGTTTTTGTGTGCAGCTGAGAGACAGAAAGTGTGTATGTGTCTGTGTAGAAGAGCGCGAGAGACAGAGATAGATACTCTATAATGAGTTTCCATAAAGCACTCAGTGTGCTATCATTGTCGTGATTTTATGAATTCATCATAAAAGAGTGAGTAAATGTCACAGTTGAAGGTAATGGAATGGGATGCTGGGTCGAAAATGAAAGGCAGAAGAGTAAGAGAACAAAAGGGGGGGGGAGGGGGGAGGAAATTGTGGGGACTCCTGTGATGATTTGGCTGATAACAAAAGCCACGACTGCTGTTGCTCGTGTGTGCCGTCTTTACCCGGGGAGATGTGGGGGAGGGGGGGTTCACTGGGCGAGAGCTGGCCATGTCTCTAAATAAAACACGACATTGATTTATGAGTGTGAGCCTGCTACGAGTGCAGGACTCTGCAATCACCCGCACAAGTGCGCACACACAAATACACACACACGCAAAATCACAGTGCAGTTAAACCACTGAGTACAGTCTTGCACTGTACATCTCAGCAATTCTACTTTGCTTCCAACAGAGCACAGCTTTCGGCACTGCTCTTTTTTTTTTTTCTAAGAAAGGAAAAAGAAACCTTTTAGGTATTATTCATTCCACAGCTACTTTTCTTTGAGACACCATAATGCGCTCTTCAGCCTTCATCATCACAATGAAAAGGACTTCAAAGCGGGGAAATTAATTAATGAAAACCAATCACTGTGCATTTGAGTTTGGAAATGAAAGTCGCTGGCCTGTTTGTGTAAAATGATTGATATGGTGGCGTTTCGGGCCCGTCACAATGAAGTTTGAACACAGAAGTGGCGAGCTACTTCCGTGCCAAGCTGATGGCAAACAAACGCTGCAAAAGCAATAAATTCTCCCTTGAAGTGCCTGTTTGTAAAGTTGTGAATCTTTGATGCCGTATTAAAACTACTGCTGTTATCTGGCTGTGCTGCTTGGTGATATGCGTTTGTATCATTTATGTGTCCTTTTAAAAAAGCGCACCCAAGGATGACAAGGTTTTACCAATCGAATGTATAATGTGTATAAATAAAAATGAGCAGGAACCACAAGGGTACAGCAAATATAACCAAAAGTTATCAACTGTAAACTTAAAGTTTAGGCTGTAGGTCATGAATGATCCAAGGAGAGAAACAATGGTCAAATTGGGCTTCAGAACAGGTTTAAATTAGTTGAAGCAAGAAAACTAAAGAGAAGAATGTTGCACTAAATGTTTGATTGAATCACAAAAAGCTGATGATCAAGCAGTGAAAGTTTCATGGTGTCCCATTTACCTCCATGGTAAATAAACAGCTGGCAAGTTAAGCTTTAATCGTGTCATTTTGGTTTTAATTCAAATCCTGTTAATGTCAAGTTCACCTTTGCTCAGTTTTGTCCTGCTGCACTGCACTTGGCATAAAATATTCTCTCATATTTCAGATATTTATCCCATTACCAGACAACACTGGCTAAATTA
This sequence comes from Rhamphochromis sp. 'chilingali', assembly GCF_963969265.1. Taxonomy (NCBI): domain Eukaryota; kingdom Metazoa; phylum Chordata; class Actinopteri; order Cichliformes; family Cichlidae; genus Rhamphochromis; species Rhamphochromis sp. 'chilingali'. The sequence goes on along the minus strand of NC_137939.1, from coordinate 23,005,693 downwards.
GTATAAATGCCAAAATATAAACACCTTAATTAGAATAAACAGGACCAAACCAATGAAGGGTGGAATAAAACTTTTCATAATCCGATAAGAATAATTGCAAATGATTTAATCTGATTATTGTCTGGAGGTGTTCTTTCTTTGCATGATCTCAATATTGCATCTGCGAGGGTAAATGTCACCCCTCTTTCTACAAAAACACTGAAATTGTTCTCTGCTGTGAGTTTGTGTTTAATAAAAACTCTCAAACAATTAAGTGCAACACATTAACGGCAACTGCTGTGCTGACCAACAGATACTCTTCTTCTGGGAGCTGATCAAAAACAAGCAACAGAGAAAAGACGTCCACCTGGGAGGACGAGCTCATGACGTATATTGAACTTTTGCACCTGATGGTAAAAGTGTGGCCGCATGCAAACTCCAGTCCCAGCTGATCCAAACGCTTTAATCTGAATGACTTCAATCTGGATGAAAGGACCAGATGTACAAGTATTTTCAGTATCTTTAGGATACTGTATTAATATAACAATGTACCATTTTTTTTATTATTTAAACATCCTGAACTAATGTAGCACATAACAAGCTGAAACAGCAGAGGTTTGTGCAGTCGTTCCACTCTGTCGGCCTCGCTTGAATGCAGCATCAGGTCCAAATAAACTGGAACAGTTTGCCAGCAGCTGAGGAGTAATCAGGACAATGAGAGGCAGCTGAGTGAAGTCAATCAAGGAAGATTTAGTACCTGTAATGGGATGTAGAGGACTCGGCCATGACAGAAATGACACCTTTTAAGTTTGTTTGAACTTCAGTCTGCTTGTAATGTGCTCAAATGTCATCCTGAAGCGGAACCAATTTAAAGAAAAGCAACTCCTTTTAAGAAGTATTTTTAGATTAATGATGTATGATTACTCTTTGTAATTTCTATACCCAGCAGTACTTTGAAAAGCTCACTCCACGATCCGTTAAATTAACCAAAGACCTTTTAAATGAAGCAAATCAAAGAGCGAGCTAACAATTAATATAGCTCTGAGAATAGCACCAGCTGAGCTGACACAAAATCCCAGGCACAGTAAAGAGAAGTGGACCACTTCAACTTGAAAACTTTTCAGAAGAAAACTGAACGTGGGAGCTTTATTGCCGTGTAATTAGTGGACAATGTACAAGCTTGATAATGACTGCAAGGGTTCCTGTAGTTTCACGAGGATGTGAAGTAAAGACTTTTCAGGGAAAGTATTTTATATTTTTGTATCTCTTTTGATTTCAGTTTAGGTTTTGTTGTTGAATTCTCAGAGCTTGTCTGCTCACATCTATCAGTAGCACATACATGCTGTTCAGTGCCATTGCACAGTCTGTATTTATGACTTTTTTGATCCTTTGATAAGACACAACAAAAGAAAACACAATCCCAAAACGAATGTAAGGTGTTTGATTCTCCAGCCTTTGTTTAAAAAAGGGGGAGAAAAGAAATGTGGCTTAGATAGATGTGAGGTAAGAAAATGCAAAATAGTTGAGCTGACAATCAGCGTGAACATTATGGAAAATTAGCTGGTGCTGTAAGAAGGTTGCTCTGTTCTTTTATTGTTCTGAAGCCTGAAAAAATAATTGTGCTTTTACTCTTTTTTTCCAGCTCCTTGATTTTTCTTTTTTCTTTTGGTTGAAGGTTGAATCTATGTATCTCCACTTCCGTGCGTTTTAACGAATATTATCTCTCCATGCAACGTTTATCACAATTTATTCATACTTAACAGCAACTGCACTTCTAAAATGGCATCCATTAATGTGTGATATTTCAAAGCCACATCCAACAAAGGCTGCTATTATCCAGCCTTTTTCTCTCTTTTTTCTCCTTTTTTTTTTTTTTTTTTTTTTTTTGATGGAAGAACTTTGAGGGATTCGCAGCAGAAAACAATGGGACAGTAGAACGAAAGGTCTACACAGCTGCGGACAGACAAAATGAATAGACCTGGAAAAAGTCACCAGCATCACCTTTGTACCTGAGCCTCCCACTGCTACTTCACTTCAGATAAATCAAAATGCAGTCATTTTCTGTTTCCCAGTTCTAACCACGACTTTGTCTACACATTTCACATCATATTTTTCTCTTAAATGAAACATCATCACTTGCAAATTAGCAGATAGCACGGCAGGTATCATAAGAAATCACTTGGTAGCTTTTGTCACGACTGATTCTCAGCGAGAGATATTTCAACTGAAAGATATTTAAAGGAGCTTGAGTTGTTTACCTAACCTCCGCACAAAAACTAGAAACACAGGGTTACGCAAGGTGACGCTAAGCTTGACACCTTTGGTGACATTTGTTTGGTCATAAAATCAGACATTTCTGTTTTATCTTCAAGAACACTTTTAGACAGTAAACAAGTCAGTCCCACAGGCAGCTCTAAGACGTCGACCTTATACGTATGGACAAAAGAAGCTTTAACAAAGAAACTGAGACCTATCATGTGACAAACTTTCCTTTTTTTCACAGAAGTATAGCTGCAAGGTGAAAATTTTTACAGAGAAAGTGCTTTTTTTACTCTGATATCCAGTTTTTTGTGGTAAAATAGCAGATGTTAATCAATATTTTTAAAACTTACACTGAACTTTTTTGTAATGATTTTCTACCCATTTTTTCATCCTCTTTCTGTATCCTGTGGGTATCATATAGGGTAGAAGTGGAGTCATGCACATCAAGAAAAGTAAGCATCCACATTATTGCCTCCTGTGATTTTACTCAGATCCCAGTTTTTTCTCCTTGTTGACTTTGTATGTCCTGTTTTTAAACCTATATATTAGTTACATATATCAGTGCTTCATTTCATAACTTGGTTCTCAGTTTTTTAAACTACATTTGCTATGGCAAGAAAGTTACAAAGAGAAAGAAACTCTGAAACTGCACAAAAATTCTCTTTCCCTTCACTTTTTTGGGTTAATCTGTTCTTTGGCAAACTAAGCTTTATTTAGTTAAAACACTTAATGCGCATTTCGTGTGACTCATGTTGAGTGTGAGAACTGCAACACTGGCATCTCTCCTTCTTTCAAGTGATGTAGTTTTGCTATGCATATTTAAATAGTGGAAGCTTGTGAAAGATGTTCTTATACCAGAACCAAAAATGATAAACAGAAGGATCTTGTATGTTGTCAGAATGTGTGCTGCAGCAAGTGTGATTTTTAAAGTTTCATGAGAAAGGCGAGGGTTTAAATCTTCCTGCCTGAATATTGGATCAGACAAGCATAAGTAACAATCACTAAGGGAAAAACAGAAAAATCGTAATGTGTCAAAATCAACAAGTTCATCCTTTTTACATAATCTCTTGGTTGCACCAGTAAACACAATATACCACTTAGAGACCATTTCAGCAGGTTCAGTGCATCCTCTGACTCAGGCTACAGCAGAAATCAGTCATTTGAACATGATGCTTATTCACAGCTCTTTGATGCCAACATTGCTCTGTCATGCAAAGTGGTGCCATCCTCCATGAAGTATTCAGAATCTGTTGGTGTACTGTCAAAATCAGGGGAATGAACCTGTGTTCAATCATGCAAAAACTTCTTAAAATGGAAATTAATAGAAAAATTGAATATGGAAAATGCATTTGCATGTTTTGGGCACTGGCAAAAACTGCAGGCCCGGAAAGATGAGCTGACTGTTCTGTCTTAAAGTGTGGGCAGAGTTTATGTATGAGGATACATATAGTAGTTTTATTATCTGTCTATATGCCACAAACACCACCTCTCACACCACCTCCTCTGTGTTCGTCTCCTTGTTTCCTGTGCACCTACTCGCATTTGAGTGACGCTCTGAAGGTTCACTGAAGATCACATCTGAAAGCGAAGACACTGGTGCATACACCATCAAGCTGCTGCATGTGTGTGGAGATGTGGCATTTGAAAAAAGATGAGCGTGCATGTTTAAAAAAAGACAAGGTGGAGGATGTGGGGGATGCAGGGGAGGGGCAGTCGAGCGACAAAAGTGCGCCAGCGTACCGCACACCGACAAAGTGCCTTGCGCCTGCCTGCTGCCTGGTGTGGGGAAGGGAGATGCGACCTGTCAGTATGAGGGGGCTGGCTGAATGACTTCACATCACCCTTTCAGCTCCAGCAACTTCCCATTTATATTGTAATGCAAATCCACGGCCTGTCCCAGATGGTGCTTTTCCAGCATCGTGGGTGCATAGAAATATGATTATTTATCCCAAGCACTTCTCAAGTCTTTAATGCACCCTCCTCCGTCTGTTTCTATCCCTTCTTTCTTCTGGCAGCAGTTTAAAGTCTGTGCAGTGTAATGTGTCTCTCCCTAATGGCAAAGGAGAAAAAGAATGGATGATAAATTTGCTGAGAATTTGACAAGGGACTACCTAAGAGATTACAGAAAAGCTGGAGAGAAACAAACCTGAGTGCATAGGTCTAAGGAAGGAAAAGGTAAAAAAAATCTCAGGTAGATCATTTTCTTGGCTGAGCATTAGGGTGAGAGGCATACGCGGTAATTCTCGTGACTCAAAAGGCTTTTAATCACCACTGCTGAACAAAATATAGCCCACAAGCCCACATCAGTGCTGAACATCATATTGCTGAAAGCACATTCAGAATTTTCCCTGAATCAATTTGCCCATCTCTGCCTGTGTGGCACATGGAGGCAGGCTTAATGTTTCCCGCTTACACCGGCTCATGCTTTGGTTTTGTACCATCAGTAGCATCTACTAAACAACTTATAGATTTCACTGGATTAAACTTTAATGAAGTGTTAAATAAGCAGTAGATTTTAAAAAAACCAAAACATTATAATGGATCTATTTTACAGATATTAGATACAGATAAGGACAATGGAAGTGGAAGGCAAATAATATCGACCCATACTCGGAGTTTTGATTATCCTGCTTTTGCAAATATTTTTTTATCCCACCTAAAAGTCAATTTTCAGACTGCTTTGACAGCGCTTTGTAGTCATTCTTGATGGGATCATCTGTGTGAGGTCATGCACAATAGCATAAACAGCATAGCTGTGTGAGGTTAGCACATCCTGAGGGAATGTGTGTGCTGAAATCAACTGTGTACTATAAGTCGCTCTGTTATACTGTCAGCATTTCTATACTTTCATCATAACACCTTCAACAGATCTGCCGCCTGCCTCAGAAGCATTTAGGTAGCACTTGACACCTCCTATGCAGAGTAATTAAAATCACGCTCTAGTGTCAGAACAACTCATCCTACCCCCCCTCACCTCATTATACCATATGTTCTGACGAGTATTTGTACCTCTAACATCAGTTGCCTTGACACTAAGTTTGAGTGAAGCGAGGAAAAGCGTCACTCAATTATGAACATTACTTGAAGATGATGGCTAACGACAAAACAAGGTGCCTACAAACGTACAGAAGCATGAATCTCAACTATTTCCGTTTTAAAAAGGAATGAATATAATTTTGTCCGTTTTTGCCGATGGCTTAAAGGGCGGCGCTGTCTGTGAGGGTGTAACACAAAGCCACTGTCTGTATCCATGTATGCCACAAATATATCTGCTTGTGTATGTGTTCCGATTATACCTGAAGTGAGTTTTTTTTTTAATTGTTCGAGCATAAAAAGGGGCCTAATTCAAAGCAGGGGCAAGTGCTGTGTCTACACATAAAAGACAAAGAACCAGTTTTACATTTTGTCCTCAGGCACTTCATTACCAGCACCATATCACAAAAACACATAATTTGTTCTCATTTCTTTAGTTGAATCTATGAAAAATGCCAATCATGACACAGTTTGACAGTCATAGAGTAGAATTTTTGTATCAACAAGCAGCTGTTAGCTGAAAACTTGGCTTATCTAGGCATGGTGTGCAGTGTGGCCATACGAATGTTTGACGGGACTGGACAAGCGGCAAAAGACGAATTTGCAGGTCTAAAAATCTATCTACAGTAGATCAATAGTATCTGAAAGCCAAGTCCTTAAGAAATAGGAGGCAAAATCCAGCAAAGACCTAATGCAGGACTTGAGAGGTTGATCCATTTACTGTTCACTGAACCCTCATCACACTTTGTCTCAATGGAAAGCAAATGTGGAGAAAAGGCTAAGGTATGTCAAATGACATAAGAGTATCAATATGCAACACCCTCATTTTTCAGCATGACATATAATGTGGATTTTAAAAAATACATGCATCGTGGAACATTGTCAGTTATGGATTGGCCTCCCCGGACCCTGGACCTCAACGTTATTGAAGTAGTGCTGACAAAGAATGGAACAAAAGACAGCCAACATGCAAAGAAGATCTTTTAATGTCTCAGAGGAAGACTAGAGAATAATTTCTGTAAAGAAATTACATCAAAGCTTCCCTAGGAGAGTTCAAGCTTTGCTGAAGAATAAAGGCGATCATGACTTCCAAGCTTGTTGTCAATAAATGCCAATAAATTAATAAATCACTTTACCAATTTATCATTTTTCAAACAAAATATAAAGAAGTGAGGCATGACTTTGTAACCACAGTACAGTTTGTAAAGGCTTACAAAAAAGCACATTTGAGGGGAATTTTAAGCAAAGAGAAACTTTCCCAAACTTCCAAGAGTTTGCGTTTCAGGCTTGGGGAGTATTAAAATGATAATCAAATGATGTGTGTTTTTGCACATTACACATGCACTTTATGAATACAGCTTGTTAAACAAGCTTACCTGTTAACTTAGAAGTGCATCCTCTCTGAAAATAAAAAAAATGGTGGCAGTGGTCAAGCTGACTATGTCTATCCTTTATAAACAGTCTATGCTTTTGGTCTCAAACTTGAAACTTCATCACTTCCTACTGTCAGCTCAGACAGGGTGCAGGCTTCAACATCATATCATAACGTAAAAAAACACAAATCCAAAGCTATTTTCCATTGCACAACAAATCCAGCTTTAGTGAGGATGAACCTCACAAAATGTCTAAATATTACACATAAACCACCTCGGTGTTATTTGCCTGTGGTCTGTTTGTTTATTTTATGGCGAATCATGGAAAGTCATGGTCCTTTCATGCTTCTGCACAGAGCACATTATCTGCTCATATCCAATAAATTCGCATTTGTTTACATTCCTAGTACTGCGGTTTTCAAATGATTGTTGCTGAAACATCTGAGATGACCCCAACATGATGGAGGGAAAACTTCAATTTAAAAAAGAATCCATAGCAAAACAATATCCCGATAAGTAAGGGATATCCACAAACACCATCAACAGTTTTCTTTGTGGTAGATTCGAGCGGGAAGTATCTATAACTGTAACTATACTTTATTTATATGGAAACAACCTCAAATAAGCTTTATGAATAACATATTAGAGCTGCTTCAGCATTTACCATATGAACTATATGAGTGATAACAGCTTGTTATTCACATGCGAGCATACAGTACAGCAAACATGTGGACACTAGAGAGATTTTTTTTAAACATCTACATGCAGATGGGTAATTTCCATAATATGCATGCCTTTATTTTTGTCAAGTTTTCCAAATAGAGTAAATTAAAGGCAATCTAACTTTGAGCAAATGTAAATGGCTTAATGGAGCTATCCCCTGTAATTGCTCCACTCAGTCAAGCATTCATTAAGTGCTGGGGAGGTTGGCTACCCTGTACTTTTTATAAACAAGTACAACTAATTTTCTCCTTGAGCAACTTTCACTTCAGATTTTCACCAATTTTACTTCTCAGATCTTTTCTAAGAGCCATAGAATGATAATATATGGAAGGATTCATTCTTATAAACAGGTCTTTGAAATGCATATGAAATTTTTTACATGCTTCCTCACTGAATGTCAACATAGATTTTATATATACTGTTTTTACTGCCTGTGGACGGCTGTGTTCAGACCAGCTTCATGTTGCGACGTATAGATAATACAGCAATTTTCTTAAGTTAAGTTAAGTGTGTCATTTGAAATATGTAAAATATGTAATTAACTTTTCATGTTTATGGTATGTGGAGTATTGACACCCTAATAGCATCCATCCATGTGTGGGTCTGGGTCATGCAGGCAGCAGACAAACTAGGGAAACCTACACCTCCCGCTCCCAGACCACCTACTTGAGTTCATTCAGGGAGGATACTGGAGGTAACACATCCCCAGAATACCCCATCTAGGAGGGCTCCTTACTAGATGCCTGACCCATCTCAACTAGCTCCTTTTGATGTGGATGAGTAGCAGCTTTACTTTGGGCCCTCCTGATTGACCAGCCTCGTCATCCTATCTCTAAGGGAGAGCCCACCCAATCATTAGTGAATTGCCACCTTCTCTAGTGGAGGGGTTTGTTTGCCCTAGTGATTCCAGGAGCTGTGTGGACTTCCAAGGCAAACTGATGAGGGGCCAGATTTTACAGCTTGAGAAATAACAGCATGCTGTTTATATGCAATTTCATGATGTCACTGTTCTGACCCTTTAGGAGACTTAGTGGGAGTTAACAGGAGAAGTACCATAAGAACTAATGCTGGTATGTTGGTAATAGTGTCAGACACATTGTTGTTTTGTCTGTGCAATATGCATTACAAATAAACCTTACTTAATTTACTTTATTTTACTGTCCAGAAAATGTATACCAGCTCATACCGCTAGTTCTCTTAGAGGCGGTTAGGTGGATGTTGCTTTATTGAACTTAGCTGGAACTGGCGTCACACAGATATTCAAGCAAGGTTGTGATGCACTTCAGTATGTACCACTCATCCCAGAGAAGCCAAACTAACGGTCACAATAACCTAATGTCATCGGATGTGTTGTGAATCATTTCATCACTTCTAAAAGCACAAGCAATCAAATCCATTTCGGCCCCTTTTCACATCCCTGAATACAATAAAAACTGCAGAGCAAACACTGCAGACTGCTCCAACTGAAATTACAAGCTCTCCATCCGATTAGTTCTCTTTTTTAACTTTCTAAAACAATTGCTTGTTTACTGCAAGAGCCAAGATGACAGCATCTTTATTCAATGATCCAGCCATCAGGAAATTATTGTGTTCATCGTGTCTGGCCTCTTGTCATTTCACATCACTCAGCAAACAGTTTACCTGCCCACACAAAGAAAAGCATTTGGCCAAAAGCCTGAATGGTCCCCATAGTTTGATGTCATTCACCATCTGTGCTGAAGGCAGAACCTCACTACAGCCTTATAGTGAAGAGACAATGAAAGAGGTGAACCTGGGAGGTTAATGTATACTAATACTTTACACTACACCATCAGAAAGGAACATTGGATAAAAAGGACAAAATTAATGGGGCGTTTTTTTTCTGTAGGTAGCAATAGACAAGCCTTTTAACCCATAAATAATTTTTGGTTAAATAGTTTTGAAAGAAAAGGGGTCTTCAACTTCAGAGCAAGTTACAGAAAACAATACTTTTATATCTAGCCAGCAACTTTGGATTGTGTCAGCTGATTGATGCTTCTTTTCCACATTACTCAACATTTTCAGCTAATTAATGTTTAAAATGTAAAATGGTAGCTGTATACGTGCAGTCTGGCTTTAACATGCTTTGACAGAGAAAGAATTTTTAATTGTTTCTGCTCTTTATGGCTCCGTATTAGATTCAAATTATGGGGGTACTGAGTAATTACAGCCATGTTTATTCACAGTTACATTCTGCAGTTTGAATGCAGTTGGAAAAATGAACATAGTCATAATTAAAGTGGAGCTTTTTTTAATACTTTGCAAAAAAAAACACTTTAGAGGAAATTCTTGCCTGAAGTCTGAAACCCAGAGAACCCTGAAGGATGTTTTTCTTTCTTTTGTTTTTCAGGCCTTTCATTCAGCTATCTTCATTTGTTTATTCTGTGGGTCGTCCAGCCTTTGGCTTTGTCTTCGGAAATTAAAATGCACGCTGAACTGGGTTGAGATTCGGTCCATTGCGCAGTAGTCCACTTCTTTACCTTCACAAGGTAAAGGTGAGGTAAGGTGAGTCAGTAAACAAATCCAAATTAATATTTTAGGTGAACAGAATCCAGCGAACTCTATCCTATCACTACTTTAGAAAAGTTTCCCCCACATCATAAGCACTGTGTTCTTCCCGTAGGCCATTTGGCTAATCAGAAAACAGTTGGTTTTGAGGCTGGTGGGCATTAAAGAGCTGAGAGCTGATATTGCCTCCTTCAGCACACAGAGGCTCAACCACTGGGCCAAATAACATGTAGTATGATACAAATAAAGATTTTTTTTTTTTTAAAAACCTTTGAATAAAGTAAAGCTCTGGTAGAATCCCAGAATGAAAATATAGAGGTAGAAATGAGCATGACCTTTCTCTAGCAATATACTGGTGTATACTTGGAAACAGTGTTTGTAATTTCAGGCAGTGTGCTTCACTTTCATACAAGAAAAAGATATGAGAGTTAGAAATACCAGATACTTGAAAATATTAAATTATGAAACACAAATTCAGCTCCAGTTGCAAAAGTATAATTTGGAGGAGGTGTTTTAGTTGCATGAAGCTGTTAGATGTTGCTTTTAAAAATAACAATAGGTGTTGTTGTCATGGTCCACCCATCCTTCAGGTGAGGACCTGCCTTCTAGCATTCTTGTGTCCTTTTACTCTCTCTTGCTCTCCTCTCTCTGTGTAGCTGTGTGTGTGGCTGGCACTAAGCACTCTCTTAGAGGAGTGGGTGTGGTCCAGGGAGGACTCATCACAAAACTTGCTCTTCTCTCCACTTATTGCAACTTTGTCATTGTACTCATGTTGTAGTATAACTCAGGCCAAATACTTCTGCTTTGCTGCGCTCACCTTTTGTCCTTACCTGAGCTTACCTTCTCCATCCTGTGGTACCACAATAATAACCTGCCTGACCCACTCTCGCATTCCTTCAGTTGGAGACCTGTCTATCTCTGGTCTATGGAAAACTGGAAGCTTGAACCTGTGCTGGAAAAGTAAAAATACCCACATGAATACCTACCTAAGGGCATTTACCTAATTGAAGTCTTTGCTTCTAGAAAAACTGATCTTGAGCATAATCTGTTGCACTTAGCTGAAACTTGTTAAAATCATTCATCTGTGTCCTGCATTTGAGTTCCTCAGGTTGCACTTTAACAGTTGTTCTTAATGAGCCAAATTAGCATGGCCTGCTAATTTTAGCAACTTGAATAAAAAATAGAAAACAGTGTTCTGTTTTTTTTGTTTTTTGTTTGTGAAAGAAAAGAAAGAGTCCATGCTGCAAAGTCTTAAAATACAGAATATCACTCTTACAACAGTCTGATGCACACCTGTTAAAGATGTCCACTGAACGTTTGCTAGCTAATTAGTCACTGGTCAGTTTGAGGAAACGGTTACAGGTACTGTGTGAGAGCAATGCTAAAAGAATGAGCAGCAGTATGAAGTTGGAGGCAGAGAACAGTAAAATAAACCATGATAATCTGATAATCCCCAAACACAACATAACAAATCTGAATCTATATGGCATGGGCATCTGCTGTTTTTGACCACAGCTGTCTCTTTGTTTGAGGAGGGATGATCACTTAAAGCCCCAAGCAAAGTCAGATCGAGGCTTATTTTGAGAACAGCAGGAAGTGCAGCATCACCATCTATAGGCTGGTACGGCAACGACACTCTTGAGCCTTAACAACAGCTGCTTTTTACACAGTGCCTGCTCACCCTGCAGACACACACTGTGCCCACAAACACTGCTTTCAGAATCAATTACTCACACACCACAGGTCACATAACAGTTCATTACCGTTCAACTACCAGTGATTGTTCAATAGTGAGCCTATTACAGAGATAAACCTCTGCCAAGACAAGAGGAGAACAATTAAGACATTTTAATGATGCTTTTAATGTAGATGAAGAGATGAGTAAAAATAAGTAAATAAAAACAGATGACGTGGTTGAGAAAGAATAGGTGAAAAAGGTAGGAGAAAGATTGTAATCTGTTTAATAGAGAAGCTGGATTCTAAATTGTTATTGATCAGCTGTATTATATTAAACTTCCTGACCTTTAATCTCAGTATCTCTAATATTCTAATGATCAGTGCTGTTTCCTTTGTAGCAGAACAACATTTTTAAAACTCCTAAATGAAAGAAGCTGCATGTTTTTCTCCACTGACTCATACAGGTAGTTCAGTTCAGCAATCTCTCCGATGGCAATTCACTTGAGAGACAGTCTGCAGCGTTAAAGTCTCTGCTGTAGCTAATTAGGTCACACTTGACACACCTTTTCATATCTTTCTCCGTGGCAATTATTCTAGCAGAACACACTCGTGGTAAACAGAAAGTTTACTCTTCGACTTCCTCCAGTTTTTAAATTTACTTTTTCGTTCCTTCACTTTCTTTTTCCATTCAGGTCTCCAGATTCCAAAGTCTGCCTCCTCGGTGGAAAACCACCACACTTACTTTAGGTTTCATCAGATGAAAATTGAGTTGTTGGAAAGAACATGAAAGAAAACAACAAAATTGCAACAACACAAAAAAAAGCTTCCGAACCAAAGAATCACCATGCCCTCATATAGATAACATCCATGCAAATGTTGACCTCCTGCAGCATTTTTACAGAAATACAGAACGGTGGGTCATGAAATCATTTAATTTTCTTCCAGCCTGAATGCAGCATTGAAAGAAAAGGTCTCCGTTGCCTCTCTGAGATTTGCGCTTGACATTTGAGAAACATATTGCATTCTGTTTTTTATGGTTTCTGCAGTCAACAGACACGAGCTGTCTCTGACAGTTACACTTTTTGTTTAATAAAAAAAACATCACATGCAGGCTGTCTGTGGAAGGATAGAGAGGTAAATCTGTATCCAAATAAGTGCAATGGCATTACTATTAGGATCCTTTCCTGAATGAAAAGTGCCAGTGCAATAAAACATTTGAAATGTGTTATGGTATGTGCTTTAGGTATCAAAGGTAAAGGACTATCTGATGTGATTATTCTAATCGGTTATTCCGAAGTACCAAATCAGCATAAAGTAAAGCATAAAGTCGGCTAGCTTAGTCCACCGATTTCCAACCTGATTGTAAGTCCCCTCTAAGGGTCACAAGTAAATGTGGGAGGTCACAAGATGATTAATGGGAAAGGAAACAAGGGAACATAAACTGTTGCCGTACACATTTGTATTAATTTTTGAGAGTTTTTCTTACTGTCTACCACTGATTACCTTCATAATAGAAACACAGCTATGAAAGAACGCATTGTCACTTTCATAAAGTTCACTTTTGCTATACGCACATATACATCATCTTTCACAAGGCCCCATTAAGCACTGACCTGGTGACTAAGATGATATATCATCTATCTGATATTGGTATTGTACTTTTCCATCATGTGAATGACACACAGGCTTTGCTGCCAACGTGAATGGATCCATTCATTCTTTTGTCATATTTGAAAAATGACCACTCATCATAAAGACTTACTGAAACCTTGGGCTGCACTTAATGACCACTGAATGGTTCTCGGTGTGTCTGATAATTTGCAGCAGTATTCAAATTGACATGCACAACTTACTGCAACATGTTCGCCATTAATGATGACCAAGAGCTGTGCTTACTCTCTGCTAGGTGAACCTGAGTTCCAGTTGACATAATAGAAATCACTACAAAAAATGCACAGATAAGTGGAGAAAAGAGCAATATTTAGACTCATTGGTTAACAAAGTCCTGCTGGGAACCCTCAAGCTGATGGTTTTTGCCTCCACCAGAAAGCGAAGGACAAGCGCACTCATACACTAGCATTAGTCACCTGGTAAAGCATAATCATTTATCCTCCTTTGGGACTCTAATGGCGACCATAATTTATTAAATCAACACCATATATTACTTCAAATTTAAAATTAACATACACTCATCAGGAAAAAATGTTGTATGGTTAAAGGCTAAGGAGAAACAAGTTCTGTTTAAGTACAGACAAATGGACGTCTTCTCGTAATCATCAGAGTCGCCTCCTGATGGTCATTAGAAATAATACAGGTACTTCTGCATTAGCTTTACTTGTCAGACCCTGACGTTAGCAGTCTTTTAGGTGCAGTCTATGGGAGAAACCTAGGGCAGAGAAGTCTAGCTAGACAGCACCAAGGATGTAATAAGGAAGGTAAAATATGTTTTGTAATTTAAATGTTGAACCTATAGAGGCTGGACACAGTTGTGGATATTGATAGTTATTTGTCTTTCTGAAGTAACCCCGTGATGGACCGGTGGCCTGTCCAGGGTGTATCTCGAGCTCTTTCAAAGCTAGGATAGACTCCATGAGTATGGATGGATGGATGTATTCCTTTAATATTTAGGGGAGCTCAAATGTGTGCTCATAAACCAGACCGAATGGCTAATGATTACTGGTATCATGTCTTTATCTTTTATCTTTGCTGCTGTGCGGTGTGTAGCGCCCAGATTGTGAAAAATCCAAGTATTGACAGAGCTGAATTATCAGACAGACATTATCTACATTTATGTGAATGCTGAATTCTTCTGACAGGCGTAATTAGCGTCTATTGTTGCAGTGAAGAGAAGGCTGACAGATGATACTCGCGATAACACTGTTATCAGAGCTGTTAATGCAGTCATTATGTAAAAATGATAATGGCTTTTATTTGTCATTGCAGAAATCATTCAAAGAGGTTTTTCTTGCTAGAAGCTTGCTCATTAAGATGTTTTGCATTAAAGAGTTAAATAATGTGTATAAACACAATCATATTTCAGAGAACTGTAAAAAAAGACTGAAACATGAATATGTTATGAGCCTGAGAGCCATAAATCAAGCAAAAGACAATGTAAGTGTCATAATGTTGAATTATTTCAGAGAACTCTGTATGTTTGATCAATGCTTTGAATCTACCATGAAAACGCATTTCCCTCTTCAAATGCTCCCCGCAGAGCGTGGTCTCGCAGTGAAAAATAAGAGAGAAAGAGCGACAAGAGAAAGTTGGCTGGCAAGTACTGGCTCCCCTGGCGTCTTTTCCAGAACACAGCCAAGATGGCCATATTGTGTCTCTAAACAAATCGAATGGTTGGCACTGTGACAAGTCTGCCTCTGTGGTGTTCAGATTTACAGAGTCAGCACGACTGTGCTCCTTCATTCCCAGGTCACCACATGCAGCAGCCAGCAGGGAGTCTTGGTCGTGTTTACTCTACTGCTGGATGGCAACTGTCATTAGTCTTTTGGCTGCAACGTAAAAAAAATAATAAAAAAAGAAGGATTGATTACTTTGTTCAAAGTTTATAAACTAAATGCATCTCCGCTTCTTTCCAATTCATTAAGCTATATTGTGACAAAAGGTTCCTGCTGGGTTGAGGCTGAGCTGTTTCTATATAATCGCATTTGTCCCCAAGCTTGAAGGTTTCACCGAACTCTTTCTGTGTCTGCACAGAAGACTTACAAACACTTTTCAGTGTGTAGTTTTGTTGCTTGCATTCACCAAATTCATTCATAAAATGAAAAAAATATTCTGCTAGAAAAAAAAAAGCATGAATGGTTTGGTTGATAAAATGTCAGAAAACTCAAACAAATCACAAGATTTGTCCGGCCAGCATAGAGAGCCACAACACTGAATTAAAGCTCATATTAATTGCTTTACATTTTATAAAATGCTTACATTTTACAGTCTGCAGCTATTTAACAGTAAATTGTACTGAATCAAAGAAAAGAATAATTGATTCTAAAAGTAGTATTTTACATTTACTCATCAGTTAAACTACAAATCCTTTCACAGGTTTGGTTAGATTTAGACTACAGAAGGACTGGACTGAAAGAGCAACAATCTGAAACAATAAACCACTCTGAAAAAATCATATGTATATGGACCTTTGAGGACCTCTTATATATTGCCATTTTTTCCCGCAGAGGATAGTTTCATAATCATGAACAACTTGTTAGGTAATGACCAGGGTCACAGCTGAGATAAACTAAAAATCTTTAGTCTCCTGTGGCAAACAGCCCGTGCATCCACCCTTACTCTCTCCCCTGCAGACTTCATAGCTCTGTGAGTCACCACCAATAAAGTGACTGATGCTAAAAATGACTGGTGCTGTCATTTGTCTTGGGATGTCTCTATACAGCTTCTATAGATGGACCATAGAGGTTGTATCTTATTGCTGTACTGATTTATATTAGATTGCTTATAATTGTTCATATTATTTTATGAGCGCAGCTTTCATATACGCTGTGAACCCAAAACATGAGAAAATACTTGTCAAAGTCATCCAGTACAAGACCATAAACTTCCAGCTTATGTGAGCACAGAGCTGAATCAGCAGCTCTCTGACACTGCGTGAACAAAAACGAAGCATTAAACTTTTATTTGGTATTTATTACAGAACTGTTATGTTGGGGGTTCTGCTTTTGTGGTCACTCAGTGTATATTCTATAGTGAATAAATACAATTTGCCCACTTTCATAAGGAGACCATATAAAGAAGCTCATGCTGTCAGAGACAATTACTGCTATATATTCCCATATAAAGCTGTTATCTCTAAAGAGTCCAGAAACCTTTTTGTCTATGAAACAGAAATGGCTTCTCTCTCTGGGGCAGTGAATGTCTATTTTTTACGACAGCTCTGCAAAAGAAATGTCTCTGCAACACACACCTACACAAACAACATACACACACACCACACATTCCTATACACACACACACGGCAAGGATTTGACAGCCTTAGACGCATACATCCATTACCGACTTCCCAACAACAGCCCTTTACAGGCAAATAAAGGGTATTTGTGTAAAAGCTGTAAAAACCTGTCACACCTCCAGTTATGTGTGTCAAGCTCTGAGCAAAAAGAAAGAAAGAAACATGTCCAGCGGGAGATAAAAGAATCGATAAAGGAAAGAGAGATAGTGAAGAGAGAGAGAGAGATTAGCCACATATGTGCTGTGTACTGACTGGGATGCAAGCAGGCTAATTGCTCGGAGACCAACATGAGGCACTGGGATGAGAGGATGAGGAGCGTCAGCCTGTTGGATCGATTGTGCTGGTGATATGTGAGTGTGTGTGTGTGTGTGTGTGTGTGTGTGTGTGTGTGTGTGTGTGTGTGTGTGTGTGTGTGTGTGTGTGTGTGTGTGTGTGTAGGAGAATAATGATCAGTTACTAAGCACATGTACACAAATATGGAAACAGTATTCTGATCATTCACTTGCTTTAGTTACATCAAAGTAAAATTACCACAATGTATTTACATTTAATTTAATGCAGCCACTGCTGGTTGTTTGTCTGTCTATCTCAGCCAGGGCACACTTAAAATATATATATTTTTAATTTTCCTGTTTAAATAAAGAATAAAGGTTTTTTTTTAAACTCTCTATTGAAATATCTGAAAAAATATATATTTTTCTGTTGTCTATTAATTATATTAACTATAAATTTAGCCAGTGCAGAGCTACCTTGAGCTTGCATTATTCCTAATGGTCAGCAGGGGGCAAGTGTTCTGGTTTCAGCTCCCTTACGTGAACGACGCGAACCGGCTCCTTATCGCGAGCCATGGGGTTTTTTTTTCTTTCTCTCACCCTCTCTCTCTCGCACTTGTGCTTTACGCTGGGCAGGGGGCGGTAGTTACACTCAGTAGCACAGGAACAGAGCAGGAGGGAGAGACAGAGAAAGAGCCAGGGACAGCAACGTCACATTAGAAAGGTATAGTAATCATCCACAACTAGTATTTTCAGTTGCAGATGATAAAGGATTCAGAAAGTTTATTCATGCAGGCCCATATGACAGAGAATATGCATGTTCTTTTTGTTTTCACATTATAATTTATATTTAATTGTGTTGTGGTTTGTAGTGTTTTGTGTTGTTTCACTTTAAATTTGTAAAAGGAAAAAGCTGAAAATCTAAATAGTTAAAAGTTGAATTGTGAATAGTTGATTTTTGTATTATTTGATTTATTTATTACATTTTATGTGTTGAGCTTTTGTTACCTAGTGGCTACATAAGCCATCAAGTACCAACGACCGGATTTGGTGTGTGGTAATAACAGGTAAATGAACTTTTTTTTTTTTTAAGGATTTGACTATATATGAATGCTTGTGTATAAATACACAAACAATACACATGTGCTTTCATGCTTTCAATTGTGTAATTTAAGTGATCTAGGTAGCTCTGTTTTGGAAGTTCAGTTCATGCTAGAAATGTGTTTTGGAGTTTGTATGTGCTTTTTGGAGTTTGTACGTGTTTTGTCTCTAGGCACCGCATATATATATATATAAACATATATAAATAAAACCACTTTTTTTTTTTACATTAGTAATTCCTTTTGTGCATAATTTTATATTATTGATAATAATAAATTAATTAAAGCAACAAAACAACCTGAAGAGCCGGTTCGGAGTCGAAGGAGCCGGATCTTTTTAGTGAGCCAAACCGAAAGAGCCGGTTCTCTAAAAGCTGGAAATCCCATCACTATACCTGACCCCGGTAAACGCTTTTCTCAGGATTTCAGTTTCGAACGCTACTTTCAAGACTTATTTACAGCATTATGTTAATTTTGTAAACTATACGGCCTCATATAGAGTGGAAAATGATAAAGAATCACTTGCACATGAACTTTGGGAGTTCTTTCATTTTGCTGGTAACATACAGCCTGCTCTGAGAGATTGCTCTTCATCATAGAGGGCCCACAGCTAGAGACATGTGGTTCGCTTGTACATGGGAATTCCGGCTCTTTTTAGAGAACCGACTCACTAAAAAGAGCCGGCTCTTTCGGCTCCCAACCGGCTCTTCAGGTTGTTTTGTTGCTTTAGTTAATTTATTATCAACAACAATATAAAATTATGCACAAAACGAATTACTAATTAAAAAAAACAAACGTGGTTTTATTTATATATGTTTATTAATAAATATAATAAACTTTTATTTATTCAATACACATAAAATGTAATAAATAAATTATAAACAGAAAATCCAACTATTTACATTTAAATTTTTAAATATTTAAATTTTCAGCTTTTTCCTTTTAAACAAATTTAAAGTGAAACAACAGAAAACACTGCAAACCACAGCACAATAAAATATGTGCAAAAAATATGCAAAACAAAAAGAAGATGCACTTTCTCTGTCATATAGGCCTGGGATGATTTTTTGGGAGAGTGTTTTCCTCCTTGGAATTGCATACATAAGATTCACTGCATGAATAAACTTTCTGAATCCTTTATCATCTGCTACTGAAAATAGTTGTGGATGATTACTATACCTTTCTAAAGTGATGATGTTGTCTCTTGATGTTGTCCCTGGGTCTCTTTCTCTGCTACCTCGAGTGTAACTACCGCCCCTTCCCCTCTGCTCAGCGCAAGCACAAGGCTCATGTGCAGAGTGAAGCAGAAAAAATGTGCGGCTCGCATCGTTCACTTCAAAGAGTCGTCTCTAAGAGCCATTTCGTTCATGACCAACACATCACTATTGTACACCCACTGCAACTGGATGTATGTACTTTGATTTCATCCGACGCAGTGTGTGCTCATGAGTTCATAATAATCCAAGAGATTTTTGGCTACACCCGTAAGCTAAGAAAATGGTGAAAGAATAATGGAAATTCCGAAAAAGTTGACATGTGGGAGTCCAGGCGGATCAGTCAAGGCCCAGTGTTTCTGACATCCAAATATTTGCATTGATGAATTCTTTCTGTTGTCACACAAAGGTCCTTACAGAGTTCACTTGTACATTTTCAATCAGACTAGCTTGCTTTTTAAAGGCTTATGGTGGACTCTTGTTGTTTATGTTTAACTGTATTGACATGTTGTAATAGTATTTTAATTTCATAACAGTGACAAGCAAGGGTGTATCTGGGCTAAATGCTACCATCGCCTTATTGTCATAAAAGCAGGTCAGACACATAATGCTGCGCCTTACGACTTTGCTTGTGCATACCTGGTTACGATGACAATGAATTGCCAAAGAGGTTTTTAAGCTTTTAATTAGGAACTGATGCCACGGACCAAAAGTAAAATTATAAAATAGAAATTGAGGGAAAAAACTCTTGAAAAAATTGAACTTACCAAGTGAAAAAGACCAGAAGGGCTGGTGCTTGAGCACCACCTGGGGTCCATCTGAAGATTTTCATTGGGAGTGACCAGAAGAGAAAGGACTAGAATTAGTATATCACAGGGACACAGAGAGGCAAGGCTGAGATGGATTGGGCATGTGCAGAGGAGGGATAGTGCATATACTGGATGAAGGATGTTGAAGACGGAGCTGCCAGGCAGAAGAAAAACAGGAAGGCCACAAAGAAGATTCATGGATGTAGTGAAGAAGGACTTGCAGAGGATGCTATGGCAAACCCTGAAAGGACCAACAAAAAGAAGAAAAATGTTTTAAAAAATCTATTTTTTAACCCTAAAGTCTCAAGTATTTAAAATGAAAGTTTAATACAGTAACTGGTAACATGGTGATGTGACTGTTTTGCTTGTAAAGAGTGGACCGTGCAAAACTACAGATTGAACGTAATTGCAGGTAAAGGTCAGGCACGTAGAAATGTATTTAAAAACATATAAAAGAATATAAGTAAAATGAACATATAAAAAGTAAAAGTACTCTTAATGGCCCTTTTTTCAGATGGTTTCACTTATGTGCACAATTTGTGGGAATGCATTTTATGTAAAACCTCAGTTTTTACAGTAACCCGTGAGAAGCTGAAAGTGGAATAAAAAAATATTTATTTTCCTTCAAATGTAGTGGAGCAAAAGTACAAGAATGCAAATGGCCTCTGATCACACATTGGCACACAAATGGTGACAGAATTGCTATGCAAGACGCCGACCTTCCCAGTGGGAGGATCTCGGGGTTCAATTTCTTGCTCAAGGACACTTTGACAGGAGGAGGTGTTGTCTCCTCAAGTACTCCAACCCTGTGATTAATAGACAACCTCCAGAGCCGAGGTTTCCCCACAAAGTAACAAGTTTGGTTGGATTATATTGGACGGCTTTACCTCCTTCACCTGTGACAAGTGACCGGCACCACCTCTGTCAGATGACAATGGAGATTTAAAAGTCATGTGATGAAGATGACTCTTGAATATTTGTCAAAGACAAGTAAAATGTGAGCTGTCAGTGTCATTTGTTAACCACCAAGCAGTAGGCCTAGACAAAAAAGCATCATTTACACTGCCACCATGAGCAATGAGAATTGGCTATAAAATATTCCACTTGTCATCCTCATCCACTTAACTCCATTTCACACATGGATCAGTTCTATCAGTGGCAGCTCGTCCTCATTTAAAACCATTAATGACTTTCCTGCAGAGAATTTAGCAGGATGGATGAGATTACTTTGTCATTTTTGCACGTGTGTATGCGTGTTGGTGTCCTATTCATTTGCTCACATATCTATTTGAAGTAAGTGTTTAATTATTGTGGTGTTTGAGCCCCTGCTACAATGTGCTCTGTCAACATTTGTATTGAAATGAATGATGAAAGATTTAGCACATTAAAAAAAATCACATTAATATTGGCTTTTCCTTTTGTATCCGTTTAGGAAGACCCTGATTGTTATTCATCATCACTTACCTCCATCTCATGCTTAGCTCAGTAGTGGCAATAGTAAAGAGGATGGGGAGATTGGGAGTTTGGGGGGAAGTGGGGCGGTTGGGGTAATGACAGCACACAAGCTACAGCTGGGCAAACATAAGAGGTGCATTGTGTAAGCTATCTAGTGTGTCACTGCCTCGTAGTGGTGGCTACGAAAGCTGCATGACTGATTCATCTTTATTAAAAGCTCATCCCCTTCCTAGTTTCTGCGACTACGTGTGCTTCTGTTAATTAAAAGACCATCAAAAGGGTCCTTTGGATTCCTAATAGAAAAAAATAGAGCATATGCTTGAGCTCTGGTCCTGTAACCATCAAACTCCCAAAAATAATACATATGTTGTTTATATGTACACCACAGCATTTGTAATGCCTGTCTCTCTATATATATATACATAACAATACTCTTAAACAGGGGTGTCAAAGTCATTTTAGTTCATGGACCTCGTAAATACATTAAAAGCTTGGGCGCGGCTCCTTGGCTAAACAGTCTTACTGCATCGTGATTTCTCAGGCAATTGAAAACGTCTTTGTCAATAAGAAGGCTATAAAGCTCACAATGACTTAAACCTCTGGTTATTAACAGCTCAGGCCACCATTCTCATGGCTTGATCCACGGATAACACCTTGAAAAATGATGCTTTCTAATATAAGAGGATGGGAAGATCAAAATTTAGGCCTTAGTTCTCTGCAGTTTCACACGTTGGCAAGCGGTCCAACAGACCAGTTCTATCACATGGACTATTGATTGATTGATTGATTGATTGATTGATTGATTGATTGATTGATTGATTGATTGATCATACTTTATTCATCCCGAGGGAAATCGGGTTAAGGCTGCCAGCCGTGCCAGCGCCATCTTACCCTTCCAACCATACATACATTACACAAACATCACATGGGTTAGACAGGTCAGAGAGGTATAACAATGGAAAATACACAACATGAGGAAAGACGAGGAGAAAAAAGATCTCCCCCCAGACTGAGCTCCAACAGGGAGATCAGTTTGAGAACAGAAAAAAAACACCTCAGCGCATACAAAAAGCACATGACTATCAATACACCATAGAAACACAAGACAAGCAACAGGGGCGGGTCCGGTCCTGCAGCATATCTGCGCTGGTCCAGTCGACCGCCATCTTCCCCGGGAGGGGACAAGCATCAAAGGCATTTGGAAAGGGAGGGGGGATGGGCATATATCAGTGTTGCACTCTCCTGCTCTAAATAAACAACATAAGAATAAATTCAAACTTTAGTAATGCAATAATCCTTGCAGGAAAATCCAGAAGGAAAAGTTAGAAAGTTAGAATGAGTCTAGAAGAAACCAAAATGTGCATGTGTATGATTTTGAATTTCATTATAATTTAATATATTGGAAATACAAACAGACATATAATTATAAAGGAAAATGGATAACACTGTAACAAAAACAAACTGGAACAGGAACCGTTGCCTGCGACCCATGCATGTAAAGAAAGTTGCGTTAATCCTATCAAATTATCAAACCAATAATCCATCAAAATATGGAGTGTGCTCCCTGTTTCTGTACTGCAGTCCTCTAGGATACGTCTATAGTTTGATTTATAGAGGCCCTGGGCTGTATGCGGCACATGTTCCTCATCATCAGTGTCACATCTCACATTAAAGAGATCAAGCAAGCGAGAAAGCGTTATTTATTTTTATAGCGCTTTTCACAGACAGGAGTCACAAAAATGCTTTACATCAGGCAGGAGTTTGCTGAGTGATGGAAGGAGAGATTCGGCTTTAAAGTCTTTGATGCATGTTTTCTTGCCATCATCAGCTGCTAAAGAGAACAGATGCTTTAAAGCAGCCCCATTATCCACGTGAGCTTAGATTGAAGACAGAACAATAAAGTGACCAAAACTTTTTTTGCATGGTGAATGCTAATTATGTATTCACTTCCTAGAACGGGGGGGGGGGGGGGGGGGGGTCTTAGACCTAAGGCGCCGGCCTCCCGTTACATTTCAAAAGACTCAAATTTTCAATTAATTTGCAGTGACCATCACAAAAGTATAATAAGCTTTTCAAATGCTACCAGCACCATCTCCTATTTTGATGAATCTCTATTTGATTATCCCTTTCAAGATCATTCATTTTAGCAGGAGATGTAGCACCTTACTTTGATCCATGTCCTCAGGCACAAGAAACCTTGTAAAACCCAAAATTGTTTGGGCGGATCATAAAATAGGATGAAGGGATTCTCCTGTCACCGCGGGGAGTTTTCTTGGGTTTATGTAACACTGATGTGTTAGGAGAGAAATATCACTCTCTCTGTTTCAGCCCACTTCAGCCGGGATTAATTTTACCTTTCGGATAGAATGGAAAATGTACAGTACAAAAAAAAATTTAATTAGCAATACGCTTAATCTGAGGTTATTTAAATTCATTTAATTCAACTGAAACCTCTTATCCAGAGACATCCAAATGAGACGTGTGAAGTGGCCATCCATAGCACACCCTGTCATATTTCTAGCTGTTTTATGTTCCATGTTCTAAAAGTTTGGCCATCTTGGCTTTGTTCCATCATCGTAAAATTAATCATGTCCTGGTTTAAAGCCAATACTTTCTTTGTACTACTCATGCAGTTCATTTGATAACTGGTTCCTGGAAAATTGATATTTAAATCGATGGATTCAGTAAGAACTGTGCAGTGGATTAGAAACGATAGCTACAGATGTTGATCCGACAGATATTGATAATCAAATGTAATTATGGCAACGTGGCCAGTCAAAGAGAAAGTATATACATGTGTACAGTACAGCAGCACGTTCAGCAATATCACCTTACATCTGTACATTTCTATACGTCTCTGTGTAACACTCACACTTGACAGTTAAAGGGATGTGGGGGAGTGTCTGTTCCTGGGGGCATGTGAGATGACATTTGAGGCAACATTCCTGTGGCTGAAAATGGGTTTAATTTATCTTGTCAAAAGTATCAATAAAACCAATATATAACATTGTTCTGAGTTTCGTTATCACTGTCAGTATTAGCAGAGCTAACTCGCCACATGGTAAGAAACACTACAGGCACTGCTACTGAACGCAGGCATGCATGGAGCAATCATATCCTCAGTTTCATTACATTTTTTCATTGGGTATTTGTTTAGAATACCTTATCTGTAACATACACATATGTTACATACATGTTCAGTGAAGTAACTGAGACTCGATAGTAAAAAGAAGAGCTACGTCTACGTGTCGTAATGGTGACATTGGAAGAACCTTCAGCTTTCAGGCCCTTCTCCCAGAACCAGCTCCCAGTATGGATTTGGGGATGAGACATCCTCTCTGCTTTTTAAAACCTTCGTTTTTGGTAAAGCTTATAGTTGGGACTGGATCAGGCGACCCTGTATTCACTCTTAGTTGCTGCAGTAGGCCTAGATGGCTTGAGCCCTCCCATGATGCCCTGACTGTTTCTTCTTCACTCACCTCTTTCACCATGTGTTCATACGCCACTCTGCATTTAATCACTAGTTATTTTTAATCTCTGGCTAGCTACCACAGTATGTTTTTTTATCCTCTACCCCTCTCCTCACCCCCAACCGGTCATGGCAGATGGCTGCCCCTTCCTGAGCCTGCTGCTGCCCTAGGTTTCTTCCTGTTAAAAGAGAAGTTTTCCTTCCCACTGTTGCCAAGTGCTTGTTCAAAGGAAGTTGTTTGATCGTCAGGGGTTTTTTCTGTGTTATTGTAAGGTCTTTACTTTACAATATAAAGCCCGCTGAGGCAACTGCTGTTGTGATTTGGCGCTGTATTAATAAAACTGAATAGAATTCAAAAGGAAATAATGTAACCTTTTAAAATACTGACATGTAGCAGGTTATTATTTTTGATCATTGTTTCGATACAAAGTAATAAAACTCACATCTTTGCCTCTCCTTTGTTTGTCTCTCAGCTCTCAGTTCCTCAGGGTGTATCTTTTCTTTTCCCATAAGTGTGAAAGGTATATTTCTGTACATTCTTTTTTTATATCCTTTTTGGATCAGGTATACCCGTACCTGGCATACCTGTTAAGCAAGAGCTGGAAGTCGTTTGTCCTCCTGGATCCATATTTTCCATCGTTTCACAATTCATCAATAATATTGTCATCTTGTATTCCGTGTATACTATCAATAAATTCTGTTCGTGTGACCTCTGCTGCATGTCTGAAGGATCCATCCTCTTTCCCCATTTTCTTCCAAAGATTCCTTCCGATTCTTTCCTACTGGAACTCTCCTGGGAATCCTTTGGGTTTCCATGATTTTTTCCTCAACCGAATTGGGGGTCAGATTATAGACCGTGTCATTTGCTGTACAGATTGTCGAGCTCTAGGGGGTAACAGTAGGAGGTGTGATTCCTGATGTCGGTGTACTGACTAACAAGCTGCTTGTGCTGCATTTTTTTAATGTCTTTGATAGTGCAAACCCAAACACACTTAAGTTTTTAGATTGCTAGACTCTTGATTTATATAGTTCAACCCTATAGATATCAGATAAAAACACAATTTTCATAAAAATGACAAAATAATGACATGTCTGTACGTGTCATGAGGGGGGGGGGGGGGGGGGGGTTTGGAGTGCATGATCCTGTTCAGTATATCTGAGTTTACTCAAGCTACACTTTAACAGATGAAAACATCAGGGGGTTCACTGCCTTTTAAAAGACATACACTGCCCCCCAGTGGCTAAAGGTTTTTTATGACTTTACTTACTTCAAATAGCTCCAAAAACTGTTACCACCTTTAGAGGGCCCCCTTGTCAAAGGTATTGTAGCAGATTTCCCCTCCGTTTTCTCTGCCATACAGAAAGATCAAAATACTTCATATTCTAAAGTATGAGACAAACAAATTGTGTGATTGGGCTTGTTGTACTCAGCGAAGAAAGGATGAGATTTAGTGATGTGACAATATAAGAAAGAGCGTAAATGCCATTGTGTGCATTCACAAGCAGCAGGAGCAGATGGCATTTCAGAACCAATCACCATTTCAGATTCTATTGCCCAATCAGTTTTACATTTATATGTAAAGTAGCTTTCTGTTCCAGCAGACCAACAGATGGCTTGAAATGTAAGCTCAGGGACACTTATGTAAAGACTTTATGACTTCTGGTTTCCCATTCCAAACCAAAAACAGGTTTTAAAAATAGCAAATGGAGGCAATGGGCAGACATTACGACACGTAATGTGATTTTATCTCATGACAGTGGAGAAGACGTAGTGTTTAATGGCTTGAAATATTGGGTGCTCCACTCGAGAATGTAGTTTTATTTATTATTTTTGTTGTTTATTGCCACTTTTGATTTACTCCATATCTCAAATAGACAGGGGTACTCAGGAGAGTTAGAAGTATAAATAACATAAAAGGGCTCCTGGGCTGGATTTAATGCAATAGTCTCAAGGGAACTACATATGAATAGTTCATATGTATTTAAGTCCACAGGTAGTTATTAACTTGCTTTTGGGGGTGGTGTTTTAATATAATATGTATGTAATTTAAACTTTTTTACAGTGTATATATAAGTGTATGTGTGCGTGTGTGTGTCACACATGGTGACATGATGAAGAGAGCATTCAGAAACTATTTTTGTTTTATTTGTTTTTTTTAATATATTTCTATTTATTGGGTAGTTTATTATCTAACAGCAGAACGGTGCAGTTTAATAATACATCTTAATTTTCTTAATGTAATGTAATGTAAAATCTATGCAGTACACAAAGTAAACAATGTGTAAAGTGCATTCACTGAATCAGAATTTCAGTGGCTCAGTGTAATTCCAGTAACTGGATCAAGTAAGTTACAATGCATAAATATAGGCTTACTTTTATTAAATTCCACCACAGTATGCTGTTGATTTGCACTGTTGCCTCATGTTGGGTAAATTGGCCATAGATTTCCATTTGTCAGCAGCCTGCAGTTGGTAGTTTATCCACCTTGGACAGACAGCTGACCTGTCCAGAGTGAACACTGCCTCACACCCTATGGTAGTTTAGATGGATGGATGATATTGTGAAATACCTTCAAATTTTTAACACAACTGGGCAACCGTTTCATGAGTTGCAGAACAAACAAATGGTGAAGGTACAGTTAAACTGGATACAGATTAACAAAAATATTTATGTTACCAGTGCTTTAACAGCTGTAATTGAGTGTAAAGCATGCACTTGATATATTGAAGCTGACATAACACAGAGAACTAAAAAATCTTGATATTTCAAATAAATTTGTCTAATTTTAATCTTGTCTACTGACCTAAAATAAATAAGCCAATGGACTAGGTTGTTTTTTTCTTTATGTAAACCCTATACCATCTTAACAAATGATGAAGTATCACCACAGTAAGTGCCTTCATTAAGGCACCTTTTTATATGCCTTTGCTCAGATATGTTTCTGCAGATAAAGGGAAGTCAACAAAGAGAAAACTGCTTCTTTCCTGCTTATTTTTTTCTTTTCTTCTTACCACATATTGAGATGTTCCAGTAGATTAAAAACTGATCAGTGGAAGACAAGTGAAGGAAAATAACTGCATACAAAGAGGAGCGATTTTGTTTGATGAACAATAAGTTTGAAAAAAGTAAAGAAAAAGAAGCCACTCATTTAATGGCCCTTTTCTTTGGTTTAATAAAACAATAAAACAGACATTCACATTGAATACAAATCAAGTCTACAAAGAAACAGCACTTCCTTTGCTAAAAAAAAAAGTTTTCCAGTTTCACTAAAAACCTGCTACATATACGTTTCTGTTGTGTGCTACATTCAGATTAGTCCTCTAACAAGCGTAATTTCTTTATATCAGAGTGCAGCAGTGCATCCCACTTCACACATGCAATGCTCGATGAGTAAAAAGCCACATTTGTCATGTGCTTGGTCAAAGTTCCTTAAGGCATTTATATGTGTATATATATATATATATATATATATATATATATATTATAACCTGGATGTCCCAGGGTCAAAATGGGAGATGCCCCCAAGGGTGGTGGAGAATGACCAAGCTAAGATCCTGTGGGACTTCCAGATACAGACGGACAAAATGGTGGTGGCTAACCAACCGGACATAGTGGTGGCAGACAAACATGAGAAGACGGCCGTAATGATCGATGTAGCGGTTCCGAATGACAGCAAGTCAGGAAGAAGGAACACGAGAAGCTCGAGAAATACCAAGGGCTCAGAGAAGAGCTCGAGAAGATGTGGAGGGTGAAGGTGACGGTGGTCCCAGTGGTAATCGGAGCACTAGGTGCAGTGACTCCCAAGCTAGGCGAGTGGCTCCAGCAGATCCCGGGAATAACATCGGAGATCTCTGTCCAGAAGAGCGCAGTCCTGGGAACAGCTAAGATACTGCGCAGGACCCTCAAGCTCCCAGGCCTCTGGTAGAGGACCCGAGCTTGAAGGATTGACCGCCCACAGGGGCAAGTGGGGAATTTTATTTTTTTTTTTTATGACATCTTCCATCTATGGCACGAAAAATTTAATTCTCTCCAAACCAGGAGCAAATTCCACTGAGGATTGTTCACATATCTTCACCAAACAGTTATACAGTCATAACCCTCATAGCCAAAATACTTTTGATTAAAAGTGTAGATTAAAAAGGCTGACTTTTTACATCTTTACATGGCACTCGTGCAGTCACCTTTTGTGCTATACATTCTCTTTAGCATGCACTGCACTGTGCCTAACATGCATGCAAAACAGCAGAATCACCAACAGAAAAAAAAACAGTGAAAGTAAAGAAAAAAAGAAAAAAAATCCTTCTCGCTTTAGAAATAAAATTATTTTCAATAGCCACAACAGACAACTTATTTACTAAACAGAACTATTGTCTTCATGCACAATGGAGAAGTAACACAAAATACAGTGTCTCTGAAAATACTGTTTACAGTTTGTGCAAACACAATAATGCTCCTTATACTGACTTTCTTCGTAAATGAGGGAACTCCCGGAAACTATGGCCAAGTGAGATCCTGCTTCCTGGCGAAGTTAGTCCAGTGTTGTCCCTGGAACTTGGTGAACAACCCTGAATCCTGTAGGAAACTGAGTTGTAATAAACAGAATTAACGTGGCAGCCACGATGTTCACTGTGGGACATAAGAGAGCTATCGCAAATCTCTAAACGGTAGCACATGCAGGAACAGAGGGAGCTAAGGCTCGACTCCTGTCTGCTTCTGCCTGCCTTTATCTGGAAATGCAACCTGTGCCTGCAGGGGCTTTTTCGTCTTTCCTGATCCACCGGAGAAGAGATGAGGTTGGTGCGACTGGTTCCTTCCTCCATCGGGAGGAAAAGTGTGCTATGGCTGTGCACCATGTTGCTCCTGTTCCTCTCACTGTGGCTATCTCTGCTTTGTTCCCCTAAAACACCAAGGCCCAGGGTCCCATCCAAAAAGCCTCTGTCTCTCTTCATTGAAGCCCTTTCTTGTGCATCCCGTCGCTCATCCTCAGTGTTCATGGTGAGAAAACGGAGCACCACTAAATTAAGAAATGCCCCGATAACAGTTAATCCCACCAGAATGTACATAAAGCTGAAAGCGACATAGGGCGTTTTCTCCTGGAGGTCCTCTTTTTTCTGCAAAGCCACAAAGTCCCCAAAGCCAATTGTGGTGAGTGTGATGAAGCAGTAGTAGTAAGCATGGAAGAAGCTCCATCCCTCAAAGTGGGAAAAGGCTGCGGCGCCCACACACAGTGTTCCGATGCAGGACAAAAAGCCCACCAGGACCATGTTCTCCATGGACACCTCAGTGCGTCGAAAGCCCAGGCATTGTTTCAGCTTATGTAAGAGATAGCGGACAAATGTGTTCATCCTCTCTCCCAGGCTCTGGAACATAACCAAAGTGAGAGGAATGCCGAGTACAGCATAGAACATGCAGAAGATCTTTCCAGCATCTGTTCCAGGGGCTGCATGTCCATAACCTTAATGCAAAGAGATGGAAAATGTAATGACACTGTGACGCATCATGAAGCAACGCTTAGTTGGTAAAACATGGAGCAACTGTCTATTTTTAATCAACACGTCATTAAAACCAAGCCTCAAATATTGCATTCTTGCAGAAAAAATAATGTTGTGCTGTGAATTACGAAGCAAGCAAAGTGACACATCACCCGTCATTTCCAAAAACATAAAATAAAAAAGCAGAAGAAGCCTTACATTGACTTACCAATGGTAGTGATTACTGTTATGGCAAAGTAAAAAGAGCCAGCAAATTTCCACTGTCTCCCGGCGCGATGGGGCTCAGCTTGCAGCACTACTCTCTCGATTTCGCGGTAGTCGTCCTCGGAGAAGCGGTACTTCTTCTTCATTTCGTTGCGCTTCTGCTCCAAGATGCGCCGACGGGAGCTCTCCGACTCAGACTCCAGCGCGTCAAACACCGCGGCGCCCACCAGCAAGTAGGAGAACATGCAGAGGATGAGCGACAAGGTCCGGACGTTTTGCTTCTTCATTCTCGGCATCGGCACGAAAGTCGGAAGCACGAGCACGGTGTTACAGGTGGTACTGTTCTTCAGCTTAGACTCCACATTGGTTTTGCAGCCTGTTGCGTGAAATGTAATTTCACGAGGGGCGGGTGGGAAAATAACGCCTTTAACTCTTGACTGTGTTATGGTTCAGACGTCTTCTTTGTTTTTAAAACGCGCATATTTTCCTGTGCGTACCGAGAGCTATCGGCTCTCTGCGCCGTTATCTGTTTTAGTGGCCTCAGCTTGCCTTTTCGCATGCGCAAAACAATCACCAATAAAGAAGAAGAAGAAGAAGAAGAAGAAGGAAAAATGTTTGTGTATATCTATATAACATAGATATATAAGACATAGCACAAAATACAAAGTAATATTTTTCGCGGATGTTCAGTTATGTTATGTGCAGCAATTTCTATGCCTATTTAATATGAAGAGGTTTGCTCAGCACCATGGACAGCAACCAGTGGGATTTCACATTTGACCTGGCACTGTGACTGCACATACTAAGTGGAGGCTCAAGAGGCTGTGAAGCAGGGAAAAGGTTCAGGTGCGTTTAATATGACTGAAAATCTTTGCAGACACCAAATCTGGGGAACAACATAACCATTAAAAAAGTTTAAAATAAAAAATAAAAAAGCTCAAAGTTCTAACATCTGGTCGTGAAGTAAGTAATCCCCAGGTTAAACGAAAGTTAATTAAAATCCATTCAACTGTACTAACATTAAAATGAAAGCCTAATTTAAGCCTTAAATAATAAAAAATAAACATATAAAGGTCCTCATGAGCTAAAGACATGGAAACAAATAAAATATCAGGTAAGACAGTGTTTAGAAATCTGGCGTATTGGATTTGTTCTATAAAATAGATCAGTAATAAAACAGCGAGAAAAATGAAGTAATAAAGATATCAACAACAAAAAAATTAAGGAATCAAGTTAACAGTAAAAATTAAATAAGACTGAAGGAATAAAGTAAATATATACATATATATAGTTTATCCCAAATTACAATGTGGTCAAAAATACAAACGGAAGTTAATACAATCTTAATTCCTTTTTTAAATCAGTTTCCTTAGAGCGTTACTTATGTGAGAGAGCTCTTGCGTTCATGTGCAGTGGCTAAAGAGAAAAAAAAAGCACTGCTATTGTAGACGCTTCTAGAAATTTTTCTGTAGGTGATGCTGGTTGCTATGGTTACTTGTACCAGTGGCACAGACTTGGACTATCAGTGAGGTTGACACTAATAAGTTAACAGTAATGAAGCCGGTTTCGTTAATAACGTTGTCACAGCATCACAACATAAATTATCCTTATTTAGACCTTTTTTTAAGTTAAGCAAGAAGAATCCTCTGTATGTCAGTACAGGGCAGCAGCAGGTGGATTATTGTGTGTGCTTTTGTTCCTGTCAAACAGAGCAACCTGCTCTCCGTGGTCCTGTTTTTGTGGCAAAATCAGCGCACTTACATCCCTGTTTTGATTCAAACCAGCGCTCCATAAATCAATTACATCTCAGCTGATAAGAGAGGAACACAAAGCCCCAACAGCCACCCATCAATCCAGACAGCTTGTATTCACATCGTTTTCAAAGCCCAAGGACCTGGAACAAAGCGAGAAGGCCCATCAATCCCCACAGAGTTGAAGGATAAGTGTTTAGACTTAAACAGAAGCTTCATTAATCGAGTTATACCTGTTGTCTGTTTTCTCTAAGGTGTATTTTATTATAACCCCGCAGACCTACAAATTAATATGTCAGGAAAATATTAAGTAGACTATGGTGAGGTCATATTTATACACATTCAGCAGGATGCATTAAAGGCAGTGTTTTCCTTTGTTCCCTAAACAGTACTTGTGTTTTGCTTTTTTCAATCTAATATTTATGATACTACAGTATGACACATCACAATGAAAACTTGAAATCAAGTAGTACATGTTCAAGGGCTGGATTATACTGTGTTTGCGTCCATATTCATTACATTAATATTAACTTTCTGACAGCTGCCACATGACAGCTGGTAAGTTTATAAGGCTAAATTATTTGTGGAGAAAAATGTGAACATAAACAGCTATGCTAT
Source organism: Rhamphochromis sp. 'chilingali' (assembly GCF_963969265.1). NCBI lineage: Eukaryota > Metazoa > Chordata > Actinopteri > Cichliformes > Cichlidae > Rhamphochromis > Rhamphochromis sp. 'chilingali'. The sequence goes on along the minus strand of NC_137939.1, from coordinate 22,972,766 downwards.
GCAGAGCTGTGCACTGTCCACGCACAGCATTTGCTATTTTTGTTTTGTTTTTGTTTTTGTTTTTATCTCACAAAGTCAGTTACACCCACAGTGCATGTGGTAGTTGGTAAGTGTATGCAGATTTTGCAAAACCTTGTTAAAGCTGCACATGGCATGCAGTGAAAAGAGAACCTCATGCCTGAAGGCCCATTTTTTTCCACTAAATAAAACCCATCTGTCAGCTCTACAACAACAAAAATGCAAATCTGTCAAAATCCTGGAGGAGAGATTGTAAAAATTAATCTCCTCTACAAAAAAAGAAAAAGAAAAAAAAACTTTCAGGGTCTTTTTGTTTAACAGGCTGCAAGGACAGAAGAAAGAAAATTATCTAGGGACAATACGTGTGATGCAAGAAGCAGCTAGACACAAAGACACGGACAGCTGTGGGTTTTTGAATCGAGATAATGAATTTCTTGTTTCTATAGCGTGGTGATTTAGGACAGCAAATAAGAAATTGTAGCAAAAAATCTAAATCAGATTGCTTGACAGCCTGGACATGTCATACTCTAATTTCTTTATGTCTTATTAAATATTTAAATTATGACCCTTAAAAAAAAAAGAGATGCTGACATAACCTTCTTATATAAATTCTATATGTGAGAGCTGTGTCACAATGAATTGATTGAGCAGAAGTCACATCGGTTAAATCAGTGTCAGCACAGTATAACATACTGTCTTTATCAATAAAGAAAATACACTGCAAGAATAAAACAGTGTGTTGATCTATATGTACATATAAAAAAAAAACACCCAGCACGCCCCTGCGGGCGGTTTATCCTTCAAGCTCGGGTCCTCTACCAGAGGCGTGGGAGCTTGAGGGTCCTGCGCAGTATCTTAGCTGTTCCCAGGACTGCGCTCTTCTGGACAGAGATCTCCGATGTTGTTCCCGGGATCTGCTGGAGCCACTCGCCTAGCTTGGGAGTCACCGCACCTAGTGCTCCGATTACCACGGGGACCACCGTCACCTTCACCCTCCACATCCTCTCGAGCTCTTCTCTGAGCCCGTTGGTATTTCTCCAGCTTCTCGTGTTCCTTCTTTTTGATGTTGCTGTCATTCGGAACCGCTACATCGATCACTACGGCCGTCTTCTTCTGTTTGTCTACCACCACTATGTCCGGTTGGTCAGCCACCACCATTTTGTCCGTCTGTATCTGGAAGTCCCACAGGATCTTAGCTCGGTCATTCTCCACCACCCTTGGGGGCATCTCCCATTTTGACCTCGGGACTTCCAGGTTATACTCGGCACAGATGTTCCTGTACACTATGCCGGCCACTTGGTTATGGCGTTCCATGTATGCCTTGCCTGCTAGCATCTTGCACCCTGCTGTTATGTGCTGGATTGTCTCTGGGGCATCTTTACACAGCCTGCACCTGGGGTCTTGCCTGGTGTGATAGACCCCAGCCTCTATGGATCTTGTACTCAGAGCTTGTTCTTGTGCTGCCATGATTAGTGCCTCTGTGCTGTCTTTCAGTCCAGCTTTGTCCAGCCACTGGTAGGATTTCTGGATATCAGCCACCTCCTCTATCTGCCGGTGGTACATACTGTGCAAGGGCCTGTCCTTCCATGATGGTTCCTCGTCTCCCTCCTCTTTCTTGGGTTTCTGCTGCCTGAGGTATTCACTGAGCACTCGGTCAGTTGGGGCCATCTTCCCAATGTATTCTTGGATGTTCGTTGTCTCATCCTGGACTGTGGTGCTGACACTCACCAGTCCCCGGCCCCCTTCCTTCCGCTTAGCGTACAGCCTCAGGGTGCTGGACTTGGGGTGAAACCCTCCATGCATGGTAAGGAGCTTTCTTGTCTTTATGTCAGTGGCTTCTATCTCCTCCTTTGGCCAACTTATTATACCAGCTGGGTACCTGTTCACGGGCAGGGCGTACGTGTTGATGGCCCGGATCTTGTTCTTACCGTTCAGCTGACTCCTCAGGACTTGCCTGACCCTCTGCAGGTACTTGGTGGTTGCAGCCTTTCTAGCGGCCTCTTCATGGTTCCCATTTGCCTGCGGGATCCCCAGGTACTTGTAACTGTCCTCTATGTCTGCAATGTTGCCTTCTGGTAGTTCAATCCCCTCACTTCTGACTACCTTCCCTCTCTTTGTTGCCATCCGACTACACTTCTCCAGTCCGAACGACATTCCAATGTCATTGCTGTATAGCCTGGTAGTGTGGATCAGTGAATCGATGTCTCGTTCACTCTTGGCATACAGTTTGATGTCATCCATGTACAGGAGGTGGCTGACAACTGCTCCGTTCCGTAGTTGGTATCCGTAGCGAGTCTTGTTAATGATCTCACTGAGGGGGTTCAGGCCTATGCAGAACAGCAGTGGGGACAGAGCATCTCCTTGGTAGATCCCGCACTTGATGGTGACTTGTGCTATGGGCTTGGAGTTGGCCTCTAGTGTTGTACGCCACATCCCCATTGAGTTCCTGATGAAGGCTCTTAGGGTTCTGTTGATCTTGTACAATTCTAAGCATTCCAGTATCCAGCTGTGGGGCATTGAGTCATAGGCCTTCTTGTAATCAATCCAGGCAGTGCACAGGTTGGTCAGTCTGGTCTTGCAGTCTCGGCTGACTGTTCTGTCTACCAGTAGCTGGTGTTTTGCGCCTCTGGTATTCTTGCCAATCCCTTTCTGTGCCCCACTCATGTATTGACCCATGTACCTGTTCATCTTAGCCGATATGATGCCTGACAGGAGCTTCCATGTAGTACTGAGGCAGGTTATTGGTCGGTAGTTGGATGGGACCGGTCCCTTCTTGGGGTCCTTGGGGATCAGGACCGTCCGACCTTCGGTTAGCCATTCCGGGTGTCTCTCGTTAACTAGCAGCTGGTTTATTTGTGCTGCCAGACACTCGTGGAGTGCAGTCAGCTTCTTCAGCCAGTAGGCGTTGTAACGTCGGGTTGCGTTTAGTGGTTGAGAGGAGGCGACAAAACACTTAGCAGGGTAGCCAAAAGAGTACACACTCACGCTGGCGTTGGGAATTCCACAGTGTGTTCTTTAATATACCTTCTCTTCATCAACCATATAAGCCCGGTTGAACGGCTGCGGCTTAACAAACATAGCGCACAGTGTTCGTACAACCCATAACGTTGCAAACAAAGGTGTCTGGAGAGGTAAAACATGAAATACGTCCCTCCTCATACACTAGCGTGCAAGCACATGTCCACACAATCACAGAGAGAGAGACCAGTGGCACAAACTGATGACACCATCAACCCTCGACTTGGGTGTCTTAAAGGGACACCACACCATAGTGGCTGTTACAGCGTGAACGATGTCGGGCCCTGGTGCTGCCCAGCTCTTCATACTGGAGACCCTTTCTTGGATATCTGCCACTGTGATGGTTACTGGACCCTGTTCAGGGAGGTCGCTATGGTCTGCCCTCAGATCCACTAGCCACTGAGCATTGCCGTTATGGGTTGTGTCCTTCTCCCATATGCTCTTCCAGTATTGCTCCGTCTCCAGCCTTGGTGGTGCTGTTCTCTTATTGTTCCCTTGCCACTGAGAGTACACCTTTGCTGGTTCTGTGGAGAACAGCTGGTTTATTCTCCTGCCTTCTATCTCTCTGGTGTACCTCCTCAAGCGGCTGGCCAAGGCTATATATATGTATGTGTATATATATATATATATATATATATATATATATATATATATATATATATATATATATATATAAACACCCGGCACGCCCCTGCGGGCGGTTTATCCTTCAAGCTCGGGTCCTCTACCAGAGGCCTGGGAGCTTGAGTGTCCTGCGCAGTATCTTAGCTGTTCCCAGGACTGCGCTCTTCTGGACAGAGATCTCCGATGTTATTCCCGGGATCTGCTGGAGCCACTCGCCTAGCTTGGGAGTCACCGCACCTAGTGCTCCGATTACCACGGGGACCACCGTTACCTTCACCCTCCACATCCTCTCGAGCTCTTCTCTGAGCCCTTGGTATTTCTCCAGCTTCTCGTGTTCCTTCTTCCTGATATTGCTGTCATTCGGAACCGCTACATCGATCACTACGGCCGTCTTCTCATGTTTGTCTACCACCACTATGTCCGGTTGGTTAGCCACCACCATTTTGTCCGTCTGTATCTGGAAGTCCCACAGGATCTTAGCTCGGTCATTCTCCACCACCCTTGGGGGCATCTCCCATTTTGACCTCGGGACTTCCAGATTATACTCGGCACAGATGTTCCTGTACACTATGCCGGCCACTTGGTTATGTATGCCTTGCCTGCTAGCATCTTGCACCCTGCTGTTATGTGCTGGATCGTCTCTGGGGCATCTTTACACAGCCTGCACCTACATATATATATATATATATATATATATATATTATATATATATATATATATATATATATAGTAGTGTAAGTCTATATTAAAGTTTTTATTGCAACAGCAGGGCCAAAATAGACACACATAGCCCAGGTATGGAAATAATCTGCAGAGTGATCTGAAATTAAATTCTTCAACACTTGCTGAAAACTTGACTGAAAGAATTTTATCACAGGATAACAATCAAAATATAAGCTTTTATTCAGGGTACTCTGCACACATATTTACAAAATGTTACGGGAGCTGCTTTCTTCCTGGAGGTAAGCTGAATCTCCTAAAAATACTTGCACTCCACAAAGTGACACAAGACCAGCATTAAAAATATTTGACCTTTATCTCAAGAGAGGAACACAGCCGGTAAGAAGGCAATAGTACGGATTATCCCCCTGGATATGTCTCTAATTTACAGTTATAACAACTGCTGGGGTGTAGCAGACACACAGGCCTGTCATCTTTGTGCTGTACACAAGGGAGACCAAGGGTTAAATGCATAACACAGACTATTTGATCATACCTGATTTCATCAGTTCTCTTACTTAATTAATTCCAAAGGGAAATTGCACATGAAGTCACAGTCTATGCAGCTCTCCAAGAATAGTTTTGAATGTTCATCCTTCAGTCTGTGACTTCTGTCTGATATGAGAATTGATCTTTTTTGGCAGCTCTCTTTTTTCCTGTTCTTACTCTTCGCTTAAAATGAATAACTTTTCTTTCCTCCGTGTGCTTTATCAGCAATTAAACCATTTTTGTGAATTCTGTACCGCAGGTGTAAATGCATACTATTGATTCCCATTTTCCCAGTTCCCTGAAATAAAAGCACCCAGATATGATGAGACTGAAAAAAAAATATGACTCATGGTAATACCTCTGCAAGGCTTTCCCTGTTAAACAGCTGAGGGAGATATGGATTCTCTTTTTCCACAGAGTCAGGCACCAAGAACTAAAGATGTTCAATAAAGGTTGAGCTAAATCTTCATTTCCTTTGTGAAAACCTAAAAGGCATCAAACATTTGTATTACTCTTGATGGACACTTTATAAAGTGTGCCCTTTGACACTTGAAGCACAGAGTTCTTAAATGGCCAGCGAAAGCATATTTTGCACGTAATTAGGATTTTGATTTATTCTGATAATATGCAGTCGATACATTTTAACACACAAAGTCTGCACATCATTTGGTGACCACATTTAATGTCAGAATTATTATAACAGCAAGGTCATTATTAAAGTTAATGCACTCAAACTTAATCTTTCAGTGCTCCATTAACATGTGTAGAATACAGTGCATAAATGAGTATGTAAATGCTAAATATAATTATATTTAGATGCCATAAATAAATTAAATACTACATTTTAAAATGCTGGGACTGGGTTTTTATCAGAGATACAGGGTTTGTGCATAAAGGCACACATTTTTCAACATTTACATTATTTGTATGAGGAAGGAAAGGAAACAGAAACAGCTGTGTATTAATGATATCAACTTGTCCATAAGGCACATTATCTTCTCCTCATTGTAAGACTTATAATGCCTGGCTAACCATAGTAAAGTCAACAACTGGCAATTAAAATAAATACATACACCATGATTGTGCCCATTTGAAACTTTAATTGCTGTAAACCATCCACACAAACGTCATAGAGCCACTAGGTCCTTATTAGTAGGTTTTCAGATGGGTTTTCAGAAGTGACTGTGTGCATTTGTCCTATGCTTTAAGATGTAAGATCATTAAATAGCCACTGGTGAACAAACTATGAGCCATGCAGGGATCAAGAGAAACACATAAATGTCAGTGGTCTGGCAGCCGGGCCATGAGCTGTGTGCCTGCTTATGTTGGACATGTTGGATTACCTTGGGAGAGTTTAAGTCTGTCTTAAAGGAACGAGAGAACAGCTCTTTTACTCAGTGTGATTGTTTTTAATGTACTCTTAATTTGATCTGTAATTGTATATTTTACACATGTTTGTATGGGATATTGTATTTGTTTTAAATGTTATATACCTATGTGGTATGTGACTTTTGTTGCTATGATGCCAGGTCTCTCTTGGAAATGAGATTTTTAATCTCAATGAGATTTTTTACCTGAATAAATAAAGGATTAATAAAAAAAAAAAAAAGGGGGAGCAAATTAGCTAAAAGAAGTTTCTATGCAAACTTTGCTCCACTCTACTTTCCACCAGGTTTCATGAATTTCAGCTTCATTTTGCATAATCTTGCTGAAAAACAGACATGTCAGGACTAATTATGTACCTCCAGCTGCTAAGCACCTGAATTACTACCTAAAGTTACCAAACAGGAGTATTGCAACACAAAAAAAGAAGAACTTGCAGATCGATCACAAATGGAAATATGACCATATATACTACTGGTAAAAGTGCTGTTGCCCAAGAAAATCTGTGTACTTACTGTGAAAAGAAAGTCTTGCATGCATGCCTTTATGTTTCTGGATGGCAGTGCAACAGATTTATTGAATTTGTGTTTTTTGTGGGGGTTTTTTTTAATCATTTCTAGTTAAGTAAATTAGTTTAAAATTGGCTTAAACATATGGTGCTTTTTGCAGAAGTAGCCACAAATGTTCAGCCGGTCCAGGTGTCTTCTTGTTCTGTTGCAGATGATCCTTAATTCCAACCACCAGCCTGTTGCCGGAAGCTCATAGTCAGAAGGGGTGGCAAGGGTTAGGCATTATATTACTATCAAATCTCTGACAAACACAGCTAGATGGGCTTACATGCTTTTTCTAATCTCTGTGTAGAGCTTCTCATCTGTACTGAACTTGCTGGGGGGGGAAAGGCGACAGAGAATCTGTTTTATGAGGCAGAGGTACTAAATAGCAACAGCAAATACTGGATGCCTGCAGAGCCCTCTGGTTTCCACAGTAACTGAGACCAAAAATAGTAACCCACACCAGCGGCTATTCAACACTGAATCCCCTGTGATAACACATGATTCTATTTATACCTTCTAATGCTGAAATACTGGCGTCTCGTATAAATAACTCTGTCCAATTACTGTCAAAAAATGATATAATGGTCCAATTATATGTTATCACCTCTTAATCCTTGTTTATGCTGCAGGTTCTTATTGTATGAAACCTAAATGCAAGTTATTAGACCGTTATGCTGAAGATATTGCACGAAAGAAAATACACAATCACATAACTTGTCAGTGTGCATTTTCTGGCATCAATTAAATAACTAGTTAGTAGACAAAAAATGTCATGATCTAATTGATAATGTCATTTTTTTAAGCTGAAATAATAAAACAAAGTTGCACTGTTTAATAACTAGTAAAAGATTAACTTGGGATTTTAGGCTGTTGGTCAGACAAATAGTAATAGTAGTAAGTGATATCATCTCACCATAAGAAGGTTCCCAGTTTTCAAACTTCCTGGTTTGCTGGGGGATTTTTGAGTGGGTTCTCATGCCTGCAAGGGTTTCCTCCTACGGTCCAAAGACATGCTTGTTGTTATGTTAATTGGTGGTTCTAAATTGGCTGAACTGTTGTGTGAGTGTGTGTGTGGTTGTCTGGCTTGTTGTGTGATATACTGCCCCCCTGCCCCAATGACAACAGGAAAAGTGTGCATCCTTATAGACAGAATAACTCCCTCCTGACCCAGAAGTAGATGGCTTTGTGAGTGAGTAGGAAATTGAAAGATTGCCTTTTTTGTTGCTATTGCTCAAAAATATATATAATAATCAAGATTGCAAATAACTGCTCATTTTAAGCAAACCTTCACATTTATAAAAGTTGCCAGATCACTATTGTTGGATTTTTGACCTTCCTTTAATATCTGAGACATTCAGCTACCAGACAGGAGGGGCATTAGATTCACATGTCATCTACAAATTAAATGAGATAAATTAGTAAGACACATTTTAGGTTTATTGGTCTGGTTAGTTTTCCTATTTTTATATCGTTTTTCTTTATGTAGAGCTGTTTCTTTTTTCTTTTTCATTAATGCGTTAATCAGTCCTCATCTCTCATTCCTGCCCTGGTGCTTCGTTATTATATAACAGTAAAGTGAAAGTTTTTTCTGCATTTAAGATATGCTATCTGACTCAGCTGGTTTGCGGGTTTTAACACCGCCAACCAGCTCAGTAAGCTGATGTCTTCGGGGTGTATCGGAAAAGCGCGTTGCTAATGAGTATATTTAAAAACCCAAACGATTGCAAATAACACCAAAATGGAGTTAGATTTATATGATAACAATTACTAAGAGAGGGTTTTTAGCAATGCATAGCTTCCAGAATTAATAAATATAAAATATAGGTGGATTAAAGTGCTAGTAAACGTAGTTAAGTCACGTGGTTGATTTTTAAATGAAGCTCCTGAAAGCAGCACTAGGACTGCAGCCGCCAGCGAAGCCGCTATCTGATGATGGTAGACCTGAAAGACGGATGGTCAGGGCCGTCCTCGTCTAACCTGAACATGCAAGTGTAGCTTCATTCAGCAACGGTTGCAGCGCTAAACCAGGCTACTCGACAATTTAGCCTTAGCTAGTCGCATTTTTTTTTTTAAATTAAAGCATGGAGGACGATTGTGTTTGTGAGTACGACTCCACCTGGGACACAGAGAGTGATGGAGACGACCCGGCCGGAGAGAGCCAAACCCGTCGGTCAAATCAAGACAAAAACAAATCGAGCTGGGCTTTAGTACGTGCTTTTATTATTACTCAGCCAGAGGACAAAGGACAAAAAAACCCTACTGTACCTTAGTGTAGCTCGTTTCTTTTACATGCAATGCTACGTTTTCTGTTGCCTGTTGTGGAAAGCTAACGTTAGCTTTACGCATCACTGCTGCGACTTTGCTAACTAGCCTAGCTTGCTGCTAGTTTACTTTTTAGTTGAAAATCGTCTTCAATGTTTACTCTGGCCTGCTCACAGTTAGCAGTAGTCTGTGAGTCATAGTTAGAATGGAGGAGGAATTAATTAACATCTAGACTTAATTCATTGCAACAGTGGGAATTTTATTAACCCGACCTTATATGGCAACTCCTATGACGTTATCAGGAACAGCATAGGTCGTGACACAATTATTAATGACCCCTTGATTTGTAGTATATCAGTTCAGGTTGTTTATACTTTTAATGCAATACAATGCAAGACCTGTATTTAATTTATGTGAGACGCCTGATGCATATCAATGTTTTTTATTATGTATGCTTAATATTTGCAGTGGCACCACACGCCCAGAAACATGAGAGCAGCAAAGGACATGCAAAACTACAGGAGAGGATACCCCGTAAGTTACACCTCAGCTCATCTCTTAAACAAAAAAACAAAAAAATCGTGCTCATAGCTGAAAGATGTTAAAGTCTCCTTTATTCTGTTTGGACAGAATCTTGCAGACGAGGAGTGCTCAGAGGACAAAATGAACAATCTGCAGTTTTATCTCAATAAGTTTCCCTCTGCTCCTGATGGTAAAATACTCATATGTTTGCATATAATATAATATTTGCTGTATGCGTGAAAGTCGTGCTTGTGGTGATGATACCAATATTTTGTCTCATTTGTCGCAGATATCTACATTGAATCCTTTCTTAAAGAATGGAAAAACGACTACAAACGGCTGGAGAGAGTTCACTCGTACATCCAGTGGTATGTACTGTTTGACACTTTGAACTTTGTACTTTAGCCATATCCAGCCTAACGGCAACAGAACTGACCACAGCTTACTTTTGCCATCTTGATGAACTTGTAGTCTGAAGCCTGTTACGCATGCACACAAACACATTCACTCGTTTCTCATTTTGTACTTCCTTCATTCCTTGCTTCCCCTCCTCGCAAACAGGAAGAGACATTATTAATTCTCAGTAGGGTTGATTAAATAGGACATGAGCCACACTTGCATTATTTTCTGTTATTGCCCAACTTCTGCTTTATTTTATGATGTCAGATGTAACTGTCTTTTTTTTTTTCTTTTTTTTTTAAATTTTCACTAAAGCTGGTTACACAGTCTACTGTATTTAAGTAACTAACACTACTCATGAATACTGATTGGACTAGTTGTTTGTAGCATCCTTCCATCTGTGCTGTGCAAAAGTCCTAAGCCACCTGTCATTTCTTTATATTTTGCTTTTAAGGAGACATAGTTAGAGCAGGACATCTATTAATGAGAAGGCTGGTAGTTTGATCCCTGGGTGCTCCAGTCTGCATGGTGAATATCCTTGGCTGGATACTAATCTCCTAGCATCTATCAGAGTTTGAATGTTAGATAAAAAGTACTTAAGCATAGAAAAAGTGTTTGTGCAAAGGAGACATTTTGTATAAAGCACTCTGAGTGCTCCGGTAGAGTAGAAATAATATAAGAATCAGTCTATTTGTTAAGCCTAAAAAAGCATCTACTTCAAGCGGTGATCTACTGCTGTCTACACATAGCAGACAACTCAGCAAAGAACCAATTTTGAATTGTATCTGTAAGCACTTTAGTCCTCACAGCCTGTCACAAAAACAGATTTTTTTCCTATTTCTTTTGTTGAATCTAGTGGAAAAGCCAAAAATAACAATTCGAAAGGCATAAAACTGTATTTTTGCAACGAACAAAGAGAGCTATTAGCCAGAAGCCTGGCATATCTTCAGTGTGTGTGTTAAGGAGACAGACTCGATGGTGAGTGTCTACAAAATACAGTGGAGGCTGTGTCATGGTTTGGGGCTGTCTTTTAGTCAGTGCTGTTAGCAATGATTTTAAAATTGATAGGTGGATGATTGCAGAAAAGTACCCTCAGATTTTGATCCACCATAAACTACCATCTGGAAAGAGTCTTATAAGCAACGCTTTCATTTGGCACCATGATCCCAAACTCAGTGCAAATGCACTAAAGGCGTACCTGGATAGGAATTGTAGTGGAGAACTATCAGTCATGTTTTGGCCTTCCCACAGGCTGGACATCATTGAAGCAGTGCAAGATCATCTTTACAGAAAACTGAACAGGCAAGAAAGAAGCCTGGAAAACAATTCCTGAAGACTACTTAAATAAATTACAAGAAAGTTTGTTTATATACCAGATGCTGACTGTCAAAAAACTCAGTTTTTGCTTTTTATATACTGATTTTCCATGCATGTTTGCACATTTCAGTAAATCGCTAACACCTATTTTCCTAGCAAAATATAAAGAAATAAGGGCTGACTCGAGACTTTTGCAAAGTACTGTATATTCCAGCTGCGTGCCTAGGACACACCTGTACAACCTCAGTTATAGCTACATCGATACGCCTCTGTTCTCCTGACACGTTTTAGGATTTGAGATATTTTTGAGCATGGAGTACTGAGATCGATTTCCAGATCACAGGCAGGAGGATTGAGGAGACGGAGAAATGAGAGAAGCCTACGCTCTACATGTGCACAAGATGTCAAGTAGCAAATGCTTTTCCACATCCATAGTACATACCAGAAATAGATGGAGTGTTCACAGTGGGAAAAGAATTGTTACATATACCCTTTCCTTTCGTGGCACGTTAATAGTTTTTACATTTGTTACTGTAAACTGCCAAAAAATAAACGTTAATACACTGAAGGATGTCACGTTTGTTTACACAGTGGTGTTTTGTTTAAAAATGTTTTTAAGAACGAGGCAATTTATGAAATTATAGGATATACATGTTCTTTTAAAGTATTGGATGAAGGCACTAGAATATATTATATTTGGGTCATAAACTGTTCGCAGGGACATCTGGCGTCAGCACCACTGAATTAAAGTGTCGTGTCATTAGAAGTTAATTGGTCTTCTGTTGTTTCTCTCTTGAACTGTCTGCTGTTGCAAGGCTGTTTCCACTGCGAGAACCAGGGGTTAATTACATGGCTTCAGAACTTACCAAGAAGGAAATTGAGGTAAGTGTAAAATGGAAAGCGCTCTCACCAAACAGTAGCAGAGTTGGTCAACAGTGACTTTCTATCACAACACAAAGCAACTGAAAAAGAATTAAGGTTAATGCCATAAAGTTGTCAGAGTCCAAAGTCGGAATGAAATGAAGTCTATTGAATCTGGACTGGAACTGCCAGGTTAAATCAACCAAAAGACTGCTATAGTTTTCCTAAAATTACTGTCTTGGTCAGGTACTCTGACTTCCTCACACAGTCCAAAGACATGCAGTTAGGTGGGTTACGTTAACTGGCGATCCTAAACTGACCGTCGGTGTAACTGTGAGCATAATTAGTTGTCTCTCTGTTAGCCCTGCGACAGACTGGCGACCTGTCCAGAGTGTACCCCGCCTCTCGTTCCAGCCCCCCAACCCACTTTGTTTGACCATTAACTGTGAAACAAAGTCAGTTTGTTGGACAGGTTAAATTTCTTATGTTTTCCATAATAAGTTCATCACATAGTAATGTTGGCTGTTTGTTTGGTAACTATTCCTAAAAAAATGTAGCATGAGAACTGTCAGTGTCTACAATATGGCTGCAGGTTGATGCATTGGTTTTATCACTTGGCTACAGGTCTGTTGGTGTCTCCACAGCCAAATTTATTTAATTCTTTTACATTGTAAGGAAACAAAAGAGCAAATGCAGTGGCTATATGCATGTCACTAGGCAAGTTCTACGATTCTTTCAACAGCATGTTGAAAAAGGAAACAAAATATGTGATGTAACCTCTTTGCAGCATTGTGGCTTTCCTGCCTCTAGGAGCGCCCAATAAAAGGTTACCGTAGAGGTCAAAAGGTCAAATAAGATGCATCACTGAAAATTTGACAATTTCATTTCATATTTGATACAGTTCTAGCCAGTAAATCTCTTTTCCTTTTTCTTTTTTTTTTTTTTTTTTTTTTCTTTTTAAATGTGCTGTAAATTCTCACCAGGCCTTCAAGAAGAATGAAGATGCCAAAAGGCGACTAGTCGAGTCCTATGAACTCATGTTGGGTTTTTATGGAATCCGTTTGGTTAACAAAGAGACGGGTGAAGTGAAACGTGCAGAAAATTGGAAGGAGCGCTTTGGAAATCTGGAGCGGTAAGTATTATTATTCTCATGTCAGTAATTTCCCGCATATGTAGTAGTTGTTTTTGTGATTACAGCTTCAACTGCCTTGTCCTTTGCAGGAATATGCACAACAACCTGCGGATAACTCGCATATTGAAAAGCCTCGGGGAGTTGGGCTTTGAGCACTATCAGGCTCCTCTGGTGCGCTTCTTCCTGGAGGAGACTCTGGTCAAAAAGACTCTGAGCAGTGTTAAACGGAGCGTGCTCGACTACTTTCTGTTTGCTGTGCTGGACAAGCATAAACGTCAGGAGCTTGTGCGCTTTGCTTACCTTCACTTTGAGCCAAAGGATAAGTTTGTGTGGTGTCCCAGAAAGGTTCAGAAGCTATTCAGAAAGGCAGAGAAGAGACCTGACACTATAGGGAATGGTGATGGAAAGGAGGAAGTCTTTTCACGTGTTAAAGGCAAAGATGGAGAAGCAGCCCTGCAACAGAAGGAAGATGGACTGGATAGTGTTGCAAAGGCTCAGAAAGGAACTGTTAAAACTGCAGTTAAGGACAAAAGCAAACCATCCGAGGCATCCCCTGAGCCTAAACCAGAGTCTGAAGTAATCGAAAATGGAACTGTGGAGACTGAGTGTAATAATGAAATTTTGGGTAATGGAAATGACTCTTCAGATGACGTTAATGAAATGGAACATTCGCCCAGTAACGACACTGTGACAGGGAAAAGCGAGTCCTGTGCAGACAGTGAGCTGAAATCTACAAGTAACTCAAATGACCAGGATGGAGACATCAATATGCAAACGGAAGAGGATGTAGAACCCGAAAAACCACCGAAGAAGAAAAGAGAAGATAACAAGGTGCTGCCAAGCAATGGCCTGGCTGGGGGCTTAGCCGGTGGGCAGATAGAGGAAAAAGCTGTTCCTAGTAAAGCCACTGGTCAAACGAGCCCGTCAGTGCAAACTCCTCATAAGACTTCAAAACACCCGCCCTCTCTGTCTTCAGAAAGGGAGGAAAAAATCCCTAGGACTGATTTTAATCAAGTGTCACATAAAAAAGAAGCAGACGAAACGTTGCAGGACAGTATGTCTGCAACAAACGGGTCACTGATGAAAACCGACAACGGTGTGGATGAACAGACAAATGGGAAGGAACCCGAGGATATTGACATGGAATCGAACCCCACGAGCTCAGACCAGAATGTGGGGAACTCATTAATGAACTGATTCATATTAAATTAAATGGAAAAAATGTAATATAGGGACAAAGTATGGCTTAAAATCTTTCTAGGCCTTATTTCTACTATATTTAATGTTAAGATGTTAACTTTGAAGGACTATACAGCTATCAGCCACAACATTAAAACCACTTTGAGGTTGAAGTAAATAGCACTGATCTTACAGTTTCTGCGGCGAAACATTACGTCCTGGCTTTTATATATTTTGATACATATCACCTACCTAAACATTGTTATAGAACACGTACATGCCTAGTTGATGTACTTCCTCACCCAGCAGGATACGTGACCCAACACACCACAAAAACTGCTCAGGAAAAATGACAAATCACCCATAGTGTTGACCCAATCAACACCAATGTCCCCAGAACCCAATCCAACATGCCAGACGGAGCCCAGACTATGAAGGACCCAACTCTCAATGATCAGGACCCAAACTTCTTTATGTCAGACACCACCAGACTGTGTCCATGCTTTGGATGAGGTTGGTCAGAGCTGTTTGGTGGAATGAGGAGGACCTGCACAGTGTTATGTAGTTAGTTGTAATGTTGTGGCTGATGGGTATATGAATTGATTAATTTGTTAAATGTGGGACCGGATTCGACTCTTATTTCTACATGGCCATCAGACAATATTAAAGGATAAACACGACGTATTGTATATTTTTGACTTTTAAACCAATCCCAAAAAAAAGGACCAAAGCGTCACCAAAGTGTGTGATTAGTTAAGCCTCAGTCACACAGGCCTAGAGACCGATTGGCAACTGCCTGGCAACCAGTGGTTTCTATAGGAAAATTAGTATTGCTTGACCAGTTGCAAGCAGTTGCTGTGAAATTGTTAATGAAAGGCCCACTTTCATGAACAAGGGGGACCTCGAGACCCCCTCTGGTAACCAACGGGTAAATGTGCAACAAGTTGATGGGTGGTTGCAGGAGGTTGCTTGCTGTTGCTCAAGGAAGCTGGTGGCAGAGAGATGTACAGTGCTGCACCAAAGGTTTGTGTGCGGGTGCTTTGGTCACTAGCAGGTTGCTGCAGTCGCTAGTAGTTTGCATGGATGACGCTGGCTTGCAACGCAAAATATAGAACATTCGCCTTTAAAGTAACAGTTGTGCCTTTTGATGCTCAAACCAACAAGATGCAACTTTTACTTTGATACAAACCTTCTCAGTTTCTGGTGTGCTAGCACCCAAAGCAATCACAAGGAGTTCTTTGATGCCACCACGCTCTTTACAACCAATTTCACACAGCAACAGTCAGCAGCTGTTCACCAACCAGTCAGGTAATATATATTTTTCCCTAGAGATCAGGCTGGTCGCCAACTGGTCTCTAGGCCTGTGTGACTGAGGTCTTAGACTCTGAGTAATTTATATACTCTGAGTATACTGTATGTTATGTACAGTAGCAGGAGAGTGTCTGGGAGATTGAAATGGTGGGTCACTGATGCATTTTCAGTAGTTTTAGAATGACAGTGGAGCTCTCTGGCACCTAGAGCCTGACTGCAATATGCAAGTTGGATAAATCTACTGCTATTTTTGGTCTTCTGCTTTTTGTCAACAGTAAAAATATAGAATATGGCCTGTCTTATCCTTTAAAGTCGTTATGACTAAGACTGTCAGCAGCAGATACTTAATAATTTTGCAGAATTCATAAAGTACTATTATTACTGAATATCAATGAAATGAAGTTTTCAGCGTTTTTAACACCTTAATACTTTGAATTTTGAACATTTTTTTTGCACTGAGAAATAATGAATTTGAAGAGCTTTTTTCCCCTCTTTGAGGTGTGTGTGTGTGTGTGTGTGTGTGTGTGTGTGTGTGTGTGTGTGTGTGTGTGTGTGTGTGTGCGTGTGCGTGCGTGCGTGCGAGAGAGAGATTCTTGTGTTTCTGCTGGATCCTGCTGTTAAAATGGAATTAATACTCGGTATCATTTAAGTTATATTTCAGTAGTGTTGCACAGTCTGTATGTCTCCATGCGGATTTGGGAGGTAGACTTTTGAACAACTGAAATCCTTGCCAAAAATGTGATAAGACTGGTTGATTGTACAATGTGTAATTCTTTGTGGCAGAATTGATAAAGCTTTGGATATAATTTAAAGTCTGCTGTATGTTAATTTGAAATGGGTACAGTCTGTGAACTTACAAGCCAGGGTGATTATATCGATGCATCTTTTTATATTTGCACTTAATTTCCACTGTTATTGTTCAAGTTACTGTATTTGCAAAATGAAATGGTTATGACTTTATATATTCCTTTTTTTTCCCTCCTGACTTACCTGGCTGTTAATGAAGCAGAATAAAGCTGTACTATTTTCTGATAATTTTTTTTGAAATGCATTTCTGATGTCGGAGTCCAGATTTTGTGTTAAAATTGCATTTCTTAAGAACACACCGAGATGGCAGACAGCATTTGCGCCAATTCCCAAGACCCTTGCTTTTTCTGTGAAACTGTTATGTCGACTGAAATATGAGTTGTTTTTAGTATACAAATTTGGCTGTGTGAAAAGATGTGACTCAAAGCAGCGACAAGAAGAAAAAGGATGGATATTGATGCACAACAACTTGTTCAGGACTCAGGAGCAGTGTGGAGTCGAGGGCGTAAGGGAGAGCTAGAGGTACACACTGCTGGAGTTTCAGCATTGTTTTTATGCCCACCCTCAGTCGTTACATATACCCTTCCCCTCTTTGGAATATTAGACATACCTCAATGCAATATTTTACATTTAAATTACACAAAACTTGCAATGTGTCACTAATTTTGTGCTGCTTTAGCTCATCCAGCTGATGGTGTCGGTCCATAATTTACAACAGTCACTACTTCTCTTATGCTACAGGTCAAATCTTTTAGAGAAGGTCACACACAGCGATCGCCAAACAGTTATTCAACCAAATTGCTCTCAAGGTCACATTTTATGATAACCTGTCAAATCTTGGCTGGTTGTGAGTGTTAGCTACTATGTCACTGATGAGATATGATGATGTTCTTTATCTGAAGTGGGGCTGAAACGCCTAATGGCTTAAATGGTTAAATACCAAATATTTACTTGTTCAAGCAACTGAATTCTGAGGATTTAATGCTCTTTCTAAACTGTTGGTCGATGATCATTTGAGTGTCTTTGGGTCTTAACAACATTTACACAACCTTCATTTTAAATAGGTTGTTCATTCTTATTTTTCTGTGCATTTCCTGATGATCTATATAGCAAAGTGTCCATAGCTTGCGAGAATGTAGTTTATATCCATCGAACTGTTCTCTGCTTCAACAAGTGGTTAACGTGAATAGCTCAACCATGGATGTGCTTTGTTGTGCCCCTGTAAACTGTAATGGCTCAGTCACACTAGAGTAAAAATAGGACAACGGCCTTCTTGCAAATAGTTAAACTGGTTGTCCAGTGACTTCACCGATTTTGCATTTGGCAACTGATTTCAAGTAGTTGTGACAGCCTGCTGGCTAGCTTGCCTGCTGGGCTCCATCCATTGACTCATTTGGTTGTTAACTGGTTGTATTTGAGTACACTTCTATAGAAGAGCAAGGTTGCCTAGTGCTTACATCATTTTGCCTTAAATCGCCATCCTGCAGCCACTATGTCATTGTGAGGTTATGGCTGAACTCTGAAAGTAGCTGATGTTAGTTTCTGTGAATGTAGACCACAATATTGCCATTTCTCCAGCTCATCACAGTTAATTGCTGTATTATCACAGATAATAATACTTTTTTTCTTCATTTGTCTAAAGAAAAACTCCAGGGAAGCTTTGTTAAGACAAGTAACTCAAGTTGACTTCATTCAGTCGCAGACTGATAGACTGATTCCAACTTAGTGCCATTTTATCACCATGTTGCTGCATTGTTCATGCCACGGTCTTCAACCACTGTTGTCCTTCCAGCTACAGTCACACTAGACAAAACAGTGGTTGGAGACCACTGCCTGACCAAAAATATTGCACCTATGTGCAATCAGCTTGCAGTCTCCTGCCTCTGAAATGACCCTGATCACATGATCTCAGAAACCTGTGGAGGATGGATGGATGAATGCAAAAATACACTGGTGTTTGTCAATGCAGGGATCTAAAGCTCATAAGGAGAATCTTAAGGTGGACTCTGAATTAATAGAGAGGCAGTAAAAATGAATTAGCAATGATGTGACATGTGAGTACTTAGAAGATTTGGTTAGAAGCCTCGCAGGGGCATTCTGAAAAACCTGCAAATGTTTTGTTCACTTCACAACCTCCAAAGAAGTTTTCTTAATTGCACAATGACTTAAAAATAAAACCCAGAGATGAAATAAAGGGAAGTAATAAAAGTAAGAGCAAACCAGAGATTAGAATGAGAACATCCAGAGGGAAAGCAGAGTCAAAACTTATCCCCAATGTTCTTGATAGAAGATTTAGCAAAAGTAGCAAGGGCATCTAGAGTTTCTGTTACCATCAGCGCAAACGAGGATTTCTGTTTTCATTAAGATGGAGAAAATTGTTAGCCATCCAACTTTTGGTAGCACTTCATAATCATGTTAAACTATTAAGCATCATTAAGGTATTAGTAAGTATTTGTATAGCAATACTCCTCCGTAGTATGCCACTTCTACATACAGATACTATTATTATGATGATGATTATGATTATTACTAGCAGTGATAGCTGTACATGGAGTAACAGATGAATGTCTGTATTTATGAATAACATACTGAGGAGTAATGGTATATAAATGATGAATTAAGTACTTGCACCTTACTGATGCTTAGTGTGACATAAAGTGATACCCAAGTTTCAATAGTCTAAGCACCTGTGCAATATCTGTAGTAGGACTTAATAGCTCTATCGATCGATCGATCGATCGATCGATCGATCGATCGTGTGGTATTGATAAGAAATGTCCTTAAAATGTTCAAAATGTGCTACAGAAGATATAACAGAAATGTTAAAGGCCCCAAAACAAAACCATGTGGCAATTTTTGTCAAATTGATGAGAATCACTCCAAAGCAGACCCCAATACACCCACCCAGTATCTCAACCTATCAACCATAGCTTGGTCACTCACTGGTGACACGTTTCAGTGGAATAAGCTCTAAAAGCCAGACTGAAATTTATCAAGAATCCTGTATTTGTATCAAACAGCTGTTCTCTCAGATGCTGAGGGTGAAGACTCAACCAGCTGTTAACTATTCTATTCGACTCCTAAAAAGACAAGAATCTAAAAAGAAACTAAAAACTCATGGAAAACGTTTGGATACATCAGGAGAGCAGCAGAGCTTTCCCCGTTTACTTCTGGATAATCAGGCTCCTTTTAACAACCAGAGGTGTCGCCCCTGCTGGCCAATGTTTTTTTTTTATTTCCTGTGTTTCTTCCACATACATTTCACTGTGTGAAGTTTTTTTTTTTTTTGGGGGGGGGGGGGGGTTCTGGGGGGTAATTCGGCCCACATTTTCAGAGTCCGAAATCTTGTCTCCCCTCTGCATACTACCACCTTCTCCACCTCCCACCCCCCTCTCGCCTGTGTTCAGCCAGCTAGATTGAGTTCAGCCCCTTCGGCTGGAGGCTCGGGTTTATCTGGAACTAAAGAGAAAGCTATTCAGGAGCTGTGCGCCGCCAGGTGAAGGAAGGCTCCGTTTTGGACGCTGGGGGGGAGCGAGAGAGGACCGAGGGCCGGGGATTTGACTTTTTCTGTATAAACTCGGGTTTGTGAGGGCGAGTGGG
This sequence comes from Rhamphochromis sp. 'chilingali', assembly GCF_963969265.1. Lineage (NCBI taxonomy): Eukaryota > Metazoa > Chordata > Actinopteri > Cichliformes > Cichlidae > Rhamphochromis > Rhamphochromis sp. 'chilingali'. The sequence goes on along the minus strand of NC_137939.1, from coordinate 22,952,570 downwards.
GAGCTATGGCGGTGCTTTCTGCGCTTTGGGTGCTTTTATTGTCCCAACTATTGATATCATCCTCAGCCCAGGTAAGAGTTACTAAGTTATTACCCTTCTTTTTCTTTGCGCGTCATTGGTGATGGGTTTGTTTTTTACCTGCAGATCTCATGTAGTAAGCCAGTAATTTAAAAAGTGTGTCTTTTGTTTTGGTGACAGTGATGATGATGATGATGATGACAGAAGTGACTCTCTTCCGGCAGGTTTCAGGCAGACATTTACACACTACCTGAGAACCTGATGCTTTCTGTAAACCTTTTTCCTTAGTTGTACATATATTGTAATTAATCCTGACAAATTAAAGAGGAACTAAAATGAACAGGGGTCTCTCTGGTTCTGCAGGTTTGTTGCTCTGCAGTGTAATTGTGTGCAGGTGGCTCTCTTTTGCGCTAGTTAGTGAAGTCAGGCCGAACCTGTGGAATGCGCGGATTGGAGATCAGTGCGCACAATGAAACCTCTGTTCACTCCCTGACTGAGCTGAGCTGTGGAGCAAGTCTTTAGAGCAAAACTGTTGTATTGGGTGATCATAGCAGTACAGGTTTAATTGAAGAGGATTCTCATAGTGTTCTTACAGCACTGATTTGAATAATGATTTTCATCGTGATGTATATGGTTGCCGTTACATCGTTAATATCAGTTGTATTATTTTCTATCTCTCTCCCTCTCTCTTATTCAGTCTCACAGTCACTGTGTCAAAATATGCCAAACATTTATCACCACTTTCTGTTGCCTCCAAATTTTTACTGCATTCCATCAAAAGAGGGTTGATTCTCATTAATTTCATGTTCCAGAGGCCAGGCCTCAGAGGAGCTCCTGGCCTACAAGGACCCCCAGGGCCACCAGGAAGGGATGGCACTGACGTGAGTAGACCAAGGGTGTCTGCATATAAAAACACCTCTCTGTCACTTAGACTATTAAACATGCACCAAAGTTCAAGACGATGGGAGTTAAGAGTAGATGGTAAGCACTTATATTTTTGTGGGTAATAAACCCACATATATTAATTTATTTTAGATTTATTTTCATATTTTAAGCAAAATTGGGAGTAAAAGTACAGAATAAGAATACAGACAGATGTTGGGGTTTTTTTAACCGAAAATTTAGTTTATGTAGAAATTCACACTCAGTTACGTATGGTATACTATGGTTTGCTTGTGTTTAGGTGTGGATAGGTGATATTATTTATTAGCATTATTTGAGTGACTCCTCCCACAACCCCTCCTACAAGTATTAAATAATAATGATGGCTATTAGGTAGGCAGGCTTTAAGTTTATCTTGTGAACAGAGTTGTTCTAAATTAGAAAAACTTATGTTTTCTTGAAAAAAAACATTTTATTTTGTCTACAGTGCTCCTTAAGATGATTACAGGACTCATACAGTGTTAAGGCCATTATAGCATGTAGTTAGACAAATCAGAGAATACAGACAATGTTTTTACATTCCCCTGATGCCTTGCCTTTAAGGTTTTTATTGCAGGTAAGCATATGATGTTATAGTAAAAAAATTAATAGAGAGTAAAACAATAAAACAAGGCTTTATTTGCACAGGGATGAAGAGGAAATTGGATTACAGGCAAGCTAAGTAAAAAGAACAACTTTGCTAACGTTGCAGAGTACTCCCTTATCCTTTCTGATTTTTGTCAAACTAAACTAAAAAAAGAAAAACACTGAAAGCAAATGTTGTCCATGCCTGTCAGAAAACTTTTAGTTGTGACTCCAGTGAAGCTTTGGCTAACAGAGGGCCCATTCATACATTCCCCAACCCCGTGAGACCATCTGAAGTTACACCTCATACCTCCTGCCTGCACCTTCAGCACCCCTCCCCTATACAAACCAAACTGTCATGTGACCGGTCAGCATCAGGTCGCTGACTGGTTTGGTAGTGTTTGCTCTTCCCCAGTCACAGCAGAAGCTAAACATTGTATAGAGTGAAGCAACCCACAGTCTCACTGCTTCAGTTACCTACAACACTAAGTTACTGATGAGTATTAAAGATGGGCTAATGCTAGCTCTCCAATAAAACACTAAAGTTTTTGGGTCTGTGTAGCAGTGGCTTTGAAATTTGTCTCTTTCAAGATTAGCTTGAAAACAAATTTACTTCTTTTTTTTTTTTAATCTGATTAACAGGGTAAACCAGGACCTCCCGGTCTGCCAGGGAAACCAGTAAGTATTCCAACAATTTTAGCAAAGTGCGTTTTATTCAGCCACAACTATAAGCATGCACCTAACTGTAAGTGTTTTTCTTGCACCTTTTGAGTTCCTCAAAATAGGTCAAATTATTGTAAAATGGTGTTAAATAGCTGCAACTTGTTTAAAGACCATGATCCAGAGACAGAATTGTTTCTCCTCCACTTGAAGTAAAATGCATATCCATGAACTATGGAGCAAAGAAAGGCTGCCATTTAAATTTAAATAGTGAATATGCAACTCACTAACAATTAACTAGATGTGCAAAACAAATAAATTAAGCGTAACATTATTAGGAGTCTTTCCTACTGCTTCATAAGTAATCAGACTAACCTGCCTTCAGTCAAAAGAAAACATCACCTTGGTGCCTTAAATAACCTGAAATCAGAAATGTGTTACTTTACAGTCTTTCTTTTAGGTTTTCCCTTTAACGTGTTTACCTTTATTTTAGTTTGATGATGATTTTGTGACACAAGAAGAAGAAATCAGTTGTTTATCTGGGATGTAAATTACTCACTCTGCTTTTGTAGGGTCCCAAAGGGAAAGCAGGAAAACCAGGGGGACCAGGACAACAAGGACTGCCGGGACTTCCAGGTGTCGATGTAAGTGTCTGATAAGCAAACACAGCCAGTCCTTAAACTAACAGGACACCAGCTCTGTTTTTATCTGTACACAAACATAGAGATGCTATAAAATGACCAGTTACTGTTTAAAACATCATTGCACTTCCTCTCCAGGGTTTGACAGGTCCCGATGGTCCTCTTGGCAGGGATGGACCCCCAGGAGAACCAGTAAGTTTTTCTCAGTTTTATGAGCTTTCTGGGACACTGCGAATAAATTTAAAGATGCACTAGCTGGGTTTAAAGACCTCCTATCTACTTCACACTGGCCTTCATAATTTAGCTGAAGTCAGCCACTTGCAAGACACATGTAGGAACGTATGCATGCAAACTCTGCATGTTGATTCTGTTGCATGAAGATGCTTAAGAGGCCTAACAGGGACAAGGTCTGTGCTTTCTCTGTCAGCCTGGATTTGTCAAGCTGGCTCAGCCTCCTAGTGGGAATATTTTTAATGAGGGATCAGAATCGGATTTATTTCTACTGCTTCCATAATCCGGCTAGGAATGCACACAGTTTCCCACCAATCTGTGAAACCATGGGAGATAATGAACTCTTGCTCCAATGCCGAGGGTAAACTGGTATTATCCTATCAGAGGCACAAGAGAAGACAGAATTACAGCACCTATGACATCAACTGCTGCTGCATCTTAAAATGAAACAGGAAGGCTTTTCTTTACCATTGTGAATATATGAATATAACATATGATATGATAAAGACCGTGTGGCCACTATAAAATGGCTTCAAAGTGACCAACTAGACAGATAATGCTCTCACTCTCCAAGCCCCTTAGCAATTCCACTAATTAGCCAACTTAATGAGGAAGCTTGTGTCAACCCATGTCACTGATTACTCAGACGACTACACTGTTACTGCTGGCTCATAGTACTGAAGAGTCATGCAAAGACAAACAGGATTAAAGTGCTAAAGTCTTTGACAGAGTCAAAGTACAACTAACTGAATCAGACAAAGTAAAATCTGTGTGAGTGTATACACAGCAACATCACAACCATTTGTTTATGATTTGTGTGACAGTATGTCCTATTACACGCTGAGGAATGGAGCGAATTAGTGTAACATTGCTGTGTTACATCTGTTTGTTTGGAGTCATTTTGCCAATCGTCCTCTGAGGCACCACAAATACAGCTGGGAGGAAGTAAACAAAGGAGAACTAAAAGAAAAGAAGACGGGGCACCTCAGCAGACCACAGTTTGATCATTTAGTCCAATAACTTGAAAAATAATTATTGAAAAAGCATCTTATCACTGTGTCCTCCACAGCTAGCCTAAATCTTGGCTAGAAAACCAAACTTAGGCCCAGCCAATGAGATTATCTGTTTTTATCTTTCTATTGCTCTTTCTTTCTTTTGTTTGTTTGTTTGTTTGTTTAGTTGGGAGGGCATCATTGTATAAATATTACACATGAGTTCAAATAATATTTTATTTGTAATGTGCAATACTAAATATTTGACGATATGCTTTTGTTCTGAGACCTCCCCGTCCTCCCATGCACGTGTGAAAAAGTGTCATAACGACACACGAGATGCTCACAAAAAAGCAGTCTTTACAGCTCAGCCCAAAAAAGCCCTTTAGCTCACATATTTCACACGATTCACACGTTTTTTTTGCCGACATCTTCCAGTACTGATGATGGGAGAGTCCATCTGCTAAAGTCTTCTGCAGTGCATCCCACAGATTGTCTCTGGGGTTGAGATCTGGAATCTGTGGTGGACAATCCACGAGTGAAAATGATGTCTAATGCCTCGTGAACCACACTTTCACAGTTTGAGCCAGAAGAATCCTGGCACTGGCATCTTGGAACATGCCTCTGCCATCAGGGAACAAAAAATCCATTGATGGAAAAACCAGGTCGTTCCACATATTCAGGTAGTTAGCTGATCTCATTTTTTCAGGTACATAACGTTGCTCAGTGTACGCCTCCAATTCAGTGCAAGAATCTCATATTTTTTCTATGTTCATGTTCATGGACATTAATTCTAATATTTTGTCATGTGAGCACAAATTTTTGAGTGACATATTTAGAGATAATAAGATAAGATAACCTTTATTAGTCCCACATGTGGGAAATTTGTTTTGTCACAGCAGGAAGTGGACAGTGCAAAAGTTATGAAGCAAAAATTAGAATACAATAAGAATAAATACAGTCCACAACTGTACAGAATAGAATAAAATAAAATACTATATACAGTAGAATAAAATAAAATATACAATAGAATAAAAATAGAATACAAATGCTGTATACAACTGAGTAAAAATACAACGATGCCAGAAAAGAGTATTGCATTGTTGTAATTGTTTGTATTGTATTGTAATTGTTGTGTCAGAGGCACATATTTTGTCCAGAGAAAGCAGGAAGGAACCATCATTGCAAACAAGAAATCAAACCTTTAAAAGAGATCACAGCCATTGAATTTGAACCCAGACAATAACCTTTTTCTAAATCCAAGGTAGTAATTCTTAATGCCTAACTTAAACCAAGTTGAATTTAGGCCCCTTGCATGAGCAGTGAAATGATTTGCTCCATCCCCAACCCATCCAAGTCCTCCAACCTTTATTTTTCATTTATATGCCATAAATAGTAGCAGATCACAGATCTGATACAGCATGACAGCAGGTGTTTGGGTGGGCACGGGTTGCAAAGTGGCTTGCAAATGCACAAAAACGGCAGACAGACCAAGACAAATTCAGCACTGCATGATATTAACCAACTGGATGCATAAAGTGGCATCAGATGAGTGTTCAGCTGATGTAGCTCTGTTGTTAAGATCAGGTGATCTACCAGAACTGTGGGCTGGCTCTTCCTGACCTAACACTAGGCTGAAATGTATTGCCAAAACTATGGAAGCTTGCGTCGAGATAGACGTTGTACTGTTTGAAACTATTTTTTTCATTTAGAATAAGTTGATGTTTATCACCAGTACTGTTCATCCTGCTGGAATAGCAGACTTTATTAACACATAAAACACAAACTGTTGCAGACAGGCTACTTTAAAGCTAAAGTATATATATAAAAAGGAAAAAAATCGGAATTTCTGTTATGTCTATATGTGAGCATTTATTGTAGCGTCTCTACTTTACAATATAAAGTGCCTTGGGGTGAGTGTTTTTATGAGTTGGCGCTATATAAATAAACTGAACTGAATTGAATAGAATGGGCCTTAAAAGTTTCTGCTAGGTGTGATTATGCCTGAGAGGCTGATTGTGATTTTGTGTATCTACAGGGTGAAGCAGGTCCTCCTGGGCCACCTGGACCTCCTGTAAGTAACCCCACATGTGTAAAACCTAACAAGCCTTTATTTTCCTCTTCTCTTATAAGTAAGCGCATGACTGAAGCTACTGTTACACAGAATATTTCCCTAAAATACTTTTACCCACAGTAATTATTAAACCTACAGCAGTTGCTTTTTTCCGACTTTATTATTTCATGCTGAGAGAATACCTTTCTGTACTTGTGCTCCTGTTAAGTCAGGTTTATGATCAGCTCTTGCCTGACTCGCGACAAAATGTGACACTCAGTGTCACATTTTGTCTTAGGATTACTCAGATGTCATATACATAAGCGCACACTAGCCTCAAAGCAACAATCCATGAGAAATATTCTCATGGTGGATATTGTTTCAGTGTGTGAATCTAATCATTTCCCAGGTGTTTGTGACTTAATTTGCCTTCCTGTGTCTTCCGTAGGGCAGAGGGAGACCAGGAGCTTCAGTGAGTACACAGCACTGTCTTTTTATGTTGTTCTGGGGGAGTACACCTGTGGTGTCCTTTTTTTATTTATTCATTTTTGCTTATTTGCATTCTGCGATTAGATGCTCGTTATTCTTTGATGTAGTTCAGACAGTGTGCGGCATATGTACTCTGGTGGCATGCGAACACCCAGTCTCTTTTGTTTCTAGGGACTTCCCGGCACCAACGGGTTGCCAGGCGGACCCGGACCCCAGGGCCCAGTGGTGAGTGTCTCTAATTAAGATCTCCTGTCATCATTAAGTGATTTCTTCATTCAAATAAGAATGAGGTAGTCTGTTTCATTTCTGTAACTACAGGAAACTCTTATGTTCCGCTTGATTTTTAATGTGAAAAGATAATCGCAGAAAATGTATACACGAGCCTCTGCAGCAGAAACAATAAGCTACAGTAAAGCTAACAGATCCTGTGATCTCAGCTTCAAATCAACCACGACAACATTGCCCTAAATTTCTGTATACTGTAGCAGGAGGATAAGAATAACCACTGACCGAGAAGGACACATCGTCAGTGTTTCTACTGGGTCACACTTTATTTAGGCTGAACTCAGCTCATTTGTAAAAGCTCAGTAGGTTTCCAAAGACCCCGCAGGCCTGTTAGACATCAGTGCAATGTTCAGGCTACTCTCAGAATTACTATAGCAACGGGTCATCGGTTGTTCACTGAATAATCATAAATAGTGTTTGATATGGGTTTTCTACAAAAAAGGTCTAGCAAGACGTTTCCTTTTTAAATTAAATTATTCTGATTGCTCTAGAGGTTTCAAGTTTACTTCACTCTGTACAGTTAAGCTCAAACAACAGTGTGAAATGAAAACAAGAAAATCACTTTTTTTTGAGTATAGTACAAAGAAAATTCCTGATTTTAATCTAGTTCCATCACAACCTTCCAAATTAAATAATCACGTCTTTTATCCTGAGATGCTGAAGGTGCTTCTGCTTCCCCTGATGCTCCTCTGTGTGTTTCTCAGGGTCCTGAGGGTCTTCCAGGACTACCGGGACCTACTGGCCCAGATGGACTCCCAGTAAGTGCAGTTATCATTGTATATCTGGTGTTGGTACAGTAGCCACATTGTCATATTTTCCCAGTCACCCAGTGGATATCAGGAAAAGCACTAAAAAACAAAGAATGCAGCAAAGTCACGTTTAAAGTAAATGTCGCCGTATTTCTCACTTGTGTGTGTTGTCATTATTCAATCTTTCAGGGTCTTCCCGGTACACTTCATGATCTCAATGGAGACCTTCTGGTAAGTGTTTCTTGTGAAAACGGTGTGATTGCAGAAAAATGAAGATGTGCTCTCTACATGCACTGGCTGTAGAGGTCTCAGTTTTTTGTCTCTGTACTCTGCAGTGTCCTGCAATCTGTCCCCCTGGCCCGCCTGGTCCTCCGGGAATGCCGGGATTCAAGGTAAACAGAGTTTTGGGGGGTTTTGTTTTGTGTTGTTTTTTAAGCACGATGCTAGACCAAAGGTGGCCGACAGGAAAGAGTCATACTATAAAAAGCAATTTAAGTAGCACTAACAAAAGTGTTTCAGAAATGTAAGATGACCTTCTCAGAATGCATCTGCTGCTACAGCCTATATCTACTAACCTACCAACAGCAATGTAGCATGGCATTGCTCATGAAAAAAACAATGTATGGAGTTAAAATGCACAAAACTAAATGTTTGGCATTGCTTAAATGATCCGTAGTCCATCACAACTGCACAGAGGAAGCTGTGTGGTGAAAAGAAGAAGCAGAGGTGTTATTGTCATACAGTTTATTAGATCTAGATCACAGTAAACCCAAAATGTTGCTGAAATCTCCCAGTGTGTAAATATAAGCACTCGGCCTATGACGGCATTCACTTCTGTGTGTGTTTGTGTTCATTTAGGGTCACACTGGGCATAAAGGAGACAAGGGAGAACCTGGAAAAGATGGAGAGAAAGTGAGTTAGATATATGGCTTGAAGATTTTTTCCTGTTTCTGTTATTATTATTTTATATTACGGCGGAAATGAGCTTCCTCCGAAGGGTGGCTGGCCTCTCCCTTAGAGATGGGGTGAGAAGTTCGGCCATCCGGGAGGGGCTCAGAGTAGAGCCGCTGTTGCTCCACATCGAAAGGAGCCAGCTGAGGTGGTTCGGGCATCTGACAAGGATGCCTCCTGGGTGAGGTGTTCCGGGCATACCCCACCGGGAGGAGGCCCCGGGGCAGACCCAGGACACGCTGGAGAGATTATATCTCTCGGCTGGCCTGGGAACGCCTTGGTGTTCCCCCGGATAAGCTGGAGGAGGTGGCTGGGGAGAGGGAGGTCTGGGCCTCTCTGCTTAGGCTGCTGCCCCCGCGACCCGGCCTCGGATAAAGCGGATGAAGATGGATGGATGGCTGAAAAGAGAATCAACATCTTTCTGTGATTTAATGTTTACATTTTGCCCTGTTTTGTCTGTAGGGTGATGCTGGACCACCGGGTCCACCAGGTCTTCCTGGCACTGTGGGTCTGCAGGTGAGATTTGCCCACATAAGTTTTGCTGATTTAATGCACTACGAAAAGGATTTTCTGAAGAATTATTTGATGATAATAGGTTGTTGTTGTCTTTTGTTGTGCTTTCAAAATGTTCAAATGCTGTGTTTCAGGGTCCACGTGGTCTAAGAGGTTTACAAGGCCCAATGGGACCTGTAGGCGACAGAGTAAGCAGCTTTTACCTGTTTTCACTCAGTAGATGTAGATTTGTGTCAGGGTGTTTCTTTTGACCTCGTTCTCTGTTTGTCCCCAGGGCTTCCCTGGTTTCAGAGGCAAGCCTGGCATCCCTGGCATTATTGGAAAGACAGTGAGTCTCCCAATGTTTATATCACAAAAATAGAAAGAGTTTATTAGTCCTGGTTAGTAGTTCACAGCTTAAATAAATGGCAGATCCCATCAATGAATAGCTGTGTGTGTGTTTAATCTGATGTTTCCAGGGTGGTGGCGGAGAAAAAGGACCACAGGGATTCAAAGGACCCAAAGGAGAAATAGTATGTAAAAGAATTTTGATCTGTGATTTGAGCGTATACATAAGATGTAAATATCAAGTCTCAATGTGTCTTTTAACAGGGTAAAATTGGTCCCAAAGGAGCTTCTGGTGGACCAGGGCCCAAAGGAGAGCCTGTAAGTGCAAATATACAGAATTTAAGATTCTATATTTATATAACCTGTCAGAACAATGCGAGTCATATCTGATGGATTCAACAGGGAATTCCTGGCAGAGATGGCAAAGACGGAACCCCAGGGTTGGATGGTGAGAAGGTAAGATGCTTTTTTTTTTTTAAAAAATCTTTTGCTTTAACTGCTTAATTAAAGAGATTTTACACCAACTATGACGTCTGTCTGCTGACAGGGCGATCCTGGACGCCACGGGGTAGTTGGAGAGAAAGGACCAAATGGCCTTCCTGTAAGTGTTATTAATAATCACCACTTTCATCACTGCCATGAGAATCACCTTCACTTTCTGTGCTTTATGATGTACATTCATGTCATTTTTGGGGGGTTCTAGGGTCTGCCAGGAAAGGCTGGTACAACAGGATCTAAAGGAGAAGCTGTGAGTATCACCACAAAATCTATTCTAACTTTAAAACTATGATTAGAAACATAGAGGAAAACTGTTATGTTCTCGTTCCTTTACACCAGGGTGATCCAGGAAAGCCCGGGGAGATGGGACCCTCTGGAGAGCCAGGGATTCCTGTATGTATCTGATGGTGCTTTTAGGGAGTTACAGTCTAATGTGTCACTTGACCCAGCAGGTGAGCTCTCTAAACTTTTCTGACTTGTCTTGCAATTTCTTTCACTTCTCTTCAGGGTGAGATTGGCATCCCAGGAGAGAGGGGGATAGCAGGTCCAAGAGGAGTGGCGGTAAGTTAATGATCACGCTGTATATTAAGTGAAATCGTGCACTACCTGTTGGTGCATTGCTGAAATTCTAGCATTGCTATTTTAAAAAAAAAATCAGAAAAAGCCTCAATATAAGCTCTGCCACATTATTAAAATTCCTGCTGCACATCTTTTGATTATAACCCATTTATAGAATTTAGGCTTAGGAGTTTCCAATACTTTAAAGTTTGCTTCTTTAATGACCAGTAGGCAGTTTTTAAAGCACAATGGCTGAAAAAGAGATGGGATTAACAGAGCCCAAAGTAAAAGGCTAAAACGAGGAGCAGTCTACAACATGGTACTAAATTGGAATTAAATGAACCACTGGCCTTCCATGTGAATGATAATCTCGAAGAGTGCTAGGAGTATTTTTCTCTGATTCAGTGACTTACTAAGGTGGAGTAATGGAGCGATACCTACAGGGAGAGCAGGTATTCATGAGGGAAGAATTTATAAACAGAGAGATCTTTGTTTTTCACATCAGAGCCTGCGGCAAGGAAAGAAAGATAAAACTCGCAACAGAATTAACACCCCTACTATCACACAACGCACTGCATAATAAATCCTGCCTCACATAACAACCTCCTGCATTTGTTTAGTTTCTCTTACCCGAATCAAAAGAAGGAAGCATCATTAATTTCCAGTGCTTTTTTTTTTTTTAGTGCTTCATGTTTTCTAGAAAAATGACATGACTATGTCTCTTTCTGACAGGGAGGTATTGGACCAGTGGGCAACCCTGGGCCTCGGGGAGTGAAAGGCTTCCAGGTAGTTGCTTTAAATGATTTATCATCATCATTTTTTCTTATTACTATTTCTTAATTTAATGACTTTGTGTCATGTGCTGCAGGGAGTCAAAGGAGACTTGGGAGATCCGGGTCTTCCAGGACCAACGGGAATTCGTGGAGAATTTGGTGACAGGGTGGGTTTTTAATTATTCAGGAGAATGATGTCCCTGTAACATCTTAAAATGTCTATTTTGTCACCCCAGTAGTCCAAAATGCAAATGTGACCAGTTTACAGCTGAAGTAGAATATGACAGCAAGAAATGTAAAGTGATGGAGTGACTGACTTATTTGTTGCTAAAAAAAAAAACAACCCCAGTATAAAACAAACATGGACATGTGTGGGTGTGTCCCCGCGTATCTCCACACAATCACAGTGGAGACGTGTGACTGTCCAGCTGTGTTCACGTTAGGACACTGTATCCCACTGTATTACCATCCTGTCTCAGTCTTAGTGGTATAAACTCAAACTGCAGCCCAGCACAGACACAAAGTGGCCTCCTGTTCAGAACATGAGGACAGAACAAAGCCAGCCTTTATACCAGTCCTGGTTCCCCTCAACCAGCCCACCGTGCTTCCTTTCATCCCCCACCCCCATCCTTTTCCCAGCCAGCCGGCCTTCAATAAATATCTCTGCATGCCTCTTATTTATTCTCTCATTCTCTTTTTTTCAATCCTATAGGGCCCAGTCGGGGCTTCTGGACCTAAAGGAGACATGGTAAGTCACCAACATCTCCACTGATGTCCTGTGATAGTTTTCATCCAGCTTTTTGAAAAGTAAACTAAAGAAATGATTATTTTATATGTATAGTCCTGCAAATACATCGATTTTTCATAAGCTTATAAGATGAAAGACTTTCTTCAGTTATGAGTTATGTCACATGCAGTTCAGATCTCACGTTGTCATTTCAGGGTGTTGCAGGAAGTGATGGGTTACCAGGAGAGAACGGAGATCCTGTAAGTGTTTTCGTCATTGTCTGAATACTAACACTGTGCGGTGTTCGTAACCTACAGAGCAGTTACTGTGTTTGCAGTAGTTAGTTGTACTCTTGGTACAGAGGCTAAGACCATTCCACCTACTCAAGTACATGCACATGTCTTTAACGCACTTCATTGTTTTGTACAAGTGTATTTGGCTCTACGGGTCCTTTCACACGGGTTTTATGGTGCTGGACAAAAAGTTTTAGGGAGGTATCTTTTAGTTTTTGCTGCCAATGGATCAGAAAACACTGAAAATATGGATATTTGTACATAATTATAAACAATTATTTAAATCTACTTATTCTGATAGTGTATTTCTCTGTATTTTAGCATGACTTTGGGCTCTTATCTATTGTCTTTATCCCCTCTTTTTTTTATTCAAAGCTGCATGAAAGATGCTGTACCAAACAATGTTTGACTGTTTGAATGCTGCATACTGTTCTGTAATATAACGTTTTCAGAATTATCTAAAACAATGTCCTTATTTCCAGGGTCCCTTTGGGCCAGTGGGACAAAAAGGGCAGGTGAGCTATATTTCCTGTCACATTTTGCAATGTTTTGTGCTTTTACATCTTAGAAATCAGCTTTTTATCACCAAACTATTAACATCTATTAACACCAAACATTTATCAGATGTTGTGTGTGGGTGTAATTAGCAGCAAGTTTGTTCCAAACTCCCTCTGTTTCTGCTCCCTCACTAAACATTTAAAACTGGCACCTAGCTCTGAGCTTTTGCCTACTTATCAGAGTCACTGCACATGATTCAGCCTCACATTCCATGTTTAATAGGATTAATTAGAGATAGGTATTGCTGCTTTAGCTTTATTGGCCTGTTTGCTGCTATGGCCACGAGGGAAAGGCGAGTAACATTAAGCTGCAGCACAATTTATGTAATTAGAGACAGCACTGATGAGCCACCCTCTCTTAGTCTCATTTACTGTTTGCTGTGCTAGTTGGAGTAATTATCAAGCAACAAGATGCCACCCTCGCGTTGTTTCAACAGACCCACTTTGCTCCTCATTTGGTGTTTAGTCAGCGATCAAATGTTATGGATGTTTTCAGCTTCAGTTTGGAATAAATCAATTTGTTTTTGCAAACATAATGAGCGATTTAACAGATAATTGTTGTTGATTGTAGCCAGGGAAGCGAGGTGAACTGGGGCCTAAAGGCGTGACAGGTCCACAAGGAGAGGTTGGGGGAAGAGGGCTTCCAGGAAAAGAAGGCCCAATGGGCTTCCAAGGGGAACAGGGTGTGCCTGGACTTCCAGGAAAGAGAGGTGTACCTGTAAGTGTGCTGTTCTTTTTTTCTTTTTCTTTTTTGACTGCACAAAACTACCTGGTTAGAACATATAGATGTAAATGGTTTCATATAAACTGCCTCAAATCTGGTGTTTCAGGGTAAACTGGCAAGTGAGCAACACATCAGAGAGCTATGTGGCCCAATGATTGATGGTGAGAGATCCTAATTCAATCTTCACGTGTAACTCATTCTATTGTCAAATATATATATGTACCGGTATATATTTTTTTAAATGTGGGGTTTTTACCTTTTGGTGCTTCTCCAACATGTAGATCAGGTTGCACAACTGGCTGCCAACCTGCGAAGACCCCTGGCACCTGGAATGGTGGGCCGCCCCGGCCCTCCAGGGCCGCCAGGAAAGCCAGGAGTTGCAGGCTCTATTGGGCATCCAGGTGCCCGAGGTCCACCAGGGTACCGAGGCCTGCCAGGAGAACTTGGAGATCCAGGTCCCAGAGGTATGAAAAATAAAACATGTCACAGGAGCACAAAAATAATTTCACTGCTGTTTAGCCTTACGGTTGCATAATCAGATGGTTAACATCAATGATAGAAGACATACTCAGATCCTTCACTCAAATAGCAATAGTACACAAGTACCAGTAAACACGTTGTATTAAAAGACATATTAGCAACATAACAACTTAACTATTCAAAAATAAAAATATTCATTTTAGCTGGAAAGAGATTTAATCATTCATTACTTCAGTGTAGAAACAATACATGAGATATTTAAGGCTGCTGATTACCAGCAAAAGATTGTGAGATGATTATTGGGCTAAAAAAACTTTCTTGCTACCCAAATATGAATTCTGTTTTCTTACTTTTGTTTGCTTTTCCTTACTAAAATATTGGATCATTTGATCTAGCTAAGCCTCGAGCAGTTACTTCCATAAAACCATCCCGAGTTTTTGGGGTTAAGAGAGAGCCATATTTGGTGGAAAAGCTAATTAGTCATGACAAAAAGCCCCACTGGGATTTTTATAAGAGGCAGCAAGACACAAAGGTTTGAATTCACTGTAAAGTTTAAACTGGTATAAAAAGGAAACATGTAAACTGTACTTTAGCACAACACCTATGTAAATGCACTTTGTTTCCACCACCGATTGAAATTTTCTGCTTTCACAACAGGTGATGTTGGTGAGGCAGGTGATAAGGGATTCATTGGTAAAGCCATTGATGGGCCTCCCGGAGACCAAGGATACCAAGGTATGTGCTCTCATACGGAGAACTTCCATCTGAACCAGTCATTTTCTTTTTTATACCTACATTTGAACTACTGTTCTAAACATCCACTCATCTCAGACTTTGACTTGTCAAACAGACATAAGTGTATAAGTCTTCTATCACTCCTGCAACTTCTAACTACAGCACATTCCCACAGGTCTTCCAGGGGTACCTGGAATTGTTAAAGATGGGCGCGATGGCTCTCCAGGAGATCCAGGTGAGCCCGGAGAGCCAGGCAGAGTAGGCAGGACTGGGCACCAAGGACCTCCTGGAATCTGTGACACATCAGCTTGTCAGGGAACATCACCTGCTGGGAAATCCTCTAACCCCAAAAACAATTAAGCATAAGTTCCTGCACCCTGACACCATCCACTCCGAGGTGAGAGTTATAAGTGAGGATAAAAGGAATGAAAGAAGAGAGTGGCCACAAAAAAAAGTCCTCTTTATTTAAATACATGCATCACAAGTTGGGAAGCGTAACATCAGACGGTGTGATATTTCTGACAAAATAGAGGAACATCCAGCGAGTGACATGAACATCAGCGCAACTGAGAGACAAAAAAACAAACAAACAACTTTATGATATGAAATGGAGAGAGGTAAGGAGAAGTGCAAGAGAACAACTGCATTGATCCAAGTACTATCACATGACAAGACTTGACTTACAAACACCTGGAAAGTGAATGATGAGTCCTTTGTGTATAAAAACTTTGTACATGTTGCTTCAACGCCCCAAACACTTTGATTAACATCCTTCTGCAGATAACACTAAAAAAATGGTGACTGTCTCTGATGTGAATGTGCATTTATCATGGCCCATTATGTAAATCACAGATGTTACCTCAACATGGAAATAAGTGCAAGAAGCATAAAAGCCTCTGTGGAGGAGCTGTGTATGTACTGTAAAAGGAATAAAAAACAAAAATCCAGGTTCCCAGACATTGTGTAGATTAATGCAAGACAAAAAAGATTTGAGTCTTCTTTTTTTTTACAGCTTGTTTTCTGTTATTGTTTTTTTTATGACATGTGAATTTGATTCTTCAGACTTCAGAATCAAAAGCAAAATAAACTCATGAAAGCATAAATCACACATTGTAAAATACAGTTTAAGAATATTAGGAACAAAGTATTTTATTTTTTTTTCCCAATCTGCAATGACCACATCCACTATGTACTACCGGTGCTGTAACTATTAAATATACATGACTTTAAATACTATTTATTATTTGTGGGTGACTGTTGTATGTACAGTAAGATGCTACAGCGACATGTTGTAAGAAAGAACAAATAAAGCCACTTTTCAGTAAAACATTACTCTTCTCTACATATCAAATGAACAGTCTGCTTTTCAGAATACTCTGCTGTAAACACTGAAATCAAAAAAGTCCATTAACTAACTAGGAAGTAACACTTACTTTGATACCAAACTGCTTAAATATCCAAATACAGAACAGATGTTGGCAGGCACTCAGTAGAAAACATTCTGAATGAATAAAAACCAACAGAAAACAAGACATTAAAGTGCAATTTTGAATACAGGGTATAAATACTGCACATATTATCAAAATAAAATAGTTGAAGGGACGGCATCTGCCAACTAGAGCGCCGCCTGTGCTTTTCGAAGAGAAACAGCGCCATCTGTGTGTGGAAAGCCCTTCCTTTCCAAAAGGTTGATGTGTTAAACTCGGCCCTCACACTACCTGAACTAATCCTTCCAGTTTCTAGATCGTTGCAGTGTGATCGAAAGGATATATTTTACCATGTCAACAATACTTCATCTTAACCCCACACCCACACCTCACTGGGCAAGCCTGAGCTACTCTGACAGTTGAATTTAGTTTAGTGGCTGACATATAGAAGAAAACAATGAGGAGAGGTCACTGCTCTGCTGCCAGGGAAATGCTGCTCAGTGTCTCATCCATCCTGTGGTGCACTGGGTCCTGACCTGAGCTGGACTTACCAAAGCGTTCTCTCTCATGAGCGAAGACTTTCTGGAACTCCTGCAAACAGAAGAATTGGAGGTTGAAGTGGTTCATGACACATAGTACCAGAGATGTTTTATCTTCCTGCAACTCTGTAGCTGTCTAGATCGCCCTTCTGGTGGCGGTAGTGCATGTTGTAAGTATGGCGTGATTTTATTTGCTGCGTTGTACATTTTTTTTCAGCATAATCTAACTGCAGCAGATGATTTCTCTCAGTTAAAACAATAAAGTTTATTTGATTTTAAACTGTAAAAATGTGAAGACTTTAGTTTGAACTCTAAATAACAAAAGTCACAAAGTTTCCTTCACTAATTAGACAGGCAGCAAGGGGAAATGTAATTAACTCTTATCTTCCAGCCACAGCTTTCTAGTCTCAGATAATTCAGTTAGAGGACACTTTTCATCAATCACTTTTCTACACATGCCCACCTCTTTAAAAGTGTCTCCATACGTTTTAGTAATGTATCTCAGGAAAGCTGTGGTCCACTGCAGGGTGGTGACTTTGTCCGTCTCCGAGTCACAGAACGGCACCAACGTGTTCAGTTCATCACAGCACAAACGAATCCTCTTCCTGTACGACAGCGCAGACAATGCAGATGATTTTGAGCGATGCAGTCCTGTATATTTAATAATCAGTCATCAGTCACTAAGAATTCTTTGGTAACTCGTCAGCAGTTTCAAATCATGAACCATTTAACTTCTGAGTGTATCGGTTTTAAACTGATTTAGCATTTGCATAGGAATCAGGTTTCTTTTCAGTCCTCAGTGACACTCTTATTTTAAATCAAAATAAATCAAGTTTCCACATAAAGCAGCTAAAACTAATGATCACAACCCAAAAGATGTTCAGTTCTGATGCGTTGCTGTTGCACTACTTATCTGAATATATTCAAACGAGGACTGAGTTCACTTAAATCATGCCATCACCACACTGTGAGTGCGAGGCTCTGAGAAGAAACTATGAATGCACTTTTGGTAAAAGGACTGGTTCTTATTTAGCACTTTTCTACTCTACTCAAGCACTCAAAGCGCTTTATACAACATTCGCCCATTCACGCAAGCACTTTCTATTACTGAAGGATGCATCAGAGTACAATATGGGGTTCGGTATCTTGCCCGGTGATACTTTGGCATGCAGACTGCACAAGCCATGGATTGAACCACCGACCTTCCAATTAATAGATGACCTGCTAAAACAGAGACAGACAACCACACATATTCAACTACAGCCACCGCTAACCAGTGCACCACTGTTCCACCCGAAATAGAGGACAAAATGTTTAAAATTTGTAAATAGTTTTCTTTTTGTGCCTAAATGCAACGCCTTTTAAATCTCTGACCTTGAAAGCAAGCACACTTAACACACTTTAAGCATCCCAGGATATTCCTGAAATGCAAATGTTTATCTTGTTGCACACTGGATGCAGGGACGCTTCCATGTGTAACCTTCGGCTGCTCACCTGCGCTCCCTCTCCTTACTGTTGTGTCTCTCCCGGCGCTGGCTGAGCAACATACTAGATCTAGCAATTTTCCTCCTGCTGCTCTGTGGCTCTCCAGCAGAGTCTGGGCCGGCTTTAGCAGCTTTGGGTATCACCGCAGCAGGTATCACCGCATCCTCTGTGGAAAAAACCCAAGCATGTGAGACCAAGTTAGACACAGCCTTTCAGTCCATAATTGTAGCCAACAACACAGTTATGGCTTATGAAGAAATATTAGAATACTAATTATTACTTTCTAGATTAACCAAAGGCAGCTCTTCTGCTGGGTGAAAATTTAAAACGCTCTTGGGGATCATAACCTGAAATTAAATCAGAAAAACCAAGGATTAAACAGTGGGCTCTGCTTTACCATTAAGAAATATTAAAAGCACATTGATTTGTTTTTTTTCCCCCAGCATACCTGTCCACACGTGTTGGTGACTGGGCCATAAACACCCTCTATATATGAACTAGACACCCCAAAAGAATTTGCTCTGTCCATTTTCACCCACTTCTGCTTTGGAGGATGCGTGACTGTCTCTTGAACCTCTGCAGACTGCTGAAGTATTGTCAAAAAACTGAAACATGACATATCACACAAAATGAGTACATGTATGCTATACTTTAATAAAATGATAGTCACATATAGTATATACATATCTCTGAAACTTACTTGCTGAGAACTGCAGACTGTATATCTTGTTGTCTTGTGGTTTCAGCACACATGGCGCTAAATCTTTTCTCTAAGCAAACTCTAGCAGCTGGTCTGGTGCGATTCTGTACAGACTTCTTGTCACTGGTAAAAGGTTCAGCTGGGCTTTCTTCAGCTCTAATTCTGGCCAGCACAAAACCTGGCACCTCTCCATAAGACACTGGTGTCTTTTCTCCAGGCATTACTATACAGTGGTCTTCATTTGAAGTTGATAGATCAATAGCCTGAGCGCTTCTGAAGGGAGAAATCACTGTGGATGTGGCCTGTTCTTTGACCATCACTGTAGAGAGGTGACATCTGACATCTGGAAACTCTGACTGTGCCTCCACATGGGCTTGGAGAAGATGCTGAAGGTGAGAACAGTCAACCTCTGTCATCTCCATCAGCCCAAGCTCACTGCCCAATACCTCCCCATGTTCATGGGTAAAGCATCCACCTTGACTCACAATCATTCCAGCAGAGTCACTTATCTGTTCTCTCGATGAAGGTAACACATTGATGTTTTTACAGGTTGAAGAAAAGGACATATTTCCCTACAGATCAGGAAAAATATTAGATATAATACAGACCACTTACTCTAAATACTTTGTTACTTAAAGTTACTCTTAATGTTAGCTAAAGAAATTGTATAATTATAATTTAGGTCGTGAAGGTACGTTGTCGTGAATTTTAGCTTAGCTACAATTAGCAAAGGAGACGTTGGCATAACCTGGGCAAAATCAACAGGCTGTACCGCCATTTTAAAACTTGTAATACTATTAGAAACTCCAGGGCATTTAAAACAATCAGTCTTAAGTTATACAAATGCATAAAAGGTTGTTATTACTGAATTAATAAAGTCTTTGTACCGCTTTCTGTTCGGGGATTAGCACGTATTAATGCTTGGCCTCAGGCTGTAACGACGACCGTGTCCAGTTACCGGCGCTAACCTTCTCCCCGTCACAGATAAACCTCCGATTATCTCAGTATACAATCATTTCTTTAAGCTCGTAAGCGGAACTTTAAACACAAAAACAAGCGGAAAATATACGAGGGGTCCTAAAGAAAACCGACAGCTGTCATCATAAATTACTTATGTCAAATTAGAAAATGTTATTTTTTTTATTGATCAGTTAGGGGGCGGAATAGTCCTACTTTTTCCACGCTTTTCTGTCATTCAGTATCTTTTTGGCGATCAAAAATAGTTAAATATGTTACATTTTTATACAAAAAACAGAATATGTAAATACATTGATTGCAGCTTCTTGAAACTTCATGGTTAGACAACTACATTTATACATGCGCATAGATAGATAGATAGATTTCCAGATTTTCTGTTTTGATTATTTGATTCATAAAAACTGAAAGTGTGTCATTTTTTAAATGAATAAAAGCATTTGCGCCTAAAAAAAAATTAGCACAATAAAAAAATATCTTAAAGTCTTTAGATATATAAAATAACTATCTAGTTTGAACCTCGTGGGGTCCAAAACAGACTGTGTCTCATGTGTTAAACCTGTTATGGTCTGGTGAACTTTCCAGATTTACCTCATCTCCTGCTCTGAGCAACCTGGGATAGGTTTCCCCCACACAAATGACCCTACCTTCCATAAGTCGTTGAGAAAATGAATTAAATATATATTACAAAGAAAAAGAAGTTTAAGCACCACCCCTAACAGCACAACTGGCCAACATAGTACTTTTCTACATAACAAAAACTGTTCCACAATACTCATTCACATTGCAAAAACTGTAATGACTTCCTTATTTATTTTAAATAAAAGATTATTTCCAGTTGCAGTTCAAACTTTATACAGATTATCTCTTAAGACCTGAGAATAACACTACTATGGAAAACAGAGAAATTAATCCTAAGTAAAATGACAGAAAACAACAGAACAGCAGTAACAATGCTTGAGTTAAACTAGACTCCTGCAATACAAGTTTTATACATGTGGAGGGTTACAGAAAATATGTAGACCCACTTTCGCATATTGTGATTTCCACACTACCCAGCAAGAGGCCTCGAAAACCTAAAAACGAATTAAGTATTGCCTTAATTTGCCTGAAGTTTGAATCCATTGTGTGTGTGTGAATCAGCACCCACTTTACAAGACAACCAGTAACAATTAATACCTCAGAGTCATGAGTAATCTTTACAGTGATCAGAAGATCTGAAATGTTTCACCGAATAGTTTTAGCAGTTTGTATTTAAATAAAATAATCCAGCTTTTATGTCTCAGAATAATTTATTGCCATAAAGGTAGTAAAACTGTCACTTTTCTTTGATATGAGATTTGCTTGTTAAATTAACTGGTTTTAAGCTATCAATCTAAATGTGACAAAATAAGACTTCATATAAAGTGTGTTACTTTATTGACTTCTTGCATTCTAAAAGAAATGGAACGGGTCATTTTTAACCAACAGAACTACATAAAAGAAGATGAGAGCTACCATATTGACAGTCTGGCTATTAAAAAAAACAAACACAGAAAAAAAACTGTACATTTTCTGTACAAAACATTTATGACTTTGTCAATCTACAAATACAAATAAAGTTAAATTTACAACTGAAAATTATATTTAGCAGGACTTTTACTAATAATCAAAAAAACAATAATAAAAGCATCTACTTTGAAAACAGAAAAACTACAACACAATAAACTTAAATGGTAATCTCTGAGCACTTTTCTATCAAGTTACAAAGTTGGATTTTTTGCATGGCTTTGCCTGTATGTCATATTAAAATTTAACAAGCACATGGGTAGTCAGTCTCAGTGAGAAAAGAAATACATTCATTGGGCATTATGATAAGGTATTTCTGTCAAGTCTAACAATGCTAAGCAATTTTAGATGTCTGATTCTTCAGCTTTAGGTCCTTAAAGGTCTGCATGTTTTTCCCAGTGACTAATCTGGCTCACCATTGCTTTAATTTCCAACACTGATAATAGAGGTTAATTGTTTGTTTGTTTTTAATTCTGAAACCCATTATTATTTTTTCATTCAAATTGACCTTATCCTTTGTTTCTTCTTCCCTTATGATTGGACCTTCAGGTGTGCTATTTTCTTTCTTCTTTCTTACAAGCAGGTTTTACCCATTCTTTACATGTTATCAATTTACCTACATCTACTCCGCTCTGTCTGTTGGAAATGTGTTTTAGTTTCATGCCAAAATCCAAGCAATCATATTTTGGGGAAACGTATGAGACCTTCTTTTGGAGTGGGAAGTAAGGCACCTCTGTGTCTTTGAGGTCTTATGGCTTGCTGATTTTGTGGGTTTTCAAAACGAGGGAATGGTTTTCCTCCGCTATTTGGACCTGGGCCACGGGGCCTATTAAACTGTGCCAAATGTTGATCTCCAGGATGCTGGAATCTTGCAATGGGACGAGGACCTCTTCGTTCATTAATGGGTGTATGACCTCTCTGCCTGGGATCTCTCCCCCTTATATTTGGGCCCCTACTAACATAACCTGCCCCCCTTATATCTGACACCTGCATGTCATTATTTGGATCTGGCTCAGACCTAGTGTTGTCACCCCACCTACCAGGTCCATTTCTAAAATCTGAACGCTGAGGTGATGGCCCCCTGCTGTCTGTTTTATTGGGCCCCAAACTTCTCATTTTTGGACCTCTACTTTCCCTTCTGAAATCAAATCCTTGTCTACCTGGTTCAGGATTTTCAGGTTCTACATTATGCCTTTCAGATCTTAGATCACCACTATCTGAAAATCTCCCATCACACCTTGGAGCTTCAATGCTTAGATTTCTGTTTGCAGGTCCTGGGGGTCCTAGATCTCGACCTGCTGGAGGTCTTCTATCAGGGCCTTCCATCTCAAATTGCCTCCTGTTTAGACATGAATTCATCAGGCCTGGACCTCCTCTGAGAGCCCCACGCCCTTTAATGTTTGGCCCTCTCATTTTTCCCCTGACATTTGGCAGCCTCCAGTCATTTCCCATATCTGGATGATTGTGCATATGTGATCCTGGCCCTGCTTTTCTGTCTTGTCCTCTATTGTCTAGATCTCTTTCTCCTGTAAAGAATTCCCCAGCACCCTCTCTATCAAGCTCTGTCCAATCATTTCCATGACCTCCCCTACTTGGCCCTGGGCATACCATATCTGGATTTTCTTCAACAGGCCCTGCACTTCTGCAGCCAGGAGCATTCCAGTTATGTCTACGACCCCTTACAGGTCCTTGAAATAACATACTGGGTCTATTCTGCATGGGACCTGGTCCACTACTTTCAGGGCCTCTCCATTCACTAAATAGGCCTTGATTAATATCTTCTTGGTCCTGTTCATCTTGACCCTCTTGGATAGGTCCAAATCCTCTACTAGCATATGTTTCCCAGTCATCCACTGAGCATTCTCTGTCTTGTCCTAAGAATTCTATATTGGTCCTTCTTTCATCTAACCTTTGTTCCTCTGTGTCTGGCCCTCTCCTCTCAGGAGCAGAACCCCAGAAGCCGGGCCCTGGTCTTCTAATGTTTTTCCTCATAGGCCTTCGACCTCTAAAGCTCTGGCCCAATCTATCAGGTTCTGGGGCATGGTAATCTGGGTTTTCTTGAATAGGTTCACACGCTACCCAGTCATCCCTTCCCCCATGTCTTGGATCTTCAGTATTTGAACTTTCATGTTTGTAGCCTGGAACTCTTAAATCAGGGCCATCTGATTTTCTCCAACCTGGTCTTGAGCCCTCCATATCTGGATATCTTTTTTCACTGTAGTCTGGACCTACTAGAGCTATTCTGTCAGGCCCAGGATCCACATCAGAACCTGGCCTTTCCACCCGCTGTGCACCAAATTCTGGACCCCTCCTATGAGGCCCTGGAATCTCCATATTTTGATACCCAACTTCTTTTCCACGACCCCTGAAATGTGGTCCACCTCGTCCTCTGTTGTGAGGCCCTAGATCTCCCACACCTGGACCAATTCTTTCAGGCCCAGCAACACCAATATGTGAACCTCTCCTGTCAGGACCCTGTCCACTTGTGTTTATTTCTCCAGGTCCTCTCCTTTCAGGTTCTTGGCTATGCATAGGAAAACTTGGTATTTCATTTATTGGCCCACTAAAATCTGGACCTTGTGAAACTCTGCCAGGCCCCATAGCAAGACCTCTACAATCAGACCCTAGCCTGCTGATATCAGGACCTCCAGGTCCTCTTCTCTCGGGCCCAGAACCTTCTATAGGTCCTGGTCCCCTGAACCCAGGACCTCCAGGTCGTCTATTCTCATGTCCAGGACCTTCGATAGACATACTTTCCCTCTCATGCCCTGGTCCTTTAAATTCTGGACACCCAGCCCCTCTCCTATTAGTCCCAGGATCCTCCATGGAATCTCTCCTTTCAATTCCTGGACCTCTACTATCAGACCCTGGACCAGCCATATCCAGACCCATCCTTTCACCCCAGGTTCCCCTGAAATCTGGACCGCCAGGACCCCTGATGTCATGTACTTTTTGCTCCATATGTGGACCTTTTTTCTCAGGTCCTAATCCTCTAAAATGTGGACCCACAGGACCTCTTTTGTCAGGTCCAGCAACCTCCATGGCTACACTTCTTCTTTTAGGTTCTGGTCCCACAAAATCTGAAGCCCCTGGTATTCCTAAGTCAGGTCCTTGATTGTCTATAATGGGGTCTATCCTTTCAAGTCCTTCTTCCATGAGGTGTGAGTCCTCTGGTCCTCCACTATTAAGCTTTGGATACTGCATGTTTGGACCTCTCATTTCAGCCCCTGGTTGTCCGAATTCTGGGCCTCCACTCCCTCCCGTGTAAGGTCCCTGGCTTTCCATGTTTGAACCTCTTCTATCAGACAACTGGACACTCCATTCATCTTGTACCAATGGTGCTTCCCTGACTGAATCTGACCCTCTCCAATGATCTCTTATGTCTGATCCTGGGCCATTCCAATCTGGAGCACTTATATGTTTATTTTGATTCTCCTTATCCCTTAGTCCTTGACCTCTCCAATCTGAATTCAACATGTTTGAATTAACTGCATCTGCATGACTGCCACCAAGCTTGCCAAAATCTGCATTTGTGCCATGTGGCTGAAGAGTACTTTTACGGGGGCACCTTTCTTCAAAAGCCATACTGCCATCATGTCTTGTCTTTGGAGGTCTTCCTAAGCCCATAAACAATGGACCTGACTCCCTCATCCCACTACTTACATCAGATCTAAAAATCTGACCTTCATCTTTATCTTTTTGTCCTCTACCACCTCCACTACTATCTGGAGCCATAGCTTCTACCTGTGGACCCCCAAATGACTGCTTTGTTCCCATTTTTTTCACATCTTTCCTGATATCTATGTTTTCTGGCTCTGATCTATGTTCATTTGTCTTTGGACACTGTAAACCTTCCTGCACACAACTAACATTTTGGTTTCTCTCATTAACTTCAAACAGCCCGCTCATATCTGTATTTAGATGATACACAGCTGATAAAGAATCCCTTGGACCTGGACCAACATTACCAGGTGCAGATCTGTCAGACAAAGGGCCCTTCATGATGTTAACTTGTCTTTTGCGCTGGAGGCTTGCCTCTCCCATATACAAATTTGTAACAGTAGGTACAATATTTTGTGTAACATCAGGACTTGGGCATTTTATTTCTGGATTTACACCAGAAATAAAAGGCACACCAGCATTATTACTATCTAGTGCTTCACTTCTCATTTCTGAATCTCTCAAGGCTGGCCATGAACCAGTTATTACAGTATTTTGATGTTGAATACCTTGTTCTCTCATTCCTAAGATTGTACTTGGATTTGAATATCCTCCCTCTTGACCCTTTGTTTCTGAATGCTTGAAGCAAGGATTGTCTGCTAGAGTCTCATTATGTGTCTCTGTCAGACCTTGTCCCTTGGCACCAAAAGCTTTCAGATTCAATGCTCTAAAATCCATGCTTTTAATATTTGAGATCACATCTCCAACAGACACCATTGCTTGACCACAAATTGGCAAACAATTATTTTCAAAGACTCTAATATCTTCCCTTGAATCGCTGACTTCATCAGTTCTAACAGAGTCATTCTTTTCTATGCTGCTAGGTTTCACAAACTGTGGTTCTGGATCTGGGCTTTGGGGAGAATCTCGAATAGGTGGATCAATTTCTCTAAGAGGAATTGTACTGTCAAGTTTGCTGTGAAACAAATTGTCCTGTTTATAGAGTTTATTTTGCTGTGTCATATCATGGTCACTCAGTGAAATCTTTTGAAGCTCCTGAAATTTTGGTGGTTCGGAAATCTCAAGCTTCACATTACATAGAGGTTCGTGTGAGTGTTTTTCAGAGCTCTCAACATGATTACACTCTGATTTTTGTCCATCTGGATCACTTTTGATTGTAACATGTGATATGTTACTCTCTTCAAATTGTCCAGCAGAGTCTAGAGAACTGCATGGAACACTTGCATGTTTTGATTTCTCAGGGACCTGAGGCAAGGGTCCTCTGTTCAGTTTTGGTGAAACTGACACAGATTCTGTTTTTCTAGAAGAAGATGGGGATCTTCTACGCCCAAGAGAATGCCGGCGTGTGGTATGATCTTTGCGATGGCGTCCCTGCCGTTCAGATGGATCTCTAACTCTGTGTCTTGACCTGTCTCTTTCACTCTTTCTGTGTCTATCCTTTTCTCTGCGTCTTCGGGACCGAGAACGAGAACGATGCTGTGACTGTCTTGAAGGACTTCTGTGGCGGTCCCTTTCCCGATGACTCCGCTTTTTTGGTGATGACCTTCGTTTTCTACTGTGGTATGAATTTGGAGACATACCCTTGTGAGAGCCACCATACCTTGCTCTAGACACAGAGTCCATAGTTGTTACAGTTCCCCCCTTAAAAACATCATCTTGAATTTCATTGAAAAGTGATTCATCCTCAGGATCATAAGCTACATCAGAATCTTCAATCTCTCCAGCAGATGAATATTTGTCAGATTCCACACCTTTCTGTGTTTCATCTTGCTTTGCAACACCATCTGTATCATTTCCTAAATTTTTGACAGGTGTTGCGTCTTCTACTTTCACAGCTTGTGAATCCAAATTTGAATTGTCCACAGTCTCTGTAAGGGGGGTAGCCTTGTCTGTTGTTTCTGAAGATTTTGACTCTGTTTTTATAATACCTTTCTGCAGAGAGGACAGTTGGTTAAGCGGCAAAGATTTTTGTGGGGGAGACATAAGTGAATCCGAAACAGAAAAGTGAGCCATGAACATTCCCACAGCCTCTCTCTGCTGACGTAGTGCTTCCTCCTGCTCTTTTAACTGCCGTTTTTGCTCTTCAATTTGTTTATTGAGTTCCTCAAGCATTCTCTGTTGTTCACTTAGTGTTGCAGCTGAGACAACCACTGTGCCCGTAGGGAGTTGTGGCATGACTGCAACTGGAGCAGAAGTTTGTGCTGGGGAAGAAGTGGAAACCGTCACTGGGCATGATGGAGAATCAAATGTTTGAGTTGTAACAGGGGGCTTTGCTACAGGAGTATTACTTTGAATATATTCAAAGATAGTGTCGTCCTCTGGATCATAGGCCACATCATCTTCCACAAAGCTTGATAATGCTGGGGCATCAGCTTTAATTTTTTCTGTGGTCTGTGGAGCAACGGTTGCATATCCCATTGCTGGATCATATTCTTCCTCTGGGTCATATGGTCGGTCAAAGTCATTTTCATCTTCAATCTCCTTGGCTTTGGTTTTGTGTCCATACTGTTGGACAATTGGATCCACCACTGATCCAGAAAGCACTGGGTTCTTCTTAACAGTTACTGTTGTTTTTGTAGAACGTCCATCAGAGACAGTGGAGTCAGCCTGATTACTACGAAACAAGGTACTCAAGATTGTCTGTAGTGGTGTCTTATCACTGGATGCAATAATGGGATTTTTATCAGAGCTGCTGTTAAAGGTGGACTGTGTTGCAGCAATAGTGGCTGAGGTAGAAACAGAAGGGGCCGCTTTAACAGAAGTTAATAGAGATGGTATGGTGACTGAGCCAGAGGAGGAAGAGTCTGTTGGTGACCCAGGGCATGATGGTGAACCAGGAGGGGTGGTACTAGCAGGAGTCTCTGGATCATAGGGTTGGAATATCTCCAATTTGTCAGAACCGTAAAGGACTGGTGGTTTTGGGATCCACATAGGGTCCTTGGACATATGAACTTTGGGTCTTTTGTCTTCCATTTCCTGTGGCAAACTTCCTGGACGTTTGACCTTCTGGACGATTGCTAGACCAAGAAGAAGATTGGGGCGGTTTCTTTCAAGTCCTGGAAAAAAATTAGATAACACATTAGAAAACACACTAAGTCTAACAACTCTCTGGTATGGTTTTGGTATGAACCCTCACATATTCAAACATATAAAACAGAAAAATGTCAATTATTTATGAATAGGCAGCAGTCAAAGCATTTCACACCTGGTCCTTCAAGAGGTTGTAGCATAGATGGGATTGGTTCCTTTGCACTGAGTGGGACAAGGTATACATCTTTGATGGAACGGCTGCTATTGGCGACCACACCGAAACGACCTCTGCTGCTGAAATAGGAAAAAAGGGAGACATAGGCGACCTCCTCTTCCTCTGTTGCAGGGTGAAACCGGATCACACATAACTCCTAACAAATACAAAGCAAACAAAAGTGCATGTAAAATACTGATGTAGCCTCAACATTATTATATGTGGTAAGATGCAAAAAGAAATACAGTATATTCTGCTTGCCTTTGTAACTGAGGTCTTTAGTTTTGCAACGTAGTCCCACACTGTTTGAGGCATGATTCGTCCTCCAATTTGTATAGTGTCAGGTAGATCCTATACAAACCACAAAAATAAATGCTTTTTATATCTCCACCCAGTGACAATTATAAATCCTTTTGATATAGCCAGTAAAAAATGTAATTAATATCATGCATTACAATACCGCTTTAAGATTTTCAGGAGATCCTGACACCAGATATCCCTTGGTGACAAACTTGGCTACAGTGAGCATGTTTAGAAAACCCTTCCACAGTATTTCCTGCTTTGCCAGGAACTGAGTTGTCTCACCATCAGCTGGAGATTCAGAGATCACGGTTCTGAAACAGAAACCACAACAATCACATGTACACAATGCCCAGCTTCTGGACAAATTTAAAACAAAAAGCAAAAAAACATTGGCTTGGAGTTCTTTATACCTCGAGCGTGGTCCATAAAGTCTGGGATCAGCAGTGGAAGATGGCTTCATTAAGATGGATTTAGGTACTGTTTTGGTTGGTGGTAGTGATGATGCTACGTTCGATGCAATGTTTTCTTTAACAAGAGCATAAGGAGCTGCCCGTTTATGAGTTGTGTTACTGGAACCAAAGGTGCTACTAGACGAAGCTGAGAACCTGTTTGCAGTGCGGGGATCACGACGCTGTGTAATGGTTACCGTGGAAACAGGTGGAACCAAAACTGGTATATATGGTCTTTTTGGTGCAGTAGCTTTAGAGGTATCTGGAGTTGGGGATGCAGGGGACTCTATGGTAGGAGAAGCAGGAGATTCTAAAGTGGGGGAGGCTGGAGAATCCATTACAGGAGAAGCAGGTGATTCCACTATAGTCAGTGCAGCAGAATCAATATTGAAATGGGATGAAGGGTCCAATAGGTTGGATGCTGGAGAATCCATGTCAGGAGAGTCAGGTGGTGCCAGAAGTGGGGAGTCACCCCCTGCAGACTTTCTCCAAGATGGTTCGTGCTTATCTCTGGATACAGATAGCTTGGATTTTTTCTTTGCAGGTTCCTCCTCTTCCATAGGTTGCATTTGGCCTTTAGGAAGGAACGACAAACTACTTTTAAAAATCTGAATTTAACAGCTAATCAGCAGACAATGATGTCTAGTAGTTTTTACATTTATTCTCATCGTTTTTTAAATTTACCTGTGCATATCTTGCATTTTAAGTCAAATAGATGAGTTTTGTGCTCTGATGTTGTGTCTTTTAGCATGCAGGCAAGAACATCTGGCACTGCATTGGCCAGGCTTGTTTGGCTTGCCCTGGGCTTGACTGCAGGAGCAGGAAGACTTCTCTTCTGTTCCTGTAAAGCAACATATACCAACACAAGAACACAAAAAAACAATTCTTAGTCGATGTTGATGTAACGCGTCATGAAAAAAAATATGATGTAAAAGACACAGCATAATCACCATAAAAACTGTGTATCCAACTGTTTAATTTAAATAAGATAGGTACGTACCATGCTATCAGGTTTTCTGTCAGATTTTGCAGGATTCAAACTGGGTAAATCAACCTTAACTGCTTCAGGCTTGGGCAAACTTATTTTAGCAGCTGTATCCTTAACCTAGAAAGACATAAGCAACCATTTAAGATAATCACTTATGACAAAAGCATTGGCTGATCTTTATCGGGCCTGATATCAAGTAGAAGCATACAATACAATTTTATTTCACTGATATGGTTTATGACTAATACTATTTACCACTGTTGTTTCTTTCACACTTGGCTCAGGTGCCTTGGTAGCCTGCATATCCTTCTGGCTCATCCTAACTAGTCTGAAAGGATTGATATCGCCATGTACCACACAGTATAACAAGCCCTAGAAGACATAAAGAAGTAGATTGTCAATTTGATTTATATTTATATGTACATAAACTAAAATTGGTGTTAACAAATTTCAACATACCTTGTTTCTTGGGTCTTTTAGGTTGAACATTATAGTTCTGTACTTGTTCATGTATTTGCTGTCTGTGTTGCGAAATATGTCAAACATCTCCATCTCAATGCTTGCAACAAGCTTTGCAGCTTCGCTCTCAGACATCTCCAAATCCTCACATTCACACACCCTTAGCAAATGGAAAAAGAAAAACAGTTAGTCCAGAAATATGCTGTTTTTCAAGACTGAGAGACATTTACTGAAAAAATTTAAAGCTTAGTTTGAGAAAACTGTTAAATTGTCTAGGACACTTATTTTCACTGTGTTGGTAATGCTACTTAATAACCAGTCACCGAGATGAGAATGATTCTGAATTGTGGAAGGCAAATAAAACAAATGTTGGTTCCCTCAGCGCAGTTCATTACTGCATGCTCAAGTGTCATTTTTAAAAAACAAAAAGATACTATACTTACATTTTTTTCTACTAGACCTATTATTATATGTTTTTAATAATCTCATGTTACATTTACTCCCCCAAAAAAGCAGAATATGTGCAATAAAAAAACCTAAGGCTGTGACTTTCATTTAATCAGTGATATAGTTCTCACCTTTTGAACAGGATGCTGGTGAGAGAGCGCTGGATACTCTGTCTGACCTGGTTATTGGGTTGAGAGGGCCTGGAGGAGGGTGCACTGGGTGCGGGTGGCACCGGCAGATTTCGGGTTTCATTCAGGGGTGTGGGGGCTGAAGACAGCTTCTGGCATGATGCTGAGACTAATGTGTGGCTTGATGGAGACTGAGATCCAGACTGCTTCTTTGGTATAACATATGTGGTCTTCGTTATCATAAGAGCCCCAGTCTCATGATGTCTGCGCGCTGAGGTGGTTGGGGACGATGTGGCTGGAGTCGGGCTAGATTTTTCTGGGGCGGGTGTTATTAGGGGATCTGATTCTGATGACTGATGCTTTGGCAAGTCACTGTTTACAGTTTCCTTTGCTCCTTCTTCACAGTGGCTTTGTGGCTGGGCTGCTTCAGTGGTAGGTTTAGAAAGGAGACTTGCATCTAGTGAAGGGTCTTCTGGAGATTGTGCTGAAGGAGATACAGCTTCCTTCTCAGCCTCTACCTGTTCACTGTCCTTATTAGCTGTTGGGGAAAAAAAGCACAAGAGGCCATTCTGTAAATATGAAGAAATCTCTCAGAACAGTCTATCAAATAAATCTAACTGTGATAAGAACCAACATGGCACACTAGATAAACAAGTAAGTGGCATCTTTAAAAAAAAAAAAAAAAAAAAAAAAAAAAAAATCACAATTTCTTACTGCAAATCCATGAATAAAAACTGGTCTTGCACCCCATTAACTGCTCAGATACTAAACAGTAAATATAAAGATTTACAAGTTCTGTATCAGATTCAGAGTCCCATCTATAAGATTCGGATTCAAATTGCCAGATGTGTGAATAAACTTGTAGTTTATACGGCCAGATAATAATAGGTTAGGTGATTTAAAAAAATTCCTTTTGGTGATTTTATGACTGTAAAATTAGAAGAGGCAAAAACTGAATTACAGGCACAGAGACTCACAAGTACAGGCTCATGAACATTTAACATAAACCTGCTGTTTAAAAAAACACAAACTTTATTGTATAATACATCAAATGCTTCCCTACAATGATATTAAGGAAATTTATAGCACTTCTTAATTTGTTTTTTTTAGATTAACCAATTCAGCCTGGTTAAACATACTCTAAATGATAACAAGGTAAAATGTTGTACTTTGGAGCTACAATGATTAATCCAAGAGCAGTTTAGGCATTTTAAATTTGCATGTACAGCTACACTTAATATTTGCTTTTCAGCATCATTAGCACTGCCTGGCTTTACTCTCCTCACTGTTTGCAGTGAGAAGTCTTGCATTTATCTTAATTTATTTGTTTATTTTTTAGTTTTGCATTAAAAAACAACAACAAACTGAGCTAAAGTTCAAACAACTCTGAATACACTGAGTTTTATGTGTTTAATTTTTGGTTAATCAAATATCAAACCTTAGTAAAATGTGTTTTTATATGCTATTGTTGGGGCAATCACCCATTTTATTTATTTATTTATTTTTTGTAGATGCTGAGTTCACAATAAAGCCCAGTATAGGCGGATATTTGAAATCTATTGTGGAGAAGTCTTTGTTTGCTCATTGCTCCATGAATACTTTCATTCTGGCATATAACTATATTACTCTGTCTATCCAGAGTAATGCTAGCAAGTGAACTGTATATGTGCAGTTATTGTTTTCCGGTTCCACTCAGTGGAAGAAAAAGAAAAAGATCCTTTTTTGTATACATCTATATTCCATGTACATTTTGTATGACTTCAGTACTATGTGTTTGGTAACTCTTGTACAAAAAAAAGGACAGACTTTCCAAAACCTCTGCACTCCTGGGGTGTATTTGTTTTCCTCTCAAAGGCTTTTTAAAATTTATCAGCAATTATTGTTTACTGTGGAATGCTGAGGCATTAAAAAAGCGTGTTGAGTCTCATGAACACACTTCACATTTATCACTATGAATGAGAATTAACCACACAGGCATAGTTCTGTGATTCCAAACTACTGAAAAATAGACCCAATGTATCATTTATATTTAGATTACAAATTTCACATGCACACAAAATGTTTGATAAATGTGCTTTAGAGTTCTGCTATAAGGAGGAAAATCATAATCTACTGACTTCCTGTGCCTGACATAATAACACAAGTTCTTCCAAATAAAATTTCATAAGAAAAACTAACATCAGATCTTCATAAATCACACTGCCTCCTACTGTGTATTGGACTTGCTGTGTAAATAGCTGTCTGTGCATAAGACACATACAAATAGCTCTGATATATTAGTGCAGAGCCACTGGGATAATAAGCAAAAACATTACAATATAAAGCCAGTTGTATTGATGAGGATGTTTCCAAAAGGACGTTAATAATCCAGCCCAAAACCTGAACTTGGTATTGATATAAAGTTAATTGTTGCTATTTATGAATTACAGCTGAATGAAATGACAACATTTTATGTTAGCTCAACCAAAGACAACCAACAATAAAGGCTTGTGTGTAAACCTGTATAATCAAAGTGCCCCTGAGGACAGGTAATGTGACTATTACAGGTTATTCTAAATAGTTAATCCCATATTTAACCATGCTAATAATTTTTAAAAATGATTGATAATGATTTTACTATATTTATTATACTTTTACATATTTAACTTCAGTTTTATTGTGAGAGTAAATTATTTTTGTTCAACAGCTAAAACACCAAAAAAAAGAAAATATATGCAATTTGTATTGCATATATAAATTGATAAACTGCACAAGTGCAATAAAACATCCCAGCTTTGCATACTACTCTGTTAGGCAAAACTTTTTAAATTGCTATTTATAAACACAGCTTTTGAACCCTAACACAAATAATGCGTGCATTTTTCAGCCTTTCCACTTATAAAACTGATGAATTTTATGCATAACATATAATACACTGGTCCCATTTGGAATATCAGACAAATACCATCCAACCTCTGCAAGACCACACAAAGTCCTGTTGACGTTGTATGGTGTGGTTTGGAAGTCTTAATGTTCACATGTGGAAGTGTTTGAGTATTTATTGTGGGATTAGGACGGATGGCACAGTGTAGCCTCAGCTTAGCAAGAATGGGAAAGATGAGCTTTTTTAGGTCAGTGTATGGCATGACTGCTGCTCGCCTGCTAACCGGTACCAAACGGAGAGAGCATATAACCACAATTTTAGCCTCTTTACACTGGCTCCCTGTCCCCTACAGGATCCAATTTAAACTCTTACTTTTTGTTTTTAAGTCACTCAACGCCCGAGCCCCCCCCTACTTGTCAGAGCTCCTCTCTGCCTATGCTCCAGGAAAACCCACGAGATCTAGTTCAAAACTATTGTTGTCCATTCCACGGACTAACCTCAAATCTCATGGTGATAGATCCTTCTCTGTGGCAGGTCCCAGACTTTGGAATAGTCTCCCCTTTAATATTAGATCTGCTCAAACTCTTGAGTAATTTAAATCTTTACTAAAGACACACTTTTACGCTCTGGCTTTTAACACATTATGACCCAAGCATTTTGGATTTATCTGAATTAGTTAGTATTGTTTCAATTCTTCTATTTTATTGTTTCTATTGTTATTATTGTATTACACTGTAGTTTCTAATTTTATTGTTATTGTTAAGCACTTTGTGCAGCATCGGCTGTTGGAAATGTGCTATATAAATAAATCTGACCTTGACCTTGACCATTATTATGAAGCAGGAGGCTTAAATCAATGCAATGTGAAGGAAATCAAGGAGACTTTGTATGAGTAATGTAGGCTCTTAACCTTGGATTATAAGGTGCCTTGAGGTGACTTATTGTGAGTTTGCACTACATCAATAAAAATTAAATGAACAGAAAAAGTGAACTTCCAGAAATGATGAACATTATGGTTAGAAAACCCAAATTGCTAAAAGAAAGAGGAAACAATGACACATCTTCAGAGAGACAGGAAGCACCGTAGATTGTAAAAAGAATTTGGAAAAGCAAGAAAATAAAAGATCAGGGATTTAGTGCGTCATCTGCAGAGATTTTACTGCTTTCTTTTGTCCACTGTCAAGCAGAAAGGCTTAAGACAAAATGAACAATATAAAAAAATAAGGATAGAGCAAAGGAACAAACATGCAAGTGAGTCACTTCTATGAGCTAAATCATGAAGAATCTTTATTTGTGTGATTAGGCTACTGTGTATGTGAGTCAAAGTGAGAAAGAAACAAGCATTTGCCACAGTGAGTAGGTGCAAAGTTATGATGCAAATCTTTTTCAGTTGTTCAGAACACATATCTATGAAACTCCTTATTTATTGACTAAAATTAAGAATGTCGTCACTTTAGGTATTTGTGCTGAAGTTTCAATAAATGTTCAGCAAGGGAGTTTTTCAGTCACAAACTTTGGTCTTCTGAAGGTACATTTCTGCTTTAATCCTGTTCTCATCCTTTGCATAATTTCCACTGTCCCATACCGTCAGACATCATTATAATGAAAATGAACACAAACACCAACCGATTAACACCTTGACATTCAGGATCCTCATGAGGACTTAAGGCAAAGGTTCCATCTACTATTTCTTTGATTAACCTAACCACTATCAGATGAGGTGTCTTCATAGTGTCCTACTATTAGTGAAAAAACAAGAGTGGGCCAGGTGTCAACAACTGATATTTGCTGCAGACTTCAGTAAAAACAGCTTTACTTTTCCCTGCTCACTATACGTGTTAATTGTAAATATTGCTTTTGTTGTTTTTCTGGTGTATTTACTGACAGATGTACTAAATCTGTCAGGAAATCAGTTATTGCACTGTGAAAAACACAGAGCGTCGATGTGGCAGCTAACTGCAGTTGGCTTAAAGTTTAAATAGCAATGAATCAGTATCTAGCTCCCATGAGGTCGTTTTGAAAGCTGCACCACAGGCATACCCAAACACAACCTGACAGCAGTCCCCCCTTTTTCTGTCAATGGACTTGAGGTAGAATATTTAATATACACTGATTTGGCAAAATATCATGACTACTGTCAGGCAAAGTGAATAATACTGATTGTCTCTTCATGATGGGCATTTGTTAGTGGGTGGGATATAACTAGGGGGCAAGTGAACATTTTTTATCCCCAAAATTGCTGTTTTAGAAGTAGGACACATGGGTAAGGGTAAGGATTGAGTTTTGATCAAAGTCAAATTGTGATGGCTAGATGACTGGGTAAGAACATCTCCAAAACTGCAGCTCTTGTGGAGAGTTCTGGGTCTACAGCAGGCAGTATCTATCAAAAGTGATTAAAGTAAGGAACCGTGGTGAACCAGCAACAGGTCATGGGAGGGCAAGGCTCACTAATGCATTTCGGGAGTGAAAGTTGTTCCATG
Source organism: Rhamphochromis sp. 'chilingali' (assembly GCF_963969265.1). Taxonomy (NCBI): domain Eukaryota; kingdom Metazoa; phylum Chordata; class Actinopteri; order Cichliformes; family Cichlidae; genus Rhamphochromis; species Rhamphochromis sp. 'chilingali'. The sequence continues at coordinate 22,916,094 of NC_137939.1, read as the reverse complement.
TGGTCTGTTCCAACAAACAAGCTCCTGAGGCTCAAATTGTCGAAAAAGTTCATGCTGGTTCGTACAGTACATTGGAGTTTGTTGTGTAATGGGCTGCATAGCCACAGACCAGTCAGGGTGCCTGTAGTGACCCCCCTCCACCGCCAAAAAACAGAACGTGACCAGCAGAACTAGACCACAGGGGAATGGAAGAAGGTGGCCTGATCTGATGAACCACATTTTATTTTATATATACACTGTGCAATTTTTTCAGTCGCGTTATTCAGCTCCTGCTTAAATTGTACGATTGAATCACAGGGGTTAGAAGTTCATGGGTCCCTATTCACGGTCTCACACTATACGGCCCGATGCTCTGATGCGACCTGAGTGCTCACACTGTGCGTCTATAACATGAGGTTTATAACACAAAATCTGTCACTTGCTCTCCCCCTCTTTCTGTCTTTCACTCACACAGACACACACACACCACCACCATCAACTTTGCTATATTGCTAATGAAAAACATTGACCAGGCAGCTGCAATTGAGCAGCAATGTCCATCCAACTCTTTTCATGGTTGATGCAGTCGTGATAATTTTGTGAGGCCACATCGAAAAGTTCTACGCGCTGCGCTGCCATGCTACTCCGTCTTTTTCACTTCCATTTCTGTGTTTGCGCGTGCGCAGTGTGAGAGTTTGCGTTGAAACCCTCACGAGGGGGCGACAGGATTTCAAACAGGTTTGATTTTCTTGTGACCATATGATTGCTGATCGGGAGCTGATCGTGAGGTTTTAATCGCTTCTCGTTATCCCATGTATACAACATGGGATGCATGACACACAAGTAAGGCCGAACTCGGGGCGATCCCCAAAACGGTCGCACGACTGAAAAATAGTCTCGAAATGGGCCAGTGTCTCAAAATCGCACAGTGTATGCCCAGCTTTAGGCAGTAGCTCATAATGTTATGCCTGATTGGTGTATTTACTAACAGCAACAGATTTACCAAGTTATTATCATAACTTTTTGAACCACTCTTTTTTTCTTTCTTTTTTAGCCAGACTGGTGTAATAATTTCCTTTTCTATTCATTTTGTAATTTTTCCAAGCAGGATATACTCATCCATCACAAGGCCCTGTCAAAATGGATGCATCTGATTTTTTTATTTTAAACAGTGCGATTTCTAATTTAACTATATTTTTTACAGCATTATTCTTAAGCATACGAATCCATCTAATCCAGGGGTGTCAAACTCAAATACACAGTGGGCCAAAATTCAAAACTGGAACAAAGTCGCGGGCTAACGTTAATATTTATTGAAATATATTTATTCCTCCAGATATAAGAATGAATCTTTTCTTATGGACTCAAACACGTTTTGCTGAAAAACTGAATATGGAACAAGCAAAGTTTAATACTAAACAATATATATATTAGCTGTATAATACCAGTAGGCCAGCTCTGATAGTAATTTGGTATGGCTTCGCGGGCCAAATGTAAGTAGGCTGCGGGCCAAATTTGGCCCGCGGGCCAAATTTGGCCCGCGGGCCAGAGTTTGACACCTATGATCTAATCCATCCATATGCACAAAGAATAAGATAAAATAACAATGAATGTAATGATTTTTAAATAATTATTGTAGGTTCTTTACCTTACAACATAAAGTGCGACAAGGCAACTATTGATGTAATTTGGCGCTATATATAAACAAAACTGAAATGAATTTAAATCTTATAGTTTTTTTTCCTGCAATGACTCCAGCACTAAGAAATTATTACAACAATGCAATTAAGTGTTATCTGTAAAATCAACTTTTGCTTTAGCTTTATTCCCACTGCACAAACCAAATTTTTCTTCTCAATAAAACCTTTGAGTAGCTGAGATACAAACAATATACTGCATACACTGTATATACTTTTTATTTAAATTAAGCAATTAGTCTAAGTAAAAATATAATAATCCTGTTATTGAAATTGGGTCAGTCTTCTTTTTGAGGTTCTCTTTTCTTACATCTCTGGGTTTTCAGCACTGCTGCTATTTTTAAGTCACCCGTTGGAAGACCACTTGCATGTTGACATTTGTGATATACAAATGTTTTAACTTGAACCCAGGTTCTAAACATTAATGTATTACAAATTCAGACTGTGACCATCAACACGCAGAGTTCTGGAATGAACTTAAATAATTGCACGCCATTATGTGCCAGTACACATTTTTTTTAAGCAACACAATCTTTGCTCGCTGCAAGTTATGCACTTCCACAAAATGAAAATCAAATTAAAGGATAACTGTAATATGGTTGGGTGATTTCCTCCACAGTCCAGATGCCATACTGTTGCTTTCGGCATTGCTAATGGCCAGTAGCATACCCTCAATAATGCACACTGTGTAGCCCAAGCAGGAGAAGAGGGCACAGGTGAAAGAGAAACACACACACCAGGAGTACATTTTTGGTCCAGCTTGTGTTTTGTGTGTAAAATATTTCATCTGTCACACTTTCATTCTTCAACTGCCTAGTCCTAGACAGCTGAGTCCAGCAGTCGAAAAATACAGATCTTTTCTCATTTGATGATGATGGTTGAGCTTCATTGCTTCAGTGACTTCAAAGCAGCACAGAAGTCCAGACATGTACCTGTTTGTGTGCACCCAAGCATGCTCAGATACCTGTGTTGCAAGTGTCGGCTATATGTGGAGGTGCAAAATGAACCAAGAGCGAGGCAGACTCAATTTTTTATGAATCTTATAATAATGATAATTTAATGCATTACTTGGGAAATGAGATCTGTGAAAAAATGCCTTGACCTGAGAGCTATAGCTGCTCACTTTGCCCATAGGTGATCTCTGACATCCATCACCATAACCCTATACTGCTGACATACTGGACAAAGAACTGGTAAGGAGTACAGATGCACAAGTGCTAGGGAACTAAATGGGACTGAAAATAGCATCCGCATGGGAAGACGTCTGGATATGGGTCGGATGATGATCTTGAAAATGTGTTTCAGTCTTTAAAAAAACCTGTTGAGGCCTCAAAATTAATTTAGTTTCTAGCACCTTGTTGGGAGAACATCCAAGAGGAGTTGAAACTTTCAGAAATGGCGACAGTGATGAGTTCTCCAATGTGTTAAAAACTGTGTGGCAAATGATTGAACAAATTATGAACCAAATGCAAAGATTGGAGATTTTCTCATTTACAATACATATAACTGAAAAGTTCAGAGAAAATCTTTGTACACAGGGGACAAATCTAAAAACCAATACTAATCTTCAGATCCTCTGGCTGCCTGGATCAAAAATATTCCATAGTGCAAAATATTGTGATCAGAGTCACACCCAAATTGCAAGCAAACATATTCTGACCCTGCATTAACAAATACGAAAAAATAAAATAAAAAAATTCTAACTTAAAAAAAATAAAAAATAAATGTGAATCATGGAATTGACATGCTTTGGACGAAGAAATAGAGCATCCATTAGAACTGTCATATTTATCAATGGTCAGCTTCTACTTAAAGGGTAAATTGGTGCACAATGGGTGGCTAACTTACACATCTGTGACCGATATTTGAAAGTTCTGCAGCAACATATACTGCTTGAGGCTTGCTCATTGCAGTAAGACATTACCAAGTCACATTATGCAAGTACTACAACAGCATGTCTCCTCTGCAGTGTGGCAGCTTAAAAAAAATTAAAAGATCAAATGATTTTCCCTTAGTTTCCAGTTTTAAAATCAAATATTTTTTCTCAACTTCAAATAAATTAGATTAAAGAAGAATCACAACGTTTTTGGAAATGACACTACCCTAATTTGATTTTATGAGGCGAGAAACATAATTAAGTTGGACCCAGAAGAAAATTTAAACTGTAAACCTCCTCCTCACATCTTTAAGACTCACTGAGAGTAGAATTTCAGTAATTTAATACATTTATAATCAAGTTGTGTTTTAATGATGAATAACATGCTGGGCTATTTTTCAATCAAGCTATTCCCTTCTGGTCATTAAACTTTTTTTTTTAAAACTAAGACGGCATAATGTTACTGATCTTTTCACGTTCCCAACACAAAATCAAAATAGGGGTAAAGTAGGTTGAGAGCACTTCACACCAAATTTCACTGAACAAAAAAACCCCAAAACCCAAAAGAGTTTAAAAATGTTTGTAAGCTGCGTTTCTAAATATCTCCTTTCATAAATAAGAGATTATTCAGCACTGTTCTGCTATACATACTTACACACACACACACACACACACACACACACACACACACACACACACACACACACACACACACACACACACACACACACACACACACCCCTTCAGGAGAAAATAGTGAACGCTTCAAACACTGCAACTATAGGTATGCTAGCACATATGTTTGTTTTTTGATGGAAAAAAATCATTTAATTTCTTCAAAATGATACTACTTAGAATAATATTCAATAATAAATACTCTAGGTTACTAATTCTCTGCTATCACACAAGAATGTCAAGAAATCTCCACACTGAGCAGATGTCAAAAATGTGAACTACTCAGAACATCAGCAGTGTTCTTTCCATGGTTGCACATTATTTGTTTGGCCAGTAGAGGGTGCTTGTGTTTTACAATTAGGTTTGAGATGGTATTAAAAAGATTCGACTGTTGGAAAAAACACACTGAATATATACAGGCCTTTCGAAGCATGCAAGACAAAACTAAAGAGGTTTAAGATGCAGCCCCGAAAATAAAATAAAAATGAAAAAAAAAAACTTCAATCCGCTGAGGCAAAATTTCTCAAAATGGAATTTAACAATCAAGTATTTGTGCTCTGATTCAAATTAAATATAATACAGCCCCCTCTTTTCTTGGTGTAAACAATCAAACTAATCAAAAGTCTTTCCCTCAAAAGCTACACTACACACCATAAGGTTGCAGCTTGGTGCTCAACCTGAAAACAGTGAAGTCTATGAGGACATATAGCTATAATTTTCACACATGCAGCGCAGCTCCCAAACTTTTCTCGACACAGCCCAGCAGAGGTGGATGGGAGAATGCACATAAATGTCCAGCACAGCTGGATTGAACATAAATTTTCTTCAGCCTGCCAGCTCCCTTTCCAAAGTCTGTGTGATGTCTGATTGCAGGCAGGTGAAAATGGCACAGGCAACGATTAAATGCATTCACAGTTTGTGAGTGGGTGTCATGTTTGTGTACACCATTCCCAGGCAGCTCCTTCGTCCAAACCAAGCAGAATATTTTCAGAAGTGAGAAAGCATGAAGCAAACTATGACTATACATGAAGCCTGCTGAGTGCTACTTATGAATAAAGGATAACTTTGGATAATATTTGGACCTCGTTCTCCTGAAACTGTCTGGGCAACATGTGTGGTAATATCCTAAGAAATACTGTGGGGGAAAAATGCTTGCATGCCCGTATGTTATCCAGAAAATCATTCAGGTCTCATATGAAAGCATTTGTCATGTGCAAGCTCTATGAATACGAAATATCTGGTATTCATGCTTACTTCGTGACATGTGTTCAGAGGAGTGGGCTGAAAGTTGGATGCTGGTTTGGGAAGTTTGGAAAAGTAAGAAATATACTCTAAGCAAGAGCTTCACTCAGATAACGTCTGATACAATTCATTACCATCATCACAAAAATCATGACACCCATTGAATCACTCATCCATGAAAAGCTATAATTACTAATTAAAGGCTTCTCCAATCAGAAAGGTTATTCAGGGAAATATTATTACATACTCTTAAAGGTTACAAGTGTAAAGAATGGATGGAGACCACAGACCTTGTCCCTTCCTGCAACTCCAAACTGATCATAATCCAACAAGGCTTTGCATTTTCAGCTTCATTGGTTTTGTGTTTTGTCATGTGTGACAAGATGTGCTATGACACAAGTATGACAGGGACTACTGCAGCAGACCACTCAACTCCATCAGAGTTTTGAAAAGAAAAAAAAAAAAAAAAAGGCCAAATCCATTTGTACAAGAAAAATAAAGCAGGTAAAGAATTTTTTATCCAGATGCAGTCACTGCTCTAAATCAAGACTAATTACTGCAATGTACTATAGCATTTTTTGTCTTCATAGTCATAATTATCTTCAACTGAAAGAGTTCGATTTATTGTATGAATGTTGTTTTATTTATTGCTTATTTTCATAGTGTGTACTATTTTAGAGGCACCTACAGAAGTAGCACATCTATTCGATGTATTTTATAATTCAACAAGGAATTCCAATTCTAAACGTTTTAACTTAAGAAATATATGTTAAAATGGATTGTTATGCTTTGTTGTTTTCCCTGCCTACTGAGCAATGAACTTGAGACAGAACCTGTTGTAAATAGCAAACTTTTTGCGATGAATATGGTCTTAGGTCAAGTTGATCAAATGTGTAGCAACAGTGATAAACGCTGCTCAAGATAAATAAAAAAATAAAAAAATCATAGCTGGTCACATTTTGGTTCTGTATTGTTTCCTTTGGTGTTTTAAGAACTATTATTTTTTTCTATGAATGTATCTGTGTGAAAACAGACCCTTCAGACACCCAAACTACAGACCCTTTCTCTCTTTTTTTCCATTTTAACAATGCCATGCACTGACTTCCAGCAGTACAGAAAAACTTCTTTAAAGCATTTTGGCTCTAACACAGAACTTTCATCTCTTTCCAAAACAAAAATAAAAGAATTATCAATACACGAAGCAATACTACTGTTCAGCGTACAGACACTAGACTATTTCGCCTGCTTTTGAGAGTGTTTGTGAAACATTATACGGTTTAATTTGCTTGGTAGTGCACTATGCATTTTTCGGAGCAGTGCTAAAATTCCAAAGAAAAAATGGGATACGAATGACCACCTTTTTGGATTGGTGTATCTGAGAGCAAAAATGCTAAATTGCTGTTCCATGTACTGTATCACCAATAATGAAAACTAATGGGACACAGATGGAAAACCTATCTGATTTCATTTACTATCCAAAGGAAACCCCATCCATTCCATCACTGTTCTGCAACTATGAAGAGGTTCAACGTCCATGAACCATGCTTTCAGCTTTGCAATAACATGCTCTTTCCTTTGGTTGTTAGGTTACATGAAAGAGGTTACATCTTTCTGAAAGGTGCAGATGCTTATTGAGGGGACAGCTAGAAATGCAATTTGTTATATATACACTGATGTAAAAGAAATTCTGCATACCAAGTAGGAACAAAGAAAATTTTTTTGTCTTCTAATTTAGGAGTACCAATATAATTAATATGATTAGAAACCACAGCGAGAGATCCCTGAGAGTACTTTGATGGTGGGAAGGGGCAATCCTCAACAAGCTCCTCCTTACACAAAGGTAAAAGCCATATGAGTTCAACGTTCCATTTCTGAGTCGGCTCATGTTGCAGCAAATGAATTGTGCAGAATATCATCACATTAAGTGACACCACAGTTCAACAGGTCATAATTGACTGCTGCCATCACAATCACCCTGAGGAAAAACTGGTGAAAAATTATGTCTCAGCCTGCATCGCTGTCTGATCTCTATCCCACTGAGACACTGTGTGGCACAGAACAAAAGCTGGAGATATGACTCCGAACCATCAGCTTTTGCCAGAATTGTGCCAGTGATCACACAGCTCCACACATTCAGAGGCTCCATGAGGCATTAAGCAGTGGCTACCACCAGTGATCAACCAGGTTTCCGATGGGCTGCTGGGTAGCTACTGTAAATTGAGTTCATGTTTTCAAGAAACTTACTGTTTTGATCTCTTGAGTTGTTTTGTGTGTTTGTGCAAGTGTGTAGAGTAGACTTCCTTTGCCATCAGTATATAGCTTAAATTTCATGCTCCCATCTTTCTCCCTCTTTTACCTATTTATATCTTTCAAAATGTGAGAAAGACATGATATTGTTATCTTGTCATAACCAGACTATTTTAATCTCGACATTTGTTGTTTTCACCTTTGTGTTTTTTAGTCTGTTGAGTAATTTTGCAAAATTTTAATTTTGACAATCCAGTCAAGTTGGGCCAGAGCCCAAAGTTCACAAAATTATTAATTAATTATTGTTGTTAATGTGTATAAAATTGTAAAGAAATATGGTTTGTACATGTTTGAAAGAGCAAAAAAAAGAGTGTAGGGATTTAAATTTTTAAGTTAAATGTGGGATAACATGGCCTAAGTAAGGCTATTTAACACTATGAATGTACCAGGTTTAAAAAAATTAATTTAAAAAAAAAAAAAAAAAAAAAAAAAAAAGATGTACACCTCTTTCATTCCCAGTGTGTGTGTGTGTGTGTGTGCGTGTGTGTGTGTGCGTGTGCACGTGTGCGTGCATTGTGAAGTATTTTTTCTTCATTTGCAGCAGTGTGAAGACTTTTCTCAGAGGAATGGAGCCTTTTGCTGACAGTGGCCAGCTGACACTTCAAAATCTTCATGAATCCTTCAGTCCCCTCCTCCTCTTCCTCCTCCATACCAGCTGCAGCGTCTCTATTGATTCCAAATCCTATCCAACTTAAGGCTGGTGTGTCTGTGAAATGACTGATCCAAGAGTGTGTGCTTGTGGTTGTTTGTGTGTTGACGACTGAAGGCATTGGAAGTTGGAAAAATAAAGTTTTCCTTGAAATACCCAAAACGTTGCGTGACAGTGAGACAGAGAGGTTTTCAACTTGTGCATGTGTATTTAACACAAAGGGTAGATTATGCTCCAATGTTGACTGCCCACAAAATAAACCAGGAAGATGCTGCATGTTGGAGGAATCAGACCAATGTCTGAAAGCAAAATGCATCCTTATGGCAGGGTTGCTGGAATATTAGGGCACTTCTTTGAACAGACGATCAACTTTGAGAAAATTATACCATCTGGGCACTTGAGACATCATTATGAGGACTTCACAAAGCCAGTGTACTTGGTGGCATTGTGGAGCAGTGTGTGATTGATGGTTTAATGTGGTTTGGTGTGCAGGTGATTTAGTTTAATACATGTAAACCCAGGAATACCAAAAACCGGAATGTTTAATGTTATCTACGGTCAAACCAGCAGCAGGACAGCTGCAGCAGGTCTATACAGTGTTTGAACTGCGGTCTTGAAAAGAGGTCTGCTTTTTTACAGGAGTGGAAAACATGCATGTAATTTTAGATGAGTGTATCCTAACTTGTTAAATAGAAAAAAATCAACCCTTACATCCACCATCATATGTTGGCTGCAGTTGATTTGAGAAGAAGAACTTGTATAACTAGCGCTAAATTATTTCAGAAACCAAAACCTTTCATTACTTTGATTTAGTTTTGAACAAGTATTTTTTATCCATTTAAAATTTCTTTCTGTCTGTCTAAGACTTAACCTTGTTCAGAAAAAGTTCTGCATAAATAAAGTTTCTCATTATTATTCAATACTGAAAAAAACCTACTGAAAAAAGAAAGCCTCATATCAATTTTCATAAAAACAAGCTTTTGGGCAAAGACCTAAAGGAATGTCATATATAGTGTGGAATAAAATATATGCAATGTAGTGTTTAATGTATGTCGCAATGCACCATATTACTGTTATAAGTTGACGTCGGTCTTGTTGAATGCTGATTTTGGTAAGATGACTTATTGACCATTGCACTTGTCTTCTAACAATCTTCTAACTGAATATAAAGAACTAAAGATGTTTTATACACTAGCAAAATGTTGGAATAAATTAAAACAGAAATATATACTGATTTTGTGACTTTAAACTGACATTGGAGCCAAAATTTCACATGAATCCCTTGCATAGTTTTAAAATTGAGTATGCATTTTTTCTTTATATTCCCTTATATGTAACCATCAATCAATTACAGAATCATATATTGTGATTCTAAAAAATAAATCTCATAACAACGTCATTATACTGCATGGCCAGACATCTATAATGGAAACTTTCAGTTTCTGATGCTACAACTTGTTATAGTTGAATTTTAGAGAGTATAATGAAAACAGAATGCACGAAAATGCTTAAATTATTAAATAATGAGTAATGCTGTGAATATGGGAGCACCATGCTAGAGCTAAGCATTACTGTACGTTTTATGTGCTGTTTCGTCCATCAATTTAACATAGTATTTCTTAAGGAGCCCTTTGCATCACAATAGATATTTTGTTTGTAGAAATAGAGATCATCCCAACAATAACTTGGTTCCAGCTTGCATTCATAGTTTTACATTTGCAAAAGGTTTAGACAAAGATCAAAGCATTGTTTGAACACAGTCACCAAGCGCAGCTGTGTGTTGCTCATTTAGGGATTTTTGTTATGACACGGATTTTATATGCATGTGCTTCGGTAAGACTGGCATTCTGACTTGTCAAGATTGTTTCATGAGAACATCTGTGCTACTGCAACTGAACAGGGGAATTATAAAAGTGAAAATACTTACCCACTGCTGACCCCTGCTATGAACCAGGGAATAAGTAAAAATGTGTGTGTGCGCGCACATTGCGAATTCTACTGATTCAAAAGGGGAAGGTAAAGCTGTAATTCCAAAACAGGCACTTTGTGCATGATGTGTAAACTGCTTGAATGTGTGTGAGTATAGAATGATACATACACGCTGTGTGTAAGTTTGATGCTGGTGTGGAGGTAGCCTGAGCTTCTGTGAGACTGGGGTCACAGATGACAGGAGATGCAGCCGCCTCCTGCTCACCATCATCCTCCTTTTTCTCCTCCTCACCTCGCAGCTCAGCTTTTTCTGCTAGCCTCTTTGATGTCCGACTTGACCTTTGAGCCTATGATTGAAATGTTTACATAGGGTGAAAAAATATGATTTTTCAGTTGCTGAAACTAACTACCTGAAACTATAGAAATGAGCCCAAGATGAAAATCTTATTACCCACACACCTCAATACTCTTCTCAGTCTGAAAGCTAATTTTTCTTACCTTTGCAGCAGGTCTTGACATGGAAGCTTTTCTCTGTGCCCGTCCTTTGGATTTGGGCACCTTAGGGCCAGAGAGTGTCTTCATAGTGAAAGCAGCATGCTGAAGGATGCAGTCATTGCCACAGTAAACAGAATCTGGTAGTGCTTGTTTAGAGCAACCAGGTCCGATGCACAAGGGAAGAGAGCTATCCATCTCAGGCTCAGGTTGAGCTTCAGGTTGAGCATCAGGGTCTGGCCTTGCTTCAATAGCCTGCTCTTGCTCCTCCTCCTCTGTTTCCTCCTCTACCAGCACAGTCTGCTGAAAACAGATGTTCATCTTAAATTCAGAGAGCAAACTTTCTTCATGAAGATTATCTATCACACGTATGTGGTCACACAGGAATGAAAGAAAATGCTAAAGGTTTTGTAAATGAAGGCGATGGGCAGTGTAAAGATTGATGACAACCCAAATTAAATTCAAACCTTAACTGCTCGCTGGTCCTCTTGTGCTTCTTCAACAGCAGGACTTTGTGTCAAGCATTCAGGAAAGCTAAGCTCAGGGTCTGGCTGAGGGTGAGACTCAGACTGGCTTTGTTTCTTTATAGTGCAAGGCGGGCAGACGTACTCTTGCATACTCTGATGGCCTTGTGTCTCACTGACACCGACGCATTCACCGTGGAACCACTCCTGGCAGCTGTCACAGCAGATCATAAACCTTTAAAAAGCAGTGAATAGATAATAGGAAGTGAAAAATGGTACACAGCTGAACTATGCAAATCGTCCGAAAGAACAGCTCAGCCTAAGAAATCCAGTTACTACATGTAAACATGTACCTCTTATCTTGTTTCTGTCTGCAGATGCAGAACAGAGCATTTGAGTCATATCCTTCATTGTGTGATATCCTTGAAAACTCTTCTGTATTTTTAGCATCTTTCTTCTCCTCCTCCTCTGGCACTTCATCAAACTGACCGGGAGTTAGCTCAGGAATCTGATCAAAGTCACTGTCTATGATCATGCAGTCTGAGTTTGATTGCTGAGCAGGACTTAGGGCTGTATCAAAGAGAGCAGCCGAACCCTCTTTTTCAGGAGGACTTTGTGGATCAGTTTCTTTTTCCACTTCTTGTAAATGCTGTTGCTCAGTTAAATTAACCAGCACCACATCATCATCACTGTCCTTATCATCTGCAATGGTTGACTGAAACTCCACAGCCCTCCCCTTTCCTCTACCCCTCCCTCTACCTTTGCCCCTACCTCTTCCTCTACCTCTCCCCTTTCCTCTGGCCTTTCCCTTTCCTCCTTTCCCTCCTCTAGCTTTGGAGTCTTCCTGTCTGCTATTAGAAGCCAGCTGTTCCTTAATCTGTAACAAAGTCATTTCATCACTATCCTCTTCATGACTTGAGATTAAAACCACATCATGGATCTCTTCTCCCTCTGCATTGCCAGAAGCAACTGGCTGTGCAATCTCCATGTCATCAATGTTATCAGCCATCTCAGTTTCATCTATAGCCTGTGGATTAGGAGACTCAATGGCTTCAGTGGCTTCTAAAATGTCAGGAACCGCCAGTTCATCTGACATTGTTAGTGACAGGCCCTCACTGCCCCCAAGCAGTGTGAAGGCAGTGTGGAAAGCAGACCCAAAATCCTGCCATAAGCTGGGATCAAGGCTGCCTCCTGCGGAAGTTTCTGAACCAGTTTTGCTATTCTCAGAGACAGGTGAGGATGGGGCAGACCACTGAAGTTCATCAATAACACTCCTTGCTGTACGAGTAGCTTTCTGGGTGGTGGGGGTCTCTGTAGCGGTCTGGGCTGCTGTTTGATTGGTCCGACGATTTCTGCCTCGTCGAACAATTGGAGGACTGTAGGTTAGGTCTCCAACCTCCTCCATGAACTCCCTTCTTGCAATGGTTGTTCGTCGAAACCCCCAAGACTTTCTAACCTGTGACAAGGTCGGCCTAACACTTGACTCGGCCTCTTCTGAGGGCATCTGCCGTTCGTCTGCAGATAAACAGAAAGAAATTGATTTAACAAAAGCAACACCCACGTTTCACCTTTAGGCAACTGGCAGGCTGATTGTACCTGAATTATTATTATCATCAGCAACACTGCTGTTGTCCATCATGTCCATGCTGACATTTAAAGGAAGCCACGCTGTTCAAACCTACAAGATCCTTTTAGTTAGTGTCTGTAAACTATGTTCACAATTCACTAAGTTAAACAAGAAATAAAACAGAAAACACGTACCTGTGCAAACTGTATGCAGACAGCTGCAAACACCAAATGTGTTTAGGGTGTGTAAAGAGTCATCCCAATGTTTCTTGCTGTGAACCTGTAAAAATCATGGATGGAGAAAAAACCCAAACCAATCTACATTAGAGACAGGTGATTTAAAAAAATATACGCAAAAAACAATTTTGTTAAAAAGCTCAATTCCATTTGTTGCTTTGCAATGAAAGAGCACTGCAATAAACTCCACATCACATAGTTTATTCATTAGCACCACAAACAGTTTCAACACTGAGGATTTAAAAGGATTTCTGATAGCCTGTATTAACTTTAGCTCCTGGCCAGCTAATGGGCCTCTTTGACATGAACTCCTATTCAATACTCTGATTGCATCTTAATTTATGAAAGTGAGCAGTGGAAGCCTTACAAAGTCTCACCATGCAATGTTCATGTATAATTTTTAACACAAGTCTAAACCTCATGCAGTTGCCTTAAAAGAAAGGCAGTTACAAGATTGTGTTCATGCATCCATCTCCTTGAACTTCATGCATCTTGATTTGGAGCAACAACATGTGGGGAAAACCACTCTTCACCAATATTTGTCCACCTTGTAGTAACATTAAAATGCATGACATGTTGCTTAAACACAAATACTGTTTTTATGTGTATACACACTTCCAAGCTCACTTGCACAGTGGTCTCCATGACTGTTGTGGGTATGTCTGAACAAACCATGAGGGTCACCAATTTATGAATTGAAAAATGTTAGTCATGTAAAAGTTTTCCCATGACTCAATAAAAGACCTAATAGTGTATATAACTACCTTTAGTTGTATTTAGTGGAAGTAATTTTCTGTATGACTTTATCAGTTTCTCACATCATTGTGGAGAAACTTTAGACCTCTCTTCTTTATAATGTTTAAGTTCACAGGTTTACAGGCATTATTTAATGTACTGATCTCCTAAAGAACCGCCACAGCATTTCAGTCAAACTGAGGTCTGGATTTTGACTGGGCCATTGCAACACCATGTTTCTGAATTTCTTTTAACCATTCTGTTGTAGGTTTGCTGGTGTGTTTGGGGTCCTTGTCCCAATGACCCAATGTCAGCCAACCTTTTGATGACAAACAGAAGGCCTCAATTTTGAGTCCAGGTATGTGGTATATAGAAGAGTTCATGGTTGAGTCAATGACTGCAAGGTCCCCAGGTCCTATGGCTGCAAAACAACCCCAAATCCTCATCCCTCCAATGCTGTGATTCACAGTGGGTATGAGGAATTTGTGCTTACATGTCAGCATAGTCTTGGAGTTTGTTCTAATGCAATTTTGTAAACCTAAGCTTTGCTGCCATGACTTTTATAAAGAAAAGAGACTTTCTCTTGGCAACCCTTCCAAATAAGTCATTTCTTATTGTACTGTTATGAACATTTAACATATTGAGGCCTTTAGAGCATGAGATGTAGCTCTTTTTTTTTTTTCTTCAGGCATTGCTTGAGCATTTCTTTGAGTACGTCTTGATGTATGCTCAATCATCCAGAAAAAAAAGAAAGAAATGCTGACATTCAAAGGAAGCCACGCTGTTCAAACCCAGAAGAAATCCCAAACAGTTGTAGCGTTTTCAGTGGAAGATACGTTTCACTGAGTGAAGAAATGTTTTTCACATCCAGATGAACAGAATCAACATTTAGGATTTCTTTGAGCACTGACCTTAAAGTGATTTTGCATGGACATCCACTTCTGGTACTGTGTTAACATGATAATGATCAGTTAATCAAGTGTATGTTTTTTAGCACCACCTGGCTTCTCCTTACCCTCTTAATTTTTATGAAAACATTAAGGGAATACTTAGTTTTTCACAGGACTGTATAGAGTCCGCTTTCTTTTTCACATGACTGCATTTCATGCCTGAAATGAGCATTTGTTCACTGTACACTTAGTTACATGGATCTCTCCAACATCAGACACTTTCAAAACCCCTTTGAAAACCCTTTATTTCCTTTGGCTTTAAACCAGACTGAGTTACTTTTTTATCTGTCCTGCTTTCATCATGTTTTTTCCACTTTGTGTTTTCTTTTTTCAATCTCTTACCCATATCCCATAACCACATCATTTTCTGGAACTTTGGTCAGCAAGTGTTTTTAAAATGTGCTTAGAAATAAATCTGACTTCACAACTTACAGTCAGCCAATCAAATCATCCTATAGTTTAACTGTGAAACAATTGGATTTGATTTTTTAACAATGCCAACATTGGGCTTAATCCATCTGATGCGCAAAGATGTCAGTACATTTACTCAAGCACCGTACAAGTGCTTTCTTTGCACTGCATTTAAGTGTTTTCCACTTCTGAATTGGGTGTATGTGGAAAATGTACATGAAATAATGATATTTTACAATTCAGCTTAAATACAATTTGTAGCAAAATCTGTACTTTTTGCTCAAGTAGGTTTGTTGGAAGGTTACAGATACCTTTAAGCTAAGATAAGGTAAGATTAAACCACATAACACACAATCATGTTAACAATATCTTTGAATCATTTTCGGAGTTTTAAATAGAAACAAACTGCATATTAATAACTATATAATTTAACAAACTGTAGGATACAGTTATAAAAAGAGGGGTGAAATGTTGTTTAATGTGTATAATTTATCACGTTACCCTTTGTACTTTTGAGGATTTAACTTGTATTAAGTCTTCCCATACTGCCACAGTAAAGGAAAAGATGTTTGCACTTTTCACAGCACTGCACGTCTGTAAACACGTGCTGTGTCCCTGTTTTGCTTCGTAGACAAATTACTTTGTTGAGTTTAAAATTCAGCTCGGCTGTAGTCTGCATTAACAGTTTATGAGATGCAACTCGCAGAGACGTTTATGGTGATGAAAGTCACAGTTCATTTTCTCACTGTGGTTAATTTCTGAGCTCTACTTGCTGCTAATGTTACCCGGTGCAACCAGCTGCTGTGTTCACTGATGCTTCACATTGCAAAACTGGCCTGCTAGGAGCGATACGTTTATGCAAAAACTCAGCAAAGTGTGGCTGGGAAGTCCATAATGTTTCTGTACTCCAAATGAAACCACAGCACGTACTAATTTAACTGCCACACCTAATTCAGTTGTAAAACCGCAAACGAAACGTCCTTGCCCTGAAACCCCGCAAACACTCACAAGTTATTCCATAAAGGTAAAAGAGAGGCGTCTTCTATGTGGTGGCGACGACATTGTTCTCTGCAGCTAGCGTAGCTAAAGCTAAACTTAAGCTTCTAAATCACCTGTTAATAAATACTCTACGCAGCAGCGCTACGTCTCACTAGCGATACCGACTACGGAATTAAATGCTGAACGCCCGTACACAGACACGGAAATCATACCTTCGATGTAATTTATATATTTTTCCAGCTATGGTTTGAGTCGCTCGGCAACCTAGCTAGCACCCACAGTACAGCCTTCCATTTTCTGGACCTTGCTGCAACATACTCTCGCGAGAAGTATTCGCATGGAGAGCGACGTGGTTTCTTCTTCGTCAGACCACGTGACTTTCGCGCATTGCTTTGTGGGTACCCGTGGCAACAAAATCAAAACACTGCATCAAGCGCTAGTATTTACAGCACCGGTAATCATTAATTCTGCGGTTTTAATCCCTACTTGCATTTTATTTGCCCCAAAACAGTTATGTACAAAACGACGGAGAACACGACAGGTCCGTACAAAGACAGACTTGACGAAAAGGCAAAAAAAAGGACAACGAAAAAAATCAAATGAGTGAAAGGGTTAGACGCATACGAGCATACAGAGTGGAGTAAGGACGTTAGCGTGCTGCCCGACTTTCATCACGCACATATTTATTATTATATGGTCCTAAGTTTTAGTGCATACACTCACAAAATGTTTAGTAACTTCAGATCCCTGCAACAAGCCCAGGTCCAGTTGACTTTGGTGATTTGGACTATTCCATTTCACAGGTGTTGTTAATTTCTTTCCCTTTATCTCATGTACAGGCCAACGCAATCTATTTATTGTTTCAGGTTGTAGTATTACACAACGTTTTCAGATCTAATAGAAAAAATTTTGAGTGTGTCGTAATTCATTCAATTTATTGTCTTTAATAACTGGCATTATTGTTTCTTTCTATTATAGAATCTTACAAGAAAGAGGCAAAATTGTATTCCATTGTGCTTTATTAGCTGCTTCGGTAAAATAACAAATCAACAATGCAAAAAAACCCATTGCAAAACAACATACTGGAAAACAGTTATTCATCACTTGATTGCTTCAATACAACACCTGGGCACATATATGCGGGACTTTTCCATATTTTTTGCATACTTTTTTTTGTTTTGATATCGCTCTCTCTCTTAACCGATCAAATATCGCTGTGGTAGCAGCTTTACACTCGGTATGACCCAGGTTGATAGAGGGTGCCCAGTCTGGATCGCATTCCAGCATTTTGTAGGGTGGTTTTCCTACAAAACACAACAAACATTATCCCGCAAAGCCACAGTGAACGCAGCATAGGGTGGAAATTAGTGATGTGCGATACCACTTATTTCCTTTCCTTTCCGATCCGATACCAAGTAATATTCAGGGTGGTATCGACGATACTAATCCGATACCGATACTTTGTACAAAAACTTATTTTATTTATTGTATCTCAAATTATAGCATCATAATGATTGCAGGACATCAGATTACTTGTTCTTATCACTTAATAATGCAGAGTTCATCATATAGAAATAAAAAACCTGAAGTTGTGCGCTATTTGAACACCTTGCCTGCCAGCAGGACTAAAGAACTCCGTGAGAGACATCTGTCTCGCCCTAGCAGCACCTGTCCCTGTCCTCCTCTTCAGTTCACCTCAACATACGCTCGTCATATTCTGTGATATGATTTACTCTGAGGTGTTTGACAAGGTGTTGTGATGTTGCCACAACCACAACCATACATGCCAACCCTCCCAATTTTTCCGGGAGAATACCGAATTTCAGTGCCCCTCCCGAAAATCTCCTGGAGCCACCATTCTCCCAAATTTTTCCCGATTTTCCACCCGGACAACAAAATTGAAAAACCATATTGCAGAATTCATAGCGGGCCCAGCCAATTCCGGTTTCCAACAATGGCGGCAGCGACTTAGTTTTAATATTACTCTTATTTCTCTTTCTGGGTCGCAAAAAAACTTTTAACATATTTTCAGGTGAGAATGTAGCTGTGTAAACTTCAAATATCTGAGCCAATCGACACATCGTTTTCAAACCCCCGCGGTCTTTCGCTACTCGGGTTAATATATATATATAAGTCACTTTGATAACTTAAAAATGTTATTGTTTGGCTTTTTCAGTGTTTTATTTGTTAGTGAGTAAATCGGTTTGGCTGAGATTAAAGTTATTAGATTAGATTAAATTAAATTAAATTTAACTTTATTAATCCCTCGGGAGGGTTCCTCCGGGGTTTTCACACAGCTGAATAAACGTCAAACAGAAAATGATTAAACAGAAGAGTTTACGTCAGTGCCTGGTTATATTTTAGATAGCAAGGAGCAGACGGCAGCGTTTCACTCCACCGAGGGAGCTCATGACGTACTATGGTAAATGGCCTGTATTTGTATAGCGCTTTTACTAGTCCTCCCTAGGGACCCCAAAGCGCTTTACACACCCAGTCATCCACCCATTCACACACTGGTGGAGGCAAGCTACAGTTGTAGCCACAGCTGCCCTGGGGCAGACTGACAGAAGCGAGGCTGCCATATCGTGCCATCTGCTATCGTGCCTTCTGGCCAACACCAGTAGGCAGTAGGTGAAGTGTCTTGCCCAAGGACACAACGACCGAGACTGTCCGAGCCGGGGCTCGAACCGGCAACCTTCCCATTACAAGGCGAACTCCCAACTCTTGAGCCATGATCGCTCTACCCAGCTTTCTTTAGACCACGAAGGCCGGGTCCTCAGGTGGAAGCAGCCTCTGAATTTGGACACCCCAGCTGTTTCCGGGCCGGCCAATAATAACGGTGACATTTAACGTATTTTATCCGATAAATAAACCCTGTAAAATGTATTTATCACCCCCCCCCCAACAGCTCGTTTGATTGTCTCCCTAGTACGGCCACAACACCTCACTCTTGGAGCACTTTTTTGCCGCATGTATGGCAAACCACGTCTCAGCTGTTTGTGAAGGTAAAATACGTCCGCACAATTACAATCAGCAATTGTGAGTGCGCACGCCAAGGGGCTGCGAGACATTTATGCCGCTGTATTTCGCACATGACTTTGAAAGGCGGAAGAGGAAGTAGTTCCTTTGAATGTAGATAATCCGAATGTTATAGTTTCTTTCCACTGTTTTCCTGTTAATGATAAACTACAAATTTACTCTAAATTACTAAAATATCGATATTTTAATGTGAGAATCGATTCTAGAACATAAATGATTGGTATCGGAGGAATCGATATTTCAGGATCGATCCGCACATCACTAGTGGAAATGCTTGGAGCAGACTAACATGTAAGCTGGAGTGTTCTGGAACGTTATATTTGGTCTTGGAATGGCTGCAATCCAGGCCATCCGTCAGCTCTTTGTTACTTTGGAAACACGGCTTAAACAATTTCTCCTCCACAACGTAATCCGATAACAACCGATCTCTTTACCCGTAGGCTTCCCGTGGCTGTCATGCGACCGGCTATTGCAGTTAATAATACAACAGCTTCTTGCCATTTTCTGTGTTTCTTTTTATCGCTGTGTGACTGACTGTTTTCATGTGAAAGCCTGCGTGCGCTAGTACCGCTTGCCACTCATTCCCAGAATCCTTAGCGGTTTTACCCCTGAATGACGTCACCTTTTCAATCTCTATGGGTTTGAAGAGGATGTCCAACACTGAGGTCTACTGTGCTAACATAAATAACGTCAAATATGTTTAATGCTTTTGTTATTTTAGTTTTCCATTACGAGTTTTATGTTGTTGTTTTTTATCAGTGTGGTTTCTATTAATTTCTAAAGTGAATGTGTTTCGGGGTTTTTTTGTGTTGATTTTAACTTTTTTTTTTTTTCAGCCTTGTCTCTAATTTTGTCACCAAAGGGCTCAACCATCGCTGTCCCTGTGATGTACTCATTCCTAATTTTGTTCACTCCCAGTGAATATCTTGGCATTTCAGCTCTGTCTCCTTATGTCAGTGCCACCCTCTTCAAACTATACTTCAAAGGACCCCCTCCACCTTGCCTGCATTCTCTTCACTTCTCTTGCGGCACTGTCTATTGCTTTGGATGATTGACCCTAGTTTGTCTGTGAAGGACACATTGGTGGACAGTCATCTGGGACTCGCCACCAATTGTTCTTAGAACTGAAGAAGCTTCTCGGATGAGAGGTGAAGCGTCTTCAAGGAAATGCTTTTCTTTCCAAGCTCCTTAGATTGACCCCAGTTATTTATCTACTCCTTGCAGTTTCGCTGTTGCAGTCAGAGTAATATGTAATATAATATTACTAACAAACAACTAATTGTGGAGAAAGTAGATTTAAAGTCATGCAGACTTCTCAATCCAAAGCCACCTCAAACTGGTTGTGCTGGTAAATGGGGCTGAACTAGGAATGAATAAAACAAATAATTCCCTGGTGCCGCCCCGCCAAAATCTTTCTCACATCACACTCAAAACAACTCATGCACCAAACTGACGATTTTTTATTTTTTTTTTTCTTCACGGATCCATTTATTTTTATATACAATATGTAAACAAGAACGAGACACAAGCTCAAAACAGACATGCTCACAGGCAGTAATATCCAGCCAAAATGCAGTTTCTATTAATGTCTACCCAGTTCTTAGCAGCAGTCTGACCAGGATTTACTTTGGATATCTGGTCAAACTGGTTTTGCTTAGAGCTGACATTCATATAAAGTAATATACTTTCCAATAACTTTTTTTTGTTTTGTTAAACACATAGAAATGTAATTCCAACAAACATACTATAAAAACATATAACACTATAAATATTGTTCAGGTATCTTCTTACAAAAAACTTTGTACAGTTTAAATTTTTAGTTCATTTTCATAAATTGGATCTCTTTCTGTAGTCCTATACAACATAAAACTACAATACAAAACTGGTAGGAGACAGAAATGCCACCACTGACATGAAGAGTACATGGCTGAAACCATTTTTAAACTTGCATTGCTAAATTAAAAAAACAAAACAAAAAAACCCAAACACCTTAGTTGGCATGAAGCGGTGGTTTATACCAAAGATAAAACTTGCATCAGTCAAAAGATCTCTGATGGCACCATGATAAATGTTGATGGCTGTTTCAAATGTTTTGTCTCACAATATGGTGAACTGTCGGCAAAATAAAAAACAACCCTGAAGGAGCAGCAATGGATGTGATAAAGACAAAAGTTTTATGTGGATTCATACAATCTTGCTCAGAGATGAGAAAGTGGTGAGAGAGCTGTAACATAACTACAGTATGGCAAACATATTGACTCACATTTATTTCTCAAGACAGACATCTTTCACAAGGTGAATCCACCTGAACATAGATGAGGAAACTGAGAATGACATTTGAACCAAAAACTAGGTGTACATAAGGGAATGGGAAAAAGCGATTTGTCACAGAGGTGTGGGCCTTCCGGCACCACATCTGAACCAAGGAGTCCCACAGTGACCTCCCAAAATGTGCCCATAGTGTAGCAGTTAGGTCACAGTAACACCAGCACTGTCCTTGCTTTTGTCCATATATGTGGGAGAGTTGCTTTTGTCCAATATTGATCCTGAGCCTGAAGGCACGGTCTGCGTGGCGGGAGAGTGGCCTGATGGTTTGACTGACGGCTCTGAGTTGGGGTCTGCCTCCGGCTCCTGCTGCGCTGTGGCTGTTTATATTTTAAATAAATAATAATAATAATAATTTAAGAAGAGAATATATACAGGTTGTCTAAATCATCTTCGCACAGTTTGTTTCTTAAACCACTGGTTAGGTAAGAAGGGAAAAAATGTCTACAATTCTCATGAATGATGTAACGCATTTGTGTTTATGATTTCACATTTGCACTGTACCTTAGGGGGCTGAGCTACCAAATAAGAGTGGGGAAGAAAAACGGACAAAATTGGAGACGATTTCATGTTGAATTTAAATCTAACATTAAATCTGACATCACATTAAAATTACCAAATAGGAATACAATGTAAGAATACAAAAGAAAAAGAATATCCCACTGAAACTGAAGAGCACTTACATTAACAAAACAAAACACTGATGACAAGTCTGTTGTAATAAAGCTCCTAACCATTTCTACCCTGCTTCTTCTAACCAATTTCTTAATCTTTTGTGTCATTTATAGGTCTGTTTATTCAGTGGGCAACTTTATTCCTTCTAAAAAGTGTGATGCAGTGATTACATGACCAACGAATGACTGACTGACAGGTAAATATAGAAGGCGTCACCATAGTCACTTTTAGCTTAGTTTTACTAATAGTTTAACGCTTTAAAAAAATAAAATAAAATTACATCCATCCATCCCAGGTATGCTTTGTCTTACCCGATTGTGTGCAGGACTTCATGTGCTCTGGCCAATGGGCTTGCTGGCAGGGGTAATCACAGTAACTGGTGTTCCAGCAGCAATAGAAGATTGCCTCCTTCCGACAGTTAGCACACCACTGTTTCTTTTTGGTCTCGTCCACCGCTTGCTGCTTTTCTAACTCCATTTGCTTTTTCACCTCAGCCACCAGTCGTTCTCTTTCCTGCTCCAAACTCTGCCTCATCTCTGCCATTGTTAGTTCTGCATTTAAAAGACACCAAAACAAAAAACTTGAAACTTGTATACCATGTCGACACCTGTTTAAAATTTGATGGCGAGGAAAAGGCAGGTTGAAGATCAAATAAGCTCTGCGGAGTGACAGAGGTAAATGGGTATCTTACCCAGATTGTGCTTCATCTCTGACAACTCTTGCTGATGGAGCCACTGGAGCTTCTCGATCTCTATCCTTAACCGTCGAATCTGTGGTAAAAATACACTGTGATGATAAATACTTACGTATTATTACCACAGAAAGTGTTGCTTTGACTGACAATCTTTACCTCTGCAATCGTGTTTCCCGATGTGCTTTTGGAAAGATCATTGTAGATTTCGGTCATCGTCCCCTTTATTGTGTCCATAATCTGCAAAGTATTGGTAAAAATGTGACATTACTGTTGAACTCAGTTATAACCTTTGCAAACAAAGTTAATAGAGTAGAATTTTAATTTATATGAAAAGGCTCCAACTTACTTTGTTTGTGTATTTAGCTATATCTGCAGCTACATCAGCT
Source organism: Rhamphochromis sp. 'chilingali' (assembly GCF_963969265.1). Classification (NCBI taxonomy): domain Eukaryota; kingdom Metazoa; phylum Chordata; class Actinopteri; order Cichliformes; family Cichlidae; genus Rhamphochromis; species Rhamphochromis sp. 'chilingali'. The sequence goes on along the minus strand of NC_137939.1, from coordinate 22,892,767 downwards.
GAGACTGTGGGGATCTGCAAGTCACCAGACATAAAAGGAGAGCTACCAGATGTGACCTGGGCAGATGTTGATGAGGATGCACTCAGAGGTGGGTCTTTTTGTTGCCCTGCAGAGGATGATGATGACAACAAAAAATTAAAGGGAAATTATAAAACTTCAAGTACACTTTTTATTTTGTTATGGTGACTAACGTGGACATGACTAATTGTATTGGTGTATATACCCTTGGCTGCTTGTCTGGTCTGATAGCGAGTGCTTGAAGAAGAGTTCTGCTGTTGTGGGCTGCGCGTCTGCACAGCCGACTGCTCTCCATCCTGTTGCTGTTGCCTCTGCATCTTCTGCATATGCCACTTCTGAGAAGACGTTTGAAACTTTGTTGGATTCCAAACTACAGCCCGCTGCACAGCTTGAGCAGTCTCTTTAGGCAGTAGGGGACGCTGTTTCTTTACAGCTGTAGTCACTGGTGAAGAAGTGGAGACAGTAGAAGGTGTACTGGTGGATCCACTGGTGGTGGTCGTGGCACTGGGCTGAGCAGAAGCGGCAGAGGAAACGAGGTTGAGCGCCGATGTGACAGAAGGCTGCGACGAGTCTTTCATGCTGGATGTAACATCACGTGCTGGTGCTACTGATGTAGCAGATGAAGGCAGTTTGCCTAAGCAGTAAAAAAAAAAAAAGTCTCTTATCGGTGAGGCGTTCTGCATTTCAAAATCAGCCACATTAAACAGATTTAACATTTTATAGCATATATAAGATTATATTTATTTAGAGCATTTCAAAGTATGATTGAGATCACTATGTAGACATAGAACCCAGTCACTTTGTTTCTTGTCTGAATGCATGGCATTTGAAAGCAAAGCTTCCTGATAATTACTGGAATATATTGTCCTCTCCATTTAGTACTGTTTCTCTGCCACTGACTGCCAAACAAAGCCACAGTTTTATATTTCCGACCCCCCCCACCCTCCTGCTTGTCATTGTGGCCAAAACACTCAAACTTAACTTCCTCTGCCCACAGCCCTTCTTTCCAAAACAATTCCAGCTTATCCAGATGTTGTTTTGCAGACTTTAGAAGTCGACTTCTGTGATAATCGCAGTTAAGATTGCGACAATTCTTCAATGTAGACCCTGTTTGTGCATCAACTCAATCAATAAGCTCATGACTACCCTTACGTCACCTACAGTCTTCCACCTAGCAGAGAAACACTGAACAGTTTAATCTGAAGGGTTTCATGGTCTTTCACATCATGCCTTAACTTGTGCAATTCCCCATACCTGACACTCTGATGTTTCGTATAACCTCCCCCCCCCCCCCCCCGAAAAAAAACAAAACAAAACAAAAACAACAAGCCTCACCTTCCAGCTTGGCAACATTAGACTCTTTGGCAGCTTTGGCAGTGGAAGATCCCAGCTCTTTTTTCGCCCTCTTTGAGTCACGACCTCCATGTTCATCCCCTAAGTCAATCACAAGCTCTCTTTCAGAATCAGAGTCCTGCTCAGCTGTTGATGTATTAGCAGCTGCTTTGACATCCTCTGGGGCTTTGGGTTTGTCAGCAAGGGGTTGAGACTGGGGTGTTCTGGGCTTGTCCTTGAGGTCTCTATCTGGGCCATTGCTACCCTGCTTCTCTTTGAGTGGGGGTTCCGGGGTGGCTTTATCCCCCGTTGCCACAGCTCCTTCCTTATTCTCTCCATCATTGCTTGCTTTAGACCTTTTTCTCTCCATTTTGTCCTTGTCCTCCTGAGCTGAACTTTTTGGCTTGTGTTCCTCATCACTGAGATACTCGCTGTCACTTGAATCTGATTTCTCAGAGTCCTCAGAGTCACTGTGATCCACATCTTTATACGCATCTTCAGATATCTCATCAATACCTATATTAAGAAATGGACATTGTGTTAATTTCTTTCTGTCAGAAGCAAATAGAAAGAAATAATGAACCCTTTCTCTGGTAATAGCTTAATAAACCCTAGTCAGCAGCAGTCACACAGACATGACCGCCACTGATTAGAGAGTCAGAACTGCCGTGATGCATTTGTAAAATTGCCAAATTCAAATTAGTCTTGAGAAATAATCCACAACTTAAATTTCCTAGATTTGTTATTAATCATTACATTGGCAAGTTCAAATGACTTGTACAGTACAAGAATAGAGTTCTGCAGCAAGTCATGTCACAAACTGGTTTTGTATGTACCAAGCTGTGCCTTGCAGCTTTCAATAGTCTTGTCCAAGCTCCTGATGGGTCTCTTTGGAGTAGAAGGGGGCGCAGGGACTCCTTGTTGTTGCTGCTGTTGTTGAACAGTCTCACTCAGCTCTTTGAGATCCATTTCAGCCTTGACTCGATCTGAAATGAACATGTAAATGTTTGTTTAATCACAAATTCATTAATTATTAAGTACTTTTTGATTATTAGCCTTTGTAAGAACATAAATGCGGTCTCTCTTTGCTTTTTTGTTACTGACCCAGGTTGAGATTGAGGATGCCACCTGTCCCTGCAGTCCTCTCCTGCTTTGGCACCAGTCCAGGGTTAAAGGGCTTTGGACTACCTGACACGCTGCCTGCAGGACCCATCTTCCCTGAAACAGGAGATGCTGTAATAAAAAGATTATTTTATTTTTTTAAAAAGCAACAAAAAGAAAAAAAAGCTTATAATGGTGAATAAAATAAGTTAAAAATCACATAAATAGAGTTAATGCAACCAGAGTGGAGAAGACTTACCAGTACAGTCCATTGATTCCTCTCCAGTGCTGTAATGGAGTGCAGGATTTCTGTTGCCCTTTTCCACATCTTGCTCTCCATCAGACCCTGTGTGAACCGAAGAGTTTGTACTCATGGGAGACCGAGGCATGTCTGTCATTGAGACCCGCTGATTCATACTGCTGGGTGTGCTACTCTTGCTGAGGACCATCTTAGGAGAAGCGGTTATATCAAAGTTGAAACGAAGTTTATCTGATTTCTCTGTTTTCACTGTACCAGCACCGGGGTTGGAAGGGTCCACCAGCATTTGTAGCTGGTTGTTGGGGGTGTACGGAGTGCGGAAGGGTGCGTAGTTGAAGACTCCAAACTTCTTGCGAATGTTTTCCACATAGACCTCCATTTCTTGCATGGCACTATTGAAAATGCTCTTTGTTTTCTTTACAGAGAAAGGGATCTCTTTGGACATGAGGTAGCAGTTGTTGATGGGAACCCAGGCCCTATGTGGAAATGCAACAACAGAACAAAATAATGTTTTAATACATTTAATATCCAGTGGAGATACAGCAACTCGGGTCTTTTCTAAACCTCTAAAACAAGGAGAGTTTCCTCTATAGTGCCCAAAAGGTTCATCTCACCTGTCGTGCTGCCCAAAGAAGCGTGCATCTACTTGCCCATCCTTTTCACGAAGTGCTTTTGCTGGCCAGAATGGAAAGCCCTTCAGCTTAGCCCAAACCAGGGGGTGGGGTTGACTCTGTTGGATAGAGCAAAACAGTAAAATACTGTGCTTCACAAAGCTGATATCCAAGCTAAAATGTATAAAAAATGTAAAAAAAATCTGTTACTTTTATGGATTTAAATTAATGTAAAGACCTACACATGGCTCACAAAACCAGTTGTCCCTTTTTTGGCATGCGGACAGGTAGCACTCTGGACACACCTCAATCTCATTCATCTAAAAAAAGAAAAGAAAAAAAAGTATTAAATGAAGATGATGCAAGTCCATAAATAAGACACATTTACAAAAATGTCACCAAGTAATTAAAGTTGCTTTACCTCATGTTCACAGATCCTGACAATGACTTTCGCAGTTGCTGTTAATTTGTGATTGCCTGGAAACGACGCACAAGCTTAATTTATATATTCTTACGACAGTAAAGGGAGTAATGACGTACATCAAAGTTGCCTACCTCCATTATAGATGATGCAGTTGTGCAAGATCCATTTCACATCAGCAAGAAAAGCTTCAGTACAGCCATACATCTTCTTCTTTACATTCTATAGTACAGTGAAAATAATAATATCAGTCAAGCAACTGCACTTTTGCCAGCATTTTATATGCATATTTACCTCATGTTTCATTCTAATTCTAGTTTTGTTTTTTTATTGTTAATACTTCTCCAGAAAAAAAAAAAAAAAAATCTATATACGAGTACCTTCTCTAAAGTACATAAGTCCATGGGGTGGAAGATGTACTCTGCATAATCTGGATGTTGCTCCAGAGATACAGGCTTCTGAAAGGGCTCAGTCTGCTCAGATTAGACAAACAGGAAATAAGCACACATGAATTACACTTTCCTCATGGATGTTTCCAGAATCTTTGGTTGAATCTGCAACACGCAACTGGGCATATAAAGACTTGAAGAAACCCCTTACCCCAGGCTGTTTAATCTTTTGGAGTGCAAATTTGAGTAAATAGGAGAGCTGGTCTATTGTCAGCATTGTCATCGCCTTGCTCTGGGTTTCAATGCATTCAGCGACTGTAATTTTCTGCAACAAAATAATAATAAAAAAAAACAAGACAATAATTGGTAAACTAAAGAGATACTATTCATATCTAAAACTGCGTAAAATTTAAATCACTTTTTTGTGATTCAGTTAGTGTATCCCAAATTGAAGAATTGTGTAACAAATACACGTAGAAGTGAAACTTTAATCTTCTAATGTCGTCTCTTGTGCTCACAGAAGCATGAGCCATGAGTTTGAAAGGTAGTTTCTGCTGTTCATGGCACACAGTTCCACAATTACTTGTGTACACCCACATAAATGCACATGACTACAGCAAGATACCTCACACTCTGGACAGAACCAGTCGCCCTCGGGCTCAGCTGGTAGTTTGAGGCACTTGGCGTGGTACACCCTGGGGCAGAGCTCACAGCAGAGCACCTGGCCCTCGCGGTGGCACAGCCAGCAGTAGAAGTCATTCCTGCCGTCCTGCGGTACAACATCAACAGGGTCTGTGGTGAGTGCTGGCTGCTTCATATAGTAAAAGGGACCATGTCTTAGCTCTGACTGAAATGCAGGCAAGAGAAACAAGGGGGCAGGTTTCAAAAAACACGCAGGAACACAAAAAGGTGCAGTGCAACAGAAACAAGCTGGGATAAGCAGGGTAAGCAGCATAGAAGGTAATAAAGACAATCAGTCCAAAAAAATTGTTTTAAGAAAATCAGTTAATAGTCTGAACATCTAGTCATGTAATGGCTTCAAATAAAATCAATACTAACCAAACAGGTTCTACAGTGCAAGCTGAGACATGGCTCACCTTAAACCTAAAGAGTAAACATTGCATGATGTGGCTCTCTGGTAAATGCCTAAATGGTATCTTAGTGTTAACATGTTACTACATGAATACAAGTTGATAGATGGCTCAAAAGAGTCTTTCTTTGCCCAAATTCAAGTCTTTGGCATTCAATTTGAGTGGTGTTAAAATCCATCTGCTACTTATTTGACCTTTCCCAGAGAGCCAAAGCATGTATTCCAACAGTGCCACGAAGACATAACTATGCGCACGTCAGATACCTGTCAAATTATACAAGAGGGGCTAAATTAGCTTTCAATATCATGTAAGATCAACACAGGACTAAAAGGAATCACGCAACACTACATTATCCACCAAGCAAACAATAAAAACCATATCCATCTAGGCTATTTGGTACTAAATGTCAACGTTAATGACCATTGGCGACTCACGTTGCATTAAACGACTTGTTTCCAAAATAATATATTCATGTGAATTGTGGCAGCTCACATTCCTGTATGGTGGGTCTACTTTAAAAATGGCCAGTATTCAAGAGATTATGATCAAAATCAGTGTGTTCTCACAGGCAGTATATGGCACTTAGATTAGACTATTGCTGGGTTCTGTATACCTTGAAACTCAACGCTGGTCAAAAATGTCAAAGCTCACTACCATTCCAGTAAAGTTGGAAAGACAAGGAAAACAGGCTTTGCTTTGCTTGTTAGGAAGACAGCCATTTATGCATCAAGCTAGCAATGCTTGATTTCTGCAGTTTAAAAATAAATACTGCTGCTTTACCTTATTTGGCGAATCACAAATACAAAACAGTGGCAGTATAGTTTAAAAAAACTCTGAAATTTTACTACGGTTTACATTCACAGCTGCCACCTTGGATTGTTAAGTCACTGTTGGTGGGGCTGCTCTGACTTTCCGAGCTGCAAAACCAACTTGAGTTGTCTATTTGACAATTCTGACTTGGGACTATAGCACCAGTACATCTGGTAACATATTCTTGTTGAATACCCTCAGATACCCCCTCCCCCTAGTTCATCTCCTTTGATGATGGACAAGGAGGTCTCCGTCTCACCCTTCATGTTCAAAACCAACAACTGGCTAAAGCCTGGCATTTACACAGACCGCTGAAGACCCGAAAGCCAACTAGTCAATCCTGTTATACATCTTTAACGTCTACTTGGACTGTGCTGCCTGGGAAGCATATGTACTTGGTGCTTTGTAACGCAAGTACACGGACATCTGCATCAATCCTCCCACTAACTGTCTGATGATGAAATTCACGTCACTCGAACAGACCCTAGCAGACTTCCAGAAGTGGAAGGTATAATCTGCCAACTGTATGCAGTGCAATTTTTTTTTTCCATATATTGTACACATTAGTTGTGGAAGCATGAGGCAAAAAATAAATAACACTAAACACTTCCCATTCAAGACCCTGAAAATACACTTTATCATGGCTGTGTTTATACAGCGGTTAGATTGACCATAAACATATCTGATTTCTGATGTGGTCAGATAGCACATCATATGAAATGGTTCTTTTCAGGCACAACCCTGGCCTTAACATTCTATGAAAGTATATCCAATTTCAATAATGGGCCATAAAGAAATAGCCTTTGAGAACACACCTGATTTCAAAATGAACTTGCACTTACAAGAGCCCTTACCTGGTCTTTGTTGTTACAATTCAAGGCCCCTGGCTTCTTCTTCTTCTTAAGAGGGCTGGGGGAGGTGTCTGAGGGAGAGTGCCCATTGGAGGAATGGGTGGGACTCGACACCTTTCGTTTCTGTGGTGCCACTGATCTTTCTGCTGACCCTGGTGGATCAGGGACTGAATACATAAAGATAATTGTGTCATCACACAATAGGAGTCAAGCTTGTAATGTTCAATGTATTTACAGCCAACACATTACACAAGCTTAAGAAAAATAATTACCAAAAAGAGGACAAAAAAAACAAAACTATAAAACTATTATACATCACTGTCATCGACCCACACGTCTTCCCTTGAGAAACCGAGGGAGGAACAGTATTTTGAAGTTATTAATTTTCAAGCGAGCAGTACAATAGATTCAGTGTTCAGCACTATTATTTTTAACCATCTAATATTCCATCTAACACAGCAATCACAGTAGTCTGAAAAGCAGTTACTGAAGACAACACTTATACACGTCAAATTACTATTTCATCATAATAAATGGCTAGAGGGCTTCCTCAGAACTAACTACACCCCGTGTAGATTCAGCAGGCAGACTGTCAGGAAAAATGGATCCTAAGAGACCAGCAAAACGTATTACCGTAAGATTCTTCTCCTCAAAACATACAGAGAAGGTAGAGGTTATTTACTGTAACTGAGCTGCGTTGGATGCTTGGCTCCTAATGTGAGGTCCTCGGCCTTAGAGACTTACCTTTGGATCGCACAGATGCATCCATTCCCTCTACCACATCAGACTCTGTCTTTATCTCCTCCTCAGCCAGACTGCAGAGCACCGAACAGGAGCACACAGAAACACAGAAAGAGAGACAAACACAAAGTCAGAAAGGGTGTTCAGAAACCACATCAGCATAGCAGTAAACAAGTGGAACACCACCTAAGGCACCCGGGTCCCAGAGGATCTGTCAACAGGGACTCTGCTGATTTCCATTGTTGTTGTTTTCATTTGATTTTACAACATCTCCCACTTTGTTTCATGAAATTAAAATACTTTCCATATTATCATCTACAATGGAGTCTGCAAATGTTCTTTATGCTCCAAGAGAAAGGATGATAAATATCACCATGGTAACGCTGATCTCCGCTAAGCACAAGCTGAGATTTGCAACAACACGTAGGGCCATTTAGCTGTAATTACCCTGCACCTCTGTCCTTACATTGCAGTCATAGCATTTTAGTCCAACTAGGTCACAATATTCAAACAGTGCTTTCTTTGACATACAATGTATAGAGCTATAGATCTGTAGCAACAAAAAAAGAAAAGAAAAATCCACAGAGAGTTGGTACATACCACTGAAGGGACAGCCCCCCATGGCAAATAACAGCACCTCTCAAGCCCCTTCAGTAACAACAGAATACCCCTGAAGGATTTGGGCCCATTGTTAGAGACCAGTAGGAAGAGATATATCTAATAAACTTCAAACGCTCATCTGACAACACCTTTCTGGCCTAGATCCTAATTATGGTCACATTAAATCTTCTGTCATTTCTGGCACTATTTTATGTCTTTGTTTATAAAGTGGCAAACACTTTTTTAAATTAATAAATAAATCCAAAACCTAAAAATGCAACACTGGAAATGACTGATTTCCCTTTGCTCTTGCGTAGCACCCCACTTCCTCTGAGGCAAAAAAGAAAAAAAGAAAAAAAAAAAAGACAGGAATAAAGAGGGTCTGGCAATAAATGAAGGTCTTTGAGTGTTTGGCTCCTCCTTTGTGAGAGCCACAGAGGGCCTAGTTCCAAGGATGTAGCCTTTATTGAAAAGCCTAGAGAAGAAAACCCACCCACAGACCCCTGACAGGTCACACACTTGACCAGATCATAGCTTTGGCTACAGCTCTGGTTTCCCGCTAGGATGAGTGGTTTTCGGGGTAGAACTCAAAGGTCAACCACATTTGTGGGATAATCTTTTTTTTTTTTCCAGTTCTGAAACTAAAGGAATGCTCTGCATGTCCCCTCCTCCATCCTTAAAGAGACATTCCATTAAAAAGTTAAAACAAATGTCAGCATGCTTGATGCATGCTCAGTTATCCAAAAAAGTTGATTCTGTTCATCTGGATGTTACGCTTACTCATAAACGTTTGCTCATAACACCAAGTAAACCACGATGTATCGACAAAGGGGTTTAAGATTAAAGTTTGTCACTGTGGCAAAAGAAAATACACTGTGGCTCACAATCACCAGCAGTTCCTAAAAAAATTCAAGTCACCGATGGTTTATATGAAACTTGAGAGAATACAAGCATAGCTTGCATTGTCTGAAAAAGTGACAAACATGGGTTGAGCAGAGTTTCTCGTGGCATTTGGGTATCTAGTATCATCTAGCCTGCAGTTTCAAATGCACATACACAGCCTCAGTCACACACACCCCAACCCCTCCGGGGCCTTCCTGTTCCGGACTGCGTGAACAAATGAGGCCCACATGAAAATAAGAAACCGTTAGCCAGTTCACTCTGCTACATGTGCCACAGCCCTATAAAAGAACATTAGCCATCACCAAGCAGCCCTGAGCTGCCAAATAACCCTATAATACACATTCTCAACACCAATGGCAAGACATTTATGCAACTACAAAGAAAACAGGATTAGCAGACGTTAAAAGGAAAAAGAAAAAAGTATGAAGATCCAAAGTGCATTCTCAGATTAGGAGCTATGATCCATCAAATAAGAAGATTTAAACAAATAAATCCTTAGCAGGTTCTGAGATATATTCCATAATAGTCAGGTGCAAGAAAACACAGTATTCCCACTCAGTAAGTACTGAAGTACCTGACGGACAAAAAGGAAACAACACTGAATCAATGTCTTTAGATTCCACTCCTGTGAGAGACGAGCAGGGTTCTCTCGTCACAGAAAATGGAGGCCACAGCTTGCTCCCCTCCCCCCTCTCCCCCATCCCCCACTCCAAGGCTGAGACTCGGGCACTGGCACATCCATGCAGGAGGACCAGAGAGATCTGTGGAGATTACAGTCCAACATTACGAAAAAACATGGTCTATGTCGGGGCAAAGCCTCACGGCCAATGACAGAGACAGAGGCGAAACACAGGGAGGGAGACACAGGAAAATCCAGCAAAGTCAGAAGCTCTCATCCGTGTGTGTTGGGTTTTTTTTGTTCCCTGTATTCAATCTTGGCTTCCCTCCTTCTGTGTGAATACTGCTGTCATGGAATAATTAGATTTCATTTTTAAGAAACACAGACCACCACTCTAAAACCACAGTCAGGTCCTGGCAAAGCTGCATGGAAAAGCTTCTCTACATGTAAAAACAATAAACAATTTTCACACATTAAACAGATAAATATCTGGCTCCGTCTGGAAATCCAGAAATGCAACTGAATGCGAACACCATACTGCACTCATTATATTGCATCATATTAGAGATGCCATTGAAAACATCTGCGAAAAAGAAAAGGTATCCTACACGGTCTGCTACACAAAACCCTAGAGAGATTATTTGATTTAGCAATACGACAAGAAACAACCGGCTTTCATGAGAGCAACAAACACATGCAGACAACTGAAGAAATGAATAGGATTAGCTTTTGCTTTTCCTGGGAAATAAAAGCATTTCATTAAACAATGACTTTAAGTAAATTAAGGTGCCTGATCTAGCACAACTCCCAGCACTTAATCAGTATACTGCTAGTATACACAGCGTATTCTGTACGAAAGAAGAAAAAAAAAATGACCTGGATCTTATAAAAGGCTGTAAAGGGTGAATCAAAGATGGCTGTGGAATTTTCCAGAAGGCCTTGCTCTCCCTGCTGCTCTCCCTCGGATTGTCAATCTTTAACCTCAACTGCAGCTGCAATTGGCTGGAGGGCCAACAGGGTGGAACTTTATTGGTCGCTGTGTTATGCCACACAGATCACAGTATGCAGGCTCCCCTCTTCCTCTTAAAAAGCGTTTTTGCTGCAATGCAGAGATTTCCCTCTGCCTCAGACGATTTATTTTCCTTCGGTTCTGTTTGATAATTTGTGATTATGACAGCATAAAACCAGGGGGCTTTTTGTTTTCCTTTAATGTTTTTAAAAAGCCTTGTGGCTGTCATGCACAACTCAGTGTCTGTGCTATTCAACCTCTGTCACCCTCTCTATAGCCTGCAATGCTACAGAAAGAGGCTCAGAGCTTTGCCCCACATATATCCATCTAAAATTTAATAATTACACATTTTAACATAAATTCTCAATCAGGCATTGTGGCGTAGTAAAGGTTTTGGTTTTGGTTTCACAGATAGCAATCTTTTAAACTACGAGTAATTTCCTGATTATAACCTTACTCTCTTCTGAATGTTGCCTACATGAAAAAAAAAAGCCTTGCGTCAGGCCACAAGAAAAAGAAATCATTCTTTGTTTCCCCGGCACAGCTGAGACTGCTAAAATGGTGCAACATGACAAAACACAACGTACCGACTATGATGTGGACAGCATGACAGGTTATTGGAAGGAACAATCCTTCTTAACGACACTTTTAGCAGCTGTTCAAATGCAGTTGATACTTATGTAAAGCATTCTGCTTGACTCTGTTTGAAATGTGCTATTCACATTAAACTGATTTGACTTGAAACATTTAAAAATATGTCTGTCTTATGTTATTTCCACGAGTAGTGTGTTATATTTGCTTATGCCGTGTGATCTGTGAAGACAGCAGCACAAAATGGCTACTGCCTGGCTGAGAGCGTAGGAAGCAGTTTCACAACAGCACTGTGGAATTGCAGAAGCCAGGGGCAATAAACTCCAGGCCTATGAGTGTAAATAGAGGCAACCAGTTTATAAAGATTACACTGGAAAAACTGGAAGGGGATTACCCCTGTCACAAAGTGTTTGTATGTAATGTGGCCTCTGACTAGTATGGACTGTAGAAAACCCAGTCTTAGTGCAGCTTTCCTAAATGTGTATACACTGTGCTACAGTTTTCATGTTCTAGATATTTTTCACATATGTGTACATAAAAATGTTACAATGACGTGATGCCCTGCGCACTCTGCCCTCCTAGCATGCACTTCTGTTTCCCTTTGCATGTAGTCCCCATCCTGGCATGACACAAGAAAACACCACAGAGCCAATCCACTTAGAAACAGTACATAATACACCCTTTCCTCCACTGCCCATCCCCCATTCTTCCTCTGCCATTCTAAAAAAAAAAACCCACAAACACTCCCACAACAGAAAGGAGATGTGTGTGCCATTTTAAAATCCAACTCTCTTTTGCATTCTAAAAAAATAAAAGGATTTTTCATGGTCCACTCTGCCTCCTGTATGGCAGGCTGGTTGTCTGGGGCACTCATGTGACCCTGAGACATAGAGAGAGAACAAGGGTGAGAGTCGTTAGCCAACCCCCACCCTCCCACCCTCAGCACTGTGGAGCACAGAGGCCTTACGAGGCCTCCAATCCACCCCAGCTCCTCCTCCTCCTGCACACTAAACTGACTTTAAGGTGTGCGCATTCATCATTAGAAACCAACAGTCAGCACAACACGAAGAAGGAAGCCATGTTGTTATCAGAAGTCTGAGATAAAAAAGACAGAGCTTACCTCTGTGGATGCATGGCTGCCTGACACACTGTTATGTCAACACTTATAAAACATGGAGGACACTCTCAGCCCTCAGTCGGGGAAGGCTCCGCTCTTCAGGCAAGGCGATCAGGCCCCGGTGATGTTAGCCAGATCCTGACTGGTCGCTTTCCTCACGAGCAAGATGCAAGGCCGCGCCTGATTGGCCGAAATGTTTCCTGAGTAATTATCTTTGTTCAGTGCAGGCAGGGGCAGCACTGTGAGAGTCAGAGACAGGGGAAGAAAAATAAGCACAGAGCTAGGTCTTAAAACCACAAAATATTGTGATTACTGCGAGTATTTCTGACATACAAACCCATGGAACAATGCTTTGTAGCTTCCAACAGCAGAATCAGGAAACAACCGTCTTAGTTGAAGGTTTTAGAAGGAGAAACGGCAGCATGTAGTGTTGAGAGCAGGACACCATGGCTTCTCTGCACAAGCTTCCATTTTTTATGTGGAAAGGGCCTTTGTTTAAACTCCTCCCTCTTGGCTTATTCCAAAGAAAAGAGAGGCTAAAGCTGTTATTCTATTCGGACATTTCAGCCATCAAAAAACAGAACACCATAAAAAATTATATAAGAAATGATATACTTGTATTTAATCCTAAAGAAGCTAACCCTCGCTTTTTATTATGTATATATGAATAATGGCCAGTTAAACAAACCATATGCAAAAATACTGTGTACGAGTGATTACCTGATAAGCTTGATCAGTTACCAGATGTGGTCCCGTCTGACTTTCAGCAGACCCATCTATGACCAGATAAAGAGTAAAATATATAGATTATTAGGCAATACAATATAACAATTCATTCTGAGGAACACATGCACGTTCCTTTTTGCTTTATCTCATTTGTTGAGTCTGATCTTGGGTCATTTGTAAGGCTTTAATTTGATGTGATGAAAAGTCTATTTTTATATACTCTTATGTAGAATTCAAAGCAGTATTTGAATACTAGAAAAATGTGTTCAATGCATAGGACTTCATTAAATTAAACATAAAATATGTCCTGATATATAAATATTGCCATATGTTGCTTATCGGTATTACAAGCACTAAAAATTACACCTCAATTATCTTTTTTGAACTTCCTTTAACCACTTTGGGGGCTTTTTTCAGCAACATTTTTCTCCTCCAAGTAAGGCTAATTTACATTTCAAACATTGTAAAGTAGGGTGATGAATTTGAAAAGACAACCAAGACTTGCACAAACTATGGCCAAGTAATTTTTGATTAGTTATAAAGCAGAGCAGACTCGCGGCGGATCAACTTGTCTCTGATTTCCGTGTAAGCACAATGGAGGCCTGTGCTCTTGTGATTTGGGGAAGTGAAGCACACAGAAGGAAAAAAAAGACTTCCGCCCAACGTGGGGCTCGAACCCACGACCCTGAGATTAAGAGTCTCATGCTCTACCGACTGAGCTAGCCGGGCGCTGATGAAACACATCGCCGTTTAGAAATTTCACCCAAATTAGAGAAAATGACCTGAACTAAACATTATATCTTTTGTACACACGTTGTACTCGAACGGCTACGTGCAGTTCTCTCCGGTCTGTCTCATACTGCCCTCTGGTGCCATGATGCAAGGAGATAAAATGAACGTGGAATTCTGTTTAAATTGTTGGGAAGTTAAAAAAAAAATTGTTGGGAAGTTAGCTAACAAGTCTAAACACGTTAGTGTTAAACACACAGCGCCTGGATTTGAACAAAAAACGAATAGAATTGTGTATATATAGGGACTTGCTTCTTTAGACGAATAACACCGCCGATAAAAACTAAATTAAAAAATAAAAATCAATGAAGGTTAAAATTAATTGTCGACGGTTAGCTGTCACAAATGTAAGCGACCATGTGTTAACATGTTTGCTAACCTCTGACACAAAATTATCCCTCTGAAATTAGAAGAAATTATATTATAACTACAAACAATATATTCTTAACATTAAATACAGAATCAAAAGACTTACTACCTGGCAAGCGACTTTACCTCTAGTTGACCTTTTTCAGATTATACCATCGTTTACCAAATTTAACTTCCGGTCTCTCCGACAATTTCTATTTAAAACTTAAAATGATTTAAGCTTGATTTAAGTAAGAAATGTATTTAAAATATATTTGTCCTCACCACAACATTACTCCTTTATATAGTGGATTATTTACTTAATAAATCATCTTATGAATTAATTCATATAATATGATAACATATCATCACCATATTAAAGCGTTTTACATTTACATATCCTCAACTACAGTTTGAAAAGAGGAATTTATTTAATTTTTTTTAAATAACTGTAATTTAAACAATATTCACAATGTAAATTTACTGGTGTTTACATAAAATAGTGGACACCAAACAATAAGTGCAGTTATAGGACACAATTTAGGTCAGCATATAGGAAATGTGTCTGCTGTATCTGTGACTAGCAGTCACTTGAAGGTGTGCAGAGGTTTTAACTCAGCAGATTGTTTCATATGTTAAAGATGCAAATGCAGAATGAGATGCTTTTTACTTGGGGTTCCACAGCATCACAATAATTCGGATTTCTTTAAATATAATGTTAGGCACATAACAATAAAAAAAAATCCCCCTGTGACTCTGAGTTCCAAGCATGATTGAGACAGAGTTGAATGCTTGAAAGAGATTGAATATAATTGATTGTATATGATTACATGATTCAAAAGTAAGTATCCAGCTCCGTTTGAAACTGCATACACATATTGAGAGAGTAGGATGACATGGTATGCATCCCTATTGAAACTCGAAGATGATAGCTTTAACGCTTACTGCAAAACAAAAGTGTACAAAAATCATCACAAACCATAAAGCACACTGTTGCTTCCACTTATGCCCTCAAGAAGTTAGAAATATGCATTTAATCCCTATCCTGCATAATTTGTACCTATTTATTTTGTCAGATAACCCGACAACGTGCCCCACACAATGACTGTGTGAAAGTTTTCTGCAACCATTTGTCAAATTGTCCACAGGAACATATTCTTTGGCCTACTTTGACTTAAAAAAAAATCTGGTCACACCCCCTGCTGGCTTCCGGGAGTGTAACTAGTCATCACCAGCTGCTATTTTGGTAGACAGTATAATTTTCAAACACGCCAATCATTTAAAATAACAGTAAGTCTTTAATGCATCACCATACGTGGTGATTTAGCATCTCTCTGCCTGCATTTCCTGAAACCTGGAGCGCGCTTACGTGGGGAACGTGAAGGCACCACGGGCCCGGGTTCTCCTTCTACGTCAATGACACTGGGCGGTTCATGAATGGGGTTTCGAAGTGGGAGGGCCCGTCATCTGACTTCAGCGGGCAGCAGGAATAAAGTGGGTGTTGTGCTGTGGTGTTTGGCTCGGTGCGATGCGTCTTCATGTCTGCTACTAAACACACGAGCAGCGGTTCACTGTGCTTGCGGACTACGGCGGAGGGATCGTCCCAGAGCAGAGCGAGCGAGCATCCGTCTGTTGAGGCCAGCAGCAGTGCAGCAGGGGAAGCTAGCTCCAACCCCGCTTAGACTCAGTGACAGCAGCCCGGAGCCAGGCAGAGTCGGTGAGCCATGGGTTTCCGCAAGAAGAACAAGAGCCCACCGGTGCTGAGCCACGAGTTTGTGATCCAGAATCACGCCGATATGGTGTCGTGCCTGGCCATGATTATCCTCCTTGGCCTGATGTTTGAGGTACAGTGTGACTGGACGAGCTGTTGTACTTAGTCGATTTATGTTAGCTGATGCTAACTCTCGCTAGCTGGGATGACAGCAGCACTCCAGTGACAGGGCGCTAGCGTGTCTTTCTCCTTACCTTCTCATGTGTCTAACTGATTGCCAAAGAAGATGGTAAGGAGGCCCATTGGCACAGCTAACAGGTCATCTTACTACCACTCTAGACTAATGCACTTCCTCTCTCTGGCTTTTGACAACAGGATGGTCAGGAAATATCTGCCTGCGTGCCACACATTTGATTACCAGCCTTTTGATTCGCCACAGCTGACTAGTACCTAGCCATATTTGAAAGGACTAAGATGGATTTCCTTCATCAAACATGTCCACACCCAAACCCTGCTTCCAGACGGGAAATGTCTCTCCACTTTCCAAATCAACTTTTTTTTTAATACTCTGTGTGAATATATTGAATTTTATGATTTATTAATTAAAAACATCTTAGCTGAATTTCCCTGATGCACCTATACTGAGTCATTGTGCCAGTGGTGGTGAAGACCCCTGGGAGCCCCTGCAGGCAGCTCCTGGAGGTCTCTAGACCCCAATTATGAGAATAAGTGGAATTCCACATGCTGTAGCTGCTCTGCAGCACTCACTCCTCACATTTCTTCATTTTTCACTGCTGATAACAAAACTGTGAGCTAGATGCATTGGTGCGATTCAGTTGTGAACCTCTGATTGAGGTAAAGTTTACTGCATTGCATCCCAATGAATTCATCAATAATCAAAGTGTTTTCTTGTCATTACAGGTCACAGCAAAGTTTGCCATCATGTTCATCACAGTTCAGTACAACGTAACTCAAGTTCTTGGTGAGCCTATATTATTCTGTCTATTATTGCACCCTTTCACTGTTCTGAGGCCTGTGCTACAAAGTGAGTTCAACATACCCAGGATACATTTCTGTTATCTGGGTTAACTCAGCTTAACGCTGGAAGCCAGGCTAAGCAGTCCCACAAAGCTAGTTATCAACTCTCTAAGTTAACCCAGGGTTTCCCCTGCACAGTCACACGTTGGCAGCATCTGACCAATCACAGCTGTTTATAAGTGTTCTGGCAAAAACTTTTATTTATTTACACTCTAAAGAAAGATGAAACTAGAGGTTGAACACAAAATGCACACTGGGGGGGAAAAAAAACAGCAGTGTGTGAGAAGAAAAGCGCTGTAGACTCACATTGTAAAAGTGTGTTATCAGCACTTTGGTCAGTAAAACTAGAAAGCAGCTGCGCTATTAATAAAGTTTGGCCCATTCAAAGCCAGGAAAGAAAGCTGGAATAACGACTGTATAATTTAACACGCGTATCAATATAACAGCTCTGTCATTAAGACAGGTAAGAACCCGATGGATTATAATTGAGTATTTTGTTAAAAATGATGTTTAAAAGAGAGTTTTAGTTTTGTTCTTTCAGCTGTGGCCTTGATGGTGTTTAACAGTCTGCGTGTAATGAATACATTTGAATTCTGTTTTTAGATTTTTGCTTAGGCAACGTGCAAATTTGGTATCAGTTCTTTTCCATTTTAGGATCTTATGTTGATGCTTATAGAACAATGAAATTGTTTTACTTTTTTTGACACCAATGAGCAAAAAAAATTACCTCTGAGAGCGGAAACTGATGCGCTTCAGGGAAACACAAAGACTTCAGATGCTGTTAAAAAAACTTTAGACTCTCCTGCTATCTGAGCACATAGGTCAAAGGCGTCTTCCAGGAACAGAGTCAGTACATTCTGGAGAATTCATTAGTCAGTAGGTGGTGATTTCATACCTGTTGATCTCTAAACTGAAACTTGACCTGCTCCATAACAGGTTAGCTTCATAGCTGGTTCACTTCCCGGTAAGAAGTGTTCCACCTGTGTGGTACTGAAAAACCAGGGTTAAGCCTGAAATTACCTGAATAAAATGAAACACTTCTTTGTAGGTTTTAAGTGCTTCACCTTATTTATGTTTTTTCTTGTTTTTCTTTTCTTGTCCTCTTTGCAGATGAGAAAAGCGACCCAGTCAACCTTTACCAGTATGGCCCTAAAGACGTGGCCACTGTGTTTTTTTACCTTCTTATTGCAGTCATCCTTCATGCCTTGATACAAGAATATATTCTCGACGTGAGTACATCGGCTTGATGCCTGACCTTTTTTCTCCCTCTTTTAAAACGGGCTTGTTTTTGATGTCGTAAATAAAACCAGAACTGTGCTTAACAATAACTCGGTCTCCCCTTTAACAGCTTGTGTACATGCCCTTTTAAAGCAAATCACAATGGCGGAAGGAACCCGTGCGTACAGTACTTTACAATGGTCTTTAGAGTTTCATTTCAAAAGGATCAACGTAGCAGAGTCTCCACTGCCACATGTGTCGCCTCCGTTATGTCCCTATTCTTTTTGTTGGTGATCAAATTCCATCCTTCCGTCCTTGCTTGTGCGTTCATTAAAGCACAGTGACTGAAACAACGCTCATGTTTCTCCTGACAGCTTATGGCTTTGATAATCGTTCTCAGCAGGAGAAAAGAATGTTGTTAGATGTATTTTTACCTCAAAATCTCTTTTGGACAACATGTAACAGATATAACAGAAGGGTAAATTTTTCTGGTCCTTTACTCTTAAAGGATAGAATCGCAATTTTCATACCTCTTAAAACAATAGCCCATGATTTTTAAACGGGTTTTAAAATCACAGAGTTTCTCCAGTTCATCCTGACTGTCAGCAGAACCACTCCTAATGCTCTTAAAGTTTATGAAGCAGGGACTTTGTCACCCCACTCTGACTCCTGTCTTTACCAGGTAGAGTTAAAAAGTGTCAGCCCAATTTTGTTTTTTAATTTAACACTTAGGTCTGTGGCATTGTGTTCATTAGGTTGTCTGTTTTTACTTTTATTTCAGAAAATGAACAGGAGGTTGCACCTGTCAAAAACCAAGCACAGCAAGTTCAATGAGTCCGGGCAGCTCGCAGCGTTCTATCTGTTCTCCTTCATCTGGGGCTGCAGCATCCTAACAGCGGTACCAGCATCAGAAACCAAGAGGTGCATTGTCTCAGCCTGCATTAGACCTCATCTCATGCAGTGTCTCTCTTTCTCACGCAGGAGGACTTTGCAACAAATCCTACTTTCTTATGGGAGGGTTACCCACATACTCGCATGGTGTAAGTAGTTATACACTCCTCCACATACTATAGACTCATTATTTAAAGCTGAATGATTAATCTAAAGAAGAACGTACCTTCATGAGATATTTTCATTGAGACTTTTCAGCCTTTTTGTTTTAATAATATGAAAAATTAATCAAGTATTGTACTTGTCTTATTCATCTTCCACAAGGAAGGTGGAGCATGAGGTGGACTGGCTCCACCTAAGAAAGGGTTGAAATGTAGATGAAATCCTAAATGGAAAACATCGCCACGAGTACTGGTTCACCATCAAAAGTGTAAGGTTGCAAATACGAGCGGCCAAATTGAATTTCCTGTAGGGTAGCTGGGCTTAGCCTTACAGCTAGGGTGAGGATCTCAGACATCTAGAGGAAGCTTAGAGTCCAACCACTCCTCCTCCTGACATCGAAAGGAGACAGTTGAGGTGGTTCGGGGATCTGGTTAGGATGCCTCCTGAGTGCCCCGTTGTACGTTTTCTGAACATGTTCAACTGGGAGGAAACCAGAACCTGCTCATTATCATTATCTGACTTTCAGTCATATGAAAAGGTTTTTATAGGGCTATATGCAGTCATGGGGAGAAAGTAAGTACACACTATGATCCAGAAGCTTGTAGAAGCACCTTTACCATAAATACTTACAGTAATATGGAGTTTTAACACATGCATTAACGTATAGCTGAATGTTCCAGACCAGCCAACTGTCCAAACATTTCTAGAGGTGTCCACGTTTGTGATAATAAGTTAATTTAAGTTTATTTGATTAGCATTATGTGATTGCTCCTCGCCCTCTTAATTCCTGCAGAAGCAGTAAGGTTATACTTGGTTAACTTTCCTTTCACATGACTGTATCACGTCTGGCTTGGGAACAACTTGGGTTCCCCCAGGAGGAAATGTGAGGAAGACAACATCATCATGCTCAAAATGCTGAATTTAACCTTTTTCTTCAAATGTTTTCCAATCCTGCTACTGAAGTCTTTGCTGTCTGTCTGTGTCCAACTGGTAAAACAGCAATTCACATGTGAGAGAAGCATTGGACTTGCATACATTTTTAAGGGCGTAGTTATAATTGTTCCTAATGGGTATAAAATGTGACAAACTCACAACTTATTACATTTCTCAGTTTTTCAGTCTGAGTTAGGGAATGTGATGTAATGCCTAATTAATTATCTGCGTGCCCTACTGCTGTTGACTCCGTGCTGAAAGGTTTTCTTGTCCTCTACACAACCTGTCCTTTGTTTAGTTTTCAGGTCAAGTTCTTCTACATTTGCCAAATTGCGTATTGGCTCCACGCACTTCCTGAGCTGTACTTTCAAAAAGTACGGAAGGTAAGGATGTCTTTCCCTTTTTTTTTTTTTTCCCCCTTCTTCCTTTTTTTTTTTTTTTTTTTTTTTTTTTACAGAAAACTGTTTGCTTTATGGTTATCTGCTGATGCTAACAAACTCTCATCTGTTTTATTGTTTACAGGAAGACATCCCGCGCCAGCTTTATTACATTTGCCTTTATGTTGTCCACATCACCGGTGCCTATGTCTTAAAGTGAGTGCAATAACAGTTTTATCCCGAGGAAGAAATATAGAAGAAGCATGCATGTTACTCACAAAGGTCAACCAGTTAATTAATTATCAGTTAGTTCTTTATTTGCGGTTGCACTCGAGTGCATAACAGTAAAATTTGTACATTATTATCCAATAAAGAACATTAACTTCCTATCTTACAGTGATCCACTGCTCTGTGTCACATAGTTTTTTAAGTTCTTTGAGTTACGTACTGTGCATAGTTGTTCAGTTATCAACCTTTACACTCAGCCATAGTATTTTCTCTGATCATTTTTACACTTTTATTCTTCACCCCTGCAAAGGGGATTGCAGTCACAAGGTTTAATATTTTAAAGAGATCTTTTAAACTGCAGT
Organism: Rhamphochromis sp. 'chilingali'; assembly: GCF_963969265.1. Classification (NCBI taxonomy): domain Eukaryota; kingdom Metazoa; phylum Chordata; class Actinopteri; order Cichliformes; family Cichlidae; genus Rhamphochromis; species Rhamphochromis sp. 'chilingali'. The sequence goes on along the minus strand of NC_137939.1, from coordinate 22,871,521 downwards.
CTTTTCACTTTGTTCATCTCCTTCAAAACTATTGATCCAAAAATAAAGTAATATGAGGAACTGATGAAAAAGGCATGTTCTTATAGAAAGCTATGTAGGTGCTATCTGTAGGTGACTTTTTTTTTTTTTTTTAATCATACCCTCATTACTGTCATTGCTCTGCTGCCCTTCTCTGTGTCCTGTCCATACAGCCTTCACCGACTGGGCCTCGTGTTGCTGGTCCCTCACTACCTGGTGGAGCTTCTGTTCCATGCTTCACGCCTCTTCTACTTCAGTGATGAGAACAAGCAAAAAGGGTATGGCTTCTGTGCTGAATTTAGGATTTACTACTTTGTGGGTGGTAACAACCTAATGCCTATTTTTTTTTTTTTTTTTTTTTTTTTTTCTTTGCAGTTTTACTCTGTGGGCGCTACTTTTTGTCATCGCCCGCCTCCTCACCCTCACACTCTCGGTTCTGACATTCGGTTTTGGCCTGCCCCGAACAGAAAACCAGGGCTTTTCCCTAGCTGAAGGCAACTTCAATGTGCTCACCATAAGGTAGGCCCAGCTGGGATCTGAAGCGTATTGCACCTAGCCAAAATACAGACGGCAATAAACTTAAATTAACAACATCTGCCCCTCAGGATGACTTGTCTGGCAGCTATCTGCCTGACACAGGCCTGGATGATGTGGAAATTCATTAATTTCCAGTTGAAGAAGTGGCGAGAGCACAGCCAGAACCAAGCCTCAAAGAAGAAGGCGGCCAGCCCAAAGAGCAAGCCTCACAAAAGGGAACTCACAAGGGGTGAGTGTGCACTCTTTATTGTTGGGATTCTTTACTGCTCTGTGATGGTCGCTGATGAATATGCCAGTGTGAAATCAAATTGACCGGGACTCTTTCACTTACTTCGTCTTGTTAGGTGGAGCTGCCAATGGAGTTGTCAAATCTGAAGATAAAACCTCACCACGGGCAAGGAAAGCTAAAGCCTCATAGAGCTTCACAGAGGAGGAGGAGAATGAGTGAGGGAGTTCTGACAATGTGACACTTTGTCTTTACACAGCTTAAAATTATGTGTACTACTCCCCAAAACAAATGTTTAAGCACGCTAGGAAACCTTACATGACTGTCCCTTTTGGGGGGCTGAGACTCCTTTCCAACAAAGTTCAGTGTTACTGTCTGCTAGAAGTGTTTATTATTCATTTGGGTTTGCCGGAGATGTTGACAGGGCAGTTGTGGTTTTGATGCTTTAACAGGATGGATTTAGCTAATCAAGTGTCCTTTTGTGTAACACTAAGATCGCTTGTCGGGTACTTTAAACTGAGTTGCTCTTTGGTAATTTGACACCGAATCAAGTTAACGTCACAGTACCTAAAAAGCCACCCACTTCAGGGCAACTTAATATAAAGTATTAGCGTACACATCAGCTGTACAGGGTGTCAGTTAGAGTTTGGGCCGTTATTCCGTTTGGGGGGGAAAAACACAGGCTATGGCTCGTGTTCCAAAATGTAAAGCCTTTCTTGCTCTACGAGAGAGAGTCTTTCATAATCTGCCGTTGTCAGGAAAAATCTCTTAAATTATTCACTCCAAAGGAATGTTTGTGCTATTTCCATATTTAGCGTAGCTGCAGTGAGAAAGGTGAAACTTGTACTTAACTCCTTGCCATCATTTAACAGCACCTGCCATTGAAATCCAACACGTTGCAGGATTGAGGCACTGTTATATTTTAGACTGCTTTTATCACTACCCTGGTGATCGGCCTGTTGAGCCCTTTTCAGACATGGGTGATGTAACCTCGCTGGCTTCATCGGTCTGTTTAAGTGATGGCGTTCTGTCGTTCAAACAGGGGTCACTTTTCTGTTGGCGTTTCTCACGGTACGATGGATTGGGAATATGGAAAAATGCAACACAGAGCATTGTTATAATCCTAATCTTATTGCAGATTACAAATGGATTTGGTGAGCTAAAATGTCACCTGTATTCATGTTTTATTCATATTCATGCTGTTGGGATGTTTTTGGGCTGCAGCAGCTCACAAACATGTCTATGTTCCTATGCGATTACATTTAGACTGGTGTTTGAAGTGTGATGGGTAAATGTTATTGGCTTGACTTTTACAGAAATGTCACCAGGAAGCCAACATGGTCCAACATGTCTGAAATGGGCTTTTACAGCTGTTCTTCCAGGTGAACTGACTTACCAAGAGGAAGCTGCACTGTAACCTGTGATGCCGCCACCGTATGCATTCAGTTAAATCTTTACAATGGCATGACTGGAAGTTAGAAGGGGAAAAAGAACAACAATTTGAGGCTGCACTTATGTCTTTTTATATGGTAATGTATGCATGACGGTTTAAGGCTAAAGACTTTAATGGCTAGTTCTTACCTGTGCTGTTAAGTTTGCATTTCTCTCTCACTCTCACACACACAACACACACACACACACACAAGCATTCAGTGGCCTTTTTACAACTGCTGCAAGAGGTTTGAGTTATTTATTTTTGTCATAAGCTACAGATACTTATTATTTTATATGCTTTGAAAAGCTATAACCAGCAAACACTGCGGTACATAGCAAAACTGCATTTAGTTAATCCAAACAATACAATCTTTCTTCAAGTGTCCTTATAATGTTGGTGGTTTATATCACTGCTTGTGTTCTGTTGTGTTTGCCTTTCTCTCTTTACTTTTGTTTGTTTGTGTTCTTGGGCATCAGGGGACAAGCGTTTCACCACTTACACCATAAGTTGCATCCGAGAGCAATGGGAGGCATGTTTGTGAGTTTGTATGCTTGTGCACTTACTCGTGTGCGTGCAATATTGTTTTGCCTACTGTGTATGTTTGTGAATTAACAGGGCCTGAATGATGTTGATGCTGATGATGGTCTCAGAGCATGAAATTTGACAATCTGTTCATTGATTCCTGCCCTTTGGTTGTATTTTCACAGTAATATCCTGTTCTTTGATTCTCTTTGGGGCTTTCTCGGTTCCCGGCACCCTTCTGTGTGCGAAAACACCGAGCTGTGGGTTAGGTGTATGTTCTGTAGGCTTTCGGTTACTAAATGCTTATGTGTTTAACGTCTCCGCCTCTCAGATGTTCTATCCTGTGTGAGAGAGATTCTCTGATTGCCAAATGCGGCACATTTTTTTTGTCCTCCTTTCTTCACCTTTTCAGTGATCCTGACATTGCTACGGAGCACATGTATTGTATTGCCGGTCAAACTCTTTCCTCTTATGGACCAAGTCCTGCTCTACTACTCAACCACTGTGCATGCGAAGCTCTGTACAGAAAAGACTGTCTGCACACAGCTGGAGTCTGGAGTCTTAGTCTAGAGCAGGGAGGAGGTGAAGATGCCATTCATTTCGCACTCCCTTTAGCACTCCTTAGTGGGACTTGGGCTGTCTTTTAAAGCCTGTAGTCTGTGTATAGCAGTGTCAAAGGAGGGAAGGAAGAGCGGAGGACTTATGTACCAGCCTGTTATTAAACTGTCTCAGATGTAAAAGATACAAAAAAAAAACTGACTTAACCCTACACTGTACTAATGTATGTATCAGATTTTTAAGCTATTTTTATAGAGGGGAAACTGTTGAAATTCACTGTTCAGTACACACGTAAATATTTGATTTGCATCTATGTTATGAATTGTTTTTGTTTGTTTTTATATACTAAAGAACTGTTTGCTGAACTGTTAGTGTGGGTATACATAGTGATATGAGTGTAAATTTTACTTAGCCTAATGGTTTATATAACTTCATGGCCTTACTAGAGCAAAGTGAACTCGGTTGTATAACACTACGCTGCAGAAATGCATTGCAGCTTTCACAACATGCATATTTAACACTGTCATAATGTCATCCACACGTTAGGATTTTTTTTCTTTTCTCCATTTTGTTTGTGTCATTCTGACAGGTAAGAGGCCTGTTTTTAAAGCTAGCAGTGCAGAGTGAAAGCATCTGTGGCCTTTTCTTGCTCATCAGATGTCTCACTGTGCAACAATCAGGCCCTGAATCATGAGCCACACCGCAGTTGAAGGCTCCTTCGCTTTGAGACATAATAGCTTGTATAATCCCACGGAAATAAGCTGCTTTTTTTTTTTTTTTTTTTTTTTTTTTTTGCATCATTGTGCAAAAAATGAATTATGGACCATAACACTGCTCACTTAAGGCTGTTTCTGCATTGATTCTGTTTGGTGAATTATAAATTGGACTTAAAAATCAGTGCATTTTGCCATTGTTGAAAATCAAGACTACAATGTAAAGCTGTATGAATAGCCTCTAGGTGGCAACCATCATTAATGCATTTGGACATGAAATCGCTTTTAAGAGGGGAAAAAGAAAGAAAGAAAACGGGGAAAAAACCTACAAAGAAAAGCCACACTATGTTTATTGTATTTTACTCATTTTGCATTGTCCTTATTTGTTTTTCTTTTGCTGCTTATTTATAGATGTTGCAATTTTTTTTTCTTTTAAAATATGTTATCAGCTTTGATGGTATATATTTATGCAAATTCTTGTGAGTTCTGATCATTTTTCTTGCCACTTTTTTTTTAATTTTTTTTTTTAAAATTTCATGTTTTCAATAAAGCTCCTGTTAAAAAAACAAACAACTTTTTTTTGACATCCCGCCTGCAGGTTAAATAGTAGACCTGTCTCCATGGAAACCTTATGAAAAAGACATGCAAACTATACTGCCGTTTTAAAGTGCCCTATAAATTATGAGCGCTACAGATAATTATCCTTATCAGAGGTGAAACAGCAAAGGAAAATGTCCTTCATAGAGCAATGATAGTGCACTTTCATTATCTCACCTCCTGCTCATTACATCTTTCCACCTATTGCACTTAAGGATATATTTGTGGGCCTGTTTAAAATTAAACCTTTTTAATTCACACTATCCGTTGGGGACGGTGTCAGCAGATATGAGGAAATATTGACCAAATCGTACTCCTTGGCTAATTACTACAAGGGGGCAATGCTGAGCTTTTAGCCCGAGGGACAGGAACGGTCTGCTGGGATGTGGCTGCACACAGACCTGCATTAATAAATCACCAGTAAGAATAAGAAGGACAGACACAGGCTTCTCACACAATATGTACTACAAACCATTTAAGTCAGACTTTGATGGAATCAAACCGCAGATCGCACATTTGTTTATCCAAACAGCTCATGTTTTGCATGTCCACCACTACACGGTCAATTAATATTTACATCCATGGTTGGTAAAGAATGAGCATGACACGGGAAAGAGACACCTGCAGCTCACTGCTAATGTGTTGTGTTGTGTCAGACTAATGGGTTTTCTCTGGACAATCAGACAGCATGATGGATCAGTGGGAACCAGAGAGGTAGTGCTGGAGCTCTGCAGGGTCAGCACAAGGACAGGAGTTCACTCACATGCTCTCCATCATGCACATACGCACACTGATGGCTGTATCTCCAGCACAAATACATGACCTGAACTTTCTGAGGTTGTGCTTTAAAAGCAGACTTGCAGAAAGAGTCCAGCTGTAAGGTCCAGCTAAGACGAGGAATAAAAATCACTATCCCCCTCTTTTTTTTATTTCCTTCCCTTCACCCAATGAGGTTAAATCTGTCACTGAATCGTCAGTATTATGTGTAATTTCCATATAAATTAGCTTCATTAAAATGGGAGTACTTTCTTATTTAACGAAGCTCATTTGAAATTCTGTATTTAATAAGACATGTAATCCCAGACTTGCAGACTAATTGCCAACAATTAGCAGGACAGGAGCATGTGTGTGTGTGTGTGTGCACGTGTGTGTGGGGGGTAATCTCTTGCAAGCATTGTGTTCCTTCAGTGTTATTTTCATTGATTGTCTAAAATGAGCAAAATTGGGCAGCAGCTGCTCTACCAGTTCGGTTTTGCTCGGTGGAGATCTAAGAAACTCATGACCTCATTGTTACTTGTGGGTGAGGTGAGTAAACGAGCATATGTAGACCGATGAAGGACAGAATGTAGATGGGGTGGAAACATCTGGAGGGATCTGAGAGGTAGGAATGTAAAGCAAATGGGAGCAGAGACAGAACTGTAAGGGGGAAAGAGATCAGTGCTATGATTTTCAGTACAGTGGCCATTCGAGGGACCAAATACAAGTTTGAGAATTGTCCTAGATTTTCCAGATGAGCCGAGGAAAAGTGAAACAAACAGTTTATTTCTAATAAGCTTGAAAGTCAGTCACCTTTATTCCTCAGCACAGCCAGAACTGTCTTTGCCAAGCTTGCTTGTAATTTCTTTAAGTTGTCTTCAGGAACAGTTCTCCAGGCTTCTTGAAGGACATTAAATGTTGACTGCCTTTTGTTCCGTATTTGTCAGCACGATCTCAGACTGCATCAGTAATGTTGAGGTCTGAGCTCTGGGAAGGCCAATCCATGATTGATCATGTTCCATTGTGTTTTTCTATCTAGGTGTGCTTTTGCTGCATTGACAGTATGTTTGGGATCTATTGTCCTAACTATTGCCACTAATTTTCAGTCCAGTTCTTGTGTATTTTGGCATCAGCCTCCTTATTTCCCTTCCTTAAAAATGGCTTCTTGACAGCTGCCCTTCCACTGAGCCCATTTCTGATGGGGCACAGATGGATAAACTAAAAGGCCTGAAGCATCTCTCTGGTCCTGTGTGAGGTCTTTGCTGTGTTTTCCCCCAACCTATCATGGAAATTACTTTCAGATACTTTTCATCTGCTATAGATAGTTTTTTCTGTGCCTGCTATCTTTTCTTTTATCCTGAGTTTATTCAGTTTTTCCAATATTTTATGGACACACTGCACACCATGCTGAAATATGTCAAGCTTTCAGCCAATGCCTCTTTGGGAATCAAATGATTGCAGCAAGAATGCTATTTTATTTGTCTCAAACTGTGTTGTCTTTATTGTTTTTGTAGGTCTAACTAAAGAAATGGGAACAAAAAAAAATAGCCCATCCATACATCCATTTTCTACTGCTTATCCAGATTTAGAGAAGCACTTTCTTCACCCTGGCCACTTCTTCCAGCTCTTCCAGGTGGGCGCTGATTCGTTTACAATTCACCCAAGACATGTAATCTCTCCAGCAAGTCCTTGGTCTGTCTTGGGGCCTCCTAGGACATCCCCAAAATACCTCACCTGGGAGGAGTCCAGGAGACATCCTTGTCAGATGCCCGAAACACCTCAACTGGCTGTGTTCAAAAAAAGCAGCCTATGTCCAAAGGAAAACTTTGAAAGACCTTCAGAAAGTCCAGAAAAATATTCCTCAAGCCTGCAAAATTAGAATAAAGTGTAACTCTTTGAAGGCAAAAGATGAAGAAATGAACGGTGGCTCAAGATTTTGCACAGTACTGTTTATTTTCATGCAAAGACTCTTTGTCCAACATGAGCAGCTATTAAGTGTATGTTTGTGTATTTTATGTGTGACAGTGTCTGTTGTTGCTTTAATCAGGCGAGTCTGTTTAGAAGAAATAATGATTTAGTGAAAGCCTTCTTAATGTGAAATTGAAATGCAGAAAGCCAAACAAAACCACAAAAACATTAAAGAGCTATAAGTCTAAACATTACTGCTTGTGTAGAGAAGTTCATTAATGGCAAAAATGAGGGAAAGGGAGTGGAAGAAATTACTTGTACATGGAAATCAGTTATCAAGTGAAGATCTGAAGAAGCACCAGTGCAAAAAGTTTCAGTGGGCAGTGGATTGGTAGTATTTTTTTCTTTCTATTTTTTAATAAATTAAGTAAGTTTTATTGTTACTTTTTTGTTTGTTTTTTGTAAATCTAAGGATCTTTTTCTGTGAGAAAGTAGCTTCTGCTTTCAGTGACCTAACATTCTAAATATATATTGTAAGTTGCATGACTACAAGTTAAAAACAAGTGATAACCACAGAGATATTTCTCCTGCATCACGAGTTTCGGCCCCTTAGTAGCAGTGATCTTACAAGACCTTCCAACAATTCATAATAGTAAAATGAAAATAGGAGAAAATATAATAAAAGGACAGAAGTAGAAGAGTGGGAAGCTGCAATAATGTCCCCCAGGAGCCAGAGGCAGAGAGGGATAGATCCAGGAGATCAGGGCCATCAGAGCAAACCAAACATGACATATCAGCACAAACACCTCATATCAACTGTCAAGCACAGTGGTGGACGGGTAATAATTTGGGTTTGTTTTGCAGACACTGGATTGGATACTTGGCTTGGCTGAAATTGGGTCATGCAACAGGACAATGATCCCAAACAGCAGCAGCAAATCTCCATCAGAATGGCTGAGAAAGAAAGAAAAGTGCTGCAATGATCCAAAGTCCAGATCTCAACCTGAATGAAGTGCCACAGCAGAATCAACAAACAACTGCCAACCTCAATGAACTGAAACAACGTCATAACGAAAAATGGGCCAAAATTCCTCCACAATGATGTGACAGACTAATGAGGTCATACAGAAAATGATTGCTTCAAGTTCTTGCTGTTAAAGGTGGTTCTACAAGCTACTGAATCATGGGATGTTAGTTTTTTAGACACTGCTTTTCCATTTTGTTTTTTCTTAAATAAATAATGAGACAGTGTAACACACACACTTTTCTCTGTATGTATTATTGTAGGGTCTACCTTACAATATCAAGTGCATTGAGGTGACAATTTAAATTGAATTGAAGTACATTATTATTTCTTTGGAAAGGGGGGGTACTTTACTTCTTCTTCTTACTTCTTCTTCTTCTTCTTTTACAGATCTGTATCTCTGATCAGTTGCAAGCAGGTTCAGAGATAATTTGATCTGATAATATCAAAATACCAAATAGTCTAACTGGTAGTCTTGGTATTCTGTTGCACACTCGAACCATTCTCAAGCTGACTATTAGTGTCATGGTCCGCGGCCCGGCGTCCGGGGTGCTGCTGGGATGTCCATGCCCACGAGCGTGGCTGCTAACCCCACACCTGCATCCCATCCCAGGCGATCACCAGGTGGACTATTTAATCCTGCCCTACCTGCTGCTCCACGCCAGTCCGTAGTCGCCTCTCAGCGATCACAACTCGGCGTGTTTTTGTTTTCGAGCCACCTGCCTGTCCACCTGTCCGCCTGAGATTTGGTTCACATTCAGCTTCGCTGTCTCGACCCCTTTTGGAGCTCCACCCCCCTCTGGTTCACTCGGCCCGGCTATCACCCCTCTCACAGCCCCGCTCTCGGCGTTCCCTGTGCGGTCCCTCGGTTTCTTCTGGTTTCATACGTTGTTTTTCTGGCTACCCTCACGGGACACCTTTAGTTGCAATAAAAATTACTTTCTTTATTCGCTCCTACCCTAGTGTGTGTGTTCTGCTACTGGGTCCTGCCTGCGCTCGGAACTTCGGTTCATGACAGTACGGACTGGCCTGTATGGACCCAGCAGATCCACTCCGCTCCGCTATTAATAAACAGGGCGCTATCCTCGGTCGCCACGATCAGAAGCTCCAGTCTCTCCAAGACCGTTGTCAAGAGGTCAGTGACACTCAGAATAAATTACAAACTAGGCCGTCCGACCCCGTGCACCGCGGCGTGTCGCCTCCGCCGCTGGAACCCTTCCACGGGGAGCTGGACCTGTGTGGGGGGTTCCTTTTCCAGTGCTCCTTGTTTTTCAGTCTTACGCCTCACGCGTTCCCCACGGATACTGCTAAGATCTCCCACTTCGTGGGATTGTTACGGGGGCGTGCTCTAGCATGGGCTGAAGCCTACTTAAATTCTCACCCCATTCGTGATTGCGATTACGATGACTTCCTGGAGGAGTTCCAGGCTACGTTTTCCCCTCCGGTATCGGAGGACGATGCCGCGCAGAAGTTGCTGGGGCTCCGTCAGGGGCGGCGCAGTATTGCGGAGTACCTAGTTGAATTCCGTACTCGAGCGGTCGCCGTGGGTTGGCCCGATTCGGCTCTTCGTGGGGTTTTTTTACGGTCGTTAAATGACCAGATGAAGGACCAACTAGCTTTTCACGAGGAGACCAGATCCTTTGATGAATTGGCCTCCCTCTCCCGTAGGATTGACAGACGCTTGCGGGAGAGGGATGCCGAGCGGCGGGCTAAGCCTATGGGCTCCGTATTGCGCCCCGGGTTTCGCGTTTCTCCGCCCCCGCCCCCAGCTGCGTGTGCGCGCTCTCCGTCGCCGCCCCCGCCTGAACCCATGCAGATCGGACGCTCTCGGCTTTCTCCGGAGGAGAGGGAACGCCGATTTCGGGCTGGAGAATGTCTGTACTGTGGGAGGCCCGGTCACCGCATCGCTGTTTGCCCGGTCCGCCCAAACGACCCGGCCCACCGGTGAGCCCGGGGATACGGGTGGGCAGCACTCTAAGCTAGTGATGTGACGTTCTGTATCGAGGCTTCGGAGCGTGTGTCGAGTAATGGAGGGGGCGTTTCCGCGAAGCGCGTATCGAGGCTTGCTTCATTTATGGGAGGAGCTGAAAATGATGACGTCCGAAGCCTCGCTGCCCGGCTGTACCACGTGACTGGTTCATGAAGTGGTTTGAACTTTGCCGCGAGCTATGACAGCGATATAAACCCCTCAGACTTCATTCAAAATGTGGGTGTTTGATGGAGAGTTGCGGTTAGTGAGAGTTTGGAGACAGTTTGGAGGTTTATGAGAGTGAGGAGAGAAAGTCAGGAGAGAATGGAGCCAGCTAAGAAGAGGAGGATGTCCTCCCCTGTGTGGGAACATTTTGATTTTATTCCTCCCAACAAGGTATGTAAATTTCTACAGAAGATGTATTTTCATGATACTGATGGTGCAATAAAACTTATGTTAAGCTGTCGTTACTTGTGTACAAGGTGAAGTGTTTGCTATGTGCCAGGGAGCTGGGATATAACAGCAACACCTCATCCATGCTTAGGCACTACAGAGCTTTGCATGAGAATAAGGGGGACACCGATTGTGGAGCAAGACCAGGTGAGCCATCAAATGCAATGATAATATAGCATGCAGTAATGTTACTAAATGATATAACAATATTATACAACTGTAATAAGTTACGTGTGTGATATTTATATTTGTGCTTTATCTTTATTGTCTTTCCTCAGGAGAACAATCTCAAATAGATGAAGACCTGGTCAGCATAGTGATTGAGGACTCCCAGCCATTTAGCATTGTGGAGGACAAAGGATTCAAAAGATTTGTTAAATCATTAAATCCCAGCTATGTTCTCCCCACTAAAAAGGTCATAAAAGCAGTGAAAATTTAGTTTTTACAGAATAAAATGTGAACAGGCAGGACTGAGGCTCAAAGCCTCAGTGTGTAGCTGTCCATACCTCAACGTTACAAAAGCACAACCACTGTCCACACCCCAACCACACCTCACCTCACAGGAAATGATCATTTCCATTTCAAGCATTTCCAAATAATCATTTACCATACTGCCACTATAAATATACACAGTATACTGCCATCACTACAATATACATGTTTTACACACTCCTTTTGTTGTTGACATTTACAGGCTGTGTGCAAAATGCCACACTCTTCAAATTCATGCCAACTAATATTTTTACGTCCAGTAGGTGTCCTGCTAGAGCAAATGAAGCTTCATGAAGCTTCGCGTTGGGGTGAACCAATTGGATGAAAAGCTTCAGTGCTTCATGGGGCTTCATCTGCCCATCACTACTCTAAGCACTACTAGACCCCGATTGTTACTGTCCGTTACTATCGTGACTTCTAATCAGACTTTTACATGCCCCGCGTTAGTGGACTCCGGGGCGGAACAGAACCTTATGGATGAGAAGCTGGCTAAGAGGCTAGTTGTGTCTCTTACTCCACTCGAACCGCCCATCCCTGCGTCTACATTAAACAACCAAGTGTTTGCATACATAACTCACCAAACCGCGCCTGTACGGTTAATCACATCAGGTAACCACCAAGAGCAGCTGTCCTTTTTCACTTTTCCTGCTCCTGACACCCCGCTTATCCTAGGCTACCCCTGGTTACAGAGACATAACCCACACATAGATTGGGCCGGAAAAAGTATCGCGAGCTGGAGTGTGTTTTGTCTGGCGAACTGCCTGAGGTCAGCCGTTCCCTCCGCCTCAACGGAACGGAGGCCCGCCCCGCCACCCGCGCCGGACCTCTCTTCCGTGCCCCCCGACTATCACGATCTCCAGCAGGTGTTCAGTAAAGATGAGGCGCTCTCACTCCCGCCTCACCGTCCATATGACTGTGCTGTCGATCTGCTCCCGGGTGCATCGCTGCCCTCTAGCAGATTATACAACCTGTCTCGCCCCGAAAGAGAAACCATGGAGAATTACATCCAGGAGTCGCTAACTGCAGGACGTATTAGGCCGTCATCCTCTCCCGTGGCTGCGGGTTTTTTCTTCGTGGGAAAGAAAGACGGGACGCTCCGCCCGTGCATCGATTACAGGGGGCTGAATGACGTCACCGTCAAAAACAAATATCCCCTCCCACTCATTAGTTCTATTTTTAACTCACTCCAGGGAGCTACGGTCTTCACCAAACTAGATCTGCGGAACGCCTACCACCTGGTACGGATACGTGAAGGCGACGAGTGGAAGACCGCCTTCAATACCCCACTAGGGCATTTTGAATATCTAGTGATGCCGTTCGGGTTAACGAACGCCCCGGAGGTTTTTCAAGCCCTAGTCAACGACGTGTTACGGGATTTCCTGAACGTGTTTGTTTTTGTTTACCTGGATGATATTTTGATTTTCTCCAAGACGCTCGAGGACCATCGCATCCATGTGAGGAGCGTGCTACAACGGCTGCTCGAAAATAGACTGTACGTAAAAGCGGAAAAGTGTGAGTTCCACGCCTCATCCATTTCCTTCTTGGGCTACATCCTCGCTGGTGGGCAGGTGAAGACCGACCCGGTGAAGATCAAAGCAATATTGGAATGGCCGGTTCCGGAGACACGAAAGAAGCTTCAGAGCTTCTTGGGGTTTGCGAATTTTTATCGCCGTTTCATTCGAAACTACAGCCAGGTGGCCGCGCCTCTCACCCAACTCACCTCACCCAAGGTGTCTTTTACATGGTCCCCTGAGGCCCACGCAGCCTTCGCTAAATTGAAGCGATTATTCACGTCCACACCCATTCTGACCCATCCTGACTCTTCTAAACAGTTTGTTGTTGAGGTCGACGCATCTGATGCGGGAGTCGGGGCGGTTCTTTCCCAGCGGTCTGGGCCCCTGAACAAACTCCGGCCGTGCGCCTTTTTCTCACGCCGACTCACCCCAGCGGAGAGGAATTACGACATCGGCGACAGGGAACTCCTAGCGGTAAAACTCGCATTGGAGGAATGGCGTCACTGGCTGGAGGGGACCGAACAGCCCTTCGTTATATGGACGGATCATAAAAATCTACTGTACCTTAGAACCGCCAAGAGGTTAAATCCCCGTCAAGCTCGCTGGTCCCTATTCTTCGCCCGCTTCAACTTCACACTCTCCTATCGTCCCGGGTCACGAAACATCAAACCCGATGCGCTCTCCCGTCTGTATTCCCCCGACAGCGAGGCGCCCCCCCCGCCACCATCCTGCCTGCCTCCTGCGTGGTGGGTGCTCTCACCTGGGAGATTGAGGAGACCATTCGCCAAGCGCTCCCGGGGGACCCTGACCCAGGGACTGGACCGCCAGGACGGCGCTTCGTTCCCGCCGCCGCCCGGGGAGCAGTCATCCACTGGATCCACACAGCACGATTCGCGTGCCACCCGGGCGTGAGCAGAACGGCGCGCCTCCTCAGCAGACACTTCTGGTGGAAATCGCTACTACGGGACGTGAGGGACTACGTGTCTGCCTGTGCCGTCTGCGCTCGTAATAAATCATCCACGAAACATCCCATGGGCCAGCTCCACCCACTCACTACTCCCCACCGGCCCTGGTCTCACATCTCGCTCGACTTTGTTACCGGTCTCCCCACCTCTTCTGGAAAATGTGTCATCCTCACCGTTGTGGATCGGTTTTCTAAGGCCGCCCACTTCGTCCCGCTAGCCAAGCTGCCCTCGGCTGCTGAGACTGCCCAAGCGTTAGTCACGGAAGTCTTCAGGCTCCACGGAATTCCCCTGGACATTGTCTCCGATCGCGGTCCCCAGTTCACCTCACAAGTGTGGAGGACCTTCTGCTCCATTCTCGGCGCCAAGGTCAGTTTGAGTTCCGGTTTCCACCCGCAATCCAATGGGCAAACTGAACGCCTTAATCAGGAGCTGGAGACTATGCTGAGGTGCGTAGCCAGTCAAAACCCCTCCTCCTGGGTTACTTACCTGCCCTGGGTGGAGTACGCCCACAATACTCACACCTCGTCCTCCACCGGCTTCTCTCCTTTCGAAGCGTCCCTCGGGTATCAGCCTCCGCTCTTCCCGGAAGAGGACCTGTCCCTCTCCGTCCCGTCGGCCCCTCATCACCTCCGGCGCTGCCAACGTGTGTGGCGCTGCGCTCGCCGCGCCCTCCTGCGCGCAAAGGAACGACAGGCGCACTACGCCGATCGTCGCCGCGCCCCAGCCCCTGACTACCAGCCGGGACAGAAGGTTTGGTTGGCTGCTGGGAACATCCCGCTCCGGGGCACGTCCCGCAAACTGGCTCCCCGTTTCATCGGGCCGTACGAAGTGGACCGAGTCATCAACCCGGTGGCAGTCAGGCTCCGGCTTCCGGCCTCTCGGCGTGTGCATCCCACGTTCCATGTATCTCAACTTAAGCCGGTCCGCCTCAGCCCCCTGTGCCCTCCTTCCGAGCCCCCTCCTCCCGCCCGGCTCGTCGGCGGCCATCCGGCCTATGCGGTCCGGCGGATCCTGGATGCGCACCGGCGCGGGCGCGGCTGGCAGTATCTTGTGGATTGGGAGGGGTACGGCCCCGAGGACCGCCTCTGGGTCCCGCGCTCCTTCATTCTGGACCCTCGTCTCATCTCTGCTTTCCGTGCTTCTCTCCGCAGGCGGGGTCCCGGCCGGTCGCCTGGGGGCGACCCTTGAGGGGGGGGGGGGTACTGTCATGGTCCGCGGCCCGGCGTCCGGGGTGCTGCTGGGATGTCCACGCCCACGAGCGTGGCTGCTAACCCCACACCTGCATCCCATCCCAGGCGATCACCAGGTGGACTATTTAATCCTGCCCTACCTGCTGCTCCACGCCAGTCCGTAGTCGCCTCTCAGCGATCACAACTCGGCGTGTTTTTGTTTTCGAGCCACCTGCCTGTCCATCTGTCCGCCTGAGATTTGGTTCACATTCAGCTTCGCCGTCTCGACCCCTTTTGGAGCTCCACCCCCCTCTGGTTCACTCGGCCCGGCTATCACCCCTCTCACAGCCCCGCTCTCGGCGTTCCCTGTGCGGTCCCTCGGTTTCTTCTGGTTTCATACGTTGTTTTTCTGGCTACCCTCACGGGACACCTTTAGTTGCAATAAAAATTACTTTCTTTATTCGCTCCTACCCTAGTGTGTGTGTTCTGCTACTGGGTCCTGCCTGCGCTCGGAACTTCGGTTCATGACAATTAGGTAAGATCCTGGGCATAACGTGGCCCAGACACATTCACATTTAGAACCAGAAGTTTGTATTTATATCAGATTCTCTCAATGGGTTTACTCACCAGAATAAAGCAATGTCTAACTCAACTTTGGTGAAGCTGGACATAAAATTTTGCACAGCTACTTAACCACACTTAAGCCTTCTCGACAGAGCTGGCCTTGTGGAAATAGAAGAAGTCCAATGAAAAGCAAGCTACTGTAGCTTATCAGCATTAAACAATAAAGTTCTCCACAAAAGGGCAACATTGTGCAAACAATGTTGTCAGGCTTTTAAATAAACACTATGAACTTATTTTCTCATTTTAAAACGGAACAAACAAGCTAGGTAGCTTTGACTGCACTTCAAAACCTTTTCAGTAATGATGAGAGAGCTATTAGAATTGACTGACTGAGCAGGTCACCGACTAAAACAGGGCTTCAGCAGCACTGTGAATTTTCTAAAAATTTGTCCAGATGAATGTTGCATGCATTTGTTAATGACCTAACAGATGTGCGCCAACAGTAAGTCCAAATACTTACGGGGGCCCCACAGGGAACGGTTCTGGCTCCGTTCCTCTTCACCATCTACACTGCAGACTTCTCCCACAATTCCACCCAGTGCTTCCTGCAGAAGTTCTCTGATGACTCTGCAATAGTCGGCCTCATCACTGATGGGGACAACAAGGAGTACAGAGGTCTGACCCAAGACTTTGTGGACTGGTGCCAGCTGAACTACCTCCAGATCAACGCCAGTAAAACCAAGGAACTGGTGGTAGACTTCCGCAGGCACAAGCATTCTCCACTGCAACCACTGAACATCCAGGGTATGGACATTGAGGCTGTGGACAGATACAGGTACCTTGGTGTTCATCTGAACAATAGACTGGACTGGACTCATAACTCAGACGCCCTCTACAGGAAAGGGCAGAGCAGGCTGTACCTGCTGCGGAGACTCAGGCCGTTTGGAGTGGAGGGCCCACTCCTGAAGAAATTCTATGACTCTGTTGTGGCTTCTGCTATCTTTTATGGCGTGGTCTGCTGGGGCGGCAGCATCTCTGCTGGGGACAGGAAGAGACTGAACAGGGTGATCCAAAGGGCCAGCTCTGTTCTAGGATGCCCTCCGGACCCAGTGGAGGTGGTGAGTGACAGGAGAACGGTGGCTAAGCTGTCATCCCTGATGGACAACATCTCCCACCCCATGCAGCAGACTGTGACAGCACTGAGCAGCTCCTTCAGTGGGAGACTGCGGCACCCACAGTGTGGGACGGAGAGATTTCGCAGGTCTTTCCTCCCCACTGCTGTCAGACTCCACAACAAAGACTTTAACTGATCAAACACACACATCCACACATGTGCAATAATACTAAGTGCAATAATCCTTTCTGTCATCGTTGTATTTTTACTCAGTTGTATATAGTATTTGTATTTGTATTCTATTTTTATCTTATTGTATATTTATTTTATTTTATTCTACTGTATATAGTATTTTATTCTATTCTGTACAGTTGTGTACTGTATTTATTCTTATTGTATTCTAATTTTTGCCTCATAACTTTTGCACTGTCCACTTCCTGCTGTGACAAAACAAATTTCCCACGTGTGGGACTAATAAAGGTTATCTTATCTTATCTTATCTTATCTTAAATATATCCAAAAATCTTTTTCTTCTCCTCAGGTTCCCCAAAGTTCAGACCCTGTCAACACTGCAGGGGAAAATTTGGAGAGTGCATGGTGAGTGCACTAAGGATTTTTGTGCATTAGACTTATTGCACACTTCCAAATCTACGCGCGTATTCTCTCAAACCTGACATTTTGATTTCTTGTAGGCTTACCTAATAATTTTGTAGCTAATAAACTATGCTAAACATGGCCAGTTTGTACTACTGTGCACAACGACAGGCAGTGGGAGTACCAGGGGCAATGTGAGTATGATTTATAAATGCACTCTACAGATTGTGTGCGCATGAAGCTTGGAATCAACAAACTGCACATCTGGAACATGAATCCCTATAAATCTGCATGTGTGTGCATGCCCAGGAGGCAAATGGGACGGCTGACAGCACTAGCAGGGACACGTATTCCTTCATTTCTTGACCCCTCTCTGTAATGCCCAATTTAGGTACAACTGTGGTAAAAAAAAAAAAAAAAAAAACCTGGGATTTTGTTTTTCGAAACAGCAACTTCACTGTCCCTCGAGGCTTTCAAGCTAGTGATCCAACAATTCCCTCCTTTTTTGCTCTGTCTGTTCAGTTGTGTTGTATTGATTTTGCATTGTATGACGCTGAGCTATATTTCACAAACAGAAGTGGACACAGAGGGTAATAGCTACAGGGGATTTGGCCATATGGTGGTATGACAAACTAATTATTTAGCACAGCTCCACCTTTAGCTTCTCTGCTGCATTTGCTGACAGATCTTCTCATCTCCTCTTTAGATCTCCAGATCTAAACCCCCAATGTGTTGAATACATTTCAATACATTACATATACTGCTGTCATTTGAGTGGCAATATAGAGGTGAGGTAAGTCCAACTGCAGCTTTCTGGCATGTCTGCAAACTCCTGCAGGCTCCAGCTGTGAACCATCTTCCTGTGAGATGACGGTGCTCATCACTGGACCACGTTGCTGAGCTACTTTCTTGAATAATCTTTAAATACATAAAGACAATGCCTAGATCAAGTTGATGGCTTCAAAAACCCTTTTTTTGTCTTAACAGCTTGAAACTAAGTCTGTTGATAGACATGAGAAGTCAATTAATCGACCAGCTGCTTTAGTGCCACATACAAATGTAACAGTATTTTCTGCATATGGATTGTCTCTTTTCCCTCTCTCTGGAGGGTGTGTGTGTGTGTGTGTGTGTGTGTGTGTGTGTGTGTGTGTGTGTGTGTGTGTGCTGGGAGCTGTTCCACTACCCTCCTGAAGCCTCGTCCCTACCTGTTTGGAATTTTAAACAGCTTCCCTGTTGCTCTCACCTTCCCACAACTCTCTCTGCAGTCTTTTAAATTCTCTCGGAGAAAATGTCTCCATAATAATCTGCATGCCAGTAAATAAAGCATTATCATCTTCAGCCCATGTTTTAACCATCTAATGGAGTGCTACTGTGCACTAAGTATGTTTTATTATCTTCGAAGATTCAAGGAGGTCAAGTCTCATAGTAAGAGTCAGTTCAACATTATGGTGCTGCTGCTGCTGCTGCTGGTGTGTGTGTGTGTGTGTGTGTGTGTGTGTGTGTGTGTGTGTGTGTGTGTGTGTGTGTGTGTGTGTGTGTGTGTGTGTGTGTGTGTGTGTGTCCAACAGTTGTTCTGTTAAAGCCCATTAAGTTTGACATTTTCAAACAGATGCTTATTCACAATACATTTGACAAGCGGAGGAGGATGGATGGATGGTTGGATGAATTATATCAGTGGATTTCTCTGCTTTAGCCCTTTTCTTAATATTTCTGCTCCCCATTATCTAGAGTGCACAGTAGGTTTTTTTTGTATATTTCCTACCTTCAGGAAGCCAAAATTGGCCCATTGAATAAAATCTTGCTATTTGTAGTTTGAGAGACAGTAACAAGAACATTGTTATTCTTTTAACCAACTAAAAAAGTTTACAAAGTATCAATCCTTAAAAATACAATTCATTATGAAATTATTATCCACTGAGTGTGTGTATGTAAAGGTTCTAAAAGCTTCACAATGGATTTTAATACAAGAGAGCAGCTCTGTGGCAACACATTAAGAAGCTCACAGTGACAACGCTAAAATGCAGCTATGATAGCAGGTATCATGTTCGCCATTTTAGTTTAATGTGACAGCTAATTAGCACTAATTTCAAAATAAAGCTGAAGTTTTGTAGGAATGATACTGACCAAATAAAAATTGAAAACACCAGCAGCACCAGATGAAGCTTTGACCAAGCACCGATGTGATTACAGCTCATACTGACGTGGATTTAAGCCATATCTAATGACGAGCCATTAACTCTAGAGATATTAAACAAATTAGGTCAATATTTGTGAAATCTTGATTTCTCAGTCAAAAAAGTGTTTATAAAGACCGTGTTTTGGAAGATTAATAGTGAAAAAGGCTTCAGAGTAAAGTTGTAGTACACGTTTGGCTGGGGTGGGGACTTCTGTTGAGTTATTTCTCCTTCTGCAAGATGAAGTTTCAGACATGTGTCTGAATTGTATCCAGTTTAACAGTGGGCAATAATTTTATCAAACATTATGCACAACTGTGCAATGACCTCATGATCTCATTTCCTCTAAATTTTTTGCTTCTAAGATGAGGAGCATGTCTGCCATCACTCCCAGTCAGTTGCCATCCTTAAAGTGACTTTGGTGCATCAAAATGGCAACAAAGCAGCAATAAGACAGAGTCAGTGTGATATGAGTTTTCGATTGAACGATGTCAAGATGACAATTAAAATTGCAATCTGTTTGTGATAATGCAGGAATTAACTGTTATAAATCATTAAAAATCACCAATCTGTTGCCATCTGTTGCAAATCTGGTGCCATCTACATACACAGAAATTCACATTAGCATTCAGAATCCAGCCAAAACCTCATAGATTTGAAATGGAAATTCTAACAAGCAGTGATGTAGCTGCTGTCAGGTGGCGATTTCATTGCACCTTGGTTTCATACGGGAATAAAACCAGATAACAACCAATTGAGTCGAGTTCCCGACTGCAAAAAGATGCGTTGCACTCATCAATGCAGAATGACTGATTAATTACAACATGTTTGGCAATCTGTCTGCATTTATAAATTACTCAGCAATCTTTGCCAATCTGTCTGAGAGTGACTGCAGTCATTCCAAGTTGGGCACTGCTTGCTTAGAAACAGGTTGCCTTTTGCAATTGCCTTGCAGTTGAAAGCGGTGGCTGCAACTACAGGGAGTGCAGAATTATTAGGCAAGTTGTATTTTTGAGGAATAATTTTATTATTGAACAACAACCATGTTCTCAATGAACCCAAAAAACTCATTAATATCAAAGCTGAATGTTTTTGGAAGTAGCTTTTAGTTTGTTTTTAGTTTTAGCTATTTTAGGGGGATATCTGTGTGTGCAGGTGACTATTACTGTGCATAATTATTAGGCAACTTAACAAAAAACAAATATATACCCATTTCAATTATTTATTTTTACCAGTGACACCAATATAACATCTCCACATTCACAAATATACATTTCTGACATTCAAAAACAAAACAAAAACAAATCAGCGACCAATATAGCCACCTTTCTTTGCAAGGACACTCAAAAGCCTGCCATCCATGGATTCTGTCAGTGTTTTGATCTGTTCACCATCAACATTGCGTGCAGCAGCAACCACAGCCTCCCAGACACTGTTCAGAGAGGTGTACTGTTTTCCCTCCTTGTAAATCTCACATTTGATGATGGACCACAGGTTCTCAATGGGGTTCAGATCAGGTGAACAAGGAGGCCATGTCATTAGTTTTTCTTCTTTTATACCCTTTCTTGCCAGCCACGCTGTGGAGTACTTGGACGCGTGTGATGGAGCATTGTCCTGCATGAAAATCATGTTTTTCTTGAAGGATGCAGACTTCTTCCTGTACCACTGCTTGAAGAAGGTGTCTTCCAGAAACTGGCAGTAGGACTGGGAGTTGAGCTTGACTCCATCCTCAACCCGAAAAGGCCCCACAAGCTCATCTTTGATGATACCAGCCCAAACCAGTAATCCACCTCCACCTTGCTGGCGTCTGAGTCGGACTGGAGCTCTCTGCCCTTTACCAATCCAGCCACGGGCCCATCCATCTGGCCCATCAAGACTCACTCTCATTTCATCAGTCCATAAAACCTTAGAAAAACCAGTCTTGAGATATTTCTTGGCCCAGTCTTGACGTTTCAGCTTGTGTGTCTTGTTCAGTGGTGGTCGTCTTTCAGCCTTTCTTACCTTGGCCATGTCTCTGAGTATTGCACACCTTGTGCTTTTGGGCACTCCAGTGATGTTGCAGCTCTGAAATATGGCCAAACTGGTGGCAAGTGGCATCTTGGCAGCTGCACGCTTGACTTTTCTCAGTTCATGGGCAGTTAGTTTGCGCCTTGGTTTTTCCACACGCTTCTTGCGACCCTGTTGACTATTTTGAATGAAACGCTTGATTGTTCGGTGATCACGCTTCAGAAGCTTTGCAATTTTGAGACTGCTGCATCCCTCTGCAAGATATCTCACTATTTTTGACTTTTCTGAGCCTGTCAAGTCCTTCTTTTGACCCATTTTGCCAAAGGAAAGGACGTTGCCTAATAATTATGCACACCTGATATAGGGTGTTGATGTCATTAAACCACACCCCTTCTCATTACAGAGATGCACATCACCTAATATGCTTAATTGGTAGTAGGCTTTCGAGCCTATACAGCTTGGAGTAAGACAACATGCATGAAGAGGATGAAGTGGACAAAATACTCATTTGCCTAATAATTCTGCACTCCCTGTATTTCCAATTGATTGACAGTGAAAAAAAATCCATGCAATCACTGGTCAATCTCTAGTATGACTGAAAAAACACAATTAAAATTATTATTGCATGTGGTATGGAAGGTAATGATGATGATAGTGCTAATTTTTTTTTTTTGCTTTAACCTCTGTTTGTAGTTTTTAAATAGCTTATGTAGTTTTTTTTTCTATTCAACCTCTTAACTGCTTTAATTTTTACGCCAGCACCAAGTCTAACTTTTACTAAATAAAAAAAAGAGGCTTAAGTTTCTGTGTGTGTGTGTGTGTGTGTGTGTGTGTGTGTGTGTGTGTGTGTGTGTGTGTGTGTGTGTGTGTGTGTGTGTGTGTGTGTCGCTCTAGGAGTGAATAGATGTGAAGCGCACACATTTATTTGACAGTTTTTATGTGATGGGCAGCTGATTTGTGGGTAGAATGGGTAGCTTTTCCTAATAAATGATGCTATGATAATAACACATCTCACCATTTTCTTATTTTCCTCCATGTATGCTCACCCTTCTTCACTCATCCCAGTCAAACCATTGTAGTTCCACCTTATTTTCACTCCCTCGACGATTCTTTGCGCTTCAACACTTCCTCTCCTCCATCCGCCACACTGTCTTTTTCTACTTTGTGTGTGTTTTACACCTTTAGGTTTTCTAGCTATCCTTCCCTCCAGGCAATATGGACCATTCATCATTATCTGTGAACTTGTCTCTCTGTCTCCTTAAACTTCCTTAAACTAAACTCTACTATCTCATCATCTTGGCTCACTTCTCTCTCACCTTCCTCTCTTCTACCCCTTCCATTCACACTGTCAGTGACACTTAGTGTTAGTGTGTGTGTGTGTGTGTGTGTGTGTGTGTGTGTGTGTGTGTGTGTGTGTGTGTGTGTGTGTGTGTGTGTGTGTGGTCTTGTCTGCCTAGTATTATCATGATGACAGATTTTGGTGCTATCTGTGCCTGAATTGTCTATCTTGGCAGCAGTCGGGGTGCTGTGTTGACATGTCCCAGTTCATAGGCCACCCGGATCAGATGTCCGCACTGACCCTGCCAGCTCGCATATGGAGCCTGCATATGGGGCCTCATCTATAAGAAATAGGTGCCCTGAAGGAGCTGCAGTCCCTCCAGCGACGCAAACCCAGTTCATGGAGGCCAGCTCTTCCAAAGGGGCCGTAGGATGTAAAGTGACATTTCAGCATTTGTTTACAGGATACTACAACAATCTGTAACACATACAGAGTGCTGTGAAAAAGTATTTGCCTGCTTTCTGATTTCTTTTTCTCTTTTTTTGGCACATTTTTCACACATTTGGGATCAACAAACAAATTTTAATATTAGTCAAAGATACCCTGAGGACATACAAAATGCTGTTTTTAAATATTGATTTTGTTTATTAAGGGCAAAAGGCATTCAATTCTACCTGGTCTTATATGAAAAAATAATAGCCCGCCTTTGTTAAATCATGAATATTAGGTTTGATTACTGCCAGACTTGTTGAATCATGAAATCACTTACACAGAGCCTGTCTGACAAAGTGAAGCAGGCAAAAGATCCGAAGAAGCAACAGATCAAGCCAAAATCTAAAGAAACCCACAAACAGAGCCACTTCTGAGGCTTCGGGTCTCCAGTGCCATAATCCACAAATTGAGAAAACTTGGAACAGTGGTGAACCTTTCTAGGAGAGGCCAGCCTACAAAGGTTACTTCAAGAGTGCATCGACGACTCATCCAGGAGGTCAGAACTGCATCTAAAGAACTGCAGGATTACCTCAGTTAAGTTCAGAGTTGATGCTTCAACAATAAGAAAGAGACTGGCAAAAAACATTGTGATGATCCCGAAGACATTTAGGAAAATATTTTGTGGTCTGGTTTGTGTTCTGTTACATTTGATGTAAAACTAGCACAGCATTTCAGAAAAAGAACATATTTTTCCCTCTTAATAAATGACATCATCATTTAAAACTGCCTTTTGTATTCACTTGGGTTATCTTTGTCTAAAATTTAAATTTGGTCTGATGACCTGAAACATTCAAGTGTGACAAATAAGCAACAAACAAAGAAATCAGAAATGGGGTAAATAAGTTTTCCTAACATAATGCATTATTTACAGCAAGCAGAGCAGAGTTAATACTTTTATTAGCATTAACCCTGTGAGCTAATATTAGAATATATCATTTGATCTAATGATTAATCTATTCACACAGAAATTTGAGTAAAAAAATCCAGGATCTGCAATATGTTACATGAACCAATGACATACACATTACCACGTGAGATACTATGATTACTCATACTCTCACATTACATATTACTCAGACCTGTACACGCTATTATACAAAAGATGCTATTATTTTGGAAATAATTGGGCTCAGGGGTTGTTTTGCTGGTTAGTTCTGGAAAATTAGGACTGAAAAATAACTGAAATAATCTTGATTGACAGAAACTCAATGGTTTATGATGAGAGATTTAATTGCCGTGCTCAACCCATGTGTATGGTTGTTTTGTCCACAAATTATTAATTTTTTATAAATGTTTTCTTGGAAAAACTTTTTAGAACTGCCTCAGATCTCTCTGGGAAATGGTAAAAGAAAAAATCTTTAGTATATTATAACAATCAATCCACCGCTTCCCATGGCTGCTTATCCAGCGTAGAGTTTGGAGTCCATCCCAGCTGACCTTGGGCAAAAAGGTATAGGCTGATCACGTCATAGTCCACCACAGGGCAAACACACACAGACAGATAACCACACACTTTAATACACATGTAAAGCAATTACGAATCACCAAATAACCTAGCATAGATGTTTTTGGATTGTGGGAGGAGACCCACTCAGGCACAGGCAGAGCCTGCAAGCTCCACACAGAAAGTCTTAATAATTTATTTTGATATAATTCACTACTGACAAAATCCATTAAACAACCCTGACACTGATGCCCTGTCATCCTCATTGGATGTAATTTTTTGGCATTGAAACATGTAAACATCCACTTACATCTTCCTTCTTCTTCTTCTTCTTCTCCTTTTGAACTCCCTCTTATCTGTAAGTCCTGTGAAACAACATCAGAAAAGCGTACCTTTTCTGGCTTCAGCCGTGGACACGTGTTTTAATTTTTTTTCAGTCAGTCGGTCATTCTCAGGTCAAGTCCCAGAAAACTTAATTCCTCAGTATGCTGTTAATATCTGCATGTGAAGTTAAAATGAATGTATATCACAAACACAGGCATCAGAACAAAATGAGCTGGTGCTCACGTGTCGCAACTCACAGCAACTCCGCACTTTACTTGTTCTGTGAAAAAAGTAAAACTGGGAGGTAACTTTTAGAAATGTCAATGTTTTATAGATGTGCGAGCTAAAACTAACATCTTAGTGACACAGATATTTGGGAGTTTAAATAAATATCTTTTCTTTTAAATGCTTAAGAATCACGACAACATTATACACTGTGCAGGAAATCTACAAACTGCGTACTGGGTCACTCCCTAGGTTATCTTGAACTTGAATATATCTTTGGCACGTTTCTGCTGCAGCTTAGCTGTTTATTCTTTTTTTTCATCTGTCTACTCACATTTTCACCAATACTAATAAACACATCAATCTCACTAATATCTATTAAGCCCTAAAGTGAGCACACTTTGACAGTTTTACTTCCTTTCTCTGGGAATTATTTTCTGCTAGTTGTTACCAGCTGGTCCACAAAGAAAAGCACACACCTGGTTTAGATTTTAAAATTGGACAGATGTCTCTATGGCCAAAGTAAATAAAAAGCATGTGTAATAAATGTTAGGCTACCACGTTTGATCCCAAAATGAGAAAAATACAAATATCATAACTTATGAGAGGTTATCATGATCTCATGAAGACAAAACTTTGTGGTTCATAAATCTGACAAATTCTTTAACAGCTGTTGATAAATCACTGCCCCCCCCCTCAAAAAAAGAGTCATAAGACAGAGCTGAGAGACTGTGATAGGAGAATGAACAATCTTATGTTAGCTTAGTTTCATATTAAAGTCACAAGCCATAATACTGTTAGGACACCTTGCATAAAAAAGTTGTATAAAGTTGTATATATAGCCAAAGTAAAGTTTGTACATTTATTTATTTTTTTATGTTTCTGCAAGAAGTTCTTTAAACGGAATTATATTCTAATGCTAAAATATAATCCATTTTCAAATATACTGCTTTATTTTTTATTATTATTGATAAAGTTGCAGTTATTTACTTGTTATCCTGAAGAAACAACACCAAAAAAAGTTTTAATGGTTGAACGTCAGACTGGAGAGCTGCCCAGGGTGTGCCCCGCCTCCCGCCCTCCGTAGATGGGATAGGCTCAGTATTTATACAACATTGTAGATGGCTTTAGTTTGCATGAGGGCATGAACGTCAAGCAGATTACTGAAACTTGCTCCTATTTTAAGTATACTATACCGCAATCCCTCCGATGACACCTGACATCAACTACCAACAACAAGTGCAGACTTGATGTTCATTGAGATCAGTTAGGAAGGATCCAGATGAAATCGGTGCAAGTGCAAAAACAATGGCGACAAGTCCATAAAATAGTAACTAAATGCATAAAGTTTTCACTAGTTATTGACAATATGTTTCTATGGAATTATTTATTTAGCAATATCGCTTTCTTTGTTTCTTCAAATCAATGAACACAACGTTTAAAAAAAAAAAGAAACAAACTAAATTTGAGTATCATATTCAAAACAGAAAAGCACAATTATAGGAAGTGGTGTGGTTAAATATGCAAAACAAATGTTAAACTGTTCCAAACTCTTTCAATGAGGACCACACAGAGGCGGCTTTTATTTATCCAAGTGAACTTTTTTTTTGCACAAGGCAAGGACAGGACTTCTGCGTCCTTATTTGCTCTCAAGTTCGCTCTTTTCTATCTCCCCTTCAATCCAAACGCCCTCTTTTGGCTAAAAAAAAAAAAAAAAGTCTCGATATTTGCAGCCTGTAGCTCCTCCCATCAACACAAACAAGTCAGCTGTTTGCTTTTCGTGCAGTGAGGTTAACTGATAACACACACTGTGGCATCTTCCCTCTCGTCGCTCACATCCGTCTGTACGCTGCTAGACAGACGGTGCCTGCTCCTCCACCTCCACCTCTACCTTCCACTCCTCCTCCTTCCCCCGTGTGGTGGTGGAGTCTGCCTGTAGTCCGTATCCGGGTTGGACGAGCCATCCGGAAGCGCGGGGCTCGTCTAGAAAGAACTCGTTTACCCACAAGTCCCAGCGACGCCTCAACTTACAGAACTGGCTTCTTGGGCTTCGGGAGTGTTTCCCATTTAAACAAACAGAGCCGAAGATGGCGGAGAGTTAATGGTGTAAAGAAGAAATTATCGATTCGGGAGAGAGTCACGTCCACGAGGTAAGTACGCGCGCTCCTATTCAGTCAGTTTGACCAGACTTTGCGTTTGGTTTGCATTTCAATAGAGGACGGAAATGTCTTGACTTGGGTTTCCAGCGGCAGTGCGCACACAATATTGGCATCGGCGCGGTGCGGAGGGCACAGAATACATATTTTATTTTATTATTTTTTAAAAAGTAAATGACAGAAAACATTTGCCCTCGGTTTGTAACGGTGATGCGGTGCGTGTTTCGGTGCCATGCTTATTTGCAGCACGGCTGAACGTTTGGCACATTTCATAAACTTAACTTGATCGCACAAGCTCGCCAGTTTACGCACGAGCCGCTGGATCGCAATAGTGCCTCCAGTAGATTTGCTGCAGAACATGAATAAGTTTTGGGACAGCACATGCTTTGGGCTCGCACGCTCGCGCTTGAACGCAAAATCACGGGGTGATTTATTTTTTTTGTTTGTTTTAAACCGGTTGATGCTCGCTGTCCGCGACAGTCGGTGGGAAACAGCTGAGCCCGGTGCTGTCGCAACGTGAGGGAATTTGGACCGGGATGTTTGATGAGCAGGAGCGTGCAAACACACTCGGCTGCGTACTGTATGTGAAAGCGGCTCCCGCTGTATTGCTACTGGTCGCTTTACAACAAACGTGCGCTGCAGGAAGGAGGCAGACGACGGTGACCGTCCGTCAGTCAACCAGCCGCTCAGCCAGCCTGCAAGACCGATTAAATTCAAATAAATAAAGTGCAGCCGGTCTACGGCGTGTGTCTCCAGTGTGCACGTCAGCAGTGCACGAAGGGGTCATGCATTGCCTTAAAATGTGTGAGGTGATACGGTGAATGCTCGTCGTGATGGTGTCTTTTTCCTGTTAGGTCCTTCATAACCCCTCCTGCCATCTGCTTCATCCTCAGTAATGTCTCTAACTGTATATCTGCAGGGGGCAGCAACGTGGCCCTGTGCGTACCCGCTGCTCTGCAATTATGAAGGTGCACGGTTTGATCCCTGAAACAGCCAGCCGGTGGTGTAAGTGTGTGTGTGCGTACGCCGGAAAGCGCTGTGTCCTTGAGCATGACACCAGAGCCCCAGCTCACACTGGATAATAGCAGCCTTACAGTTCAGTGTGTGTAAACAGAGGTTGAATCGGAGTGATGCTGCAGGTGAGGGATGTGAGGCTGAGTTGATTATATTGAAGTCGCTGTCTAAATTTAGATGCGTGTCCAAACGTGGCTGCAGCTAACAAAGATGGTTTTCATTAGTCTCTTTTATAAGATATAAAATATTTAAAGGTTAAAGACAGTGACAGCTCAACACTCACAGATGTCCTTCTCAAAAGATGTCAATTTGCAGCGAGTCACAGATGAAATGCTGCAACCAGAGAATTCCCCGTGCTTATTTAGTGATGCATGACATTATAATGTCTAATGTTATTGTTGATGGCCCCTTCCCCCCCCCCCCCCCCCCCGAAAGGTTTACATGAAAATAAAAATGGGTTCAAGTTTCAGCTACTATAACAATCTGAACTATTTTAATTGGCTGAAATATTCAGTTATACAACAAACTAACAGTCAACTAAATATTAGCCAATGGGAAGAGTTTGTTGATCAGATGTTGGTTCGTTTGTTGGTCGATTAAGGGGAAGAAAACTGAGTTGCAAACAGACGTTATAGTTAGATAGTAATTACACACATCAGGCAGGAAGTCCAAAGTGTGGGATCATTTCGAGAGGAAGGGCATGACTCCGAGAGAATAGCATGCAAACTCTGTAGGGAAACATTTGCCTATCATTCTTTGACTTCAAACATTGCTTTTCATTTGCAACTTGTAAGTAGCTCAGTGGTAGACACTTTGCACCATAACTTACTTTAATGTTCAGCTGAGGGTGTCCTTGTTAGTTAAAAAAATATGAAAAAAATATGATGGACATCATATTTGATCCATTAGGATTGCCAGTTCTAAATTGTGAGCAGCTGCTGGTTTCTTGTTTGGCAATGGTAGTAAACTTGGGTTTTGGGGCAGTTAAATTTGTGACATTGGGCTTTGGCAAACAGAGGTGGACTTTATTTTTACAGAAAAAAAATTATTTAGTAAATAACGGATGACAGGACAACTAAAATAAACACTTTCAGGCCAGTTAGCTTCTTCTGTTTATCTTACTGATGTTTCATATTCAGTCCTGTTAAGCCACTTACTGAAAGCTCTATTCTCCTAATTTAATTGATGTATAGTTAGTCAAATGCTCTCCGAACTGTCTGGCTGCTGCTCGTGACGGGGTTTTAATCAGGAATTTATTATTAACAGTAATTGTTTCAGCTCTGTGCCCCAAATGCGTCTGTTGCCCAAGTGGGGGGGGGGGGGGGTTGGGTGTCGCAGCAAGGAGCCGTTGTCTCGTTGCACGGCACCCATCTTCTGACAGATTTACAGTCAACTCTGTGGACCAAGTCTCTGCACACGTGCTGTCGCACACACGCCTACAACCTGCTCACAAGGAACCGAAGGCAATGGGAACAGGGAGGTGCTGTGAGCGAGCCGCCAGGACTCATGAGGGGTTTTTGCCAAGCGCATGGCGGGATGAATGCATTGACAAGGAGGAGGAGGGTGACAGTGATGCATTATGTTTGCTGAATGGGGAAAAAGGGGACAGAGGTTAGCAGGGGATGCTGGTGACTGGGTCAGGCACTGGGGGCAGGGCTCGTGAGGCTGAAGCAGAGAAGCAGGACATCACAGCCTGGGAGCTTGGGAATCTGTGAGTGTGTGTGTAGAGGAGGAAGGAGGGGGTGTGTACCGAAAGGGGAGGGGCTCAGGTGGAGCCTCTTGCTGGAATTCCACCTGGTATTTCTCATCTTTTGTCTGCGTCCTGGTCTTTGGTCAATCTCGTTTTTACCCACCTCGACTTTGCTCGCTTGTTTCTGGGTGTGTGTGTGTGTGTGTGTGTGTGTGTGTGTGTGTGTGTGTGTG
Organism: Rhamphochromis sp. 'chilingali'; assembly: GCF_963969265.1. Lineage (NCBI taxonomy): Eukaryota > Metazoa > Chordata > Actinopteri > Cichliformes > Cichlidae > Rhamphochromis > Rhamphochromis sp. 'chilingali'. Next base: position 22,841,355 of record NC_137939.1, on the reverse strand, counting down.
TGTGTGTGTGTGTGTGTGTGTGTGTGTGTGAGGCAGGAAGTTTTCTGCCTCAGATTGTTCACATTCTTTGCCATTTTCTTTCTTCTCTCTGTGGCATGTCTCTCGCTGTCCCCTTGCCTCCCCCAGCTCCAGAGTAGTGAGCTAACTGTTGTCCTGTTGTTGCTGGGGCCCCTCTCTGACATGTCAGTATGTGTTAAACAGGAAATAATCTTCACCAGCTCTCATTGATTTCACTCTGTAGAGGAGCGGGTGCTCATATTTAAATCTCACTCATTTTTGTCCACCTGTCTTTTACTTAAACATCAACACTCCAGCGATGAATACTGGGGCATCTGATTTGCAGGGTTTTTTTTCCCAAATAATATTTTGACCTCACTGACAATAAAGTATTTTAAGTTTCAATAAGCGTACAAAAATCTACTTTACAATCGGGTATAGAAATATATTTTTCCTCAATAACCCTTTAGTAGAATTTAAAAAGACTTGTTTTCAAGTTGGATTACTGAGCTAAATAATGCTTGTGTTGTGTGATGAAGAAATATTTATAATCATACTCTTATTACACATAAACCTACTGGGCTACTTGCATGTTTATGTTATAAAACGGGGCGCTCTAGGGCTCGACAGTTCATCAAATTTAATTTTCAGTTCCAACTCTGGCTTTTACCAATGAGTAACCCTGGACAGTTAAGTTTAAATGACTACTCTGCTGCATGTTTGCCCTTCACTAAAAGCCCAAATCTACTCCCCATCATGATGCTGCATCTTTAGTTCAGTGCCTTTGCGTAATGTGACTTAAATTATATTCATTGTGATATAGTTTAAGAGTGATTCTTCATTAAAAAGATCAGTTACATTTTCAATAAATACACAATGTTTCCAAGATTTCTTAATAATTCATAATTTGAAAATTATTTTGAATTCAGTAGAAGCCAGATACCTAATGGATGATGGTTGCATGATGTGCACATAGTGCATCTTTAAATACACATGATGCTACCTGCAAGCCTTCAGACCAAGACCTAAACCTGAGACCTGGAGACCATTTGGTGACTCTCCCTAGAAACCGAAGATTTTTAGAGAAATTGACCCTCCTTGATTGGTTGGCGTGCAGTTCCTGGCTGATGCTGTGCGGCATCAGTTGCAAAGAGAGAGCTGCACTGAAAACCTTGTGATTGCTCTCGTTGTTTGTAGATTGCTACAGTCACCAAAGTTTTCATCTTTTCTACAAAAAGTACTTTTGGTTTCATCATTACAAGGGGTCACTCCTTCTGGAATCGCACCGGAATCTTTTGCTTGTTATCCCAGCTGCTAACTAACCACCGAGCAGGAGTTTAACTTATAAAAGCATGATGCAAACAAGAAATGGAAAATGTTTACTTTCAAAGTAAAAGCTGTGCCTACACCACCGTACACGTTACAGAAGTAGCAACTTTTGTCATGTGTAGGCCGTGTGCAGGTGGGAGCGGTGGTAAAGAGGACCCAAAGTGCAGACTTACAGAGATGGAAGATAAACTCAAACTTAGATTTATTATAAAACAAAACTGAAAACTACAAAAGCTGACAGGCAGAACACACAGCATAATAAGATGGTAGATTGCGACACTGACACAGAGAAACACAAGGCTTAAATACACAGAGGGAGCAAGCAGGGAATGAGAGACAGGAGGGAAACACAGCTGAGGCAAATCAGGGCTAACGAGACAAGGGAAGCAAAACCAGGTACATTAACATGAGACAAGGACTTTCAAAGTAAAACAGGAAACGTAACACAGACATGGACTTGACAAGGGGACACAGCAGACAGGGGAGACAAAGCAACTAAGAAACACAGACAGAAACCAGAACATTAACAAAGAAACCAAAAGACTAGAAACCAGTGAACCAGAACGTTCTCTGTTCCTTTCACAGGAGTTGGCTGCTGAGATTTCTTCCTGTTAAAAGGGAGTTTTTCCTTCCCACTGTTGCCAAGTTCTTACTTATAGGGGATCATCTGATTGTTGGGGGTTTTCTCTATTATTGTAGGGTATTCGCTTTGCAATATAAAGCACCTTAAGGCAACTCTCATGTTGCGCCACTTAGCGAGTAATTGGTATTTGGAGACATGTTAGCTTCTTCCATACAAACTATAGACAACCACGATAATCTGCTAGCAACCAAAGCAATTGCAAATGAAGCACTATATACCTCTTTGTGAACCAGTTCCATGTAGTAAGAAAAATCAGCTTCACACAACCACTCACCAGCTGTCAGAGACTACAGGTTTTTCCCTAGCTGGAAGCTGCCAGGGCTTCACTGACTGATCTTGGCCCGTGTGACAGGGGCTTAATGTAATTATTGACGTGCTTCAATGCTGTATCTCCCCATATGGAAAAGATATATATAAATCTTATAAAGTTTGTATCTGTCTTGTGTGAAACTTATATGAAAAGCATACAAGAGTGAAAACAGATGTAAGATCCTTTGAAAAATGAAACTTGTATGTTTTGGATACTTACTAAAACAATATATGAAAGTAATGAGAAAGTGGCCACTTTCATGAGTAAATCATATAAGTTTTTGCTATTTCTTTTCCATATGGGTAGGAACCTCTGTTTGGATCACTAGTCAGAAAAAGTAAAAAAAAAACCTTCACATTACTCATTACTTTTTTTCTAAAGTAATCTATGATGTTACTTAATTACTTCCTGGAGAAAGTAATTTTTGAAACTATTCATAATTACTTTTGCGTGCCCTGAAATGCATTGTCACATAATTACCAGTTAACAGTATAAACCATGGGCTACAGTCCCATACACTTACACAAACTCATCACAGCCAACGACAGGCAGCCAGAGCCTGTTGAAGATCAGGTTCTGGCTGCTGGGCTGGGATCTGCGTACCCTCAGCTGTAAAGTCACTCTGGGTTCTGTCATGGAGATCCTTCTGTGTAGACCCAGTGTTGTATTAGCAGTAGTGGATAGTTGTTTCTATCCTGGATGGAGTTTGCACTTTACTTTTGTCAGGCTCTTGTGCTTTTTTGCAATAAAAGTAATGTCCATATCTCCACCATTTTCCTCCTACCTGCACACAAACTGAAATGTGCTGTTTGTTGTGCAAGAAAAAAGAAGCAGGAAAATGAAAATTTGTATTTTTGTTTTGTTTTTTTCACCCATTGTGCAGATAATTAAAGAACCTTTTATAACACAAATAATTACATAATTGTAATCTGATTACTCGATATAGGACAGTAATGCGTTACATTACTGCATTACAGAAAGATGATTAAAATCACATGTGGCACTGCCGATAACACACACAGATTCATTCATTTGTTCCACTTGTGTGTTTTCAGTACAAAACGTCTTGGCCAACAGTGAGATCAGCGGTTTAGTGGACGGCCAGTTCTAACAAGATTGTCAATCCAAACATTTAGATATAAACTTACATCTAGCAGGTGGTGCTACAGACACATTTTGCTCTACACTACCAAACACAGGACAGCATGAGCATAGAAAAGTGTTTTAGTAAAATAAGTAAATAGCTATCTTAATATGTGAAAAGCTAAAATGTGGCTTGTAGTGTAATGCACTAAAAAAGTGCTGCATAAATGCAGTTACTGATCTCAAACAAGCACATAGTTCTAGTCAGTATGGATCTCCTTCTGAGTCAGAAACCAGCAAGTTATCAAGAGTCACATACTACAGCTATTCATCTGATGACAAATTGGAGGTAGACAAGGGATTTATGTTTGGTACCAAATATGTTATATTTTATCTTCAAGCTAACAGTTTTAAATCAGAAATTCTACCCACAGTCAATGTGAAGGAAGCTGTTGTGCTTCCATGATTAAAGACGATACAAGAAGAAATCATGGCGACACAGATATCATTGATCATTATTTTCCAAATATGGTGCGACACATAACGCCTCCCCAAAAAAAAAAAAAAAAAAAAAAAAAAAAAAAAAAAAAAAAAAAAATATATATATATATATATATATATATATATATATATATATACACACACACACAGAGTTTGGTAACGTCTTGAGTATTTGGACAGTTATAACATTTTTTTAACTGTACCTCTGTGGATTTTAAATCAAATCCCAACCAAATACAAGTTCAGTGCAAGTTTTGATCTTTTGTCTGCAGGACGATGAAACAGCTTGTTTGCCAGTTACTTTGGAGACTGACACACTTCCAAGTGCAAGTCACACTTTTTTGTGAGTGTGTGTGCAAATAACTAATTTACTACTAAGCGCAAGAGGGCTTTATGTAGCCTAGAACATTAGAAAACACTGAAAGAAACACAATGTCTCTTACTTATTCTTTTTTCTTTTTTTTCTCACATGGCACCTGGATGCTGCAGCTCGCTGAACAGTCTAGAAAGAGGCGTACTTCCTTTTCAGAGGAGAGCTCTTACATAAGAAAAGTGACCCAAGTTGTGACACTAAATGCAAATTTTTAAAAAAGACTAATAAAACTGAAACTGAAAATCAAATTCTTACCCAAAAAGCAACGTTCTATACTAAAGAATACTGACTTAAAATGTTTCGTTTTAATGAGTGGATTTAAATACAAGAGCTTTTGGTATTTTTGAAATATGTTATTCTTATTGCTAACGTGAGCAAAACTAATGAGTGGGAGCGGCACAGGGAGTGGCAGAGGGTGTTCAGTTCAAGGTCGGCCCTCTAAAGCCAAGGCCGTGAGGATCTGTCATGGTTACGTCAATTGTTTTATAACTTTGACCTTAACATTTATATAAACACCTGTTTATATAGTTCCTTTTGTCGTGTGTCAAAGGCGAGCACTGTCAAACCTAACGCTGGAAAACAGACCTCATTTGTTGAACTTTTGCTTTTGGCTTTTTAATATCATTGACTAGTAAGAGTTAAGCAGTGACCAGTTACATAATTTCTTTATTGGGGAAAATTAACATGTTAATATCCATCCATTCATCCATTCAGTCTTCCAGGGTCATGAGCGCCCTGGTGCCTTTCGCAGCTACCACCGGATGCAGGGCCAACACAGAGAAACAGACAACCCTTCATACTCACATTCACACCTATGAGCAATTTAGAATGACCAATAATTTAACCACACTTACTGCATGTCTTTTAACACTGATCTGGAGTCAGCTGTGTAATTGAGCCAGTAGAAAAATTAATTTTGTGTAAAAGCAGGTAGCTGAAAAACTGTTTATGTGATAATAGAATCACTAAATATCAAACATAGTTGGAGCGATGATAGATAGCGAGACACACAGAGGGAGAGGGATGATCTGATGGACTGTCAGAGTGTATCCTTGGTTTCTGTTTCCTTTCTTTCTCCAGAATGCCTCGGTGCAGCTCATGTCCTCTGCCGCTTTATTTTTCTGAGAGCTATTTCTTCTGTGAGAAGAATGTCAAGTGCCTATCTCAGTGCGCTTCTCCGTGTTCTGTCTTTTGTTTTCTTACTTGTGGTTCACTCTTGATTTCTGTCTTCTCTTCTCGCCCCGGTTCACCTCAACCTTTGTCTTCTTGAGTGTGTTTTTGTCTCCTGGCTGAGACTTTTTCTTTTTAACTTTTTCTGATGTCTGGGTCATTGCACTTTAACTAAATAAGTTTATGTGTTAAAATCTGAAAGACTGTATTCTTACGATAGTAGCTCTTTATTGTGTGTGTGTGTGTGTGTGTGTGCGTGTGGGTGGGTGGATGGTAGTGTTAGGCTGGGAGGGGGGGGGTGGATACATAGGGGAGAGCGAAGAGTAGACGAGGGGGGAGGAGACATAGAGAGTCGTTATTAACGTGGCGACTCCCGCTAAAATTCAGGGAGTGCTGTTGCATCCAGCTGTTACTGGTTGTGCGAGGCTTCGTTGCCATGGCAACACAGCCCTGTGCGCCTGCTCAAGGTCGTTCATCCAGCTCTGAACCGAGCAGCATGCTGCACATAGGATGTACGGAGGGAGAGAGGAGGAGAGAGAGAGAAAGCAGGAGAGAGGGAGGGAAAGACAGGCAGAAAGAGAGAGAACAGAAGAACTACTTCAAAGTGACCAATCAAAAGCACTTCAGTGACGCTGTGGTCGGTGAACAAACTCGGCCCTGCCTCCACCTCGTCTCTGACACACACGCGCACGCACGCACACACACAGTTACTTTCCTCAATAAAGAAACAAACAAAAAAGAAGCCCCTGGCCTTGGGGCTTGTAGGTTCTTTTGCCAGCTGATAAAATATTTAGCTGGTCAGTGCAAGAGAGAGACAGAGAGAGGGGGGCACGGTGGCTGGAGAAGAAGAGAGCAGCAGAGCTTGGCTTTGTGTTTTCCTTTCTCTAATGGTGCATTGCTGTGAGGCTACCTGGGGCTTCTCCCACCTCCTCTCCTCTCTCACTTTCTCTCCTCTCCCCTCAGAGGGCTGCAGCAGCATCCCTTGGGGGGCTCTGCTGCATGTTTGCAGGCGCTGACTAGACTCGGCGCAGCACACAGTGTGCACTAAACAATCCCGCGCACCGAGGAATCACGGCGCTTCATCGCACGACACATTGTAGGAAATTGAGTCTAACAGTAATCTTTGTTGGATGATATTAATAGCGAGGCACTGTGTGATGAATGCCCGCTGAATCGCAGCTCTACAGCTTACGACGTTGTCGCCGGCGTGCTTGTACATAACGACAGTGCTGACGTTTCGCAGTTATAATGTTTAGTGTGTTCGTCATAATGGTTTCATTTTCCTAATAAGCGACTGCACCTGAGGCTGAGGATGTAATTGAGGTTTCGGCTTGTTTTTGTCGTAAAGTTTAAAAAAAAAAGAGGACAAATTGCTTGTAGAGAAAATGTGAAAACATCACCAGTTTGATTAAAATTCATCCTGAGGGGTCCAGTTGTTGTTCACGTCTTTGTATCGCTGTCAGAAGACAAATGTGGGTGAGCAAGGACATGTCCTCAATAGACTTGGGCCATGCACTGTTATGCTTTAAAGATTTGTGTTAGAATGATATTAACAGTATTTGGTTGTGTTGACACACACTTGTGCCATACAGCGGACACAAGTGACAGTGAGTTTATTAGGACGGCACAAAAAAAATTACAGTGAAGAGGAAAAGAGCTGAGTGGGTACATGACACATGTGAGGCCACATGCGCCCTCATCTAGCAGCTGCAGTCACCACAAGATGAGACACGTAATGCGGTCGATCGCTTATTTTTGTGTGTGCTTTGCTGTATTGATTCAGAGATCATATGAATAAATTGGCAAATTAATCAAATGTAGTCACTTTATAATAAAACGCCACCCCTGAAGTTTAATAATGACACGGATCGTCAGGTTTAAAGTGTCAGCATAGTCTGTTTCTATATTATCTCAGCTGTTGAGGTCACAGAATGAATTCAAATCTAAAGTGTGGCAAACTTTTAGATTTTCCTCTCCTGCCTCTCTTCTTTTTCTGGGTGCACGCAGAGTTTAGCTGGATTTTTTTGACAAAGTCAAACATTTTCGGTGAAGCGCAGGGAAGAATCGCTTTTTGTGGTCGGTGACGTTATAGTGTAGCATAGTGTGTGGATGGCTGTTTAAAAGTTAGAAAAACACAATCGGTGACCTTTCTGTGAGCCCCAATCAAAAGGAGAGTCGGACTTTTGGGTCGGGAGGAGGTTAGGTTCACCTTTCTCTTTGCTCTTAGTTAACAGATGCCTGTTAAAGGGGTCCTCAGAGGGGTGTGTGTGTGTGTGTGTGTGTGTGTGTGTCTCTAACAAGGGGAGTTCTGTTTTTTTACTTATTTTCCATTGTAAAATCCAGACCTAGTTTATGTGTTTTAGAGTTTTACACACACACACACACACACACACACACACACACACACACACACACACACACACACACACACACATACATTTATGGGGTAGAGGATGAGGTAAATGTTACCAGCTGCAGCGTAGCAAGCAAGTGGCTTCAACTCTGCCTGAACCCGGCTGTTATGTGACCACCTCGTCAACTTAATTCACTCCTTTCCCTTAAATGCCACACCGACCCCCACACCACACTCACATATATGTATACACACACATAAACACACATCACTAGCTCCTTTTTCCCCGTGTCACCAGCAGCATCGCTCAACTCGGGGTAGTGGTGGAGCACTCCCAAAGCTTGTAACCCCCCACCTCACCACAGCAGTGTTGAGCAGCACACTGGCCGGGTGTGCTACGTTATATTGGCTGCCCCTCCGGTTACCCTCTGAGGTCACATTGTTGTTGTTATGATGTCACAAAGGCTTTTTTGTGCAAACCTCCGTCAGCTTACTTTTACACGCAGGCTGCAGTGAAACACAGTTGACGCTCTTTAACCAGTCGATCGGTTGCAGGAAAAAAAACTGCACTTAATTTGTTAACTTGTTCACTGCTGGACTTATCATCCATCCATCCATCCATCTTTATTTATAAAGCACTTTAAAACAACCACAGCTGACACAAAGTGCTGTACATTGGAACGAAATAATAAAAATAAATACGATATCAGCTTAAATATAGCTATGCACATGTTTCGGCCAAGCTAGGAAGCAGAAAGAAGTCCCTCCGTGTGCTCAAGCTCAGTTCAGGCAGGGGGAGTGTCTTTAGTTAAATCAGGTTTTGCTTTTTAAACCTTATCCACCCCTCTCATTTTCTTTCTCTCACTTCCAATGAGTCTGTTAGTCCTGCGAGATCCGAGTCGTAGTAAACAGGCGGTGACATTCGCAGGCTCTCTGTGGAGGGAAAGGGGCCAGAATTTAAATATTGATTTGATGCAAAGTGAGATAAAATGTCCTATTCCTCTCATGCTCCGCTTTTAGATGCTTTTTATAGCTGTTGATTGTGTATTTTTAGCTGTTGTCGAGCACATCAGACTTTACCCAAAAAGAAGGCTTTGATTTTGTTTAAGCACACTGTGTAAACATGCTGCTGTCTGTGACAGATCAGCGCTATATAGGATCCCTAGGATGAAATATCATCTCCTCTTGGACTCTGCTACCTGCTCAGGTAACCATCAGGTATTCAGGCTCGGCTTGTCTACGGATTCAAGGGGCTGTTAATGGTTATTGAGCTGGTAAGACTCCTCCAGTTTTCTGAGAAAAAAAAAAAGCGAAATGGAATTGGAAAACTCGATATTTAGATTTTATTCTAATTAAAATGTTTAATGTTGGAACTTTGATAAGCACTGGATCTCCAGACAGTTAGCTGGCTCCCAGTTAGCCGTTTTGAGCACCACAGTGTTCTAAGGACCAGCCACGACCCAGCAACAGGATGTTGGTAAATGCGTTGGAGCACGTAACTTGCGACTCACAGGAACTTCTGGTATTGGTGCCAAAAGCCACAGGACACCTTCACAGGTCTCCCAGAGTCTAATGCCCTTTTTCGTAGATCCACTGCAGCCTTGAATTTAAAGACATTAACAGCCAAATAACGCAAATGTCTAAGCTCTGCCGTGACATCATTTAACAGTCCGTGTGATGTGTGAATTAAGCCGACGTGAGAATAGTGCAGGTGGTAGTTTACTGCCAATGGAAGGGCATTGTGTGTGTCATCTTCTGCACATTGTATCTGGGCAGCTTACCTAAACCACAGAGTACTTCCTGTAGTCTGAACCCACCTAAAGCAGACTATTTCCAGCTGTGAGCTAAAGGCGATTTACTTAACATGAAGGTTAATATTAAAACAGTTGTTAGTTCATTTGTGTATTTTCTCACCTTCCGAATTTTGCCATGGAAATTATTGGCAGCGACTGTTAATTTTAGACACACACAAATGTTAACCCATCATAACTGTATAATTTAGTTTGTAATGTGCTTTGAATTTTTGTTGTGGTGGCACTCTTTATTTTTATTTGAATCAAAGATTGTATCTGTAACAAATGTCCATGCCACGGAGGACGTTCCTGTCTACCGGAAGGAGAGTAGCTTAGCTATATTTATGTGGTACTACAGTAAACACAGACACATACGCGCAGTGGAGACACACGACATCCTCTTATGTGTTAACTGAAAACCGTTGTCTCTCACACGTCTATGACAGGTCTCCAATAAAGGCCTTGTGGAGAGTACGTGTTAGCTAAGTACGATCTCTCTCCCTATCTTACAAAGGCTAAAAATAGCACCATATCTACGCTAGACTTCGAAAGAGAAAAAGAGGGAGGGAGGACGCAGAGAGAGCGGCAGAAGGAGGAGAAGGTGGGGATGGCAGGACGATGGTGAGAAAACAACAATCAAGGCACGAGAAAAAGGGGAGAGGAGATGAATAGAGGCAGAGCAAGGGTGCGGGAAGGAAAAGAAAACAAGCCATTAATAATTTACCTGCGGGACACTTCGAGTTCGACCTTTATTTCTGGTCAGTGGTGCACAGTAACAAAATGCTGGGCTGAGTGTTGTGTAGTGCGAGGAAGGGAAACTCTTCTCGTGATCTGACTGCTGATGTACAGACTGGAGGTTTGCACCTGTGGGCAGTGGTCAAGCGTACTCAGGTAGTGGGATTTCAGACTCAAAAATAGCTCAGCTATTTTTAAAAAATGTAGCAGTGAGAAGATGAAAAATTATCCGGGAAGACCAGTTAAAGTAAAAGATTCATGATTTCAGGAAGTGCCAAGCACTGCAAAGCACTTTAAAGATTTTACAGTGCTGGGGACATGTGACAAAAACGAATCTCTCCCCAATCACATTACAAAGTAATTCACCCTTTAATTTAGTTCGGCTTTCTAAGAACGTTTCTAAGAAATGACAGGAGTACACAGTGTAATGTTTTTGTTCCCGTGTTGCTCTGTAGGTAGAGATGTGTTGCTGTTGCCAGTTCTATTTTGGATTGTGATGTTGAACTGTACAAAACACCTTCTTCATTCATGATTTCTTTTTAGGTAGTTACTTTGGCCTGTCTCTGACACTGCAGACTCCTTCAAGGGAAAAAAAATCTAAATGCATTCTACCTTTTGCTGACATAATATTTGTTTGTGGATGTGCACATGGACTAATGCAGAGACTGCAAATGACTAGTTCTTACTTCTATGTCCTAGTCCACTCGGACCAAGTTGGAGTTGGATTGTTTTCCACAGATCTGCACGCACATAATCTTCCTTAATGTAGTCGACTTTCTCCTCTGCAAATATTTTATTTGCCGTTTATTTTATGCAGAATAAAGTAACAATAAACAACTTTTTCCTCAGTGAGTCAGTTATCCTACAGATGAACTCCAAAGCCGCTGTCATGGACGCCAGCTGGCGACGGTAGTCCTTGTTCTGCTCTGCAGAGCCGCTGAGTTCGGCATAGCGGATAATGAAGCAGTTCTCCACCTGCTGCAGGTTCTAGTTAGAGTGGCCCTCCAGCTCACAGTTGTTCTCCAGAGCAGACGAAGGACTGCAATCGTCAGCTGTCGCCCAATACAGCGGAGTTGGAGTGTGTCAGACTCGCCGATGAGATGGGAAAGCCTGGAGCTAGATGGTGAACGGCGGCTGAACTTTAAAAACAAGAGCAAAGGAATTAACAAAGTGACCACAGATGGTGCTCTTCTCTTGGACGGATGGAAAAAGTAAAAATCTAAAATGAAAACATACGTTTTCAAATATACTTCGATGTCCAATGACGAAGGACCGTTGCCTACTTATTGTTGTGGAGTGCGTGCCACTGCGATACCTCAGCAGAGCAGTTAACAACAACGACCACCTTAAACTTTTCAAATTGTAGGCAGACAGATCCTTTACAGATGCTCACATTCAGAATGAAACTTGTGAACTTTATATGCTTGTGTGTCTGGCGGTATCTCCTTCCCTTATCCAGTTCATCCACATTTCGCAGGTGTGGTGCTGGGGGCCCGAGGATGTGCAGCGTTGAGTTCAAAGTGGCTCGTTTGAGTTGGCCAAAATTTTAGGCTTACGCTTGAGAATGCTCTCGATGTAAGGTGTTCAGGATCATCAGGAACTTACAGCTACCCACCAGCCTGAGTAAAATGTAGCCTGCGGGAAAACTGCAGGCAAGTGTGAGCACATTTATTAATCACATACAACTTTCAGGTGGTTATGTCACAACAAGTGATGACTACTTGGAAAGTTCCTGTTTATTCACTAATCATCTTCGTTCAGATTATCTCTTCATTTCAGGCTCACTTCAGGTGTTTTTCTTCTTCTTCTTTATATTTATTTGCAGCAACAAGTACATATGACTACACACCCTTTGCTGAGTGTATCCTTACAGGTATCCTCTTTTGAAACCAGTGAAGTTGTGTAGGAGTGTGTCTGCTGAGTTTCACAACCTGGTTCTCCTGAAATGGTGCAAAGCTGATGTGAAAATGGCTTAAGATGGGCGTTTGACATTTTAGTCACACAGTGTCTTATTAAACGATTATTTACCAAATTTGTTGCTTCGGCTTGCTGCACTTCCAGTTCAGTTTAGCATTTCAAAACATTAACAAGCAAAAATGTGCTTAGCAAATGACTATCCTGAAGAAACAGAACTCTCAGTGTATCTGTTAGACTGAATATTGTTTCCTGTGTCCAAAAGTATTTTTGCTCCAAATAAAAATAATAATAATAATCCTTTCCGAGTCTACGGTGGAGAGCTTCTTCCATTACCTTGAGATCAGTTTTCACAGAACAGTTTGGCTGGACGACATTTGTTCCCAAGCCAGGAAACTAGTTGACAGGCTATTTATTACCACAGATTTTTTTGTGTGTCCCTTGCCATGCGGCCTGTTTCATGTCTTCTGATGCTTTACGTGTCCTTTTGACACCATTGTACTCATGAACACGTACATATATTCAGCTCTGTCTAGTCTGGACTAATTTGTTGCTGTTCTGCATTTAACCTTTGTCCTGACACACTTAGCTGCACAAAAGAACAGAAAAATAGCCGGAGGAGTTAAAGGGGGGGTTGTCGGCCAACTTGTTGCTGTGTGATTGTGGTGCTATGACAAATACTGTGTGTGTGTGTGTGTGTGTGTGTGTGTGTGTGTGTGTGTGTGTGTGTGTGTGTGTGTGTGTGTGTGCGCGTTATCAGAGCTTGTGTGGTTTGTATTTACCAACAAAACAAACTGTGAGGTCTTGGGTAAGGGACACAGTGACGCTAAATTTTCCACAAGGCCTCACATTTTCGTTTTACTTCTCCTGCACAAAAAATAGACAGAAAGAAGGCGAGGAGGACGGGGGGAGAGTGGGAAAGACTTTTGGTTTTAGTGCCACAGGGGGGTTAGGGATTTGAAGCAGAAGAAGAATAGGCAATGCAGTTGACATTGTTAAATTTCAAGTGTTTTTCAAACAGTCCATTTACTGTGTAACCCTAAACCCTTGGGTAACACTGAGGCCTCTCACCCTCAGGCAAGGTGCTATAGACCTTACTACTGCAGTTAGACCAGTATAAGTGTTTGTGTTTGTACTCCTTCTGGAATACTTAACATTTTTTTGTGTGTGTCTTTTTGCAAGAGTTTTGAATAGACTAAAAGTATGTGTTTAATGTAATAGTGGCATTTAAAACTGGAAACTAATAACTTTTCATGTTTGAAATACATTACACGCACATTAACAGTTCTTGTCAGCCCTCCATAGCATGACACAAAACAGCCCACAGCACCTCCGTGTGACCTAAGAACTTATTAGAAACGGTCAAACAGAAAAGAATGAAAGAGCTTGCTGGAAGTCGAGATGAGATGTAATGTAATCTGTCTACTCGAGACTCCAGAAGTGGTTTATAAAGTTGAGGTTCCTCTGCACATCCTTCAAACGTTGTAGCTTTCTGTTGACAAAAAGCTCCCACAAATTCATGTCGATCAAAAACTCAGCATGCCTCAAATTATTTTAAGTTAGTTATATATACACATATGTTTGTTTGTTATGTATAAGTGACCTAAATAGCGATGTAGTTAAAAATTTGTGTGATTCAGTGCATTTCTCATGTAGTATTTAAATCATTTATGAGGGGGGAAAAAAGGCCAAACGTTTTCCCGTTTCTATTCTTTGTTGTGCAATTGGAATTGGAATATACACTCACTGGTCACTATATTAGGTACAGCTTGTTAGTATTTGTCAGGCCCCCTTTTGCATTCAGAACAGCCTTAATTATTTGTGTCACAGACTCAACAAGGTGCTGGAAACACCTTGTTGAGTATCTGCACAGCAGCTGCAGATTTGATGGATGCACATTCGTGATGTGAATCTTTCATCCCACCGCATCCCAAAGGTGCTCTATTGCATTGAGGTCAGGTGACTGTAGAGGGCTTTTGAGTACAAAGAACTTACTGTCATGTTCAAGAAACCAGGGTGAGATGATCTGAGATCAGAATCAGAAGATGGGTGCACTGTAGTTATAAAGAAATGGGCATGGTAAAAACAACACTCATTTGGTATTAAGGAGCCCAAAGCACCACCAGCAGCAGCAGCCTGAACCTTTGATGCAAGACATTATGGATCCATGACCCTACCATCTGAATGTTCTCGACTCCTCAAACCAGACAATGTTTTTGCAATCTTCTATTGTTTTGGTGAGCCCGTGTAAATTGTAGCCGACACGAAGGGCACCTGGTGTGGTCCTCTGCTTGTGTTTTCAAAGATGCTCTTTTGCCTACCATGTAGGGCTGCACGATTTTGCATAAAATGAGAATCACGATTTTTTGGCTTAGAATTGAGATCACGATTCTCTCACGATTTTCTTTTCCAGTATAAATATTTATTGCACTTATTAACTGCACATCAACTTCGTAACAGTTGAGACTGAACATAAAAACAATAAATAAACATAAAAACAACAAATGTCTCACGTTTTGTTGTTGCCGCAAAATGTTGTACTGCTTGAAATTCCGTCTCCACCGTTGCTTGACACTACGTGTATAGAGCAGGTAGTGCAACAATAGAAAAATAGTTGCGGGACGGCACTGTGTAGCGTTTGTCTAGGGTGTTGATCATTCTCCTAAATCCCTCGTTTTGCACAGTGTTGATGGGAGCCATATCTTTGGTCAGGTGATAAGTGATAGCCTCCGTAATTTCTTTGTGCCTGCGGGAGTTCGACGGGTATAGGGAAGCGCTGTATAAGGTTCCCGTTATTGATGTTTGGGTGGTTGACCGGGACGGATTTTCTCCTGTCACTTTCTCGTCATCGCTGACGTGTTCTCCGTTGTTTTTTCCCTGCTAATTTTAGCATCACACGGCACAGCTTCTGTATCACGTCGTATAAGGCTCCGCCCTTGTCATTTGTTGAGCAGGAAGAGTGAGCGCTTGTTTTCATGCAGATTACGTCCCGGATCAAAATGTGGTACAATTGTCGTCGTGGTTTTTTTTGTTTTGTTTTTTTAAATCGTTGTCATTTGGAAATGAGATCGCACATAAGTATGAATCGAGATCGCGATTTTCTAACGATTAATTGTGCAGCCCTACTACCATGGTTGTAAAGAGTGGTTATTTGAGTTACTATTGCATTCCTATCAGCTCAGTGCACTCTGGTTATTCGCCTCTAACCTCAACAAGGCAGTTGCACCAAGAGAAATCTTGCACATTGGATAAACCCAGAAATTATTATGTGGAAAAATCTCAGTAGATCAGCAGTTTAAAGCCCATCTGGCACCACTTACTATGTTACTTTATATCACCTCACTTCCCTATTCTGATACACCTACATGCCTAAATGCATGGAGTTGCTGCCATGTGATTGGCTGATTAGATATTTGCATTAACAGGCAATTGAAGACGTGTATCTCATCATTTTTTCCTTTACTGCAAGAAACATTAAGCTTGAGGAGGCATGAATAACCAAATAATTTCCTTAACAAAACATGCCCATTTTGCAATTTCATGTCATAATAACTCAGATATTTTCTCAACTTCCTAATTGCTCCATTGCAGTTTTCCTTGAGTGTTAAAACATCTTCCATCTAATAACCCACAGCCTTAACAAGGTCAAAGGAAAGTTGTTTGGAAAATTCTCTGTCACATCCGCTGCAAAGCTCATAGAAAACGTTTTCCACTACTTCTAGTGTTAGTAAAGCTTCAGAATTTAACAATAAACAGAAAAAGCCTGTGTTATTTACTGATAGAGTGGAGCTTTAGACCAAACCAGCAGTGTACTGTTAGTTGTTGCTCTCAGATCCAAACCTGTGAATTCCCATAGAAGATGTAATGTTATTAATTGTTTATAAACATCTGTTTATCATTTTAAAAGGCTTTGGTGTGAGTAAATAGTTCGTTTGTTAAGCAGTCATGGAATCAGCACGGTGCTCATGAGATTGATGAGAAAATTAAAAGCAGTATACAGCGCAATAGTGCGCTCAACTCCCAACCTTTACAAGACATATAGGTTGCGTAGTCTCCGGGAATAAAGAAAAGAAAGAGAACACCGGCAATATTTAACTATATTTGTTAAAGGCCCCTTTAATAAATATATGAACATTTTTCTTTTCCAAAGTTAAAAGCAGTGTCATCAAAATTAAGGAAAGTCATCAGTACGAAAGTGTGGCTCATTTACAAAAACTTCAACAGTGAGCTCTAATATAAGGTGGAAATAAAACTTGATAACAGGCTAATTTATGTTTGCTTTTAGTCTCTTATTGGAATTCATTGTCTGTACAAAACAATGCAGAATAACACCACACGTCCTTTACATCAAGTAACAGAATCAAGTACATTTATTTATTCATTTTTAGCGGGTGGAGAACAGGATGGAAAGGCAGCATCCAAGTCAGCTACAGGTGGAAGGTGACTGTACATCTTATCACGTCTGCTATTTCATCCGCACACATTTGCGGGGTTTTACAGCCCGCTGTATTCCCGAGGACCTGCGTTTGCGCGTGTGCATGTGCCTTATTATCGCAGTCGGGTGGATGGAGGACTAGGGTGGAGGCAATTGTGCAGCCAAGGTGGGGAGAATACAGCAACGGGGAGCTTCATCACTGACGGTGACCGTTAATTAATCAAATATGCACATATACACACACGCACACAGACGAGCAAGCAATAGAAAAACACACAAGCACGCCAGGCCTCTTCTTCTAACGAGAGGCTCGAAGCCATTCTGCTTACCATCGCCAGTCAAGCTGATTCTCTGCTTGCTCTATTTGCAGAGCTGCCCCTCCCCTCTCTGATGCTGTGATCTAACTGCAGCCTCCTCCCCCTTCACAGATACACACTTACACTTTCTCCATGCTCACATGCCTATGCATACACACACACATGCACGCGCAAGCCTACTACTCGGTCACACCGAGCGCGGCGTGTCTCCTCTGTTGAGTATTTAAGTGACATTAACGAGGAATGTGGTGTTCATTGTTCATTTTGAGGGGGAGAAGCTGTTGATCTTGTGGTTTCGCGACTCCCTAGCAGCCTATGTGGCATCTCATTTGGAAAGCAGAGGAAAAGTACTGAAATGAAATGCAAAAAAAAAAGAAAGAAAGAAAGGAAAAAAGTCCCCTTTTTCTCTCCTCCCCTCTCTTCTCTTCTATGCCCTTAGATAAACAACAATAACACTAGGGGTTTTTTGTTTTTTTGCTCCTCTGTGATCAAGGAGTTTCAAAGAAACATGGAGGGGGAGGTGTGCTTGGAAAAGGTGGGAACAAATAATAAAAGGTGAGGAAAAAAACAGAAGTATAAAGTGGAAAAACCGTAGGAGCAGAGGCGAGCTGTAGATCTTTACAGTCAAATTCTCCGAATGGGTCAAAGTTCCCCCAGCAGCCGGAGACGCGTTCTGATTGGCTGCGGAAAGGTGAAATTAAAACCACGGTAAACTTTTGACCTCGCAGGAATCGAGGAGAGGAACGCCCATTGCTGTAACAAGAGCGAGCTTCCCCCTCCTACTCCTCCTCCTCTTCCTCAGCACTTCTCTCCCAACAACGCTCCCTTCCCTCTTCCTCCCCCTCACGCTTTCTCTCACACTTTCTATTTGCCTCACCCCCTTCCTCCTTTCTTTCCAAGCGAGTCTCTCACTCGCTCTATCTTTCCCTTCTTTCTGTTCAAACCATCTCTCCTTTTCTGAACCCCCCCATCTTTCCCTTTATCTCAGGCTCCCCTTCACTGTCTGCCCCCCCCCCCCCCCCCCCAATGAATTTGTGCCCTGCTGCATATAGCCTGATGAGAGGTGGGGAGGGAGAGAGGCAGGGAGGCACAGAGCAGAAAAGAGCTGGGGGAAGGGTATGGAGGAGGGAGGAGACAGCCAGAGAGAGAGGGGGGATGGGAACAGGAGACAGAGGTAGAGAAGCAGAAGCAGCAGAAGAAGAAGACATGGGGAGAGGAAGGGCAGCAGATATGCAGCCTTATTGGGTGTAAGCTGCACAAACTGCTCCCTGTTAGAGAGGAAGAAAATCTCAAGAAGAGTGAATGTATAAATAGACACGTAACTGTGGCTCTGAGTAAGATCTGCTGAGCAGCAGGGTGGGGAGAGCCCATTTTTATTGCTAATGGTTTCTCTCATTACACATCAAACGGCTGGGGGTGCGTGCATCTGCGTGTGTGTTTGTGTGCAGCGGGCCGATTTTTAAATGATTTTATGAGCCAACTAAAAGAGCAGCCCACTCGCTCGCTGCTTTGATGCCGCGTGCACGCACGCACACACACGGGCTTGCAGCTGCATATTCGGTCACTAGCAGTTTCGTAACCGCACTGTGCGGCGGAGTACTACTGTCTAATTGTTGCTTCTGTTCACATGTAGACAGTCTGGTGAGGGAGTTCTTCCAGCGTGTGTCTTGTGCTGCACACGTGCATGTGTAAACACAGCCTAAATGCCAGTCACAGCAGAGATGGCGCTGTCAGTTTTCAGATTTTAATGCGATTGAAGTAATCCCTTTTGGTTTAGATTAAGCTCTGCGATGAGTTGAGTGGGCATAACTGTAGTGAAGAAAGACGTGGAGGAGACGCGAGCCTGAGCCGGTCATCTGGGAAGAGATGAAGGAGGAGAAAAAAGGATGAGATGATTTTCCTCTTCTTTCTTTTTTTTAAAGAGAAAAATTCTTTCTCTGCTAGTGAAAGACAGCAAACTAAGAAAAGGAGGCTGTGGATGTTATTGAGTTAACCAGACAGAGCCGGGGACTGAGAGGGAGGGAGAACAGTGGGAGCTGAGAGAGCGACTCGCTAGACGAGTGGATGAGGGCTGCGCTGTGGTGCTCTGCCTGCTCCTGCTGCACAGTGGGCACCATATGTTCTTATAATATACAGAGCACACACTGAATCTGTGCTGCTCCCTAAATCTCTTCTCTTCTCTTCCATCAGCTCTCATTTGCCTTACCAGCCAATTACCTTACCCAAGAGATAGGCCATTAGAGAAAACACACACACAAAAAAAGGGTGCACACAACCCTGCATGCACGCTTGCTATGCATCCCATTAGGTAAGGAGCACCTAGCCCGCACTGTCTTCAAGATCAGAGGCACCTCTAACAAACATTTGGCTCTACACGGACACACAAACACAAACACGCTTAGATAAGGACCCCACCCCCCTCTAATGGGAAGGAAGATTGATACAGACAGAAAAGAAAGATTTCTCAAGATGTCGTTCTGCCCGTGCTTAGCTCCTTCCTCTTTAAATATTTAAAGCAACCGTGGTTTTATGGAGTTGTTGGTTTTCTTTGACAGAAGTGCAACTTTTTACAGAGCAGCAGCAGCAGAGCCAAATGAGTGTATCCCTGAATGTGCAGCTGTTATGCACTGACAGTGATGTGCATGGAAGTGAATGCAGGCTGATTTGTGATCGGGGAGTTTTGTTTTGTTTTGTTTTTCTTAGGAAGGAGTGGTTTCACCTTTATTGCTGTTGTCTGGATTCAAGGTGTGTCAGCTGCTCTGTGACTGATTGTGTGCTTGCTTGCTTGTTTGTTTGTTTGTGGGTGGTTATGCATGTTGCCATGCAGTTTCCCTGTCTCTCCACCATGTGCTTTTGTCTGTGGGAGTGATGGATTGAAGGCAGGCAGCTAATGTGATTTAGATGCTCAACCAGGAGTGTGTGCAGTGCTGCGCGTGCATGTGTGCGCGCCCTGTCCACGTGTGTGCAGCCAAATCTGCAGTGTACGTGTGTGTTTGTCTGTCTACCTCCCTCTTCTCCTCTCTTTCACTCTTCTTCCTGCACCCCTCCCACCCGCTATCATTTTTTCCTTATGCTGTGCAGTTTTTGGACTCGGAGCAAATAAATAGAGGGAGCAGGGTGTTTATGTGGTGAATCTGCTGCTCCCTCGCTGTCACCAAGGAGAGCGCGAGAAGGGGAGGCGAGAGGAAGGTAGAGGTGGAGGAGAAGATGGTGTTCTCTCACTAAGGCTGCACTGATGATTTATTGTGAGCCAATTATGTCCCACTGACACTAACAAAGTCGCGCAGCTTATTCACTTACACACACACTTAAACTTATCATCACATGCATGCATCAGCAGATGAAGTGTTCTCACTGTTGGCAGCTTAAGCAGCGGAAGAGTTTGAGTTTTCCCTGCATGCAATTATTTTGTGAGGAAATAAAAGAAAAAAACAAAACACCTTTCCAGTGACATACTGTTTTTTTTTTTCACACAAACCCCACCCTCCTGTTTTTAATCTTTTTCCACTTGGCCAAGTTTATCTTTTTGTATCGAGCTCTAAGTCTCAGAACACTTGCACATGGAAACCTGCATTTGAAACATGAGACTTGGGTCTGCTTCCAACTTTTGATCCTTTAGTTGAGTAAAAGTGGCAATGCAGTAACGCTCCTTTACATGTTACTGTCTGCTTTAGTGAAAAGCTTCAGTGAAAACTTTCCTCAATTCAATTTTATTTGGACAGTGGCAAATTATAATAACAGTTGCCTCAAGGTGCTTTATATTGTAAGGTAAAGACCCTACAATAATGCAGAGAGAACCCCAACACTCAGATAACCCCCTTTGAGCATGCACTTTTGATGACAGTGGGAAGGAAAAACTCCCTTCTAACAGGAAGAACCCTCTGTGAGAACCAGGCTCAGGCAGGGGAAATTCATACCATAGGGGCATCTACCAAAAATCTTGGACAAGTTTGAATCTCAGTGACCATGAACTCAAAGACAAGGTCACAGATCACGTTCTCTGAAAATCTTGTGAATGCTATAAGTCAAGAACTCAAGGAAGTCGCCTGGGATACTCATGCCGTGCATGCATCGACTAGGAGGCCGAGGGGTAGCACAGGCAGTAGGGCTGGGCCATATTATACTGTTCACGGTAATTAGGGCTGAACGATATATCGCATTTGCGATAATATCGCGACATGATCAAGTGCAATTGATCATGTGGTAAAGCCACTGATTTTTTTATGTATATTTCTGCAATCTGCACATTGTACTGACTTTCATTTTAATGTTTACACCAGGGTTCCTTGTCAGCACTTTATGCTCAGATGTTTGTAAGCTAAAAATAAACTATTGTGTATGTTCAAATATACTGTTGTGATTGAAGAAGTTAAATAAAAATGTCAGTCATCAATTCATGCATCACCTCATGTCATCATAACAGAGGTCTGTCTTCCAGGAAAGAACAGTTTAAAATTAATGTAATATAGTATTGGCCATACTATATGATGTATTGCTTGTCTTTGTTTAATAATACAGAAGACAAAGACCTTAAAAAATAATCGCATATCGCATCGCAATCGCAATATTGGGGCAAAAAATCGCAATTAGATTATTTTCCATAATCGTTCAGCCCTAACGGTAATACCGGTACAATGTTGGGCAACGATAAGAAAATGAGATCGTTGGCAGATCGTTGAGTAAAACAAATGAACCAGAATTGGTTTGTAAAAATGGTGCCGTATTTGTCAGACTAAGGTGCTCGTAAATCTGGGAGTAATCTGGGTCTATTTCGCAGGAAGTTAGCGGAAGTTAGCTCGATGGTTTCGCTAGTTACCTAAACATTATATAGCATGTTCTGACTGAGAGATTCCTGAAAAAATTCAAACGTACAGCTCTGCTAACACTTCCAACATAAATGAAGACAGAAAACTAAACAGCAGAGACGTTTGTAAGGTTACTGAAGTTGGGCTAGGTGGTATGTAATAATGTGCTATGTGATCGCTAGTTACACAGCTATGTTAGCATAACATAAACACAGTGAAGCTGGAGGATGAACGCTAACACTTTTCCACTTGATAAAAGTTAACGTGAAGGTTCCTGATAGTTAGGGACAAATGCAGTCGCATGGCAGGATGCTGTAAACGGACCAAACTTCAGTCATGAGAACAATTGAAATAATCCATCCACAATACAAGGTTAGTCATTAATATACTGCAACAACATGGGAATAGAGCAGCTGTGATAGAATACAGCATTAATGAATCAATGGTACAGAAGTGAAGGAAGCAAGAAGAATGAGTTGAATAAAGTTTGATTTCTCTGACTGCTTTGTTTCGCTTAATGTGTCTTATAATCCCGTGCACCTTATGGTCCGAAAAATACATACTGCACACTGCAGTTTAATGTTGCAAAGCACCTCTTTTTAACTTCAGTGGATATTATACATGGTTATGCTCAGGATATGTCAGCCCATTTCTACTGGAAATGCCTTTTGGTTAAACTTTCAGCAAGGAATTTGCATTTGCACTGTTAAATTTTTATGTATCTTTAATACACAAAATGCATAAAAAACAGCTGCTTGTTTAAGTGAAAATAAATGGATGGGGTTTTTTTTGCGCTAGTAAAGTTGTGGAGTTGTATTTTGTCTCGCATCAATTATCGTCAGTTACACCGTTATCGCAAATTTTCAAATATATATCGTGATAAATATTTTTGGGCCATATAGCCCCGCTCTAGTTGGCAGTATTTTGCATTTTATTGTAGTAGCCTGCTGATGTTAACTATGAAAATGTTATTGTACTGATAAATAAAATAGTTAAATAATATGTTAAATAAATATGACAGTATGGCATCGGGTGGCAAGGTGTGACATTTGTGTCTAAAAATTAAAAAAAATGTCTCAAAGTACATTTACTCCACAAATGTGCTTTCCACTGCCTCGGAAGCTCGTATCCTGTCCTAGACTCAAAGAATTATACATCAGATTTATTTTACATGGTCGTCATCTTGAACGTTTTTTACAGTGAAGATTCAGCGTGATGGTATTATGTGATTTTTCATGTAGTTGGTCACCTCATAAAAGGTTCATGTAAATCTTCCTGACATCTGCTGCGGAAGACATTCAGTAAACCAACTGCTGCTCTGCAGTAATCTGTAAGAGAAAACTTTGTTTAGCCTCTCGTATCAAAGCAGAGGATCATGAAGACTCAGGTTAATCTGAGTTCAGATGCAGGATTGCAGAGCCAGCTCACACCAGCCTCAAACAAAGGTTTATTTTAGGACACTGCACTGAATGAGTGATATCAGTGCAGAGCTGTGGATCAGAGCTGTTCATAGCATTGTGTATTTGACAGCCTGTACTTTTACCTGACATCCTTTGCACCTGCGACAGTATACACGTACATTTACTTTTAAATGATCACAACAAGAAGACATTATGCTTATTTCTCCAGCTCAGTTTTACGGCATAAACTATTTGGATAATTTAAATGGTAAAATTTGAATGGCGATCTCAACTAAACGCTTTTTTATGGACTCATTTGTCTGTGGCCTCAGCCATCCAGGAAGTATGCATTTGAAGTACATGCAGAGATGGTTATCTCCTCAACAGCAGCAGTGTCAGTAGCCCCACAGAACAATGCAGTGCATGTCCAGGATATATTTCTCTTTCTTTATTTCTCTCTTGCCTTTTTCTTATTTATCAAGCACAACGACTTTTAAAGAAAAGAGAACTGAGAAGAGAGTCTACAAAGATGAACCTACTAGTGTTTATTGCTGGTGGTAATACACACATAATATACTGCTCAAAAAATTAAAATAACTCTTTTTAATCAGAGTATAGCATCAAGTCAATTAAACGTCTGGGATATTGATCTGCTCTGCTAAGTAGCAAAGGGGGTTGTTAATCAGTTTCAGCTGCTTTAGTGTTAATGAAATGAACAACAAGTGCACTAGTGGGGCAACAATGAGAAAACCCCCATAAAAGGAATGGTTTTACAGGTGGAGGCCACTGGAGACATTTTTTCCACTTCTCATCGTTTCCTCTTTTTCACTAGTTTGGCATTTGGCTACGGTCAGGGTCACCTGGACCCGAGTCCAAATCCTCCAATATATAGCCAAAAGGTTTGCTACGTCTCCAAGTACAGTCCCATGACCAATGGCGATTCCAGTAGACAGGCAGGTACTCTTAAGAGAGCTGGACAGGGCTGTAGAGGGTCGTTAATCCATCAGCAGGATTGGTATCTGCTCCTTTGTGCAAGGTGGAACAGGATGCAAGACTCATACAAAATTATCTCACTTCACTAGCCGGCATTGTGGAGCCCAACTGGCATTTGCCATGTGCTTTCACAGATGTGCTCAGGGTGAACCTGCTCTCATGTGACAATGGTTAAAGGTATGAAGAAGTCAAGGAGATCATTATGCTGCCTGTAACATTGTTCAGCATGACTGATTTGGTGGTGGGTCCTGGAGGCGTATCCACGGATACACAGACCTCTACAGGCTAGGCCATGAGGTAGTCAGGGCAGTCTTTGAAATCCTTGGAGTAGTGGGTGCTGGGTTCTTCCTGGTGCGCAATAATGCGCGGCCTCATGTGGCGAGAGTTTGCAGGCAGTTCCTAGGGGTTGAAGAAATTGATACCACTGACAGACTCGCCATACCTACATCCAGTAGAACACCCCTGGGACATCACGTTTTGGTCCATCCACCAGGCTGCACCTCAATCTGGCCAGGAGGTCAGTGATGCCCTGGTTCAGATCTGAGATCCCCCAGGACAACATCCATCATCTCATTGGAAACCCAATGCCCAATGTTGTCAGGCATGCATACAAGCATGTGGAGGGCACACAAACTATTGATTTACACATTACCCTGTCCATATCAGTATAGATGTCCAGCATGATTTTTTTTTTCCATTGAGGTATGATGTGTTTTCAAATGTATTTATTTATTGAGCAGTGTGTTAGGGTCTTTTTCTTACTTTATAGAAGCAGAGAAGGCATTTTATTTGCTACACCTATCTACGATTATTTCAGTCTGAGCCAACCTTTTGTTTTAGAGTTACATGTTTCAGTTTTTATTGAAACCTACATTGCTGCCTTACAATAAATGATTTTTAGGTCATGTGGAAACTGCAGTTTTTAATTCCAGTTGGATTCTGCTGTGAGAAGTTGGCAGCAGGTGAACAATTAAGGGTGTGTTTAGATATGGAGAGGAGTGACTTATTGACTGACCTGTCACACTAATTAGATCATACACTAACAGCGATATTGAAAGCCCTTATTTTTTTCCCCTCATTTTTAATTCATTTTACAATCACCAAAAGGAAAGCAGGTGAGTGTTTTCTCTGCAGTTTCCCTGCATTTTTCTTTCTGTACCCCATGAGGCTTGTAACTAGGTAATTTATGCTCTGTGATGACAACAGTGTTTTAAGTATTTACCAAAGCTCCAGTCATTCATCGTTCTTTGATATGACAGCCATGCCTCTTGGTTCATTGTTAATTAACTCACAGTAACAGACCTCTATGTTATGATAATGCATAGTCCCTGCATAATTAATGGCTCCCAGTGAGGTGTTTTATTTAACCCTGTACTGTGTTTGACTGTGTAGGCACGTGTCAGACTTGGTGCTCCAAACATGTTTTGACCCTGAGGTGTCTTTACGACACGCTCATTCACAGAGTTCGTCACCGTGTGGCTGCAAGTTTTCTTCACGGCTCAGCCCTAACGTGCCAAATGAGGACATGTGAGGTTTTACTGTCCTTATCTTATCAGGACTCTTTGTGGCTCTGTGCCATTACTGATGAGCAAGAATGCATCGGCACTTTAATGTAGTTATTTAGCCAGTCTCACACTCTCCTCTGTCCACATGTGTTCAGCTCGTGGCAAGGTTCAGGTGTTGACAACAATCCCTGTTGACATTAATGAACAATTACAGTTCAGCAAAGTAGTTTTTTTTAATGACACATATCGTCAATGATTTATGGTGATACTGTGCAGCTCGTGTTCTTGGAAGTAACTTGGGCTCTCGTCTGTCACTTGCTAATTTACTGTGCACACAAACACAGCGTCAACTCGAACACTGTGAGGTTTTGAACTCGGAGCCAATGACTACACTTTCATTAAAGGTTCGTGTAGTTTTAACAAAGAAAAACAAGCAACGTGCTCTCGGGTGAAAAATTACGGGAGAAGTCTGGAGTAATGAATGGAGAAACATAAAAAAGGTTTGATTTACAACAGGAGGCCTGAAAAGTTTCAACACAATTCTGAATACTTGTTCTTTGCTTAATTTTTGCTCATGAGTGTGTGTCAGTTAAACCCCTGCAAAGTTGCCTGGCAGTAGAAGCTACTGAACAAATGAAACTAAATGCTGTGATGCAAAGCAGGGTGGTGCTTTTTCTCGTGCCACTTTTTTATCACTCCTGTTTCAGTTACAGTGCTGAGACCATGATCGCCATGGTGAAGCTTGAAAAAGTGAAGCTTGTTCTCCGTGGACTGTGATGTTTGCAGATGACACTGATCTGTAGTGAAAGAGGAGAGGTGGAGATGTGCTCTGGAGAGAAAAAAATGAAAGTCAGTAATAGTGAAAGTGTAGGGCTTTTGTTGTTAACTGTGAGACTTGCTGTGATGTATGGTTTGGAGGCGGTGGCATTAACAAAAGGACTGGTGCAAGCTGGAGGTGAAGATGCTGAGATTCTCATGGACAAGCTTAGGAATGAACGTATCAGAGGGACAGCTCAGGTTGACCTCTGAGAAAGTTCGTTGGTGTAGTGAAGGAGGACATGCGGCGGGTTGGTGTCACAGAGGAGGATGCTAGGGATAGGTTGAGATGGAGGCAGATGACCCGTTGTGGCGACCCCTAAATGGAAGAAGAGGAAACGACAAACTTCACGAGGTCACTGTTTTTAGTCATTGTCTGAAAATGATTAATTTATGTGGAGAGATGAGACTAAACACAAATAAAGGAGACTGTGCATGTGTGAAGTGATCTCCTTAGTTTTTGATCTTGAGCATTTCTATCAAGTGAATTCTAAAAGAATTTTTATTACAAGATTCATGTTTTTAAAATCATTTTAAAGTGCAAAAACCTGATACGCTAACTTTTCTTTTATTCTTTTTATATTTGCTTCACTTTAACAGTTCATTTAGCAGCTTAACTGCAGATTCATGTTTAATGTTGGAACTAACGAAATCTTGCACACTTCCTACTGTACTGTAGCACGATACAGTGTGCTGTGTGGTTTTCCTCTACCTTCTTGGAAAGGATGACTCATGCAAACGCCTGTTTCTTTTTTTGAATATGTAAATGCATGTTTGATGGCAGCCTACAGCAGACACACCCTGGATGGCTGGATGAGTTTTATTTTTTAGACCTGCTTGGCCTATTTCTGCCCCGAGCCAGACGCCTTCCCTCTGCTTTTCTTCATCCTCCACCCCCTCTATCCCCTCTCTGAAGTGTGAAGTTTGAAGTAGCAGGCTGTGCGCTATGATAGCAGTAATTGGTCTAAAGATGGAAAGTTCTCTCTCACTTTAGAAGCAAATTGCTTCTTAGTTTAGTGGCAATTAGTGTTTTTTAAGCAAGGCCTGTTGAGAACAATATAACATCAAAGCTCCATTTAAAAGCAACAAAAAGAGGGTGTAGATGATGGAGACAGTGGTGAAACTATTGCTGTTGGGGGTGAATAGAAGCTCTGAGTCTTGTATGGGTTAATTTAAGACGGAGTGGGGTAGCTGAGAGTGGCTCCCCTCTTTGTACCCCATTGTCTGTGGAGGCGAGCTTTGGACTCAGAGTTTTTTTTTATTAGCCTCTGTGGTCTGATTTGTTTAAGGGGAGGTAAGGTGCCAAGATGTGGCTTGGCTCGTATTTTGCTCCAGTGTGAGCGCCGGGTTTGTTGGAGGGGGACTGAGTGAAGCAAAACTAAAGCAGAGTCACCCAGAGTACACACACTCACTTTCCACACAATGTACTTTTATGCTGTCTTCACTGTGCTGTTGTGTATGCTGGCTAGTGCACACAATTTCCCTTATTCACAGCCATTACAGAAGATAGACACACGGAGAGAAAAAGCCTGTTATAAAATGTGAGGAGAAGGGAAGAGAGAGGGGGAAAGGAATAAAGCTCACACAGAAACAACTCCTGGATCAGTCTGAAGTTTCTGTGCCTCCATCAGACGCCTGAAGACAAAGATCCGTCTGGACGTGATTTTTTTAAAAGAAAAAAACATTTTTAAAGCGTGTTTAAAAAAACTGATTTTCAGCTGTCAAATAACTCCAGGAAAACTTAAAAGGGACTTAATATTTCTTATTTTCCATCATGTGTGGATGGTGTCAGCATACATGTAAATGTCAATGTTAGATTTGTTTCTATAGCACATTTAAAACCAGTATCTAGACTGTAGTAGAGTCCAAGAATAAACAATACGGAGCTGGAAATGAGCATAATAGGTCCTATTTAATTAAGATTGTATAGCTGGTTTCACTTTGGATTTAGTTTTTTGTTTGGCAGAAACAAAACTAGGGCCGTTCAATATAACGATATATATCAGATGACGATATAAAAACATCTATCGTTTCATTTTACGCTATCGTTTGTTTCGTGGTGTCGCAAAATAAACTGTTTACGGCAATATTTTTTCATCGTTCTGATGGTCACTGTAGTGGTTATATTAATTTCTTAAAGTTCTCTCTTTCTCTTATATTTAATATAACCACACTACGGACGGACAAGCGCCTGTTTTTATGCGTTGTGGTTAGCAACAACAACGGAAACACCATCGCGTGTCCGCTTGTTTATGTTCCACATAAACCTTTAACAATAAAGCTCAAGATCCTGTTGAGACTTTTCTAAATAAATTGAATCACGTGAAAGAGCAGATTATTTACGGTTGAGAAGTAAAAAAGAGCCGCCAGGTGCTAAAAAATAAACCTTAGACTCAAACGTTAGAACAGGCTTTTCCCCGCAGCACGCCGTGTAATAAATACTCACAAAGAAAACAGCGGCCGTTACAACTTATGTCTAAAAATGTATAGTTTCATCCATCGGTTAAAACACTCGACTCCAGCTACATGACGCGCAGCTGGAAACACTTCCCGCAAGTCGAGCTGCCCGAGATTCACAGAATTTACAGAAAATGTTACATTTGTGTGATTTATATCGTTATCGGACGATAGATGTCTTATATTGGATTATGAGATTTTGGTCATATCGCACAGCCCTAAACAAAACCCCAAAAAATTAACTATATGAGTGCTGTAGATGTGTTTCTCAGCTGAAGCCATTTCTGCTCACAAATGTTATGAGCCAAATTATTTAGTTCATCCTACATTTCATAAGTAACCCGATGCAAGTTTGACTTTATGACAGCAAGTGGACTGAATATGATTCAAATGAGTCATTTCACTTCTATAACTGTCCATCTCATTTGGACAGCTAGAGTTTGTACACATGCCAGCCATGGATAAAAGGTGAGGGATGCATCAGGAAGGGCATTTAGTGTATCAGTTACATCCCGGGTTTGTGATGACTGCTGCTGGTGCTGTTGACCAGCCTTGTGTCGGTGTTGGTTTACATTTCATTTAATCCAGTGTTTGTTGTATTTATTTGTTTATTCATTATTTGTTTCTATTTATTCATTGGAACCCGAATTTTTGTGCCACTTCTTGACATTGGAGCGAGGAAAGGGCAGGAAAATGTTCAGTGCCATTTATACAACGCAGGGCTTTTTTTCTGGCTTAAAAATGTACTTGTTCTTTTTGTAAAAGGGTCCAGTCGGTCCCATATCTAGCAAAGGTACATCGGGTCTTTGTCACAGTGTTTCTTTTATCTTAATGCATTTGCAGCTTCATGCACTTTGTACCTGGATTCATATTTTTCCACTGGACTTTTTAGTACCTCATTCTACAATTTTAGACCACCGATTCCCAGTGCTTTTACTGCAGTGAACTTATTTTGAAATATTATTTGTACTTATTTGTCTGTAGACGTTGAGTCTACTTAAGAAAGATCACCCGCTTACTGATTAGTCTCATATAAATCCACACTGTAATGGACTTTGTTAGCAAGAGGGATTATTTCACTTTCTTGCATGACAGCATGGCCCTCGTTCCTGGTTTTCTTCCTGGTTCAGCTGATGGTACCAGATGAAGGCACGTGTCCGGTTTTACCATCTTTATCTTATCCTGACTGCTCATTGGTTGCACGCAGCTTTACAGTCGTAATTAAGACGCCAGATGAGGAAGTGTCTGTTTCATTATATTTTCTTCATCCT
Organism: Rhamphochromis sp. 'chilingali'; assembly: GCF_963969265.1. NCBI lineage: Eukaryota > Metazoa > Chordata > Actinopteri > Cichliformes > Cichlidae > Rhamphochromis > Rhamphochromis sp. 'chilingali'. The sequence continues at coordinate 22,811,155 of NC_137939.1, read as the reverse complement.
AAACTAGATTAAGTTGGAGGTGTAGCATGTCGTGGTTCAGCTTGCAGACCACTGCGATTTAAGATGAAGATGTTAGTGTAGATCACCATGGACGCGTGTTTGAGCTGAGAAACTGAAAACTTGAGAAGGTAAATTCTTATTTGACTATTTTTGGTTTTGTTCGGATTTGCATACATTTGAGTGAAAGTGTTACTTTTGTTTCACTTCTTAATACCAGCACTTTTAGCAGCTGTTAAAGAGGTCTGTAAGTCACCTGGTTTTTACGCTCAAGGCCAAACGAGGTGACTTTCAGGAACAAAGAGGAGGCCCAATAAACAATGATTCAGTGGATTCTGGAGTATCATGCAACAAGTAAAGAGGAAGAAACCTCAAAAGTCACAACAGCCTGACCGCTGAGCTAAATCAGCTTCTCTGATTGCGGCTTTGAAATGCAGAAATGCCGCCGAGACGAAATCTCTGCCGTAAATTCCCGCTCCTTCTGTAAAACTCACGATGCGCTGCGCATGTCGTGCTCATGAAGTCAACGGCTCTTGTGCGAGCATCCCCTTTAAACTGTGAACTGCGGCTGCATCTTCGTTGCATCTTTAAGCGCAGTCGCTTTAACGAGAAGAAGATGCAGCTGTATACGATATTTATTGTGTCGCTCGGGTTGCATTGATGAAAGACAAAGCAAGCAAACATTCAGACAGTACAAGGCTGAAGCCTTGTTTAGCTTTGTGGTGATGAGTAATTGAAGAGCGCGAGGAGATAAACAGACACGTGTTCAGAGGAGAGCAGACTGTAAAAAGGCCTAAGCTCAACATTTCTTCATTGACTCTGAATCTTAAGCTCATTCACACTGCTTTTAAATTCAAGGCTTTACGCCAGTATGAGCAGCGCTACATGCAGTTAACTACCATTTTATTCATTCTGGTTTTCACGGCTGTTTCAAAGTGAGCACAAAGAACAGTAATGATCACACTGAAGACTCTCTTGTCCCTGCTCGTGCACAGCACAAAGAATGACTCTTCCCCCCCTAAACTTTTTGCACAAAAAAATTGAGTCAGTTAGTCTTTGTCGCAGCTGAGCTATAAATTCTCCCTGCTTAAGCAGTCATTCTCCGGCTCTATTTTTCTCCCCTTTCAATTAATAGGAAACACATCGGTTGAAGGAGGGTCTTTGTTGGTGCGTGAGAGTCCATACATCACCTAAACTAGAGCGCTCACCCCTCCTCCTCCTCCTCCTCCTGTCTCCTGCCTGCTAACACACATGCACACACCGACAGCCTCCATCTGCTCCCAATCATGGGTGCAGCCAGCGGTCAGGTCGCTGATGGTGAATGGCATATAGGCACATAACACACACGTAAACATACACAGTGTAACAAACTGCTTTAAAATTACATTTTGTTCCGCAATTCACAGTTTTTGTGTGAGTATAACCAAGTAGTACAAAAGCTGATTACTCTGAGGTGCTTTTTTTCCCCTAATTTTTGATTCTGTCGTAACTCATCTGCACAAAATTATATTGAATCAAGTCCAGCTGTCTTATTTAGCACGCAACATAAAGAAGGTGAGCAAACAGTCAGTGTTCAAGTGAAAATCTTAAATTTAGAAGTATTCTGATGGTTGTGTTTTGAATAATTGCTCAAGGTGTGGCTAGCATGGGGCCACCATCTGTCCATCAATAATCCTGAGGGGGTTGCACTATCTAATACAACATCTTTAAGGTCTTTAATGTGCCCGGGAGCGTTTCCAGTTGGACGGGGGCTGGAGAGGTATTTTCACCCACCCCAGACACGGTCCCGTACAGTTCTCCTAGATCCTGACTGTGCACCGGTAGAAACAGATGATGTAAGCATCTGTCTAATGTTGATTGGTTGACAAGTGGGCTGGAATAGAGAAGGAGAGGTGACAAAAACACTCAATAAATAAAGATCAATAAATATAGTATATAAAGTTCAAGCACCGACTGCAGAGGATGCTTTTCATTGTTTGTAACACTCTGTATGGCTTCGCTCTTCTGCGTGGCTGGCAGACAGACCAATCACAGCGCAAGAAAGAGTGGTCCACAGACTGCTTGCACCACATATTTTCTACACTGCCTCCATCTGACAACAGAACTCTCTGCAGGCAGACGGGCCGTCCCCGGACAACTAACCCGCTACCTGTGCTGGACCGTAAATCCTGCTTTAGAGACACAGTCCATCAGACATAAGAAAAAGACAAATTAGTTAGCGCAGGAATATACATCAGAACGCTGAAGTGCAAACAAAATGCAAAGTGTGTGCGTGTTAGCGATCTAACACGCACACACTGACGATCTGATGAATGCACTGGGGCCAACTCAGGGTTCCATATCTTACACGAGGATACTTTGGTATGCAGAGTGGAGCCAACCTTCGTAGATGTTGATGGTTGACCTGTAGATGACCATAGATGAAGGTCACTGATCGTAACTTTCTTCGTTATCCATATTTAACTGAGAAAGTTAAATATGGCTAACAGGCTTTCTCCCACAGAAACATATTACACGTCATGTAACATGTCATGTTAGATTATTTAGTCATTTAAAAATTGGCTGTAGGTGTGAATTTAAGGGTGAATGGTTTCCTGCCTCTCTGTTTTTGCCATGCCACCCGTCGATAGTGTTCCCAGCATGTGTCAGCTAGGATAGGCTAGCTGGTTCAGAAAATGATGGATGGATTCTTTGACTTAATATTGCGTAACATGAAGAAATATTTCATATGGTTTTTGCAAATCTTCTTGCTGTTGCCTAATATGCTGTTTTTAAATCTACATTTGTCTCCTGAAAGACTCAGTTTTTCAGCACAACAGCTCATGAAAACCTTTTTTTCTCGATTCCAAAGCCTGTTGTTAGTGCATTCCACCGATCTCTGCTTTAAGGCATTTATCAGCTTTTGATGGCAATAAAAAAACTTTCTATTATAGAAGGATGACTAGAAAAATTAATTCGGGAGCTCATTTTGCTGCTGTTCAGTGCTCTATAGATAATAAATCTAAAGTAATTATATTTTAAAATAAAATGTTGATGAAATTTACAGTAGAAATACTTAACAATATATTAAGACTGAAACACTTGCAATAAACCATACGTTACATTTTTTGCATTTGTTTTATAGGAAGAAGAACAGCAGGCAAAAACGGTAAAATAACAGTTAAAGCCTGGTAGACGTGAGATTAACAATAGAATCACACAGACGCACTCAAACTGAACTCAGAGACTCCGACGTGACGCTCTCATCATTCATTTAATAAAAATGAAAGTAAACCTACTTTCTGTCTCTCACACACACAGACCCACACATGTGCTGAGGTACAGGGACAGAAGAACATGAGCCAGCCTTGTGGTGTGCTTCACCGATGACAGGGTGTCATGGAAACGCCCAGCGTTCCCCATGGTTACGCACTGTTTACCCCTACGGGATACTCTTCTTGGATTGTTCAGACGCTGAACACTTGAGCTTCTACAACAACTCATGGCCAAAGAACACACACAGACACACACACAGTGTTTCTTATCAGGATCTAAATGGACACAAATTAGCCTATTATGTGCTTTTGGGATTAGCGCAGTGATTTTAGCCTAATAGTCTGTTTTTGTGCTCTTACTCCAAGTCCCTACGCCACAGTGGATATTTGCCAATAAAGGCTTGGTGTTTATATCCAGTTGTGTTTTTGAAGTATTCATTCAGAGGGAAAGATGTGGAAGCACTTCACTTTGTCTTCTTTTTTAAAAAAAAACTTGGGTGGCTGAATTGTGGATCACATGCTGTCTTCACTTTCAGGTTTCAGCTCTTTGGCTTCCTGTAAAACTTGTGTCTCAACATCCCTTTGTGTGTGTGTGTGTGTGTGTGTGTGTGTGTGTGTGTGTGTGTGTGTGTGTGTGTGTGTGTGTGTGTGTGTGTGTGTGTGTGTGTATTTGGTCAGGTTGTGGGAGAGGTCTGCATGTTAATGCAAATGCACAGGAGCCATGATGTGTTTGCTCTGTACGTGTGCAGCCGTAATGAAGACAAAAGCACATAGCGAGGCTGGGCTCCCTCGCAGTTTCTTCTCCTCATTAAGACGTTAATGGTGCTTCCTGTGCATGTGTCTTCAGGCTGCTGATTAATAATGCTGCTTGTTATTCATTAATATTGCCCTAATGAACATGCACTGTTGAGCATGATTGTTAAACTTTTTTGCGTGTGTGTGTGTGTTTGTTTTTTCTTTTCTCTCCAGACTCCATTGATCAGCCCACATAGGACCGCGCCCCCAAAGCGAGGGGAGGGGGGACCTGATCGTCCATCATCTTGGCGCCGTGGAAAGGTGAGCTAACATCCCGCACGGTTGGCATGGTAACGGCCTCCTGAGTTCAGGTTGAACGGTTTGTCAGAGACAGTTTCTTGTTGTTGCCACACTCTTGCAACATCCTCCTGACCTGAACGCTGAAATGCAGAGAAAAGTGTGTGTGTGTCTGTTTTTGAGGCAAATATTTTATGGAGGTGGGGGGGGGGGGGGGGTTTGTTGTTTTTTTTTAGTGCGTGTGTGTGTGTGTGGTTGAATTTTGGAAGGTGGAATAGTTTACGAAAAAAGACCGGTAGTGGCGGTAGCAACAAGGGAAACAAAGAGGGCTGCGAACGATTTTCAGGGAGATGAGAAAATGAAGAGTGGGAAGACAGCAGGGAGACAGGAGGAGAAATCAAATTATTCTTTGTGCTCTACCTGCCACGGAGGCTGAAAGAGAGCATTAATCTTTTACCCCTGTCTGCAGGTGACGACAACACACACACTCAAGTTCAAGTTCAAGTTCAACTTTATTGTCACTTCAACCATATACAGTTTAAAAATACACAGTGAGGTGAAACAACGTTCCTCCAGGAACCAAGGTGCTACAAGACAAGTTAGTGCAAAAAAAATAATAATATATAATATATCTAGTAATAATATTGTGCAAAAGAGCATTTACAGGTTGGTGTGTGCGATGGTTTGGTGGTGTAGGTCAGTGTGTTTGCGCTTTGTGTTGGTTAGTCAGTCCAGTCTCAATGTTTTGAGGTATTTGAGTTAAGCTGAGTGATAATGTTAGTGTATGTGTGTGTGCGTGTTTATCAGTCAGTCCCTTTTTGCTGAGGAGACGGATGGCTTGTGGAAAAAAGCTGTTGCACAGTCTGGATGTGCGTGCCCGAATGCTTCGGTACCTTTTTCCAGATGGCAGGAGTGTAAAGAGTGTGTGAGAGGGGTGTGTCCGATCAGCCACAATGCTGGTGGCTTTGCGAATGCAGCGTGTGGTGTAGATGTCCTCAGTAGAGGGTAGAGAGACCCCGATGATCTTCTCTGCTGTTCCCACTATCCGCTGTAGGGTCTTGCGGTCTGATATGGCACAGCTCCCAAACCAGACAGTGATGCAGCCGCTCAGGATGCTCTCAATAGTTCCTCTATAGAAGGTGGTCAGGATCGGTGGTGGAAGCCGGGCCTTTCTCAGTCTTCTCAGAAAGAAGAGACGCTGTTGGGCTTTCTTGTGCAGGGAGCTGGTGTTGAGGGACCAGCCGAGGTCCTTCTCCAGGTGTACACCCAGGAATTTGGTGCTGTCAACGATCTCCACAGAGGAGCCGTTGATGCTCAGCGGTGAGTGGTCGCCTCGTGTCCTCCTAAAGTCAACAACCATCTCTTTTGTCTTGTCAACATTCAGAGACAGGTTGTTGTCCTTACACCAGTCCGTTAGTCTCTGCACTTCCTCTCTGTACGCTGACTCGTCGTTCTTGCTAATGAGACCCACCACGGTCGTGTCATCAGCGAATTTAATGATGTGATTTGAACTGTGTGTTGCTACACAGTCATGAGTCAGCAGTGTGAACAGCAGAGGACTGAGCACACAGCCTTGTGGGGCCCCAGTGCTCAGTGTGGTGGTGCTGGAGGTGCAGTTCCCGATCCGTACTGACTGAGGCCTTCCGGTCAGAAAGTCCAGGATCCAGTTGCAGAGGGAGGTGTTCAGGCCTAACAGGCTCAGCTTTCCGATCAGTTGTTGGGGGATGATCGTGTTAAATGCTGAGCTGAAATCTATGTACAGCATTCGGACGTGTGAGTCCTTCTTGTCCAAGTGTGTCAGGGCAAGATGGAGTGCAGTGGAGATGGCGTCGTCCGTTGAGCGGTTATGGCGGTATGCAAATTGCATTGGGTCCAGTGAGGGGGGCAGCAGGGTCTTGATGTGTCTCATGACGAGCCGTTCGAAGCACTTCATGATGGTGGGTGTAAGTGCGATAGGGCGGTAGTCATTGAGACAGGACACAGAAGACTTCTTGGGCACGGGGACGATGGTGGTGGCCTTGAAGCACGTGGGGACAACGGCACTGCTCAGAGAGATGTTGAAGATGTCGGTGAGAACATTTGCCAGCTGATCAGCACATTCTCTGAGCACTCTGCCTGGGATGTTGTCTGGTCCAGCAGCTTTACGTGGATTGACTCTGCGTAGAGTTTTCCTCACCTCAGCTGTAGTGAGACACAGGACCTGGTCGTTCGGAGGAGGGGTGGTCTTCCTCGCCGCCACGTCGTTCTGCCTGTCGAACCGAGCATAGAAGTTGTTAAGCACATCTGGGAGGGAGCCGTCACTGTCACAGGCAGGTGGTGTCGTCCTGTAGTTAGCGATGGCTTGTAAGCCCTGCCACATGCGTCGTGTGTCGCCGCTGTCCTTAAAGTGGTTGTGGATTCTCTGGGCGTGTGCGCGCTTCGCCTCTCTGATAGCCCGAGAAAGTTCAGCCCTCGCTCTTCTAAGCGCCACCTTATCTCCCCCTTTGAAGGCAGAGTCTCGGGTCCTTAGAAGTGCACGCACTTCCGCAGTAATCCACGGTTTCTGGTTGGGTCGTGAGATGATGATCTTGGAGACAGTGACGTCATCGGTGCACTTGTTGATATAGCTGGACACTGATGATGTGTACTCCTCCAAGTCAGTGAAGTCGCCGTAAGTTGCAGCCTCTCTAAACATGTTCCAGTCAGTGCTCTCAAAACAGTCCTGAAGAGCAGAGATGGCTCCTGCTGGCCAGGTTTTCACCTGCTTCAGAACCGGTTTTGATCGCCTGACGAGTGGTCTGTATGCTGGAATTAGCATAACAGAGATGTGGTCTGAGTAGCCGAGGTGGGGGCGGGGCTCTGCCCGATATGCGCCGGGGATGTTTGTGTAAACAAGATCCAGCGTGTTTTCTCCCCTCGTTGCAAAGTCCACATACTGATGGAATCTAGGAAGCACTGACTTGAGATTTGCATGGTTGAAGTCCCCAGCAACAATAAACAGTCCATCCGGGTGTGTATTTTGCAGTTCACTGATCTTTGTATACAATTCCCATAGCGCTTCCTTAGCATTAGCGCTAGGTGGAATGTACACTCCGATAATGAAAACAGTGGTGAATTCCCGTGGTAAGTAAAAAGGTCTGCATCTAACAGTCACAAACTCCACCAGCGATGAGCAATAACTAGAGACTAGCACAGAGTTCTTGCACCATTTCTCGTTGATGTAAACACACAAGCCGCCACCGCGAGTCTTACCGCACAGAGCTGCATTTCTGTCGGCGCGAAACGAGGCCAGCCCGTTTAGCTGAATAGCGGCGTCCGGTACTCTTTCGCTGAGCCATGTTTCCGTGAAAACAAAGACACAGCAGTCTCTAATCTCACGCTGTGTGGCCTGCTGGAGTCGGATGTAATCCAGTTTGTTATCCAGGGAGCAGACGTTGGATAAGATGATGGACGGTAGAGCCGGCCGGCTAGGGTTTGTTTTTAGCCTAGCACAGACTCCCGCCCGCTTGCCGCGCTTCCGCTTCCTCGCGCAACGCTTCCGATGTCTCCACCTCCGTCCGCCGGCATCAGGCAACGCCGAGGCTTCGAGGCCTGGTTCGCGGAGCAAGCCGAGTTCACGCAGCGTTTCCCGCAGCCCCTCCTGGATGTCGTCAACTAGGTTATTTAGGTTGAAAAGTGTCTGGCTGTTGTATGCACGAACACCGACACCAGTTGCGACGTTATCCATACATAGTGCAAAATAAGCACGCTACACACAAAAACGTAAACAATAAACAATGCAGCACCAGTTTTGGCTCCGGAGTGGCCGCTGCGTGCTACTGCCGCGCCGCCACTCCGCCACTCGCGAACACATAAGTGTACCCACACTTAACCAAACCACAGTCTCTCTTTCGTTCACGTGAATTCTCACACGCATGTTTTTTTGCAAACTCGCTGCTGTTGCACTTATAGCAGCAGTGATTGTGTGAGGAGTGAGGTTGGTAAGAAAGGGGAGGAAGGAGAGTCCAGGCCATAGGAGGGGAGACACTCAGTCTAAAGCAGAAGAAAATAGGAGGGATAAGAATGAGGTGAGGCAAGGATACTTCCAGGAATCTTCCACAGTGAGTTAAGGTGAAGGCTTTGTTGATTTCTCTGCATAAATGTCAGGTGATGGGTTGTTGAGGCACTTCAGGGTTTTGGATGAGCAGAAAACTCATTGAATCAATAGAAAAATAAAAATAAAAAACTTGATCTTTAATTACAAAGGTATTATCTAAACCCATTTACACATTCAGCAGTGTACTTTTAGGCTGAGGCTCCATTTTGGTTCATTTTCATGTGCATTTTTTTTACAATTAAACAGATTCAACTATTACATGGTTGAGGCACGTGGGTACAATTGTTTGTAACACACACAGTAGAACTTCAAGGATTAATTGAATGATTTGCTAATTTCTTAAGCAGAGGTGCTGGACTTTTTTGATTTATCTTTATCAATCCTTTGATATCCTACTTTGATATCATCATAGTATCTCTGAATCTGCTTGCCCCTGATCAGACACACAGATCTGTAAATTTTGGGTACCTCCACTCAAGAAATGATTGACAGCTGTCTTTCCGCTTGTGGATAACCTTTCTGTGACTTACCCTCTTAATTCCTGTGGAACCAGGAAAGCAGGTTTTATACTTTACACATCCGGGAGTCCGCTTGGCTCTCTGTGATGTAAATTTTGCCGTTGCCTAGTCAGTGTGAGGGTCCACGCAAAAGTCTGCACACCGCTCTGTTTCTTGTGATCACAAGGACTTGTTTGTAGAGAAATTACATTATAATGCACCAACTATGCATGCACGTGAGAGCAGACTTCAAGCAAACTTTAAGGAAGTATAACAGGCATGACTACTCGGTTGTCCATGTCCACAACCAAGTATAATCCAGGTTTAAAGGTGTATGTAGTTTTTCACACAATGCTTCAGTATTTTGTCTTAGTTTTTGTTAAATAACTTACACTGTGTCATTTAAGGACCAGGTCTTTTTTATTATTAGGATAAACCAGAAGACAGTCTTTGCAACTTGTGCGAGTAGTTGAAGCAGCTTGTCGTGCTGCTGGTGTGAGTTTACACGGCCAGACATGGGCCGTGTACCTCTGTTTTGTCAACAGAGATTATGAAAGACTGGCAGGCGGGGGAGGTGACAGCAGGGCTATTTGCATCACCCAGGCTGAGCATGCCTGCTCCTCTAACTCTGTCACCTTCTCTCTCCCTTTTCTCTGTCCCTTCCTGTCTGCTCCACCCTTTTGTCGCCAGCAACAAGCACTCTGGCTAGACCGCCCTGTCGCCACGGTCTTATCGCCTCCAATCAGGAAAAAATGGAAAGAGAGATGTTCAAACAAACTCAAGGAAAGCTTGATAGCAGGCAGCGCCACAGATCTGTTATCTCATTTGAGAGATGACAAATGAATTAGTTTCTAGATAAACTGAAAGATTAACCATGAGGCTTTTTGTGCACAGCAAACAATAAAAGTTTCTAATGGAGCCTGCACGTTGACTGAATCCACACAGGGGAAACCCAAGATATTTATTATGATGTTTAGATGGGAATAATCCCACCTGTCTACAGATGATGTACAACACAGATTGGTGATAGATTGAGGTTGTATTTGCTGTTGCTAATCTTTTCCCATTCGCTTGCCGCCTACCCCCACTAACTCTTTCCGACTCATTCTTGTTTGTTGCACCTTTTTTCCCCCCACTGCTGTGACTCATTGTGTTGTGGGAGGTCTGTCGACTCTCCACTTTGTTTGCTATTTTCCCAAACCTAATTCAGTTTTTCTCTGCTGTTCATCCATTTTAATCTGGCGTCAGCGAGTGTTACTCATCAGTAATATTGAAGTGATGCTCATCTTATTGGAAATAATTTTATTGTTTCCACCAAAGTGCAAGAACACACACTCACGCAGTCCAAAAATGTGACTGAGCGGGAGCAGTGTTTGGTTAGTGTAGTTATTGAGGGATGGATGGATGAGATACTGTTTAGTCTTACTGACCACTTTAAGCACTTGAACACTACACCACATTCACACATATACATACAACACTTCATTCTGTGCATCTACAGTTGTGGTCAGAAGTTTGCATACAGTCATCATCATGGGCGTGACTGTCACTGTGATTTTAGGCTTTTAATTATTTCTTTGAACTGTTCTTTTTCCAGGGTGGAATCACAGTACAGCATGAATCCTTGATTAATAAAAAAAAAAACAAGAATTGTGTGCGCAAGTTTGAATTTATTTTGGATTTTCTCTAATAAACACAGGGTCAAAAGTACACATGCAGATTCAAATATGTGCATACACCACCACTGATAGTTGGTTAAATGTCCCGGAGCAAGTTGGTCACCATCAACAAGCTTCTGCCATGATTGTGGCTGAATCGCCTTTCTTGGCAGAATTAGTAGAGTTCCTTTAAATTGGTTGTTCCTTGCGGAGATCCAGCTTTTAAGAGTAGTCCACAAATTTTCTGCAGGTTTAAGTTCAGGACTTCGGGAAGGCTATTCTAAAAGTTTAATGTTAGCTTGCTTTATCTATTCCAAAACCAGTTTTGATGTGTGTTTGGGATCATTGTCCCCTTTGAACACTCAATTATATCCCACTTTCAACTGAAGCTTTTGATTTGAGGAAAGATTGAAGAATTTTGAGGTAGTCCTCCTTCTTCATCATTTCATTCACTTTGTGCAGTACACCAGTGATGCTACCACCACCATGCAAAGCCTCACTTTTAGTCCACCAAACTTCTTGTGATTGTGACAAGTAACTCAATCTTTGTCTCATGTGAAGATTTCTCTCCAGAAGGCATTTGGCTTGCCCATGTAGGTGTCGATTTTGGAGCAGGGAGTTTTTTCTTGGTCGGCACCCTCTCAGTCCATGGCAGCGTAAAACTCCCTTCATGCTGGGTGGTTCTTGGGTTCTTCCTGAACATCTTAATCAGTTCCCTTTTTATCTGAGGATGACAAAATTGGGTCTTCTTCCAGACGTTGAAAAAGCCTATGTTAACTTCTGACCACAACTGTATCTTGGTATCTTGCGTGGAGGGCAATTAGAGGCTCAGTATTTCCACATGCAGATCAGGGTAGTCAGGGATGGAAGCACGACAGTCCAATTATTAGACAACCTGAGCCCTGAGCCGCAGCTGCCATTGGGTCTTAAAAATTAAGGTGATTCATCTGTGGAAACCATGATTGTGCTCAATAATTGTCTAGAATCTGTGCTTTTCAGACGTGTGTCTTCAAAGTAAATGTTATAGCAGTTTGAAATGTTCATATCTAAAGCCGAGTTACATTACTTTTGCAGTCTTATTTGTTTACCTCAGAGCTTTTTGTCATTGGATTAAAGAAAATGTTTAGACAAAAGTTTAAAACATGTTTGGTTTTTATTATTCATATAGCCAATACTACAAGTACAATACAATACAATACTAAAAGTATCATCTCCGTAGCTCAAATCAAAACATGATGTACGTATGAGAGATTCGTATCATGGCCAGCTTCTGGAACAAATTGGAATGGTAATATTTGCTGTTTGCCAAATTTAGGTTGCTTGTGTTGGTTTCCTTGTGATAGTTTTTAATACTGTTTGCTAACTTCTTGGCTAATGCTAACTGAATGCAGAGACAACAGGATTGGTCAGTTGCAATGTGGACCAACGTTGTCATGATTTACTAGGAGCAACACAAAGCACGGGGAAATCACATCGTGCTTCACCGTAGCCCTGAACTTGCTTATACCTTACCTGATAGAGGTTGCTTGTGAGAAAGCACCATCACATCAGGCAGCTTCCTTCCAGGCACCACCCCTCCTCTTAACCACAAAGTGTGAGGACACATGAAATAGATTAATGCCCTGTCCTTATGCTCTGACTTGATTCTCCCTCTGGGCGCCATGAACATCTTGTGTCAGTTCATTAGTAAATCCTCTACTGTCTGCTTTTATAGCCAGGAGACAAAAGCAGTATGTGGTTTTTGTTTGTCTTCTGATCCAGTCTCTGCCTACCATCCTAACTAAGATTATGACATTGGCATCATATGTGCAAGAGATAAAAATAGTAGCAACAACAAAGAACCCCAAAAGGTGCCTCTAAAGGATGTATAAAGCCCACAAACTGCAGAAGTAAATTTGTTCCACCTAGTATTTGGTCCATCACCGTAATAGAACGACTCCATTTCTCCGTGGAGTTTCTTGTCCATCATCCATCTTTTTTTCTCTTTTCTGCAGGGCTTGCGTTAAAAAAAAATCTAGTAAACTCTCATTAATGTCAATTTGTGTTCAGAACTCATGAGAATGAGTAGGAACGTGTTCATCGTGGGATTTTGACAGTTGCCTAGCAATACTGCTTTGATTGTAGCTTACCCATCAGTCAGTGCGGTGTCTGTATTTTCTCCATAATGAATAATGTATTTCTTTCTTCCTGCCAAGACTAAAAAATCTGTTCTTTAGGTCTTTTCCAAAGTTAAGGGGGATATTTTGAAAGCAACATTGTGTGTGAATTAGATCCCTCACTAGTCAACAGGACTGTATGCTTTCTGTTTTATGAGGTGAGCCATTTCCTCTGGTTTTGCCATAAAGCCATAAACTTTGTGGTTCCTGGTGAGTCGTGCTCCCACTGGGCTCCGGGATCCAGGGTCATTGGCATGCTACTGTCCTTTAGCAGACCTCAGAAGTTTAGCTTCACCCTAAGTGACACCACAGCTGACCTGAACGATCCTCCTGCCTCATTCGCCCATTGACCCAAATAATATATGGGTCAGCTGTCAGCATGAAGGTGATGGCCTCTTGGAATCACTCAGTTCAAGATCAGGGTTGAGTATCAGGTCAAACTTAATATCAAAGTTCAGAGCTGCTTGCCTGCATGAGTCCTCTAACCTTCACCTGTCATCAAACGAGGAGACTTTCCCATGACCAGTCAGATGGGAACTAAAGCCAGTGCTGTTTCATAACCTCTCTGCAGGCATAGTGAGAACATACAAATTTCTTATGAAGTCTAACTTGGATTTCTGCTCTTATTTTACTTCCCAGTGTCCTTTAACCTCATCATTTGAGGTATATAAGAATACATTTGTGTTACTGTTTCTCTAACCCTGTAACTCCAAGCGTAGAATGTTTGACTTTTTGAGACCTCTAGATCACCGGTGCAAATTACACAACAATCCCGGACAAATTAAAACTTATACATACAAACTGATACTTAATTTCTTTTTTAGACACACCAAAAAGCTCAATAAACACTCCACTTTCGAAAAATTAGAATTCTTTATGAATTTGCTCATGAGTCAGGCTTTAGGGGGCTAAACAGCGGATGTATGGTTAGAAAAGAAATGTACAGTATGCTGTCCAGTCACATCAGAGAGCAACGGCTACCACACGTATGCCTTTGTTTTGGATATAGTCGATTTTTAGAGTGAGATTCACAAGTGAAAATAAGAAATGGAAAAAATGGGGCTTGAGGCAGAAGAAAGATGTTGACTGCTTTTTTTTTGCACAGTTGGACAGTGGCTGGACGAAGTGGGTGTAAAGTGTCAGATCTTGTGTTACATAAATTCTCATTGATGATACCGGAAATTGGTGGGGGCTTTCTGAAGCTGTTCGACCATCCTACAAAAATTTCTAAAGGAGTATGCCAGTCTCTTAACACCTCTAACATGAGCGCATTGTAGTATCGTAGGACACAAGTCACACCTGGATTAGGAACAAAGATCCCAGCATGATTTTGTGTTGGGTAGTCCGTACGCTGAGCTTTGCATGCCCCTGTCTACATGTTGTACCTGTGCACTGTCACCTGGAGGCAGTGTCAAAAGACAGTGTTAGCACCTACTGCCGAGGAGTTGGAACTTATAACATTGGAGTAAAACCAACTGTTGACACCTGCTGTTTGTTGTGATTCTGTCTCTACTTTTTTCCTAACTTCTTTATCCTAGTCGTAACCTCTGTTGCGGTTTCCTTTCCTTTTCAAACCAACTTTTTAACCAATTTCTTTTGGTTTCTTTTAGTTTTTTGGGGGAGATTGCATTTAAATGCATTTCTGTGACTGTGAATCGGGCTTTAAATAATTGCCTGCATGCATGAAGCAGTTGATTTGTGAAATGTGGTTATTGTACACTCGCTGTGAGTGTAAATGACCAGTGCTGTTTTCTGCCACAACTCGACCGACTCAATCGTGTCTTCTTAAGATAAGATTATAAGATCCTAGTATGGATGATTTGACTATTGTTAGTTTTTTGAACATTTGTAAGTTTTACTAACAAATGTGCTTTGCGACTGTGTGTTTTGGGGTTTTTCCTGCCAAAATTTCTCTTTCATTTCCCAAAACAATATCCTCTTAATTTCCACAGTTTTTGTTCCAGTTTCTCTAATACTCTCATTCAAACTGCACATTAACCCAGGTGCAGGGAAGCTAGTTTGCAGTATGTTTTTTGCTCTGCACACTCCCTTTCACATCTCCAGTATCCCTACGTCTCCTTCAAATTGCCGTCTTCATGCCCATCTCTCCATTCCCTCTTGCTGCCCTCAATAACGCCATCACCCTCCATTTCCTTCTTTACGTGGCTCATTCCCACTGCCCCCTGCTGCTGTATTGTACCCACCGCAGCCCCGCTGCCTCTCTGCCACCAGGCCCCACACTGCCTGTGGCGTGTAATTGACTTTCTCCCCGCACTGGAAAAGCGGGCGGCCCGCGCCAGGCTGGAGGTGACCCATTTCCCTGGGGCATTCAGCAGGCTCCTAATCAACTATTCTCTGGGGCTGCCTCATTCACTCTGCAATTAGAGCAACTCCCCCTTTGAGAACTCCATCAATAGGCTGGCAGTCAGGCAGGCGGACGGGCGGGTTTGGTTGGTGTAGGAGCAAAGAAGGAGTTTCACCCGAACACTTTGTCTTGGCTCTTTGAGTTCTGAAACCTCCTTACTTTGTACTTCCCCCTCTCGCTGCTTTTAGCTTCTTCTGCTCCTCATCTCCCTCGTGGTAGGTTTCATCAGACAACAGCAAGCGGGGGTTTTGTCTAACGAAGAGCAGCAGACGGGGAGGCAGGTAGACGGGCACGCAGGGAGGCAGATCGTAGGATAGGCAAGAAGAGGTAGGCAAGCAGACAAAGGCACTAAGGCAGACAGTCAGTCAGTTAGACGGGAGGGACTCGAGGGAGAGATTAAAAGAGAAATTTGAAAGAGGGAAGGATTGAGCAAGAGTATCTGTGAGATTTCAGAGCATCTCATGCTTTTAGGAGAGTATTCCCAGTTGTTGTCTTGCAAGAGAATACACTTGTGGTTCACCTGGTCTTGCAGACATGCGTGAAAGCAGTCCTCATATTGATTCTGTCTCAGTAGGAAGG
This sequence comes from Rhamphochromis sp. 'chilingali', assembly GCF_963969265.1. Taxonomy (NCBI): domain Eukaryota; kingdom Metazoa; phylum Chordata; class Actinopteri; order Cichliformes; family Cichlidae; genus Rhamphochromis; species Rhamphochromis sp. 'chilingali'. The sequence continues at coordinate 22,795,542 of NC_137939.1, read as the reverse complement.
TGTGTTCTCGTTCTCGCAAGCCAAGTTCACACGACTGAAGACTGGGACCTTCTCTGTCCTGAAACCGAAAAATAAAAAGGCAACACAATCAGATGCTTTTGCTCCGATCCCACCAGAGATCATGGCGCATGATGATTAAATAACAGGCCGGCGTCTCTCCCCTGCCGCTGGCCTGATTTTCTATGCAGGAGAGGCAGTGCTCTGGTCAGAGGATAACCATGTAATCAATGGAATGAAAAAGCTGCTCTGGCTGTGAAGGTTAAGAGGGGTACAGGCGGTTTTCAGCCCACTCTGTGTGCCACACATGCATTCAAAACACACTCCAGACTGTCTGAATGTTACTGAATCCTCCTCCTTTCACCTGTTCCCCTTCCCTCCTGTCTTTCTTTGACATGCCTTTATCTCTCTTTCTCTCAGCTCGCTCCCTCCTACTGCCGCCACCTCTTTTTGCTCTGATTTCTCCCCCCCTCATCCTTGTTTTTTTTTCCTTCCTCTGCAATTCCTCTGTCTCCCACTATATTTGTGCTCTCTCTCCCCTTCATTTACTTTCCTCTCTTCCCTCCCTCTATCCTCCTTTCCCCTCCCTCCCTCCTACCTTTCCCCAGTGTCAGCTGCTGTCACTGTGGCAAAGAAAATGACCAATCAGAGCTCACATCACTGCACCGGCTTCTCCCTCCCTTCCTCATTTCTTCCTTTCCTTCCCTCTATTCCCTTCTCTTCCTCCTCAGCCTCCTCCTCCTCCTCCTCTTCGGCCCATCTGCCTCTCATCCCCGCAACCTTTATCAGCTCACTTCCTGGAGACGAAATGTGATGCATTATGGGAGACAGACGGCTGTCTAACGGGGTTAGTTGTGTTGCGTGGCTTATCATCAGAGACACTGCTAATCCTGTGTCTTTGTGTGTATGTGTGTGCATGCCCGTGTGGATACTCCATGCGAGCTGATGAACTCATACATGCACAGCCACACACACACACACACACACACGCACACATACGCACACACACGCACACACACACACAGCCTCAGATGCTTACGCTCATATTCTCCAAATAAGAAGAGGAGGAGGAGGAGGCGGCCGACGAGACATGTTTATGTTTGTCAGTCTCTGCAAGGAGAATACGATTTGCATGATATAAGCATATTTTAGCCTGCTTGTGTACTGTTTTGCACTTTATTCATTTACAACCTGCCTTTATTATTTTTGCTGAGTTCAAAAGGATGCTTGCCATGCCTTCCTGCCTTCACAATTACCTTTATAATGAGAGCTAAAAGGCTAAGAGGGGACTGTGTAATCACTTCACTCAATGCATTAAAGTTTTATTTACACCTCTGTGTGTGTGTGTGTGTTTTTATGCTCTTTTTCTATCAGGTGCTGATATGTGTTCACGATGAGCGGGCTGGGGGAAAACTCCATGGAGCCTCTGAGCTCGGAAAACCGGAAACGCAAGCTTTCCACTTGTGACACGCCTGGTATGGGGTGAGTGTGTGGGATCAGCAAACAAGAGGGGAAATGCAGGAAAGTGGGCTACTGGGTCAATGTCTTCTTGAGCTCTGGCTGTACAGCTATTATGTCGATGTCTGCCGTGATGAGTAACAGTGAAACCCTGCAAAAAAAATTTTAGTAGTTTTGATTGGAAAAATTCTTTTATTTCCTCTTTGTACTTTACGCTCTGAAAATTAGAAGGTAAAGCCATTTTCACCTGGTTGGAACGCAAGAAATAAAAAGTGCCTGTGTACTAACTTTGTTTTAGTCATGTGTTTTTATTCCAGTTAGGTCTTCATCAGGACAAACACATTAAATTGACCATTGCCACGTTAATGTGTGTAGACTCAATTTTGTGTTATTGATGCTTATTTCCACTGGCCTTTCACCCTACGTTTGATGATCTTTCTCCACATTTTCTGTCTCTGTCTCCACTGCAGCTGAAAAATAAAGGCAAATATGATCCAAAAATACTAGAAGTGGTATTGATCTACTCTTCTAAGTCTTGCCGGGAAAGGTGACCGTACTGCAAGCTTTTTAAAAAAAAAAAGAAAGTAATGTCCAGTTAGCCGTATCAGCAAATGACTAACTCGTAAGATAGCCATTGTTCTCAACCTTCAATACAACCACTGCTGACATTTCAACTAGTCATTTTTTGCGGCACAAAGAAGACATCGGTCTCACAAATAAACTGCTTGCCATCTACCTCGCAGCCACTCTGCATTGTTTTCTGACATAGAAACAGCACTTTGATCACACTTTGAGAAAAGTGCATCGCTGTAGTTTAGCTTTAATCTTTGTTTATTGCCCCCCTGCAGGTGTGAGAGGAAGCGGCGGGAGCAGGAGAGCAAATACATAGAGGAACTGGCGGAGCTGATCTCCGCCAACCTAAGCGACATCGACAGCTTCAATGTCAAACCAGACAAATGTGCCATCCTCAAAGAGACGGTGCGCCAGATCCGCCAGATCAAAGAGCAGGGTGAGTGGGCACGGTGATCTGAAGGCTACTGAGGGGCAGTAAACGGACAGGTGCCCTGAAAGTTAGGTAGACTGCGAGGAAGTGTCTGTAGGAAACACTGGGAAAGGTGTTATGGTGCTATAGCGGCGATATGGACAGCTGCAGGGTTAGCATGTACGCACGCACATGCACACGCGTGCCTCTTCTGAGCCCAGGTGCAAGGACAGATCAGTCATTCATCTCCCACAAATTTCACAGCCCCGACTGTTTATGTTTGGGAGGAAACACTGGCAATGCTTTGTGAACCTGTCATTTCCGAGTGTGTGTGTGTCTGTGTGTGTGTAATATTGCCATGCACAGCTGTGTGCTGGCCTTGCCAGGGGCTGTTTAATTGGACGTTTGCAGGTAATCACATGCCCATCCGTTCTGCTGAACTGCCAAATTATTAGTTCAGTTACATCTGCTCTTGTCATAGTTGTCATAGTTTCATCTCCGTGATGCGGCGGTCATTTCTGCAGCAAACCATCTAGAAAGCTGCAGGCTGAAGCGTTTGCCTTGCAGAGGCACCATCAGTGCACAGACTGACAGATTTAAACTCCTGGAATCGGACGTGTGTCAGGATCAATTTTTCCTTCCAAGGTGAACTTCAGGGAGATCAGGGGGAAGAGCCGGTGGTGAAATTTTGTTCCTTCTTGTTTCTGCTCGGCTCAGTCAGTGTCTGCCACCTCGACAGGAAGGGGAAGAGGCTACAGCTGGCCCTGACTGGCTGCTGACAGGTTGCCATAGTTACAGGAAGTGAAGACAGAAATGACACGGGTGTTTAGACTCGTCTCTCGCTTTCTACCTGTTCCTCTTCTCCTCTTCTCACTTTCAGTTGGTCTTACTGCCAGTCTTCATTTTGCTCTTTTCTCCATCAATCATTCCCGTTTTCTCATCTCACTTGGATGTAAGATTCCCTGCTTTTGCTTCACTTCTGCTCTCCTGCTTTTTTTTTCTTCCCTCCTCATGTCTCATCTGTATTGCAGCACAATGAGTTGCAGCATCTTCAGGTTTGCTCCCAGCATCTTAAGATATTGAATGAACTGATAGAGCGCAGCCTCTCTCTTTCTGTTTCATTCTCTCTCCTCTTCCTTTCCCTCATTTCTTTTCGTCCTTCTCTTCCTAACTTCGCAGCGCCCGGCTGCAGGCAGCAATGGCTTTTTTTTTTTCTTTGTGTGGGTATCAGTGCCCCTTGGGAGCTAATCAGATAGAATGATTCCTGTAGCCAAGCAGCCCCCGCCTCTTTCTCAGACCGAGCTCTGCATTAATACAACGAGCCAACACAATCCATTTTTCCCATCCACATCTCTCTGTCTCAGCCCCGGACCTCCCCATCTCCATCTTTCTCTCCGTCTGTGTTTCCCGCTCTCAGCCTCAGCACCTCCATTAATTCAGGTGTCTTAGCTCCTACCCCTGCACCATTACAGCTTCCAGATCCTCTCTAGCTCTCTCCCGCTCGCTCTCTCTCTCAGCCCCAGCCTACCAGCCAGTCCCTCACAGTCTGACACTGAATATAAAGCATGAGGACGGCAGCTACCTGCTCCACATGCACCCAGCCCTCCTCTCCTCCTGACGGGCTCCTCAGAGAAACCTGCCTCTATCCGTCTCCCTCCTCACCTGTATTTTTAAATTAAAAAAAAAAAAAAAAAGTGAAACTTGAGAAACGCTGCCCCCTGCTGATGCAGATTGGGTAGTGATGGACTGGCTGCTTCTTCTCAGGTAACATAGCTCTCACCTTGTTTCTCCTTTGCTCTTTTTTTTTCTTCTTTGAAAACAGCTGGGTTTGAACTGACTGTGTGTGATGTCATCGATTTATTTATTTCTTGTTGTGATTCATTTCCTCTCCTCCAGGTAAAGCTTCATCCAACGATGACGACGTTCAAAAGTCAGACGTGTCCTCAACTGGTCAGGGGGTCATCGACAAGGACCACCTGGGTCCACTTCTGCTGCAGGTGAGCCCAGCTCTCCTCCCCTGTCAATCACGTGCTTTTTATCAATGCTTACGATTGGCCACCTGGCCGTTGGTAACTTCCGGCCGCTCTGCTCCAGGCTCTGGATGGCTTCCTGTTCGTGGTAAACCGGGAGGGCAGCATCGTGTTCGTGTCGGACAACGTGACGCAGTACCTGCAGTACAAACAGGAGGAGCTCATCAACACCAGCGTGTACAACATTCTTCACGAGGACGACAGGGAGGAGTTTCACAAGAACCTGCCCAAGACCAACAGTGAGGAACACGCACACACACAAGCCTACACATCTCAATACACACACACACTGCAAAGCTACACATCTGCTCAAAAGCAAACCCTGCTTGACATCTTCCACAGGGCCGAGGTATAAAACTAACTTTGAGAGGTTACAACAACTCTCCGCACACGTCAACGTAAACTCTCAAAGTTATTTATTCTTGCACCTCCGGTCTTTACTCCATCTCCTGTTATAATGAGGAGCTCCTGGGAAGCGTGTTCATGTGCATAGGAGCAATTCAGAAACACATGCACGCATACACACACACACACACACCTGACAAAACATACATGTGCACAGGAGCACCCACCCACTCGGTGCTAAGCAGGCAGAGCGTAGCGCGGCTGTCAGTCACACTCAGTGGTCCAGACAGTGTAAAACAGGCCCGAGCTCTATTCAGATCCCATGGCAGCCATCTGGAAACTACGTACTGCTGAATAATGCACCTCCTCACTTTCCTCTACTTAATTCACTGTGTTTGCATGCACGTATGTGTGTCTTATTGTCAGTTGTGGAGCAAGCACTCAAAACTTATACTCAGCTAAAAGTAGTACCACCACACCCTAAAAATACTCCATTCGAAGTATGGGAAATCTTTCTACTTTTAGTATTTGTGTACAACCAGAGTAATGTAAGTACCCTCTGTTAGGGCTAAGTATCATTTTATTGTTGTGTAGTTGGATGAGGTGAGGCTAATTCTTTAATACCGGAGTGCAAATGATGATTGCTCCTATTATGAATTCATCTCCTGGTTATTTTGGTGTTGTTATCTAAAAAAATTCTAAAAATGATAAGAAGTGATCGTCGCGATAAGTGGCGCTTTCAGACTCGGTGGCTCAAAATTATTAAAAAATAAACTCAAATAAAGCATCACATCACCACGTTTGAGAGCGTGTCTCCAAGAAATAGCTAAACAGGAAAGAGTTAAGCGCAGTACTCGAGCAAATGTTGCTTTCTCCGACTGCTTATTGTGTATTTTCACACGTCTATGTCAGTAATCCACTCGTCAGGGTGCCGTGTGTGTGTGTGTGCGCGCGCGCGTATGTGAGCATGTGCGTGGAGAACTATTTATAAAGCTGATTAATTATGGATATGTGTGCTCGACTGAACCTGCTACTCGATTAACTAAGCAGCAGCAACCTCCGAGCAGCAGTGGTGGCGGCGGCTCCGACATGTCACTGACACGTTCTCCCACTTATTCTGCCTCTTCCCCTGCACGCTCCTTTATTCACTTGCTCTCTTTATCTTTTAACACTCATCTTTATCTACTTTTCCTCTCAGCGTCCCTGGTGCCTCCCTCAACTCGCTCTTTCTCAGCCTCATTCATACTTAATATGGCTGCCTACTAAGACGAATATTGTGGTTGTCTGTTTCTCAACCGGCTTCCCTTTCTGCTCTCCCACCCCTCATTGTGTCTCGCTCTGCTGCTCTGCCCCTTCATTATCTTTAGAAGCCGTGAATGAAATGCGCTCTCGCTGCACATTCCTGCGGGATGACCGCTGACCGTGCCAGCTACAGTTAAATACACACACACACACCACACAAGCACCCAAGAAACACACATACACCAACAAAAACAGACACACACGCTCGTCCCCAGAACATGAAGTGAGCTTTCATTGTTAGCCGGTGTGCTTTTGACCCCTCTGTCCTCCCTCGCTGTTGGCTAATTGCGTCTGAGGGGAGGCGTCAGCCCCGGTGACTGCTGGTGTTTCTTTCTTTCTGTTTTTTTGTTTGTTTGTTTTTTTCAGAGAGAAACCTAAGGCCTTGTTAAATCACCTCTCACTATCACACAGCCCCTCCCCACCACTGCCATGCTTACCTCCCCGACGTGCCTCGCTCTCCCGGGTCCTCTCTTGTATCCTCTGCACACCTACCAGACAGAAACCTCCGGCCAGCTCAAGGCTCCGATAAGGCTTCACTCAGACCTTGGCGAACAGTCGGATCTCTCTCTGAAGTTTCATTTCCTTGTGCCTCTTTCTTTCTTCATCTCCCTGTGAAGGTGACCCCTTCTAAATGTGTGCGTGCATGCCGTGATAAGAAGTCAGGGTCTAAATGAGGATAGATGGCTGAGTGTCCCTGGCCTCTGCCCACTGCAGAGCAGACTGGGAGGGAGAGATATTGGAAATCGACACCTTGGCTAGATTAATCCCATGGTCCATTTAGCCAGGGATCCGAACAGCAGCGGGAGCTTCTGCTTCTCAATTAAAGAAGGACAATACATGTTGCAGTGCCATTTTTTATTTATTTTTTTTGCTTCCTTTGTTGTCCTTTGTGTGTCTGTGTGGATCTGTGGCAGGATAGGGTGTGAGCTGTTTGTGATATTTGATGACAGGCAATCCATTCATAGCTGTGTGTGGTTTTCAGTCCCACGAGCGTCAGGCTCATTCCATTTTACTCCCAAGAGTAAACGCCTTTTTGTTTGTGTTCCTTTTTTTAGTAAATGGGGTGTCGTGGGGAAGCGAGGCAGCCCGACAGAAGAGTCACACCTTTACTTGCCGGATGCTGGTCAAATTTGGCCATGCCCACGGCCCCATGGAGGAGGGGCCTGGAGGGCCACGCTACGAGACCATGCAATGTTTTGCTCTTACCCAACCCAAGGCCATGATCGAGGAGGGCGAAGGTAGGAGGAGCCAGTATATTCACAATAGTGTCTCTACACAGAAATGTGTTTTTCTTAGTTTTTGTCTCAACATCCACTGTTTTGTAGAAACCTCACAAATTTAGAGGCTCACATGCACATTTACAGTCTATTCATATATTTTTCAATGAGACACATCTTATCCCTTATTTTGTGTTTTTGTAAGAGGATCTCTAAAAGAAAGTGGAAAATCAGATATAAGTAAATGAATAATACAGAACATAAATAAAACAATAAAAGGTGAAAATTAATGTTAAATACCAATACTGAATAATCGGCCTCAAACGCACAGAGTGAATATGAAGTATCGTCAAGGCTGATCTCCTTTCGCCTGCAGACCTTCAGTCATGTATGATCTGCGTGGCCCGTCGAGTGACAGCCATGGAGAGGACGGAGAGTTTTAACACCAGGCATGAACTCTCAGGTGAGGAGCTGCGTACTCACTAAACAAACACAGAAGCTCAAACAGGCCGCGATGGTCTTTCTTTACCCACGAACAGGTTTGACTCTTTCTTCTTGCGTCTTCTTGCTTCCTCCCTCCGCGTGCCCTCCTTCTGTCCTGCTTGGCAGGTAAACTGATTCAGATCGACCAGAACTCCCTGCGAGCGTCGATGCGTCCGGGCTGGGAGGATTTGTTGAGGCGTTGCATTCAGATGTTCCTTCAGCACAGCGATGGGCAGCCCTGGTCACACAAACGCCACTATCATGAGGGTGGGTAACGCACGTATAAGGACTTAGTGAATTCATCTCAGTGAAATCCACATTAAAAATATCAGCTGGTAAAGGCTTTATTTAATTAACTGTATATTTATTTATCTTGGTTTTGGCTTTGTTTTTAGTTTATTGTTACTACTTATCTTTTTAGAAAGAAGACTCTTACTTATTTAAACACAAACACCTCCTGCATTACCATCCCAGTACTGATCTCTTGAACAGACGGTTTCATCATATAGGAAGTGATTGATGACCTGTGTTGTGACTTAGGTCATCTTACTCTATCTGTCTGTGCAGCCTTTCTGCAGGGTCACGCAGAGACGCCCTTGTACCGCTTCTCCCTCTCTGACGGCACTCCAGTCACAGCCCAGACCAAGAGTAAGCTGTACCGTCACCCTATGAGCAACGAGCCGCAAGGCTTCATCTCCACGCACCTACTACAGAGGTCAGAAAACTGAAAATACACACACTGCATTCATACTCGGCAAAGTGCATTTCATTTATTGTACTAACAAAAAGGAGCACTTCAAGCATGTCTATGCAAGGCAGCCAAGGTATTCATGCCACATAAATAGCTCAAGTGGGAGCTGAAGTAGCTTTTATATACACCGACATCCTGTGAACAGTGAAAAGAATCCGCAGAGGAGCGAGTATTTTATATGCATTTATCTCAAGTCTACAGTCTGAGAGGTTATTGTGGGAGACAGTGCACTTTCAAGGTATGTGCTTTTTTTCAAAGCTTGTGCTAGTTTTTATTCTACTTCCACACAGGGAGCCGAATGGTTACCGCTCAGCACCGGGTGGGAGCATGATGCCAAACACGATGCGACAGCAGGGCATGGGAGGCCCCAACCCGAATGCCCAAATGAACACCGGTGGCGGAATGGGTATGGGGGGCATGGGGGGCATGAACAGGGGCTTCGGCATGAATGAGCAGGGTCACATGGGTCCGATGGGCGGCGGCTCGATGTATGGAGGAAATGGCGGAGGAGGAAGTGGAGGAGGAGGAGGCATGGGTAACCGCATGATGCAGATGAATCAGATGGGGCACATGAATCAGATGGGTCCTATGAATCACCCAGGCCAAGGCATGCCGCAGCACCAACAGCAGCCCCCGTTTCAGAGCAGTGGCGGCTTTGGCCTCAGTGGCATGAACAGTCCCTCGGGGAGCCCGAGAATGGGCGTTCCTCAGCAGGGTCTCCTGATGTCACCTCGGAACCGGGGAAGCCCAAAAATGGGCTCCAACCAGTTCTCACCTGGAGGTAAGTCTGTTAGCGTCAAGTGTTCAGCATATTTTAATTTACTGAATTCATTGTTGAATCCAGTTAATGTGTGACTCCTCTTTCTGTTCCAGGGTTGCACTCTCCTATGAGTGGCATTGGCAGTAATGGTGGAAGTGGGGGCAGCACCACCACCTTCTCCAGCAGCTCCTTAAATGCCCTACAAGCCATCAGTGAAGGAGTAGGGAGCTCACTCCCCTCTACCCTAACATCTCCTTCTCCGGCCCACAAACCAGACAGCTCTCCCAGCATCCACTCCTCCTCCTCTTCTTCTCAGCCCAGTCAGGCAGCCAAACCAGGCCAGGATGGCTCCAAAAGCCCAGCCGGGGGCTTAGCACCTGGACCCAGCGACCATCACCACCCCATGCACCATCACCACCATCATCAGCATCCTCAGGCTGAGAGTTCCGGAGACCGACCAGATAGCCAGGCAGCAACAGCGACTAAAGACTCTGGAGACGGAAGCAATGAAGCGGGAGCGGCTAACTCCGAACCTCCTCGCAGAGTGCCAGACAGTAAGGGACATAAGAAGCTGCTGCAGTTGCTGACGTCTCCTACAGAGGAGCTGGGAATAGGTGGCAGTGGGCCAACGGGGCCCCCTGTACCGCCCCCTCCGACCAGCAGTAACACTCCTGCGGGCTCAGACAGTAAGGATGCGACGGGAGGCATGACTAGCCCCTCATCAACTGGGGTTACCTCATCCTCTTCGGCCAGTGGAAATTCAGGCCAAGCGACAGGACCAGGGGGCGTGTCAGCATCAATGTCATCAGCCCACTATACTGGCTCGCTGCAAGAGAAGCACAAGATCCTCCACAAGCTGCTGCAGAACGGCAATACGCCAGATGAAGTGGCTAAGATCACAGCTGAGGCTACAGGCAAGGTGTCTCTCGGGGGCCAGGAGGGCGCTGAGGTTGGAACAGGAGGCTCAGGGGCCGGGTCGGGCCCTGGGTTGATCACAGATCCCAAACAGGAGCAGCATAGTCCCAAGAAGGAGAAGACCCATGCCCTCCTCCATTATCTCCTCAACAAGGATGATTCCAAAGAGCCAGCGGATGTTAAGCCCAAACTCGAAGAGCTAGACGGGAAGGGACCTGTGGGGGCTGCTGGCGGCCCACCACGGAGTATCCCTGGATCTGGGCCCGGCCCTGTACCTGAACATCCCGAGAGCAAGATCAAGTCAGAACCACCTGATGATGTAAGATTGACTGTACTGTACTATTGTCGTGACCTGACATTTAGCTTTCCATGAAGATTAATGTTTGATTTTGTCTTGTTGACTTATTGGGTAACTATTTTTATTTTATTTCTTTTTTTAGTTGCACAACCTGGAATCTATCCTGGGAGATCTGAGGAGTTCAAGCTCTGACTTTTACCCCGATCAGGCTGGAGGTGGAGGGGCCAACGACACAGGAAGCAAACCCCCGGGTTGCCTTGACGACAGCCTGCAGGGTGAGTGGTTTACAGATCAAAGCTTATGAGAAGTGACAGACGCAGAGCAGGCGTTATGATATCATATGTGATGATATCAGGATAAAATGCCACTGAAATAGCATCTGAGCATCTCATGCTGTCATTCAGAGTTTTCTTGAACTCTTAACGTCTGTGTGGCTGTTTCCCAAACACTTCTCTTCAGCTGTACTGAAGAGGGCTCCTCCTTTGCAGCATTTTGCATGTTGCAACACTGATCCTTTGACAAAACAGTAGCAAAGAGTACAACTTCAGTTTCAAAGCCAAAAAATACAAAAGTGAAGCGAACACTATAATCTCTCTCACTGGAGTTTAGTTTAGACCATATAGAGATTTGTATTCACACGCAGCATCTGACTTTAATAAGCTGTTAAAATGTTTTATATGTCATAGCTGCTGTTTTTGAATCCTGTGAAAAAAGCTTGTATATCCTCGCTCGCTGAATAAATGACGATTAATAAAATGTGAGTGAGTCTAAATCTCTAAAAGTGTTACAAAAGTTGTCTTAAAAAGAAGAAAGAGTAAAACATCCGTCCACTTTCTCAACCGCTTGTCCAGTTTCGGGTTGAAGGCGACTGGAGCCTGTTTAATTTTTAATACTTTCAATATTAACTGCATTATTTTATTAAGTCCCTGTATTTTTTAGTGGTTAGTGGCTCCATAGTGTAGTGGTTTATACATTTGCAGAAGATCCCCGGTTTGATCCCAGGAGGAGACACAAATCCCTTTGGGGTTGCGTCGGGAAGGGCATCTGGCATAAAAACTGAAAGCAGCAGTCAAATCAAATATGTGGAGCTACCCGCTGTGGCAGCCCGCTGTGAGTAACGGAGCAGGGGGAAAATAGCTTAATTTTAGTCATTCGATTCTATTTGATTTTCTGTTGGGTTTCTCTTTATTTTCATTATTTTCTCATTTATTCATTTATGAATCCATAAAAAGAAAGCTTGTGCAACAATGGGATATCAATACTTTTCAAGACAAATATGTTATTATAGGAGCTGTTTTTTCTCATGTCATACATTTACATTTTTATAAAGCACCGAAATCTTTTTATGCTGCTTGTACAGGGAGTCCAGGTATGGGTTCAGGACCCCGGGTGCCCTTCCAGAGGGCCATGTCCATGGATGCAAAGCCTCCTGGTGGGCCTGGAGGAGGCAGACGCCCCATGCTTGTCAAGCAGGAAAACATGATGGGCAGCCCAGACAGCTATCCAGGAAACATGGGTGTGTGGTTATGTGTTTATGGAGCTCAGAATTTATTTACTCCGCACATTTCCTCTCACTCTTTCTCTGCCTCTCAGTTTTTGGTTTGTTTTTTTTTGTATGTGTTCACCAGTTTCTGCCCTTGACTGTATCACAATTTAAATGGATAATATTGAGGACTAAGACTGGGCTAAACTGCTCTGTGTATACTGATACTGATACTGACACACGCATGTGGTGTTTATGTGTTGCCAGGACCAATGAATAGAGGGATGGGTCCTCAGAGATCCCCCATGGGTAGTTCAGGTGAGTGGGGCATGCCCCGCACCAGTGCCAGTCCTGTGGGCTCAGCAGGATATCCACCCATCATGCGCCCGGGCATGGAGTACAACAACAACGGCAAGGGCGTAATGTCAGGGCCCATGGTCAGCCGCTCCAACAGCGTACCAGCCACAAGGTCGATGTTGCAGCAACAGCTCATGGATATGGGTACGTCTGTCATACGGGGCCCAGGCGCCGATGGTGGTAGGGAAATGTTTACAAGCACAGACAGAAGGGTGAAATTTTAGAAATACAAGCCAAGGAGATTGGCAGGTATATTTATACTGTGTTCAGTATCTGTAATGTATATTCATAGTTTAACTTAACTATGAATAAATGAAACTTTTTGTTTGAATGATAGTGTGAGATGAAAAGTAAAGTAATTACATTTCTTGGGGGAATGTGAATGTTTCCTGCTAGAAACCTTATTAGCAGTTAAGCAGCTGACTGGCTATATAACTATACCCATGTCTTGCTGGTTTAGGAGGTTCTGCTGATATGGGCATGGGTATGAGCCCCTTCAGCCAGCAGGGCCAACCGAACCAGTCGCCCTCCTGGCCGGACACAATGATGGGCATGGAGGGAAGCAGGTCAGTGCAACACCCCTCTGGGTCTCCATTGAATTCTTATGTTCTTATGTTTTATCCTGAACCTTGTGCTGAGTTTCTCTTTTTCTGCGTTTGTTGCAGGCGGCAGTTTGGCAACACCTTAGATGATCTTCTGGTGCCTCCCACCACGAGTGAGGGTCAGAGCGATGAACGGGCGCTTTTGGACCAGCTAGACTCCCTGCTGAACAATACAGATGGCATCGCTTTGGAGGAGATAGACAGAGCTCTGGGCATCCCAGACCTCGTCAGCCAGGTTAGAAAACAATAAAAGGACAACATGTTCACCCATGTGCTCTTCCAGACCTCTCAATATGTGATGTAAAAGGAGAAAAATATCATTGCTTGCATGCGAGTGTAGCATTCATCTTTGCATTTGATATTTCAGTCGTGACTCACCCTGTTCAATCTGTTCCCTTACTGAAAGGTAACAGATGAGCCCAGAGGGATCAGTCTGTGCACTTAGAAAAAGATAATTACAGAGCAAACCAATTGGAAACCAATTGGAAGTTTGACAGACTTCTCTTTCTGTCCTCTTGTCCTATCTCCTCCAGACACAGGGAGCAGAGCAGCAGCTAGAACCTTTTCCAGGGCAGGATCCGTCCATGGTAGTGGACCAGAAGCCTCTCTATGGGCAGGGCTATCCTGGACCTCCTACTATGCCTATGCAGCCTGGCTATGGAGGGAACCCTATGCAGGGTCAGGCCCAGCAGGGGGGATTTGGGCCCATGCTCTCACAAATGGGCCAAGGCGGCAGTTTCCCCGCTATGGGTGGAATGGTGGGCATGGGCCACCCTCGTGCCAACATGATGCGACCCAGGATGATGAGTGCAAACAAACCAATGAGACTCCAGCTGCAACAGAGACTGCAGGGACAACAGGTGTGACCACAAGACCATCATGATTTGTTTTACAGGCAAATTAACTTGGGTCAGATTTGTCCCAGTATTGTAGTTTTTGTGATACAAACAGGATATGCAGTATGTTTAAATTAGAACGACAAACGCAAGTGTACCATTATGCAAATAAAGTCAGTGGTGGTCTTACCTTGGAAAATTGGAAACCTGTATTTGCTGTGGATAGTTTTGTCCATTTTGAAATTTGGAGCTTCCTCGCTCTTGCAGCTTCCCCCTGCAGGCCAAAGACATGCTTGTTAGGTTAACTGGTAACCAAAAGTTGGCCATAGATGTAAATATTAAGTCTGTCTCTCTGTGTTGGAGCTCTGTGTTAATATTTGCTTTTGTCATCTTGTCATCCTGGATTTTTGTTTTTTCCTGAAGTTCATGAATCAGACACGGCAGGGCATGGCCTTGAAAATGGAGAACCCAGGAGGAAACCCTGGCATGAGGCCTGGCATGCAACCTGGCATGGGAGGACAGGTAGATGTCAAAAACCTGTTTGGTTACATCTAAGTGAAAATGGATTTAATGTGACTGCAGTTACCTGTCATACTTTTATTAATGACTAAATAAACACACAAAAAGGTGTTTATGTACCAAGCAAATAGATATAACGGCTGACGCAGTAGCTGTAGAGTTACTGTGTGCAAGCTCAGACCTTTTGTGTGTGCACAGTTTTTTAAATGTGGCACTGTGTTATAATAAATCACCCTTTTTGCATCTTTTTCTTCTTAACCATCGACACAAATTTTGTTAATTTAGCCGCGTGCAGACTTTCAGCCTTAATTTGGGGTTGAAAAAAAGTATTACAGTGACCTCTGATGAGTTGCAGCAATTTTAGACCCAGTCTATTATTGAAGCATTGTTGCAGTTTTCAAGTGCTACATCTTTAATAGTGTAATTGGCTGTTGTAGTTTAGTAAAATTTAGGAAAATATTATTACACCGTGTCCATTTTCCCATCAGTTTTAACACATTCTTCATCACATATTTTCAGAAAGGTCTAAATATGACTACAGCAGGTGACAGTTCTCCTCTGGAAATGTGATTATCTATTTATTTTCTCCAGCCGAGCTTCTTGAACGCTCAGATGATGGCTCAACGAAGCAGGGAGATGGTCACCATGCAGATGAGGAGGCAACGCATGATGATGCTGATGCAGCAGCAACAGCAACAGCAGGCAGCGGCGGCAGCTGCTGCGGCTGCTGGAGGGTTCAGCCCTCCTCCCAACGTTACAGCTCCTGGCGGTATGGACAACCCTATGGGAGGGCCAACCATGGGCCAGCCGGGCCCCCAGCAGTTTGGCTATGGTGGCAACTATGGTGAGTCTAATTAACTGCTTTCTAGGCAGAATACTGCTGCTCCCTGGTGGTGAGTGCTGGTACTGTATTTATCAACTGTGCCTTGAACATTACTGGTACCTAAACAATAGTGGAGAGAAGTTGAAGCTTGATGATTTCCCCACAGGGATAGGCCAGCAAGGAGACCCCTCTTTTGGCCCCTCAGGTGGAAGTCCTCCTAATGCCATGATGCCTGGCCGCCTGGGGCCTCAAAATCCCATGATGCAACAGCACCCACAGGGTGGCCCCATGTACCAAGGTGCTGATATGAAAGGCTGGTCACAGGGAGGCATGGGTCGCAACAGGTACGACACATTTACTCCCCTACATCTCGCTGTCAGGAGGAGGGGAGAGGGATGGGCATAGTTTCTGTTCTTCTCTTGTTGAAGAGGAACAGTTTAACTCTTCTTCCTTCTGTCACCAGTTCGTACCCTCAGCAACAGTTTGCGCAGCAGGGACCTCCAGGGCAACAGCAGTTTGGCCAGCAGGGGAATCCAGGGCAGTATGGAGGCATGATGATGAACGGGGGCATGCCGCCTAGTGGAGGAGGAGGTCACATGGGGCAAATGGGTATGAACCCAATGGTGATGGGACGAATGCCGATGGGGCCTGATCAGGTATGTTCAGAGGGTGTGAGAAGCTAAAGAACAGGCTCATATGTGTTAAAGGCTTATTAACTGCTGACTAAAGAAGTCCTCTTATTCATAGTATACATAGTTTTTACAGCACAGGGAAGTGAAGCTTAAACTATAAGCTTATTTTAAACGTATAGAAACATTAATGTCGTCACTTATGGTTCTCAAACTCTTATAAGTACCTGCAGATCTGACTGACTGCTACAGTTTCTTTGAAGATCCAACTAGAAGTCCCGAGAAGCAAACTGAGCCCAAAATCTTATCTTTGTGCAGATTTCTTAAGCTAAGCTAACTTGATCAAGATGCATGCCTCCACCTTCTTGTTTCTGTAACACAAATAAATCCCAGAGTCCTTTGCACTTTATATGAAAAGGTGTGACGGTCCTCTTTGTTGCATATTTGTCAAAACGGGCTTCTTACCTCCGCTCTTGTATCTCACATACTAGAAAAACATTATATTGTCAAGTCTTAGAATACCTTTGCTCTGTAAGAGTCACAGTCCAGAATTACCTTTATTTATTCATTATTCACAATTTCAACAGGGCAGAAATTAATAAACGGCCACTTTAAATGACAGACACCAATGACTATATATAAGTATGTAAGTATTTTTTAGGACAGACTTGACTAAACCTGTCGTGTCTCTTTCTAGCAGGTGTTTTGTGGAAAACTTGTTGATTGCACTTCCCTGTCTCATTTTCTCTCTTCTCTGCCTCTGCTGTACGTTTAGAAATACTGCTGAACATCGTGGCAGACTCCTTTGCGTCACTGTGATCACCATTCAGAGACGGCAGACGGCTGCAGCACCGGGTGTGTTGGGCAGACTGGGCGATGTTAGTCTGTGCTGTGCTGTACTCCCACCAGGTGGGGGCGTGAACTTCCCTTTGGACTCGTGGCCAGTACCGTCAGTCTGGCAACCTGCGGAAACACAGACTCTGTCACATACATGAAAACACACAGCGATCATAAAAAACATAAAAAAAATCAGAAACACTGTGACTTCTTTACACACAGATACATAACGATGGTCATACAGACACCTTTGCGATTCCTCTAACGGACCTTAGTATAATATCCCCCTCTTTGTGAGCAGTGTGTGCGTGCCCACGCCGAACGCACTCGCCGGACCAAGCGGTGAAGGTGGACGGACGCTCGAGTGAAACCACGTGGACAAACGTGTTGTGACATCCTCTCCTTTGTCGAATGTACCATGAAGCTGTATTCAGATCTGAAAAGATTGCTCTCTCGTTTCTGAACTCTTCGGGACTTTTTTTAATCCGCCGTCTTTCTGCTGCTCCTGGAGGATCTCTGTCAAAGCGGTTCTAGATGACGAGCCGTCAGATAGTGACACTCACACGAATGTGATTAAGCAGTAGCACATTGTTTCATTCCCTGGGACGCCCCTGGGCTAAAGTACGACTGAATTCCTTGTTGGCTGATTGCACTTTAAGGAAAAGCCAACATCAAAAGGATTGTGGCAATATAGAGGCCTTTACCCGAGAATTAACGCATAGCAGCAGACATCTTCTGTTTATTTTTGTGTGCGTTGTTCTTCAGGGTTTCCTATCTAAGAAAAGGCGCTGTTGATTGGAAATGGGTAACCTTGATGCTCTTTGTTCATTAGTGGGAACCAGTAGAAAGGCAGTAAGCACAGATTTGATCCAATACACTCGTATATAGTGTGCGGATTTATTAATATGACAATTTTTAAGCCACTTTAAAGTCACTCTTGGAACAAAGAGTCTTCTATTAAAATTCAAACACTCCACTTATATTTCTACAGAGTCATAAGGTGATCATTTACATTGAGGAGGTGATTTTTAGCTCAAAGTGATTCAGATATTTTGGTTACCTTGCACCCGTTTTCAGTGCTACTAGTAAGTAAATCAAAAATGGATTGCCAGTTATGAAATTATGCCTAGATTACCTAACATTTTAAAAGAAAGTGTTAGATTTGAGTGTAGGTGTGCATATTTCTAGCAATAATCCTTCCTCCTGGTTTTCCTCTGAGGACAAAGCTGAAGCATTGTTTACTCAAAGCGACGGTACTGCAGTATTAGACATGGTGTCTTGTTAGGAGCTTTTCTTTTCCTTTCGTCTGTGAAAATGAATTGTAAATATGCTTCAAATGTACTATATATAAATATATATATGCTTTTGTAGGTCACATACTGTTTTTTGCACAGCTTGTAAGGCTTGATATTTAAAAGTGTAATTTTCTTATTCTGTCATGGCTCGGCTTTTATTTTCAATACTTTAACCATCGGTTTGGAAAGGAAGGGCCTCTTTTTGTAAGCAGTACGTGTGACTTTCTTTCATACTGCCACTTTCCCTCTCTCAGAACGCACCTTTATTTTTATTTTGTGATTTCCGAATCAAGAATTTCTCTTTATTTTTCCGAGGACATAGTCTTAGCTAAAGAGGTGCTAGTGGGTTAACTTTTTTTTTTTAAGTAAATTATATTTCTTTTAATTAAAACAAAACAATTGCCTATATAAAAAGAGTTGACACATGATTGTGTTAGGCTTCAAGAGGCCCAGATGTCTTACCGGTATGTGAGGTGTGTATTCTCTGTACTTAACCTCAAGCTTCCATTTCTGACTTGTTTTCCCCTCCTGAGGTTTCTGTGCTTTCAGTTTCGTTCAGCCTCATATACGAGACTTTGGAAATCAGTCCCGCTGTGTCCGTAAGCCTGTGCGGTTTGTCCGCAGATATTTAATCATGACGAAAGCAACAAACAGAAGGAAGGAGATTTAAATCCCCTGATTATCTGCCTCTGTCTTGGCAGGGTGTTTTTTAATTTTACATTCAAGTTTTGAACTTTATTTCTGATGTGTTTCCTGTGGAACTTTCTGTTGAGAAATCTACCTTTGAAAACACGCTCAACCCAAAGATTTCTGTTTGTCATTCTGCAGTGCGTAGACACAGTTCCTGATGTAGATTGTGCAAGTACTCATGTGTGCTTTTACTGTTGCACATTACCTATAATATACATTGAGCTGAATATGTTTAATTGCATATATTATATCCCCCATCTGTATGAAATAGAGTAGACATGAGTCTGGTTCTGCTGAGGTGCTTTCGGTTTTTGTTTGTGATCGTTTCTTCCTTTCTGTAGACCTTATGGCCAGTTGAATCGTGGTGCTGCAAATTTCACACAGGAGAATGTTTTTAAGCTGGGAAAGGGAGGCTTCATTCATGATTGATGTCATTTATGTCTCAGAATAATAGCCTGGATTTCTTTTTTTCTAAAACCCTTGTCTCTCGATGAAGAATATGAAAGACTTATCCACAAACATTTCAAACAAAACATCTGTGTTTCTGCTTTAACGGAAAGGAACTCCTCTCAGTGCTTCATTGGAGCTTAAAGAAAAGAGAAAACACATCTGGGAATCATACAGTCATTAATACAGGATGTAAAATACTGTTGCATTTTTCTTACCTTGTTTCTTGATGTTAATATTGATGTAAATACAAATTTATATTTAAACATTACAGTGGCTCTGCTGTGTTTGCTTTTGTGCACGACTCATCAGTCTTCACGCCCTGCAGCAACAATCCAGACTTACAGAAAGCGCTGAAACTGTGTTTCTGCTGCAGTAATTGAGCCTTTCAGGAGCTACAAGTGTATGTTACAAGCAGACGTTCTTCTGGTCCAAGTATTAATGAGACGTGAGTCTGTGTGGAGGAGGGAAGGTGAGTGTGTCTTTGTGTGGATGAGAGCTATCAACATGTAGTAGGGGGTTCGGGCGTTTGGGTGGCCATTCCTCTAAAACAAAAGACGAGAGCTTCTTCTCATTTACGTCTCGCTTTCATCTGCAGGGATGTTTCCTGCAAGAGCCCCGCCGCTCTCTCAAACGTGTGAGCTTTTGTCATGTATCATCCCGCTTTCTTCCCTCATCTTAATTATCCACCCCCACCCTCTAATGAAAGGATCACACACACACATCAGGCAAGGCCATCCGATCCCCACGAGTGCTGCAGCTTCTGTTACTGTACAGAAACTTTAAAAGACTCTATCCGCCTTTTAGAGCTTTAAATAACTTTCACTTGATTGACTTGCTGCTGTGGGGTGACTCATTCACCCTTTTAAATTCTCCAACAACTGCAAGTCTGAAATGCAAAGCATTTTTTAACGTTTCCCTTCAGTTTTAAGGTAACGTAACAATCAATCAGAGCTACGAGGGATTTTATTTATCCCTCGTAGCTCTGAATCATCACACAATCACGCCATCTGTAACCAATAGCCATTTACAATATGTAAGTTTTGTTTTTATTAGATTATTCTCCCACTTCTTATCGATCTATGAACAAAGGAAAAAATCATTCTAACTCCTTAAAAACTCCATAGAATATTTACAGTTTTTACAGCGAGGTCCTTTTTGCCTTTCTGCAAAATATACTACTTCTGATGATTCAGACCTCAGAGGGTTAAATAAATACGCAGTGTTTCAGTTGGAGAAATGGGTGATCAGCAGGTTGGAGATGTGAAGGTCTCCTCTACTCTTTATGAAACTTCGTCCACCGGTTAATGATTTCCAGGGGATGACTTCCAGCGCATGCATGTTAATGAAGTTACTCAGAATGGGGAACTATTGGGTGCAGTGAATTGCTTCACAGCGCCGCCAGCACTTCTGTGGAGTGTTAGTTTGGTTCAAACAGTCAGGACAGTTAGAGCTTTTGTAGTGGGTGAGGAACTTGGCATATTTTAGCTTAATCGAGAACAAATTTCCTTAATAGTATTTTATCTCTTGTAAATTATACAGTAGCACCATTTTTGGCTGCTTCACTCGCGGAGGCTGGTTTTGTTAAAACCTTAATTGCGAACTTTAGTTCAAAATAATTCTTCCTTAAAGCCATGCTGTGGGAATCTTGCCATACGAAAAAGTCCAAAGTTTTTTACAAACTGCCGGTTTTATGTGTATTTTTGGTTAATTGTCATTCTCATCACTGTTTTCCTCGCACCAACTTTCTCCGAAGCTTCAAGTCAAACGCATTCTCAGGCGCGCACACGATCCGGTTTTTCCTGGAGACATTTGGTCCCCAAATTATCCGGCTGTTCCGTTTCATCATTTCACTGACCAAGTTGGGGGTTTCCTGTGTGTGTGTGTGTGTGTGTGTGTGTGTGTGTGTGTGTGTGTGTGTGTGTGTGTGTGTGTGTGTGTGTGTGTGTGTGTGTGTGGCGGCAGGGGGTAGGGTGGAGCAGGAGGAGGGATGCGCGGATAGGAAAAGACGCACCGCACGTCTATTGGACCAGAAACAGAGTGGGCGCATGTAACCGCCTGTCCAAGCCTGGAGACTTTGCCTTTTTTTTCCAGGGACGGGAGACAAGAGGGTCCAAGACAAGTACACATCTAAAAGCGGTATATGTGAGGCAACCGGGGGCTGCGAGTCAAGCCATGGACGCGCTGTTGGCGTTATTATAGGCTGTCGGTGACCACAGAGCGTAAAGTTTCCGCTACTGTCGTGTTGTGTTTTTTGTTTTTTCCTTTGTGTTGCGTTTTTTTTTTCTTTATCTTCAAGCCGCATGAGTTCACCGCTGTTTTTAGGTCAGCTGGTCGGGGTTCCGTTAGAGATAATGCACCCCACCATGGAAAAAGACACAACTTACACCAAGATTTTCGTCGGCGGGCTTCCTTATCACACCAACGACGCTTCACTTCGGAAATATTTCGAGACTTTCGGGGACATCGACGAGGCAGTGGTGATCACGGACAAACAGACGGGAAAATCCAGAGGATACGGCTTTGTGAGTCAATCTAAGTTCATCTGCCTTTTCTCTGCTAGAATCAGAGAGCAACTCAACGCATGTAGAGTGAATAAACAAAGCAAAAAAGAGCGTTTAATTAAGGTTTTATCAGCAACTTCCAATCTAATTAAACGGAGGGCGCTTAAAGCACAGTAGCCCACGTCTGTTGTAGCTGCTAATCAGTTTAAAGTGACTTTATCTTAATAGTTAATTACATTATTCTTATGTTTTTCATCGGAACCTTTTTTTAATGTGTGTGTCTCGGGCTTGCACGCTGCAGACACTGCCACTTTGTTCAAGCAGGAGCCATGTGCAGCGTGTCTGGTGGTGACAGTCACATGCCAGAAGCATGAGAAGCAGGTTATAACTTATAAGTGTGTCATCAATTATCTCCACTCTCCCCAAGTACAAATGGAAGCTCGAACAGACACAAAACAAGGACACACACACCCACACAGATACACTTGAGTTGGTAATAAGCTGCTGCAGCTGTGGGCAGATGTCTGTGTCGTCTGTGTGTTTGTGTTTGTGTGTGAGAGTGTGTGTGTGTGTGTAGGGTGGGGAGACGGGGGTCCCTGGACTCGGAGGTGTGACATGTCAGTTGGCTCTGCAAGATAAGGCTGCAGCAGTTTCATGTTGACTTCCTCCCTCACAGCCCTTCCCCCCTCTGCCAGGTTGGGTTTTGGTTGTTTGTCTGAGTGACTTTGAGTTAATGTGTATTGAACTTCAGATTATCTCTACCTACTGCGCAGCCAATGAGCTGTGTATTGAAGCAGCCATGTGTTGAGCTCCCCCCCTCCCTTTTTTGAGAGTTGGGTAGCAGCGTGCTCATTTCATACTTGACGTCTCTTTAGAGGTCTTAATTCTTGAACCACAGCGATCTAAAAACCATTCACTGCTTTATGTTTGCATAAAAGTCCAGAGTCTGATGCTGTAAAATGAAAGCAAGCATAGCTGTTTTACTTTCACTGTTCCACTTACTGGCAGTGGAGCCTGCAGCTGTGGTTCTGCATTGTGGTGTAACTGCACTCTCTGTGTGTGTGTTAACCTGTATCACCCCTTCCCAGTTTCTTTCTGCCCACTCCTCAACTCAGTCCCTCAAGGTAGATTCTAGCATTTCATCCTTGGCAGGCCAGGGTGAAGGAAAAAAAGTCTGCCTCCTACACTTCAACCCACACCAACACAGCTGAAGCTCCACTGGCAGCTTTAAAACACACTCATTTCTCTTTTCATGTAGTGGAGTCAGTGTCCTGTCCTGCAAAAAAAGGAAGAAAAAAAAGATTAAGGAGACGAGGACAGAAGCATCCTCAGGGTCACCCCTCTGTGTTGCTTCATCCGAGTGCTCATGCTGGCATCCAGACTGTAGAGAAGCTTTCATGCGTTGCAGTTTTGTCGGTTTAAGAGATTACATGAGTGGTCTTAATGTGCAATGCTGTGACGCTGTCTACAGGTGACCATGGTGGACAGGGGGGCGGCAGAGCGTGCGTGCAAAGACGCAAACCCCATCATCGACGGCAGGAAGGCCAATGTGAACCTGGCGTACCTGGGGGCGAAACCTCGCAGCTCACAGTCAAGTAAGCATCGTTAATCTGCGTCTATTTTCTTTCTTCAAAAACTCATCAAACAAGAGGTAGCACCGAGCTTCTTTTTAATCAAATGCTATTTGAAGGTTTGAAAAGGTGAGCTTTAAGTGAGTGGTTTTGGTGGTTTGGTGAGTATTTAGAGCAGTGGTTCCCACAACTGGTGCATGCAACCACCGGCAGGGGAAGGACAACCAATAAAAAACGTGAAGTGAAACTCATTTGAATAAGTGTGTTTTTTAACATTTTTTAAAAAACAAAAAACTAATTTGCTGATGCCAGTGTGAAATTCTAATTCGATACTTTTTTATTGGTAAAGATTGATAAAAATTGTGGAGGTTAGACGTGACTTTCTTGACGTTTCAAGTTGGGAATGGCACAAAAAGTTTTAAAAAATGCTTATTTAGAGCAGGGGTCCTGCAACCACGAGAAACAAAAATCTTAGTTGATTTAAATTTGGCACCTCTGGATGACTTTGAGTGCTGCTGCTTAAAAAAGTAGAAAATATTGCTTTGTGGAAGTGCAGTTTGGACCACTTGTATTTGCGCATCTGAGATTCACTACTGGCTTAAAAACTTCTTGAATGTTTTTAAGGATTTATGGCACCAAATAAGGTATATGAGGTTTCCACAGTGCACTATCACTAGGCTTATTTAAAAAATATAATTTAGTAATTTGAGGACAGTATGGTCGCGTGTAGGTGAAGACCATCACCTCATAGCAACCAGCCTGCTGAGGCCTGCATGATCTCTCTGTTCTCCAGCATCCTCCCACAGTACAAAGATATGCATGTTGGGTTAATTGGTGATTCACCGTAGGCGTGAATGGTTGTCTGTCACCCTGTGGTGGCTCTGTGACAGACTGGCGACCTGTCTCGGATGTACCCTCTCCTACAGCCTTTGACCTTGAATTGGATAAGTGGAAAAAAGGGATATAATGTAGCAAATTGACAGGCAGTGGCTTCTAAAGACTTCAACGTGGAAGAGATAACATGTTTGAGATTTACAGTATAGTAAGCCACAACAAATACTTAGTTTTCTAGATTATATGGGGGTGGGGGCAGAATTAGTCAGTGACAGTAGCACAGGGGAACCTTTCTGAAGCCCATGTAAGTGGCTGACGGTGTTTCATATGCAGTCTCTGCTCTTTTTTGTTTTTTTCCCAGAGACAAACGTTCCCCCATATCCATTCTGTTACTTTCAGGAATCTTTCTCTAGGAATTTGCCAACATTCGTAAGTCCTTATACCAACGCTGTGGTTATTAATTCTCATACTGAGATGATGATTGTTATTCTCTCAGTGAATAAAAACTTTCAAAAATTGGAGAAAAAAGTAGCCAGAAATCTACAGGAGGCGTCTACAATGCTGAACAGGCCAATCACAGTAGCTGCGGGCTGATTCAACACGACATGTAGTTATGTTACTCGGGAGGTGCGCGTCAGGCTACGTTGGAGGTTTTGGTTACGTCGTAGGTTACGACTTAGATTTCCCGCTGAAGCATAAATTGGGCATCACTTCAAGAGCAGACACTGTTTATCAGTCGAAGCCTTGAGTGCCAGCTGAAGACAAGCAGCTGGCACTCAATGCTTGGGTACCAGGTGCCAGCTGAATAAATTCATTCACAAGCCACCGTTCTGTGGATGTTGACGAACACGGACGTTACTGAAAGAATAATGTGAATATGATAGATCATGAAGGTGAATATCGCAGCCTGTGATAGTCTGCACGGAAGGCTTGGAATAACACTTATTTGCATGAAGACCCTGGTTATGATCACATGTCCAGGGTACGTGTTGGCAGATTGGGAAACTGCATGTTATAAACATGTTATTCAGGTTTTACCTCATTCTGTCACAGCTTGTAGTTAGCAACTACATTAAAATAAAAAAAACATAATAGGGAAGTATAAAGGAAGCAGAATATTGTAAGCCTTAAAGTGTACTGTTACTTTTAGTTTCCTTTACTGAGAAACTGAATCCAGCACACTGTTTGTCGTGTGAAATGTAAAAAAGCTGCAGGTAGACAATCAA
Organism: Rhamphochromis sp. 'chilingali'; assembly: GCF_963969265.1. Classification (NCBI taxonomy): domain Eukaryota; kingdom Metazoa; phylum Chordata; class Actinopteri; order Cichliformes; family Cichlidae; genus Rhamphochromis; species Rhamphochromis sp. 'chilingali'. Next base: position 22,770,351 of record NC_137939.1, on the reverse strand, counting down.
AAATCTGGATACTGTTGAAATATGAAGTCTTCTTGTGTCCCATGTAAACAGCACATTCTGAATAGGATCAGACTGATTTACAGTAAGTGTGCTTCTAACCAGCTAAAGGCCTTCTACGTTGTTGAATGAACAAAGGCAGCAAATGCTCTCAAGCAGGCTTCAAATCTCTACATATTTACATTTTACTGAAAGGGATGTTGACCCAGAGCTTTGTGGAGGACAAGAGAAATCACAAAAAATATAAATATATGCTTAAATGTGACATTAGTTGGATAAATCATGGACGACCACTGGCATGCTCGTCGCCCCAGCCAGCTGCTTATTCCCACCATACATTCGCTCCTTGTGTGCTTGAGTTTACGCACAAGCTTTTGCGCTGCTGGGCTTTTTCAGAGATAACCACCACCGCACATGTTTTGTGCTTCCCCTTCAACATCTGGGTGCACACCAGACCTTGACAGCAGCTCTCCCTCACTACTCCGTTTAAAGCGTGCTGGCTGAAATGCCATAGAGTGTAGGTGTGATTGACAAACAGCGGTGCCAACAACAACTGACTGTGTGTCCTTATTTCTGGGCGAGGGCTGCGACGCAACTCCCCAAGCATGCAGCTGATGGGAGATGGCAGCGCTTGGTATTTTGTTATTGTGTGCGAGAGTAGCGAGAGAATAGGAGAGCGGGGAGAAGGCGAAAAAGAGCAAGAAGGGGACGGGACTGTTAAGAGCAACAAATAACAGTGTGCCTGTCTCCTCTTTGTCCTGGCGAAGGAGGAGGGCTGATGAAGTCATGTCAGTACAGTAAAAACGAGGAATGGGAAGGAATAAATAGCTGCAGGAATGTAAAGATGAAGTCAGAGGAGGCGCAGAGAGGAGGAGGAGGAGGATACATTTCTCCTTTCTTACTCAGTCTCAGCTGATTCCCGATGAAGTCTGGAGGCAGGGAGGTCACAGATGTTTGTGAGCAATAGAGTGCATCATTATTTGTATGAGTGTGTATGCTGGGGGAATAACAGTCGGTCTGTGATACTCCCGTATACATGCTAACCTCTGAGAGAGAAAAAAACAGACAGAGAGGGAGAGAGCAGCTCTGTCCTTGTCTGCCCGTCTCTTCTGTTGTTTGTATAGCCAGTAGCTAAAATATCCCGCCTTACCGCTGCCTCTCTCTTTGTCTTTGTCTCTGTCTGCAGGTCTTTCTGTTGGAGTTCAGCAAGTCCATCCTACGTGGGCTCAGAGGCAGTATGGGTAAGACGGGGAAGAATCAATACCACTGTTTCCAACACTCTCTCTCTCACTCTCTCTTACCTGCCTCCTCCTCCTCAACACAATACATTTCACTCCTCCGCCCTTGACATTTGTGAGCACTCGCTCCTTTTCTGCACTTGGGTCTCGGTAGTCGCTGGCACTCTGCAGCGCCTCCAGAATGTATTCGACCCTGTGCCCGTTTCTATATCGGTGCACTGGCTTTTGATGTCTTCTGTTGTCTCTCTCTCTCTTTCTGGTCCATTAAACCCATGAGAAGCTCAATTCCGAATTTCACTCATGCATGAGTTGGGCTTCACTGAGGCAACAAGCTTTTTAGTCAAACTTCCCCCATCCCTTCTTTTTCTCCCACTTCCACACACACACACACACACACACACACACGCTTCCTCACATTCCTTCCTCTCATTGCATCACCGTAGTGCCACTCATGAGTCACTGTGTAGTTGTGTAATAGAAAGTGGTGTTTTTAACACCCTTTAAAAACCCTGAACATGATCCCAACTGGTTGCAAGATAGAGACTGTGGCAGGAAACCGGAAAAACAAGAGTCTATAAACATGCAGGTGCTAACATGTTTACTGTGCTCACTGCAGTTAGCTGTGTATATGGATACCCATAACAATCAATAAAAGTTTAATCTTGGTTGTTATGCTGACCCTCGATGTAGGAGAAAGGCAAGTGTCTGTCATCACTACATATAGCAACACCAGTGCCTTCTAGTTAATGGAGGCAGAGATATTTTATGTGTTGTTATGTTATTTGGTGTCTATTTAATACAGCAAGCTTGTAGGCAGCAGCATTTATTACTGCAAACAACATGAAGGGCAGTTTGCATCCCTTTTTTCCACCATGATTCTGACGCTGATGACAGACTGCCTTTATTTGAAGTGTGAATTTATTGCCACAAGGTGACAAGACAGCAGCATTATAGCGCAATAGTAGTGACACAATAAAATATCCAGTGACACAGCGTGAGTCAAATGTAAGCACAAATGTAGCCTAGGCAGTGTTTTCCCTGAAGTTTTAAGTGTAACACAACTGCTCAACACTATTTGGTCTTCCTGTCATATGGAGTGAAGCTAGCAAGCGCTCCAGCGATGCTCGGTTGAGTTGTTTACTTTTGGCTTGCACAACACAAACCGCTAACATGTCCTCATAACCCTAGCCCTTCATAATCTGGTTTTATTTAATGGTTTATGTTTGCCTCAAATGTTGAAACAAGTTTGCTGTTTCCACTTCCACCTTCCACTTCCAAAAATTTAGGTAGCTCCCTTTTTAAGCACTCCTGCTCTCCCTCTCAGACATGTCTGGGCTTTGCTTTTGTGCGTGTTAGGGATGTTTAATCTATGGCATTGCTATACCATTGGTATCATGAGATGACACTTTTTATGCTGAAACATTGTGCTGGAATTATTGTGGATGGTACGCTGTGGCACAACCCTAGATAACATGCAACAGTTAGCGCAACTACCATAATCAAACGCTGCAAACATTATTACAGAACTTTCCATGTTTGACAAGATTACTCTCTCAAAATTCACACATCTTGCAAATAATGATTAAATGATGCCACTGCAATTGTGTCCATTTAGGTATTTGCCTACTGAAAGAGTTTTTAACCAACACAAACATGCTACCCCAGGACAGGAATAGGAGAAGCGTTAAAAAGATGGGGAAAATACAGTATGATAAGTACAGCCAGCAGCTGCACTAAACACTTTTAAGTATTTTTAACACTCGGTTTCACTTTAATTTCCCTTTAAGTAGTTTATAATCTGTGTGGATGTTTGCACACTGATGCTTCAGCCCTGCACCTGATCAGAGGTGTTGTTTCTTATGAAATATTGTACACTTTCACTAAGTCAGGAAAAAGGCCTGTTTTGCAACTGGTTTCCAACGTCACGGTGTATGTCAATATCTCATGTATCAGAGTACAAAGGATTTAATGCCAAATTACTAAAGAGATGAATGGCAACAGATGTATCGTGCTGGTGAGCTGGTGCTGGTTTCTTGGAAAGAATCAAACCTTTCTGGGTTTGTGTAATTCACGGGTGACAGACGTTCTCATTCAGTGTCCCAGAGTTTCAGTGTGAACAAGAAAGGAAATCTTAATGACTCAGTTCCTGAGTAAAACAAGGGGGGTGACTCATATCATAGACTGCTGCAGACAGTAGAGAGACGGTGCAGGTTGAACCCAGCTGATGTGTTGTTGTTGATGACTGGATGGATGACTCTTCTTCTTCTTCTGTCAACACCTACTTAGTCTTGACTCAGATGTTTGGTGTATCGCCGGTGAGGAGGTGATCTTAGGAGAAGATGTTACCAACTGTCACAGTTGTTGATTTTGTTTTGTGTGTCTGGCGCTGCTATTGACTTTTTGAGCTTCATTTCAAAATCAAATAGCTGCTATTTTGGTCTTTGGCTGTCACAAATCTGAAGTTTTAGCGATGGGATCTTCTATATTTTAGAGGTATTTTAAGGAATTTACAGGATGTAGCGTTTTGGAAATGATCTCTTCGCTCTGATTTTCTGAAGGCTGACAAGTTCCGATCCTGCGGCTACAGAAAAGTCCATTAAAAACCTCAACTGTTCTGAGTGCTATTAATATTGCAGTCCTCAATTTCTGAATGAGTGATGAGGGAATTGAGGCTGACCCAGATGAGTCTATGAATGAGTGATGAGGGGTTGATAGAAAGTCTCCCAGAGTGCGAGAGGAGATTTGACGCAGAGGGAGTCTTTTGTTAATCTCTGCTTGCAGGAAGAGTCACAGTTTGACACCTCAGACTGAAGAAAAACAGCTGAAAACATCACCTGGCACAGCCCAAAGGCAAACACAAACCACAGGTGGCACTTTGTTTGTTAGGGTTAAAACACCTCCAAATTCAGGCAGTGTGTAATGCGTGTGTGTTTTGCAGGTGGCGGTTTAATTTGCTGAGAAACTATTGGGACATCTGTGAAGAAAATAAATGAGACATATGAGGTGAAGCAAGAACACTTTCTGTTTTCTGTCAGTATGAACTGAAACATTGGATTAAAAAGCACATTTGTTTGGTCTGTTAACAAAATCCACCAACAGGTAATTTTAAACCTAATTATCGAATTATACTTTTTATTTCACACTGTGGTGTAAAATACTAAAACACAGTCAAGGTAAAGTCATCTTACATATCAGGACATAAAACATCATCTGGCCCTTGGCATCTCTTAAAATTAGGTAAGTGCAGCCTGTGAAGAACAACAACATGTCATACTAGATTGTGTCATTATTTATTCAACACAAACTAAACCAAAAATGCAGAAGCAGTGTGTGAAAAACAAACAAAGCACTCCATGATTAAATAGATAGAGCCACCTTTATCAGCATAACTGTCTGTTGCATCACTTTATGGAGATTTGCAGACTTTGACTGGGCTATTCTAGAGTTTTTGGTGTGTTTGGGATCATTTTCCTGTCGCCATCACACAGACCAATGTTTAGGTGTTGAACAGATCCCCTCACGTTTGACTCTAGAATACCATACAAGAGTTCATGGTCAACTGAAAGGTGGCTGAAATGTTCACAAGTCCTGTGGCTGCATAACAAGCCAAGATCCCCCCCGGTCTCTAAATGTGACAGTGTGCATCATGGCATCTTTGGTCTCGTCTGTTCAAAGGACATTGTTCCTATTGTGTTGTTTTCCGATTCAACTTTGAAAACCTAAGCTGTGTTGCCAGATTCTATATAGAGAAAATGGACTTTCGCCAGGCATGACTGAGGCATGTAGAGTCTGAGATGTAAATCTTAGTTTTTTTGCAGTTTCTCTGAGCATTTCACAGTTGGATTTGTTGTTACGTTCACTCCTGGGAAGATTATTGGCACATTATGTTAACACACATCTGAATGCTCCAGACCAGCAAATTGCCTAAACCTTTGCTTTAATAGAGATGGCGAATTTGCTGGAATGTCCAGACCCTGGAAAACTGGCAGCAGCCTTGAATGTTTGCCACTTGTGAATAATCTTTTCCACTGTAGAATGATGGACTTTTAGAGGGCAGCAACAACTGCTTCTTTAAGATCACTGATGATGCCTTTACTCCTTGGCATTGTGTTAACGCACATCTGAACACTCCAGACTGTCAAATTGTTAAGCCGCTCTTACGTCCGTCTTGTAATTGCTATGAAACCAGTAAGGGTGTACTTAGTTTTTCACATTATGTCATATAATAGCAGTTTAATATTTAATATTTTACAGTTAATCTTAGATTATATTTACTAATTTTAAGACCTGCTATGAGCCGCTTATATTTTATAGTTTTTTTCTATTTAAAGCATTAGATTTGAATGAGGGTATACTCAAACCGACGACCGGATGATACTCCAGCTTACCAAACATCAGATCAATGAAAACTACTGAGTGGGCTTTTATTTTGAAGAGTTGCTATTAAAAAGCAAATTGTCACAATTGAGAACTGAAACTAGCAAATGCTGGGCTGTTTTTGTGTCATAGCTGACAAAGATGACTAATTTCTGACTAATATTGTTGGTTTGGTTTAAGATATCTCAGCCTGTTCTGCTTTGATTTCAACCACGCAGGTTTTTTTAATCTCATGTGTGCAACAACTGTGTGCATGTCAGTGCTGAAAAAAAGTGAAACAAATACATTCGTTTTGAGCATTCCCCTCTGTTTTTTCCTCTCCAACACTGTAAACAAAGTTGAGTTTCATTGTTCGAGGGTGTGTTTAGGGAAAAATCTGTTGCAAAAGAAGAAGCAATACCAGTGTCTGCCACAGCGTTAACCTCAGGAGGTCTCAGTGCACCACAGCTGCAGGTTACTGCCTTTTTCTCAACAGGAAACTGTCTATTTTTGAATTACTGCTATTACCGCTAACGTCGATTTTTATCTCTTTGGTGCAGATAAGAAATCAAATCTGCTGTTTGAGGAGGGCGTTCTGATGAATGTAGGATACCACTGCTACTGTTCTGAATCCACCACAGTGAAACAAGCAGACAGAAGGAGACTTGAGCTAATATTGACTCTTTAAACAAATGTGAGAGAAGTTGTTTAATCTGGAGAGCAGTTTTGACAGAAATTACATGTTTAAACTGGGGATAAATAAACCTTGCAGCCTGAGTAATGTCTAGATTTTTCAGTTTCTTACGTGCAAAGGGCACATCTGTCCCAGCTCAGATCTCTGTGCTCCGAGGCTCGATGTGTCTGTGACATGATCAGTATGACTGCAGTCAGTTTCAAACATTTCTTGGCTGCATGAAGGACTTTTATTTTAGGCTCAACTAAAAGAAATAGTCCAAAGTTTAAACAGGGTCATGCTGTTGAGAAAGAACAGTAGCTTTTCCAGTCTTTAATCACAAGATAGTTGGGCATTCACCGTTTTTCACTTTAACTGAGGGTGTCTTTTCTCTCTGATTATAAATCTAGGACTTGTTTTCCCTAACTAATGATCTTCATATTTAAATTTATTGAACTGATTGGGATCTTTTTCGTGTGTGTAAGATGTTGCCGTTGTCACAGTTTCTTTTTTATTCTGCATTTTTGCATTTGTGTATGCAAATATGCACTTTGTTAGTTCCACCCATTCAACTAGTTGATAATCAGCCAATCATATGGCAGCGAATCGGTGCATTGAGGCAAGTAGACATGGACAAGACAAGCTGCTTGAAGTTCAAACATCGGATCAAAATGAGAAAAAAACAAAGGTTATTTAAGTGACTTTGAACGTGGCATATTGGTTGGTGTCAGACAGGCTGCTCTGAGTATTTCAGAAACTGCTGATCTGCTGGGATTTTACCACACAAACATCTCCAGGGTTTACAGAGAATGGTCCAAAAAAAGAGAAAATATATCCAGTGAGCACCAGTTCTCTGGGTGAAAATGTCGTGTTGATGAAAGAGGTCAGAGGAGAATGGCCAGACAGCTTCAAGCTGATGGGAAGGCAGGAGAGAATCTTTAAATGCATATCACCAAGTCAGCTAGCTCATCAGCTAAGAACTGGAAACTGAGACCACAATTCACCAAAATTGGACAATAGAAGATTTTCAAATGTTTTGCGCTCATGCTTGTGCAACAGACAAATCTGCTCCAACTTTGATTGTAATTGTGATAAAATGTAGTTTATAATTTATTTTTGAATGCACTTTCATTAGAATTTGAAAAAAATGGTGAATTATTGTGATTTATTAAAACAAATAACCAGTGAGTCAAGGAGGCTTCAGTGATAAGAAATTATGCATATTCCTTTAGCAGAAAGGTTATTCTTATCATTTTAAGTGGTAAGTGGGGGTTTGTCAACAAAGTCCACCTATAAGCACTTTTAAATGTCACTAATTAAAAATTCTGTAAAAGCAAAAACAAGGATCTATGTGCCAGAATGACAGCTCCCTTCCAGTGATAAAAACCTACCAGGTGTGTTTCAAATCAGACTATTTCTTGGCTCAGAGCAGTAACTTAAACAAGTTCTAGCATGATAATTACGAGCTTTAGAGGAGCTAGTGGGTGAATTTTAAAGTTAATCAGCGGCTGGCCGTCATTTCATATTTAAGGGACAGATATGAAATTCTTCTCATCTAACTCAGTGCGAGAAAAGCAAACAAACATGTTTTTCCCAAACGTCAAACTACTAGACATAAGATTCGTCTAAATATATCCCCATGCCTTTTGCTGCCCCCTGTTCCCACTTCACCATCATCACTGTGGGGCTCCCAGTGGGCTTTCTTCCTTTGTCTGCTCACACAAACTCACACAGTAAACAGCAAATATCAAAAATAAACTCAAACAAAGCGCAACTCGCTGTCTGCTGCTTTGGCATATTTGCTTTAAGTTTTTAGAGGACAGAGGACAGACTGATGCCAAATGTGGCTTTGAGGTACAGCTGAGTTAGGGTGGAGGGCTGTGGGGGAGCATGTTCTCATATGAGGGAGGAGGGCAGGCGTCTGTCGCCCATAGCCGCCTGCTGTCTGCCTTCAGCACCCAGAAGCTGCAGCAACATCGATGCGGTTGCTTGGCAGAAGTGAGATTCTTTTTTTTTCTGCTCTTTAATTTCTTTTAAGTGAAAATAAAGGAGGGTGAGGGAGATGGATGTGCGGTGAGTCTATTTAAGGTGGAGGCGTGGGGGAAGGGAGGGGGGACTTCCTGTTGAAGCAGTGGAACAGAGCAGTAGAGGATGGGAGGAGGGGGTGATAGACTTAAAGCACACCTGTGGGTGGATGAAGTTGTGGCTGGGTTCAGTGAAGCTTCAGGGTCGTGTGATGTGCGTTTATTATAAAACGCTCCTCAATGAAACATCAGGAAATCAGTGAACGGCCTCAGCGGGCGCCAACGTGTCGACTTGTTTAATATGTTCACATCCGTAACTCCGTATCTCTCCCTGTCTGATTTTCTTTTCCCATTCTTCCTCTTGTCTTCTTCCCCCTTTAAATAATCCTTCTTTCTCTTTCCTCTCAGTCTGCAGTCATCACTCTTTCTCTGAAGGGGGGTTTAGGTAGACGGCGAACCCTCAGGTGGATATTTTTCTTACCCAGGGACCCAATTAGGAGCGACACCTCTGTTGGATGAAAAGCCTCATTTAACAAAAAATGTAAAGAGATGGTGTTGCAAGCTTTTCAGAGCACACAGAGCACAGTTGTCTGTTAAAAGATGACACATTTTGATCTCTGATTGCATCTTTTTCCACTTCTTCCACATCGGGTTATGTTTTTTTTTTCTTCTGATGTGCATTTAAGTACTAAAGTCATCTTCCCATCCTCTGTCTCCCACTGATGCCTTGATGCTGACAAATAAAGTGCATAAAATATAGATCGAGGCCAGTTTTTAATGAGCAGTGACTTCGCATTTCAGGCTAAATCAACACTTCTGTGTTCCTGCAGGCGCCTCACAGCAAAAACCTGCCAACCTGCCAGAAATGTGACAAGAGAAAGGCATGTCTTGTGTTTGCATCATGTAAAGTAATCCTATGACTGCTCAGAGCTACAGCTGCCACCGTCAGACAATTAACTGATTAGCCATCCACTGATATTGATTCATTGTAAATTACTTCCACTTAGTTGTGAGGATTTGCTGCTTCTCTGTGGTTTACATAGGGGTAAACTGAACATGCAAACAATTTAAAACAAACCACTGTGAAGACTTTAATGGGGATTGTACTCACCCAGAAGGTTATTCTAGGAAATTGATGAAAATAACTATTGGTTTAAGTCTTAATCAGAGCAGAAAAAGCAGAAAAATAGCAAACGTTGTTCTCAGTGAAGTTCCCAATTATGGTTGTGAAGCTCCAGCTGCTATAAACAACTATTTAAAATATTCAAAATACGCTCACTTCATTAGGTATACCCATTTAACTGCTCATTAATGCAAATATCTAATCAGCCAATCATGTGCTCAGTGCATTTAGCCATGCGGCTATGAAGAGACGACATGCTCAAGTTCAATCTGAGCATCAGAATGACAAAGGTTGTTGGCGACAGACAGGATGGTCTGAGTATTTCACAAACTGCTGGTCTGCGGGTATTTTCCTACACAAACATCTTTAGGTTTTTCTGAAAAAGAGAAAATATCCAGTGAGCGGCAGTTCTCCAGCTAAAAAATCCCTTGTTGATGCTAGATGTCAGAGGAAAATGGCCACATCTCTGGACAGTAACTCAAATAAACAAGCACTGTAACCAAAGTGTGCAGAAGACCATCTCTTGAGTGAACTGCACATGAAGCTGCAGAAGACCATACCATGTGCCGCTCCTGTCAGCTAGAATGGAAAAAATGCTTCCTCGTCTGATGAATCTCAGTTTCTGCTGTCACATTCAGAAGGTAGAGTCATGGATCCATGCTGCCTTGTATCAACGGTTCAGGCTGCTGCTGCTGGGGATTTTTTCTCGGCACACATCGGCCACATAGGTTAAAAGCTTTACTTCCACGGCCTACCTGAATATGATTGTCAACAGTTGCTTAAGTGTGTCTCCACAGTTCATTTTTAGCTCTGTGTCAACATTAGAGAGCAACCACAAATGGTCTGTACTCTCTCATTTATCAACATGATGAATGTCAATCACTTTATGTGCACACATCTGCAGACACTGGCCTGAGGAAGCAAGATTAGGGACTACACATAACTTAACAGCGAGCAGTTTCATTCATAACAGGTTTTCTCAGTATTACACTGAGAACCAGCTACATGTATCAACACAGAGTAATCTATAAAGGAAAAGTTATAAACATGTATTTTGAGTTAAATATCTTCGATATCTTCTTTATAACCCTTACAAATGGGTACATTCACATTAAAATTCTGAACAATTCATTGGATGTGTGTTTGAAGTAAAATTTTTTACATCATTTTGACAGTTCTGAACATTTTCTTTTCTTTATGGATGAATTTGGGCTTACTTTGAAAGAAGCCATGGCTTGAAGGCAAAAAAAAACTGATGTAACATCCTTTGAAATCTTGAAATCAAAAGCTGAAAGCTCCTTATTTACTTGATGATTATATTTGATGTCATTAGGAAGCTGACAAATAACTTCAAATGAAAGCTTTAAACCTGGAAAAAGTTAAAGCCGTTAAAGTATATAAATGCAGGTCCGGAACAGGATATTTTGAATGTTTTTTTATTCGTGCAACAAGTGAACGTCAGATGGAAGTGAGATGGCGTTCATTAGACTGACATGTGCAGGATTAAAACTCAGGCGTGAGATGGGTTGAAGTCAGGAGACGTTTCCTTTTTTTGACATTTTCTTCTCCGTGTCAGCCTTATTTGAATGAATCAGATTTAAATGTCTTGCTTGCTTGCTGACATGTGAGCTGAGTGTCCGGCGCTGATGTTGGCCTTTCTATCACTCACCCCCCCTCGAGCTGTGTGTGTGTTTATCGACAGAGGACAGAGGGTCATGCGTGTGTCTCTCCATGAGTGTGTGTTTGTGTCTTTGACTGACTCACTCTCCTCACTTCTCTCATCTGTACTATTATAAGCGAGGCTGTCCTAAGGCATGAGGGATATGATGGCTGATCCTTCACCTCTCAGCATCGCTCGTTCCTCGTCTAAGGAGTCCCGACCTTGAACCTCAGCAACAACAAAAAAAACCCTCAAAAAACAAATAAACCCCTTTATGGATGTTTGGGTTTTTATTCTCTTTGGTCAGTGCATCCTCTCTCTTTCATGGCGCTGCCTGGTTTTGAGAAAGGACAGCGAGGGGGAGTGCAGACGTGGAAGATGGCTGTGAGGGAGCGAACCCAGAGAGGGGAGGGAGAGCAGAGTCGGTGGAGGTTATTCTGCTCTCATGGGTCTGTTAGTGAGTGCACACCCATGCAGCTGCGCCAATTAGTCCTGCCATGCTTGAACCCCCCCCCCCTCCCCCCACGACACACACACTCTTCTAAGCTGCTTAACTAACTACACACAACCTGTTAAGTGTGTGCATATATTACGTTTCCTGCGTGTTCACTTCTTCGGGATGTGGCGTATTCGACTGTGTGATTCAATGTGCGCGCTGTAATTTAGAGTTTGCGTGCCTGTCTACGTCCCCTTTGAGTTTGTGCGTGTTTGTGCGCATGTATAAATGTGTGTTTGACAGTGATGCGATGATGCCAGGCACGGGGAGAAGAGAGGCGAGGCACAGCTCCCACTCGTACGATGCCACTGTCACATTGGATCAGTCAGGCCGGTGCAGGCAGGCAGCGGCACACAGCCGTGGGAATGACACTGCACTTCTGCTCCGGGGGGATACGAGATGGGATAGAGAGGGGTCGAGGAGGCAGGATGCTGCTAGCTTCAGCTTTGTTTTGACTTTATATGTTGTTGAAACCGTGCAGATGATGATCTTCGTCGTGCCAGCCAGAACTTCAGCAATTTTGTTGGCCCTTCCTTCCTTCCTTTTTTTTAAAAAATTGAGTAAAGTTTGTAAAAAGTTACCAAATCAGAATTTTGTAAGACTCAAATCAAACTTTAATGATATTTAATAAATTATAAACTCATTTTTTTCTTTTTAATTTAGTAATGAGTTTTTAATATTATAGAAGAAAAGGAATGGTTTTCAGGGGTTTTAAAGAAGCAACAGAGTAGAGGAGTCACATATTTGCAATTTATAAATACACCTGATAAGAAAATATCCCACATTTTTGTGGTTAATGTTTTAACACTGCCTGTGTATGCATGACACCAGGAAGCAGGAATAAAAGCCAAAAGACCAACTTCAAAAACAGGCAGTGGCCTTAAACTTAAAGGCTGCCAGTGAGGACAAACAGCGAAGGCAAGGTCCAAAAACTGGCAAAAGGTCATCTGTGGGAAAGTACCAATGAACACAAGAAAAGAAAAAAACAACCCAAAACCCCACAGGAAATCTGAAAAGCCACAGGTGGAACACAGGAAGGATATACACTGAAGAGGGTGGCTGGTTAATTTGAAATACCCGTGAAAGACAGCGCAGATGAGACTAATAATAAGGGAGGGAAGGATGGAAAACTAACAAATCCAAAACCATGAAAATGGTCATGGACAGTCTCGTAGTCTCAAGAAGCAACTGAATTACAGACCTCAGAATCAGTTTCACTTATACTGCCTTTAGTGGTATTTTAGTGGTATTTTATTTACCCATCATTCTTCTTTTGGTCCTTTTGTCCAGTTCAGCCGCACAACTAGTTAAATAAAAAACAAAAACAACTTTCAGAAATCATGAATCAGCAGTAGTTGAAAAAAAAATATCAAATTTTCTTTCTATTGCCTACACCAGCCAATCAGACTAAGCCTGCAGCTATCTAGCATTAGAGCTCTGGTGATGAGGGGGAAACAGGTTTGTGGATTTTGTTTAGCGTGACCAATCAGAGGGCACGATAAGTTAAAATAAGTTCAAAAGAAGAGTTCAATTTGATTAATGCTTAAAATGAATATATGGATGCTGTATTTATACTGGCAGCTATCCTGCACATACTGGCGTGTGTCTGTGTGTTGTGTATACAGCACAGTGGCTGTGTGCAGACTCAGTGTTTGTTGTGTAATCACACCTGATCCCTGCTCGCTCTCTCTGTTTAGGGGTAAGCAGGAGCAGCGGCAGACCGCCTCTCACTGCTCCGATCACCTGCTCAGACGCAGTGACAAGGTTACTGTCAGGTTAATGACTCTGACTGCAGGCTGTAGTGTTAAACACTGTCATGTTCTGTTGTTTTTACTTAAGCAGCGTAGCATAACCTAGTTCCTTTGATATGATCGCTGTTGCTTTTGCCAGATGTAACTGAGGATGTTCAGGTTAAGTGGGCAGCCTCAGGCAAGGACATGATTGAATACAAGAGGACAGTGGAGCGCTTTTTTCTCTCATTATTGTTGTGGCTCCAAGTGCAGACAATCTCATACCATGCATCTATTGTGGCAGCTTGTGTGTGTGTGTGTGTGTGTGTGTGTGTGTGTGTGTGTGTGTGTGTGTGTGTGTGTGTGTGTGTGTGTGTGTGTGTGTGTGTGTGTGTGTGTGCGCGCACAGGTGTCAAATCCAGAAATCATATTTTGGAAGCAAAACAGATTTTTTGAAACATAAGCCAATCCCGATAAGAATAGTTTATTGCAATTTAGTGTTTCTTACCTAAATGTTTCATTAGGATCAAAGCGTCTTTTTTTTTTTTAAACCTTTTTCAGGCAGTGTGCTAATTAAACTTAAACACAAGGGAGGCGATCTATTTTAAGGGAGCAGAACTGATAATTGCTTTTTAAGGAGGAGGAGAACCTTTTGTAGGACTCAGTATTTGGGGTATAGAGAAAATGAGCATTTGCTAAAGAAACTGTGAACGTAGAGCATCTCGTATTACCATCGCTTTAAAAATCAGACCTCTCAGTGATATACAGAGTGGCAGCTCTGCACACATATTTCCCTGATGTTGCCATTGGATATTCAGACAGAAATGGATGTTGTCAGGCCTGTGTGTGTGATTTTTACGACAATCTTTTAAGTCTCAAGAGGAATTTCAGCTTCATCTTTTGTCTTTGCTAACCACTCTGCCCATACAAAACATGTACTGACCTACATTATTTTTATTGTTTTTCTCTATATCTTAATGGTTTTTTTGGTTATTTGTATGTTTGTTTGTTTGTTGCATGAAAAAAGGTTTTAAAATTGGCAGAAAAGACCCAGAAACTATAAAGTTATAGGCTAATTTGAGACATCTGCACTAACATCAAGTGCAACTTGTAGGATATACATTTAAAAAGATATAATAAATAAGACTTAACGCCAAGCAAAGCTACATGTCAGACCACACACTGACTTGCATACAAATTACATAAGTTAGCATGTGTTTGTAGTACGTGATGCTAATGTATTTACAGTAGCAATGAAAAACATGCTGGATTATTTAATTTTTAGCATTAGCAAGGTTTAGCATTTTAGCATGCTAACATGCTAATATCAACTGATTTACAGTAGAAGCCGAAATAATTATAATTTCCAACGCAGAAACTGAGGACAATAGTTCCTAAAATGTCATTTAAGTTTCTTTTCTAGCACCTACTGTGGCGTACAGAGGAAACCAGGCTGAGATATGAGCTTTCACTGGGCCATTGATTCTTTTCTTTTTCAGCCATGCTGTTGTAGATTTGCCAGTGTTTGGGATCATTGTCCTGTTGTATGACCCAATTTGGACCAAGCTTTAGCTTTCAGGCAGATGATCCTACATTTGAGTCTAGAATACTTCGGTATACAGAAGAGATCGTGTTCGACTCAATGACAACGTGGTGTACAGGTGCTGTGAGTGCAAACAACCCAAACCATCACCCCCACCACCACCGTGGTGTGCTTGACAGTTGAAATGAGGTGTTGATATGAACACAGGGCGGTGCTGATATGCTGTGTTTGGTTTGCTTCAAATATGGTGGTGTGCATTATGGCCAAACATCTTCACTTTGGTCTTGTCTTTCCAAAACTCTTCTGCTTTGTTCAGAAGCAACTTTGCTGCCGTGTACTTTATGGGGAGAAGAGGCTTTCTCTTGGCAGAGTCAGTCAAACAAATAATACTTATTCAGTCTTTATCTGATTGTGCTATCATTAACTTTAACATTTAACATTTAACATGCTAACCGATGCCTGTAGAGCCTGACTGACTGCACTGTATCGTCAGACTTTGGAGTGAATTTGATGGGACATCCACTCCTGGGAAGATTGTGGCATTTGGTTGACATACAGCTGAATGCTGCAGACTAGCAAACTACCCAAAATTCTGCTTTTTAAGAGTTTCTCACATTTATTGATGATTGATTTATTGATCAAATGCACTTAATTACACGCACCTGGCACATACTCTCCCTCTTATCTACTATGAAAGCAGTAAGGCTGCAAAATTCCATAAAAACTTGCTTTTTCACATGACTCCCAAAGAGTTCCCCAAAACTCTTAAACCCCAAAAGATGCTGTTAAACAGGTATGAGTGATCTTAACAATAAACGATAATGAAACAATAAATAAAGACTCATCAGTTACATTTACAAATGATATGACAATTTTCAACAAAGTCCTACAGACCTATCCTTGTAACAGTTGTGCTTCAGTCAGTGTAATTTTTTTAATGATTTCAGTGATTGAGTTTAAAGAATTTACTGAAAGATCATGAGAAAATGTGTGTAACATATTATATGTTTATATATAAACACATTAAAAACGAGAAGTCCCACGTTTATTTTATTATGTGTGCTTTAGTGTTAAGCATATTAAGTGTATATTTCTGTTTTTACTATAGAACAATATGGTAATTGATTTCTTGACTAAAAAATTAATATTTATATGATAAATAATTGAAATGGTAATAGAGTTGCAATAATTAGTAATTTAATTACCGTTTTGTAAAAACCAGATAATGAATTACTTAATATTTGCTAACCAAACATGTGTTTCTGTGTCCCTCCAGGCTCACTCAGCAGTACGTCTACCCCCAGACGTTCCTCCAGCCCAGCCTGCTGCTCCATTCTCACCTCAGCCCGACAGCAGCGGCTCTCACCTCCCCTTACCTAGACTACAGCCCCGCCTACACGCCCTATGCCTCCACAGGACTGGAGCAGTACCCCTACACCCCATCGCCGTCACCCTCCGCTGGCTACCTCAGCTACACCTTCTCCCCCAGTACGCCAGCGCCCACTATCACAGCATCACCAACCCCTCCGGCTGCCATCCATCCTCCCCTAGCTGCACTCACTGCTGTGTCTGCTGCACCGCAGGCCTTCCTCCACTACCCTCTGCACCAGCCAGACCGCATGCAGTGAGCAGCTCTGAGCATGGCTGCAGCTGCTGACTTGATGATTCGAAACAGCGTGACTGTTGACTCGTGACATCATCAGGATGAGACTAGAAGTGGAAGAGAGTGTGATATAATCAAAAGGGCTTCTCAAGAGCACTCTAGTTCCTGTTTTTTTATTATTATTGTTGTTGTAATAGTTAAAGAAAACGTTCTATTACTATTGTCATCAGCATACACTCTGAATGTTTTTCATCAGTGGCAGCACTCAGAGACTGGAATTAGACGACTGGTAATTTTCTGGATGTTTCTCTTGCTGCTGAGTTCGGAGGCAGTCTGACTTCGGGGTAAAGACAACGAGAAAATATGTTTGACATGATGCTGTGGCTGCAGTTTTTCCAAAGGTACTGAGCTGAATGCTGGGCTCTAGCCAAGCTGGGAGTCAGTTCCTCCTTCAGAAACACAGCTCCAATTACCTCCTCTTCAAGGTTAACTTTCTGTCTATGGCCTTAGAGATCTGTCTCTGTACTTAGTTCATTTTGTCATTTTTATTAGTCTCACATGTGAAACAAACAAAATGTTTATTGTGTTCCCTTTTGTTCGTTTTCTCCACTGCTGGCAATTTGTTATGTAGTAATTACCACAGAATATGCAATATTAATGACAGAGGTGGAACATTAATAAGGTAGACAACACTGGTGTAATATTTTTGTGTAATGCTACTGCTAGATTGTCACTCTGAGATCGACTTTCTTAACACTTCAAGCATATTAGCCATCACATGAAGTTCCTGTAGCTGCTTTGTAGGCTTTCTCAACTTTTGCAGCAAAAGCATCCTCGGAGTCGGTCTTTATTCAGTTACTTAGGTGTCAATACAGATCAGGTAAATGTATTTGGATGTGGATGTCCAAAAGTGTGTGTATGTCCATGTTTGGTCTCTGTGAGTGTCAGCGAGTGAGAGACATACGGTATAATGCAGTATATGCTGGTGTCAGGTCTGAGCTTCTTTTCTAGCCTCTTGTACTGATCAGAGTTGTTTCTTTGTTTTTGTTTTTTCCTCGAATGCAGAAATCAGAGAGATTCTTTAGTCGTGATACTGCAGTTTCCTGGTGCCGCCGCATCATCTTAGTAGTCTTAAAACAAGCCATACATCACATCTTAAACAAATATGCAAAAATAAAATGAATATTTCTAAATGAGATGTGCTATCTTTTTCTTAAGCAGGTCAAATCTGAGTACTTCTGGACAGTACATACACCAGCAGCATGGAAAATTTACATTTCATTATGTCATTGAGCTGCTTTACACTGGTGAACTGGAAACCCGCTGAAGGCAATAGATTTTACAAATATGTTAATTGCCTTTCTTACAATGAAAAATCATCAACCTTGACCAGCCAATCACAGCCAGTAGAGCCACTAAACAACACATTATGTCTTGCTTGTTTAGCTACATTTGGCCTCAAGAAAGCCTGCCTTTTTCTCCTTCTTTGGTTCTCAGTGTTAAACTAAGCATTTACTTTATATTTACTGCACAGCACTGATGTGTTTTGTTTAATGATCCAAAAGACCAGTGGTTCTCAAACTGTGGCACACAGAGCAGAAAATATGGAATAAAATGAATATAATGTGACTTCAGTCGAGAAAGCAAAGAGGAATTTCTGACTTTTACTTCACTAAACTTTAACTTGTATGATTTGCTGTATTGTTAATGATTGATACTATTAAGGTGGTCAAGGAGGTTGTGGATCTGGTATGTTTACTCTGAAAATAACCTTTTTAAAAAGCAATGTAAGAATTACAGTAAGAGAATTATATTTTACAAGAGGTGGGTCTTGACTTGAAGGTGATCAGGAGGTAAATCCAGGATCAAGGAATATTTGGTGGCATTCTTTGCCATTGCAAAAGAAAAATAATAAAATAATATTCTCAAAGAGACATATCAATGACATATCAGTGCCCTTTTTTGAAGACATTGACTTGACATTCTTAAGAAAATATCCATACTTAATTCTCCATCTATAAACAGTAAGCTAACTCAGCTCCATGGAGTACCCCACCTCTCACTCCATGACAGCGAGGACAACTCTAGAGGATGGATGGATTTATTTAGATTAAATGTTAAATTGGGGGATTTCCTTTTATCACTCCAGCAGCAGGATTTAGTATGTTGTGTGTGCAGCAGTTCTTCTTAAAGAAGGGACTGCTCACTGTAGTGATGCGGCTTAATAAAGTGTCAAATCTCTGAAAAAGGTTGAGTCTGTAAATACTCTAGTTTATCAGCTGTAATCTACAATAAAAGCTTTAACCATGTTTCTTATCAAACTCAAGCAATAGTCCTGATGTGGGGTTGATCCTGTCTTACCCAAAAGACACTCCCTTAATCTAAAGCAATATGTCACTCAAGCCACACCCACACAAAACGAGAGCCCACTCTGAATGTTTGTCGTTTATGATTTTGAGTCTATGAGTCTAATTTTAGATGTGAGACTATCCCATGTGCTCTTTATGCCCTCTTCTGGCCAAGATTATTTATTACAACTCACACTTCCTCTTGCATTCATTTAAATTGCATTCATAACATTTAAAGGCGAAAAAAGCAAAGATGAGCCGACCCTCGTATCAAGTTTTTTTTATGTTTATTTTCATTGAAATTCTTATTGAAACGCTTTGTGCTCCCAGTTAAGGATCAAATAATAAAAGGAGACTCAATGTAAAACTCGCACAGCCGATCAGCAGACCTACTCTTGAAGTCTGGGATACAACATTTGCTTTGGATTGCGCTGATTCAGAACAAAAAAGCAGATGGTTTATGTAAAAATGAATATCATACCAAATAGCACAGTGAAGGCGGAGGAGAAATGGTAATGTCTTAAAAAGTGGGGACAAAAAATGAGCACAATCAGTGGTTACGAAACATGAGAGCGGTAAAACGAAATAAAAAGTACTGTATGTGCGATCTCGGTCGCACACGTACACACATAAACGCACTCACTTGCAAATACACCCAAACGTACAGGCGCAGGCGCACACAAAGGCACACACTCACTCTCACGCACACACTTGCGCGCACACACAAACACAAACCCACAGATAAATTGTAGTGATTGAAAATAATGAAACCCTGGTTAAATCTAATGGTATCATACATCCACGTCTTGTGTGGGAAGTGCAGAAAACAAAACAAAAAATAAACTAAAATGGAGAAAGAAAGAAAAAAGAATTCTTGTGAATAATGAAAAGCATGCCCATCTTCACTGGTCTAACCCAACTTGAAACGACCACAAACCCAGAAGTGCTGCCCTCTCTATCCACCCCTCTACTCCACCCCCACCTGCCCCATGCTCTCTTATCCCTTTCACATATCATTCCCACATCCCCGCCTCACCTCCGTCCTACCCCCCAGTCTCCTCCCCTCCTCAAATTTCTCTGCTGGATTTAAGGGGTTTCCACACGTTTCTGCATTGCAGATCAAAAGCCTGCCTGGGAGGAGGAAAGAGGCGGGCAGGAAGAGACGGGGCGGCTACTGGTTCAATCTCTGGTCACCATTTATGAAAACACAAAGTCCAGTTCAGAATACAGAGAGATGACTGGGTGTAGAGGAGTGTTGTTGTGTGTTGAGGTTAAAGGTGATTGACCTGCATGTTTTTAGAGTGGCACCGGAAAATGTTGTTAGGTGTTAGTCTACACGTGAGTTGTCTGGGTTAGTTTTGTGTCTGTGTGTGTGTATGTGAAGGCACTGGGTGGGGGCAGTGGAGGTGGGGTTGGTGTAGCTCAGGGCCTTGTCCCTCATCCCTCGGCCCCAGTCAGAGAAGGGGAGAAGGGGCAGGTTTATAGGGCTTGTGTCTTGAGCTCGATGGGCTCCCCGCGGGTGTCCTGCTGGGTCTCGTTCTCGGGAGGTCGACTGCCCTTCAGTGTGGCCAGACGCTCGGACAGACCCCTCATGCGTGGGAACAGCATGAAATCATACAGGAGGGCCCCCATGGCACCTCCTATCATAGGCCCGACCCAGTACACCTGTAAGCAGCAAAGTTAATATTTATCAGCGGTTGAGTCACTTATGAGACCTCTTAAAACAGAAGGAAGGTGAGGGAAGATCGATCGTTTCAGGTCTTACCCAGTGGTTGATAAAGTTTCTGAAGATCACAGCAGGGGCAAAGGACCTGGCAGGGTTCATTCCAGCACCCGTGTAGTACATCTGAAACACAAGAAGCACGTTTCTAATATTTACACTTCCGTATGCATGCATTTAACACTAGATTATATGCTAAGACCGTGTGTCTTTACCCCCATGAGATGTCCGATGGTAACAGAGAAGCCAATGGAGAGGGCAGCAGATCCGAGACGTCCGTTTCTCCTCTCATCAGTCACGGCGAAGATGCAGATGACAAGCTGCATGGTGAGGAAGACCTCCACAGTGGTGGCCATCCCCAGGCTGATGCCAGGCTGCAGCTGGAAATACACAAATATGATAAAAGGTGATATTTGGGCCGAGAGGTGCAGTGAATGAATGCATTTCATTTGAATCCAACCATGGTTTCATATCTTACCACATTAAACCTGAATTGGTAGTACAAACTCTAAACCAAAAAGGATTTCCCAACATTGCTACACTTATTTCCTGAAACATCCCTCTTTGGTCTTTACCGTGTTCATTGCCATGTTGCCTCTCATGTTGCCTGGTGTGACCCCATACAGCACAGCAGCCCCGGCTACAGCACCCAGGCACTGGGCAGCAATGTAGAAAATGGCTCGGAAAAGAGACATCTGTGAGCCGACAAGGTAGGCAAAAGTGACGGCAGGGTTGATGTGGCCGCCGCTGATGTGGCCGATGGACTGGATGAGGGTAGCGGCTGCCAGCCCAAAGCACAGGGCCACGTGAAGGACATGATGAGGCCCAGTGGTCCAGCGCAGGGCAGCGCCCATGCCAAAGAACACAAAAAACATGGTCCCGAAGAACTCGGCAAAAACTGCCCGCCAAAAATTCATAGACCGGAACTCCCACATGGTGACGGTTGAGGCTCTCCACCAGATGAAGAGGATTCTTCAAAAATAAATCTAGAAAAGGTCAAATGTGTACCTTTTCAATCCTCTTCAGATATCAAAAACTTTAAAAAAGAGTCTCCCTTTTGTAGTCAGCTCACTAAGCTGACCAAACACAGCTGGAAAGTCAGTTTAAAGACAAAACAGGATTTCAGAACGTCAACAGACGAATCCACTCAACAGATCTTTTACCAGACTGGGTTGGTAAAGTCAACTCAGCTGCATTCGCTTGCCACCTCTGTCCACCTGTCCAAAGACATAGGTGTGAGATAATGTGGGAGTGTGGGAGGAGATCTCAGGTGGAATGGGATGTCAAGAAGAGGTGGGCATCAATGCTAAAGGGGTGTTTCTAAAAAGAGACGGGGATAGATAGCGTCCAGTGGACCTTTTAGCCTCTCTGACGGAGGGGAGAGGGCCAGACGGGCGCTTTATAATACCCCCCCAGGGGCCCCAGGTGACGCCATAATCCCCCTGTAGGGCCAAGGGCGGGGGGCAGCAGTGCTGGACATCCTAAATCAAACAAACTTAACCCCTCTGTCTCCCCCCACATAACAGCGTATGGCCAAAAGAGATGTAGCATATCTAAGAGGAAAAAAATATGAAGTGAAAATGAGTGAGAAATTATTCTTTTTTAGAGTGAGGTAGTAACATTTTGCAGGAAAAAAGTCACAAGAGAGTGTATTCATCTTTAGAAGGAGTCAAAAATGACAGAGGAAAGAGTTGCAGTGAAGAGCAGGTTATGCTGAGTTTTCTTTCGGGAGTAAGTCATCTGTTGATGTATCATAACTTTCATTATCAGGGGACACGCATGCTGATAGATTAGGGCAGAAAACACACACATGTATGCACAAAAACACACATGCACACATTCAAATAATACAGTTGGGGCCCCCGGACGGAAGTGCCCAAAGCTAACAGTGCTGGCCTGACCGATACACTGAAATGCCTGACCCTGTGAAACCATTGTCTGTAACAAGCATCTGGGCTACATATGGACAGAGATAAGACAAAAATACATATTAAACTGAAGCACAAGTAACAACAGCTGGCAAAGCATTTTCTCAAATTTGCAAAGCTTAGTGCCAAAATGCATGTTTAAATTTGCAGCTTCTGTTTATTGGCGTGCACATAATTAATCCTGCCTGTGAGAATCAGTGATCTTTAATTGGCATTAAGCATTGCAGAGGCCTGGAAGTGTGAGCACTTTAACCTGAACTTGACACCGCCTCAGGGTTCAGTGTGCACTGACACCGCCCCACAACCAGCGCCATTTGGTGGCGCTAGAAAATATTGGAGAAACATGTTAATCTGGCTGATGTGTGCAAAGAAGGGGCGAAAGCAGCAATGCAGAGAGAAAACAGTGAATCAAGCAGCAAACCAACAATAATTCACACAACGCAGCAGATTGTGCCTTCTGTTGTGACAGGAGCTTCGAGGAGGTGCTTAGCAGAGGTTAGCAGTATGTGAGGCTGTGATGCAGGAGGACGTACGACCAAAGCCCTGAACGTTCTCAGTGTGTGCGCGAGGTTGGGAAAAGGGGAGAAGGGCAGCGGGGATGCGGGGGAACGATGGGGTTACTGTGCAGCACCGGGGCGTCACGCCGACCAGCCGAGCGACATCACTGGTGGAGGAGTGTGTATGCGTGCGCATGTGTGTGTGTGTAGCTGGGGCGTGATGAATGCAGATAGCTGAGCTTGCCGTTTTAACTCCCTTTTATACATGTTAGAAAGAACACACACAATGCAAAATGCTGGCAGCACAGTGGCAGTTATAGCTATTGTGCATGCTGTATGTGTGTCTGCGAGTGTATGTGCGCATGCTGCATGCAAATTTAAGAGTGTGTGTGCATGTGTATGAAAATTACACACATCAACACAGAAAGTATACAATAAATGGTTCGATTTTTTTATTTAATATCAATTTTAAAGGGTTAGTTCATCCAAATTCTTTACATATAATTTGTTGTTGATTGTACAATGCCTGTGACTTAAGACAAACTAAAGCAAATTATCAGTAAAGAGCAACTTTTTTCTATTTCAACTGAACATTTAAACTGCAAACACGTAAAACACATTTTAATGCGAGGCAAAAATAAAGGCGCGTACACCCACGCACAAATATGTTTAAAGGTTTCATCAAAGTATTGTCTCTCACCCACATACACGCGTATGCTCAGCGTTTCCATTTCAAATTACAAAGCGTGTTGTGACTGAAGGTGTTCTTTCTGTAGAGCCATTACAGAGGAATGAAGGTCCATTTGATTGTGAATAGGAGACCTCAGAGAAGAGATAGACGCTAACAGGCACAGACATGAGAGAGATGCTGGATGAGAGCGTCATTGAACCCACGGTGCAGGCTAAGGACCTCTTTAGCATTTCAAAGCATTCGCAAACACAAGATGCAACTGAAACATAAGGGTGTTTTCAGCAGGATTTCAATGAGTCTCTGTTAGAATTATAATGACATGCAAATGTGAAAGTGAATACTGAATCTCACAGTATTGGCTACACTTTTGCATACACTAATGACAGACAACAAGGACCTCAAAGGTCACATCCACTCCTTTTAAAATTCAGCTTCTACATGAAATTCTCCCCCACGCGCATTGAAAAAAGGGGGAAAAATAAAAATTATCGTGTGCTTGTAATGCACCAGCAGAAGGTGAGAATTGCAACCCTCCCTTTGTTGCCTCATTATCACATGTGGGTTTTTTATTAGCTTTGGTTCTTTGAAAACATAAAACATTAGCTGCATACGTCCCAAAAACTGTGTTACTCTGAAGAGGAAATGGGAAGTTTTGCCATTTACAAAAGAAAAGCTGGGTTTTATCTCCATATCACACAGTCTGGGCTTTTTTTCTCCATCCCACTCATGTCTTATAGCTTTTTGTTAGTATTACTACTGCTAGTGTTCTCAAATTTAGGAATAAGATTGTATTTTTACCTAATTTTACTGCGTCACTGCAACTTTAAGACATTTCTGTTTTGTGCCATGAGGCCTGCAATAAAGTTTTTTTCACGTACTCTGAGCATCATCTTTTATACAGTAAATGCATAACTTTAACATGTACACATCTGGGGGTCATATTTCTGTCTTTCTGGTAAGTCTAAGTCTAACAATCATTCTCTTTTGTCTCTGTTTTTGGTCTCCATTAACTTATGAGGGGATATATCTGCTAACTAAGCACTCCATTGTGTGAATTAGTGAGTCGCTATCTGTGCCTGATTGCTGTTTTTAAGATAGTTTGTAAGGTTTCTAGAGCATTTTGCTTTGTAAATCTGCAAACAGCTCTCTCCTGTGACAAAAGGGAGAAATCAGAGTCCTATTTTGTGAAATTAGACAAAATAAATATGAAAAACTTACTTCTGAGTAAGTCAAAAGTTTTACATACCCAACTAAACACTTTGAGATAATACCCCAAAGTGTGGCGTAAACAAGCTTCCATAAACTTCAAACTGTGACTTGTACATTAAGATGATCTTCTTTAGAATAAAATTTGGCATTTGAATGTATAAATCGTACATTTGTACGCTCATTTGTAACATGGAAAGATTGGAATATTTCCAATATTTATATTTTTGAATCACCTTCATGAAATTAGCCCCAGAATGACTGGAAACTGAAGCTCTTCAAATGTAAGGAGAGCTGCACATTTATGTGATAATTCTCTGTGAATCAAATTTAGCGACTGCTATTCAGTAAAAAGTCCAAGTACATGTTTTAAGCTGCAGTTAATTTCCATCTTGTGCTAGGTCTTCGTTCAAAATCAAATTAATCTTGTAACTGTAGCTAACTTAGTCTTTGGCCAGCTCGTAAAACAAGAATTGACCAAATATAACACGAACCTCCAAAAAACAAGCGTACTTAGGATGAGATCTTTCAGCTGAAAATTCAGTTTTCCCAGAAATCCGAACAGTGAAGTATCTCATTGAAATTCATTTTCTGGGCATTTTTGGTTGAGGATGTTTTATTATCCTACACTAAGAGAGAAATACTGTGCTTTGTGCTTCGTACCGTTTTATGACAGTTGTTGTTGAACTGTTTGCTAACCTGATTCCAAAAAATGATGTGTTTTTGTGCAGAAATCTTCCAAAATATTTACTAAAAGCAGAACGATTATACTAATACTATATCGTATTATATTCCATGATTTTTTTGTTATTTATGGGAGAGTTTCTCAAATATTAGTGTTTTTATTTTCGATACTTGTTGAGTATGTTTTAGCTGATACAATTGAATTTCTTAAAGTACTTTTAATTGTAATGATACACATTTTACCGTATAATGATAGAGATAGGGCCTCATTTTTCTTTTATTGTGTTGAAACTTGCGAGTAATCACTGCTTGTTTTTGCTTTTTATTTTTGTTAGGTTGTACATGTAGACCTGCTAGTTTTAAAAATTGTTTAGACAGATGGTCAAACAATATCAGACATATAAATATTAAAAATAAATAAATAAAAGTGACTATTTGTGAAAGTAAATAGTAATTATATCCCATTGTGGTGCATTTTGGTGCACCAACACTCACAACCTGGGTATTAAGCCATCAGTCTTGCAGTTAATAGACGGGTCTCTGTATAGCCACAGTCAAACTGCAATTCGTGAGTTAAACTGCTTCTTTATCAGGATGTTACGATTGCTATTAGATGACATTAAACTCTAAATGGTCGAGCACTCCTGTCTGCTTTTGTATATTACAGCATGTCATGTGAGATAAATTACATCCTTTCACACACCTTCTTTCTTTTCTTTTGTCCCCATCACCATTTACTTTGATGGTGTGTACACCAGTGCATCTTTTAAAAAATCGCTGTTGCACAGAGTGCGCTTTTTTGGTACATGTCTCTTCAGTTGTTTTCCTGCTTGCTGGCCTGCTTGGCTCTCATGGCATTCTGCGTGACTGTAGACAGCGACGATCCGGTCATGCTTGCCGTCTCCACGATCTCGATGTCCTTACAGGTCAAACAGGCCACCAGCTTCTGACGAGAGGCGCTGCGTGCAAAGAAGAAGTCATGGGACATCCCTGCCAGTATGGCGCCGAGCACCGGCCCGATCCAGTAAACCTGCAGGTGGGCAAAAGTGAGGTATGTGAGTTTTCATGGTAACTAAATGATCTAAGACAAATAGAGGAATCCATTAAACTGAAGTACTGTTAGATTTGACATTATCACCTCCACCAGTGAGGTTATGTGATTGATCTGGCTTGTTTGTCTGTTTTTAAAAAGATTACTCCGAAAGTTTTTGACACGTCTGCATGAGGACCAGAGATGGGGACCGCCCTGAATTCCATGGATCAGTTCATTGTTGTAGTTGATTAAGTTTGAGCTACTTTTAGCTGTTTTATCCACCCTGTAGTTTGGTCTCATCACAAGATAGATCTTAAATATGCTGAGCTGATTAACAGAAGAAATTTTTTTTTTAAAAATACAATAAAATTCTGCAAATGTTCCTTTCTTTCTTTAAATGTCTAATTTTTATCTTATGATGTTTAAAAACAAAAATATCTCCTATGAAACAACTTAAAGACACATGAAATGTCACCATTCTTTATTACAAACAAAAACCTTTTAAAATATGTGACCATGTTATAAGAGCTTAATCTGAAAAGAAAAAAATAACAATAGCAATCAATAGTAAGAAGTTAAATATTTGTCTTTATAGTGTAGCAAAAAATCAAAATCAGAAAATAAGTTCTTCAAAATGAACCCATGTGAATGTAAATTTTGTTGACTTTACTTATGTTGCACTAAAAATCATGTCTTCATAACTTTTGTACACTGACCAAAAATCTGTGTTTAAAAAAAAGATTTGGATTTTGGATTTCTGTCTCACCCAGTGGTCTTCCCAGAAGCCTGTGATGATGGCCGGACCCAGCGAGCGGGCGGGATTCATACTCGCGCCAGAGAACCGAGCCTGAAGAAAAACAAACAACATCACAATAAGGCTTTTTGTTTTTCTACATGAGGATAATGTAGCTTTAAGATTTAAAGACATATATCATAATAATTAAAGTTTAAAAAATGTTATGGCAAAAGGAACACAACAACCACTCAGGTCTTTTGCTTAAATAAAAGTGATTTTAAATAACATAAAAAACACTTCTGAAGTTATTTAATGTATAAGTTGGTAAAAAGTGCAATGGATTCTTTATTTAACACCTTAAATAAAATCAAATGTTGATTTAAAAGCACACTTCCTCGTGTCGATTATATTTTAGTTCCGTTTTTCTCTGGTTTGGTTGTTTTTTGTTGCTCTTCTTTAAAATTGATCACACTTCCTGTAAAACTAGTTCCACTCACATATTTAACTGGGAGATCTTTTTTCTGTGTCAGTGTGACAGAAAGCAACAAAAGCTCCAGATTATGTATATTGAGAAATGCAACCCACAGTGGCTGTAGCAGTGGGGGGGGGGGGGGGGGGGGGGGGGGGGGGGGGGGAATAATACAAATAATACACTATAGGCATAAAAGAAGCTCATCTCACCCCTATCAGCACACCAGCAGTGTGTGCTAGTCCAATGGCCAGGTTTCCTGGTTCTGGGCTCTCCCTCCTTCGCTGGTCCTCCACCGAGAAGACGGTGAAGACCATCTGGAAGGTGCACAAGACCTCAATGCCCAGAGCCTTGGCTGCATTCAGCTCTAAAGGTACCTGGGTGAGGTGCGAGAAGAGTAAAAACATATTCTAGAAAGATGCAAATGATTGTTAGAATTTTTTTAAATGGCACACATACGTTCTAGGAACTGACCCTGTTGACAAAGTGCTCTGCTGTGGTTTTAAACGGCAGGGCCAGGTACAGGGCCCCAGCTCCTAAGGAGGCCCCCAAACACTGAGCGATGATATAAACGAGGGCCCGGAGAACATCAAGCCGCCGTGTGGCCAACAGAGCCAGAGTCACAGCAGGGTTCACCTGAGCAGGAACACAAGCACACACTGGCATATAAAACTATAGAAATCATAAACAGCTCGGTGGTCTCACGGTTCTCTACTTTAATGTTTATTGTAATAGATCAAATCAATGATCGCCAAACGTTAAAGTGCAAAAAGGAAATATGAATTTATGCAGGGTTGTTTTTTCCTTTCTTGTAACATTTATACTCTCTTACATTTATCAAATGTCCCTTTGGAGAGGAGACAACCCCCGAGGTTGAAACCGCTGAACTAAAACTACCTAATAGTATATATAATTATATAATTAACTAATTATGAGTACATTTTTTAACAAATGAGCAATTTCGAAATGAGGATGTTTAAATGCAGGACTTTTACTTGAAGCATTTTTTTACATTGTCGCATTCGTACTTCTATTCACTTAAATGAACTACTTTGAAGTACTTTGAAAGCGTTTCTGTCAAGTTCAGTTCAGAAAGAAAAATGAAAAACAACATGTTAAAATGACATAATTACCTGTGCCCCACTTATTTCTCCAAAACAGTGTCCCAGTGCTACAATCACCACACCCACTGCCACCGCTGGATACAGGGGTCCTCCAGGGGCATCTCCAGGGCCTGGCACAGAGGCACCCAGCACAGCGCTCACCAACACCAGGGTGCCGAGGAGCTCTGCCAGCATGGCGTGCCAGAATTGCCGACTACGTAGCTCCTCATAGAAAAGGGATGTAAACAAGTTGGGCTTTAGCTACTCCTCTAAATATATTGTTACATTTTTAGGTAAATAAAAGCAGAACACAGGTAAAAAAATAAATAAATAAATAAATAAATAAATAAAGATTTTAATCATCAGAGCATGATGAACATGTAATCTCTATGCTGCAAATGATATTTATCCATATTTTTCTTTCAAAATATGTCTTAAAAACACTCTCAACGTAACCAGCTTAATGTTGTTTTAATCCATTTAGTTATAAAATTACTGATTATATTTAAATGTTAATATTCTGTACGCAAAGCCTAATAATAAAGAGACATTTTTTACTAAAATAGACAAGATTTAAACTCCATCCCATGTAAATTATAACACATTTAAACATTAATACATTAACCTAACATGCTTACCTCACGCCACGTCATTTCAAACCCAACAAGTAGGTTTATTCAGGCAGTTTTCTGGTGGTCGGTCTCTCTGTGTGTCTCTGTGTAACTGGTGGTCTCTGAGGACTTCAAGGTTCCTGCTACCTCCCTGATTAACCTGAGTGTGCGAGAGGTCCTTTGATGAGAACAGCCTCCTCCCTCTCTCTCTCTCTCTCCTCCTCGCCCTCTCCTTCTAGTGCACATCAGGCGTTATCAAGTAATTCACACACATCAGTCCATTTGCATACTTTACTCCTAAACATTCACTGACCTTCACTACTGTAAAAAAAATCTTCAAAGAACTATGAGAAGCATTTCATGGATTTTCTAACTGGAGTCACTTTGGCCAGTATAGAGAGGACAGTTTCCAGATAACTCACATTCACAGCTAGTTCATGTATCGTGTAGTGGTTTAGAAGGCAAAAGACCCACTGGTTTGATCCCAGGAGGAGACCCAGATGCCTGGCATAAGAAAGCTGTCAAATCAAACATGCAGTGCTACCTGCTGTGGCAACCCATTTATATTCAGTTTATATCTTAACATGAAATGCAGACCCAGGAGGCTAGATTGCCTTCAAAGACAGGGGGAAAAAAATTAATAGTCCTGAAGACAAATTGAACTAAACTTTAAGTCTATTTAAGTCACATGTTTCTTTATTATGGACATATACCATGAAAAGTGCAAAACAGAGGTGGTAAAAATCGGACCGGAGGGCCATAACAAACCTGCAAACAGTCCCAATCCAGTCCACTGGATTCACAGCAGAGTGAAAGTTTTGCAGGAAAGTATTAAATATTTATCAATAAATTATTAAAAACGAATCATTCAGTTTTGAAAATTAGTTTAATCATAAAGTAAAATACTGTTCATTTTTAGTTCTCCAAACTTTAATGACACTATAAAGTGAATGTGAAAGGTTGAAACCATTCAATGAAAAAAAAAATTATATATTATAAACAGTATGAGAAATAAATCATAAATTTGTGACCACTTTCTTTTTTTTTTTGTCATGTATTGATTTATGGACAATATTAATGTAATGTTGACCTGCAGACTAGGCAGGCCACAAATTCACAGAGTTATGGGATCAAAAGCCGAATCCTCTGGCACAGATATTTAACTGATGATTCCCAACCCCTCTAGTGCCAGGAAATGTTTTTAATCCCATAGGCTGTGGGTTTTCCAAAAAGCCTGTAAGCAAATCTATTCGCTGGTTTATTAGTTGGTTTGTTTTGCTCACAGGCAAATTGTGAATCCCACCTGAAAGCACGACCTGCTTCCTTACTCAGAGCTGCAGCTTTCTAAATAAACTTCATGTTGCATCATGTAAGACTTGAAACTAACTCCTGAGACCTAAAAAGACATTGTTAAGGTATTTACTAAGGATATGGACAACGGAAATGAAAGGCTGTTTTATCTGTAAAAATTACTTTTATACAACCAGACTTCTTTTTGTAACCAGAGTTGCCCCCTGCTGGCCATTTGAGGAACTCACTTGGCTACACCTTTCACACCTGAAACCTATATCTAGCTTATAAATTTAAATATTTGTGTGTTTTATATTTATCTTGAAAGTAAAAACACTGACATCATTATTATGTGTTTATGATAATTAGAAAAGAGCCATTTCTGTTACGATGACCATGGTACCATTGTCACTGTCACCATCTCAGCATGCTAACATTAGCGCTCCTTTTACAAAGCACATTTTAAAAGGGCTGGCTGGTATGGCTGTTTCCTTATTAAATTACATTTGTGCAACAGCATGACAGATACATTCAACAGTGGAAAAATTACCACAGGATAAAGTTGTTTTTGTTCCTGCTTTCTCCTGTTGGATGACCTGCGTTAGCGTGTTCTGAGCACCTGAAAAACAGACGTTCAGCCTTTATATCAGTTATAGAAAGAGCCAATTAGTGACAAGAGCACCAAGAAAACACCAAAACCTTAGGCTGTTGGTGTATGCACTGCATTTGTTCAGTGGATAAATATGTGATAAAAGCTTTTCCTCCTGGAAGGAAATTTGGGTTTCAACAGGCTCCAATGTGAAGCAGAGGGACTCTTTCCATCTTATGCAGCAGCATACTTACAGGTTAAAGGTGCAAACAAATGCCTGCTGTTTTGTTGACACTTTACCCAAAGATCTCAGATTTGATGTCGGCAGGCTCAGGGTTTTTTCCCCCTTCTCTACATACTACTTGTGAGGTACCGCTCTGATCACCATGGGGACAAACCCTTTCATGATGCTGTTGCCATAGAACCTATTGAGATGCTGCGTCTATGCACTCTTTTCATTTTCGCTCTTTGATATGAAACACACACCAAAGCAGACAGAATTCTTTGGTTTACGTCAAAACTCAGATTAATCACCTCTCTGACGCTTGTTTTCTTTCTTTCTTTTTCTAACATGTTATTTTTTTTTAGTTGTTTTTCATTTAGAGTATCTAAATGTTTGGAGTCCAATCTGATTTTCCTGATACCTCCAAGCATCAAAAGCCTTCAAATCTAGCAGAGTGAGTCCAGAATGAACTGGTTGGGCAGGTGGGGAGGAGGACTGCTGGTGTGCCCCATTATGTTGTGGATTACCCCCTCCTCCCTACAGCAACTGTGTAACTGTTATCCCCCCTTTTGTGGGGATAAGCCCAAATTTGTGGAGCAGGACGGGCGGAGGGCGCACTGGAACCCGCTGGCGTGGGGAGTTTTCAACCCCCCGCCCATACTGCTGACACTGAGACAATTTCACATACACACCCGCATATACACGCTCATACAAAGTGCAAGCTAAGGGATTTGGGAGTGAGGGGTAATGGGAAGAGATGCTCTAGGAGACACAATATACACATTTTTACATTTTAACTTTACCACACACATATTTTTGTCTTTAGATGCTTCCCAGATGAAAGTGTAGAATATCAATCTTTGCAAGCAAGTGTTCACTGAACTCGGATCTTTTCTATTGCAGAGCAGCTGGGCCTGATGGCAGGATGTTTTCAACAGCATGTGCTTCAGACAGGACTCTCCAGGGAGCTGCACAGTCCTGCAAGAAAACACTTCGCCACACTTCGGCGGTTTCAAGCCCTTCTTCACTCTTATATTGCATGTGCTCCTTGTATGTACACACAAAAGAGAGCAGGATTTACGCTTTTTTTCCCCTGTTTGTTTGGCTAATCCCCAATATTTAAGTAATCCTGATATGGGCAAACCTTTCAGCACACTCTCAAAGAAATTAGAAACACTGGTGTCAAAGTTACAGTTAAAGTAACTAAAGTGGTGATACAGAAATGTTTTGATTCCACCAAAAACATACCACATATTTCAAATATGAAACCTTCAACTGTGTGCTGATGTGCGGTTCAGTGTGTGGTATCAGGAAATCTACAAGGAAATAAATCCATCCAGCGTTTATATTATCTGCTTAGCTTTCTGTGAATGGTTGAGTCAGAGGGGAAGCAGTTGTTTGGCATTAAAGGTTATTTATATGCATTCAGGAGTGTAGAGATGGTCAAGATGACCTGCTGAAGTTCAAAATGAGCATTGAATTTGGAAGATGCGCAATTTAAGCGATCTTATGGTTTTTAGTACAAGATGATCCGAGTACGTCTGAGATTTACAGAGAATTGTCTACAACGGAGAGAATATCCAGCGAGCGGCAGTTCTCCGGGTGAAAATGTCTTGGTGATGTCAGTGGAGAATGCCAGACTGCTTGCTTTAACGTTTAACGAAAAATGTTTTTTGGTTGGATGAGTCTCAGTTTTCGCTGCAACATTCGGATGGTATCATCATGTCAACATGGAGCAAAATCTCTTTCGTTCTGAAGTCAAAGCGGGTACAACCCAAAAGCAGCGCTTTCCCCAAGTATTACAGCAAAGATATTCAGCAACGGTTTGAAAAATATGAAGATTACAATTTAAAAATGTATTTTCAATCGAACATTAGCAGGATTTACTAGAACTAACCCAAACCAGCAACCCACGTTTGAAACCACAGGTCATCCCTGAAGGATCGTTGTCCACAGAGATGTTTTGTCAGGATGAGAGTTTACAAGATGGATGGTTTTAAGATTGGAGCTGTATACCCAACTGCTCGAGTAGAACATATAATAGTTTTTCTATTGAACTTTGCAAGCAGAACCTTTAAAACTTTCAGTTAAATAGCCAGTTACTAGGTAGTTTTTCCAGATTAGGATAAAACTGAAGCACCTGAAGGAAATCGAACAACTGCGGAGTGGGAGACGGACAGAGAAGAGATGCAAGCATCCAGATATAAAGCTCCGTGGAGAAAGGGCAAAACAGAAATACAGAAATAAGTACTTTCTACTAGATGTGGTTCTTTATTCAACTCACAGTACATTCTACAGATGCACACGTGTTACATCACCTTAATACAACAGAGTCTTGTAATACCTCCTCTTAAAAATGATGAATTGGTCCTAAAAATATAAAGGAACAAATTTAAAGTCACCAAAACTGTACATTATTAAAAAGTCACTTAACACCACATTTGGTTTTTGTCCTTTTTTTTGTTGTTTTTTGAAAAAAAAAAACCAAAAAAACCCCACTGTCCCTTTAAGTGTAATAGGGAACATCCACGTTTATTTCCTATCAGCGGTGTTGAGTTCAGTGTAAGAAACAAGTTTAAATAAAACCCAGACTGTGGAGTCATCCTGTCGCCTTCATAGCACACCAACCATGCCGTGCAACATTGTACATTGGCCCATGTACAGCACAAAAAATATGTATCAATAAAAGGAATGTAAGGTTGAAACCCAGGCAGCACTGTGCCCAGCACTTCATCGTCAGCTCCTTTGCAATTCTAGTCTTTAAAAAGAGAGGATTTTAGCCTACTGTAGCCTTTCAGAGGTGTTCGTGTGGTCAGACGAGCTACAGAAAAACGTGTGTGTGTGAGAGAACTGCAGGTCTGAAGCTTTAATACACTCCTGTCAATCTTGATTACAGTGTAAAAGCAAACTTTCATTGTGTGTTCTCGCAAACGGACTATTTAATAAGTGCTTAAAATTACAGTGCCATCCTTTTGGTTGCACACAGTCAGAGACACAGATCAGGTGTAGCTAGCTGAATATTTACTCTTATCAGACAGGAAAGTGAAATAAATAGTCTACGACTGACCGACCAACACTAAAAATCCTCCAGTTCCGGAAACCAGTGTCTTTCACACAGCAGCAGGAGATGGGTGTGTGTCTGTGTGTTTGTGTGGGACTGTGTGCATGTTTGTGTGTGGTGGTGGAAAAGTGTTTCACGTGTGCGTGCAAGACTTTAAGTGGAGGTTATACAACGTCTACTCATGACAGTCCAGAAACAGATTCCTTTTAGTTTAACTGGCCTTTTCATAAATCATCTAGACATCTCTATAAGGTAATCTGTACACATTCACTACAAGCTATTGCTATTAAATAATCCCAGCTATTGTAATCTTTATATATATTTATATATAGAATATATAATAAAAATATATTGAGCAAAAAAATTACTTCTAGGCATAAGACCACGTTACATTACATTTCCAATGAACAGGTAAGAAATGGCCCAAGCTCTGAAGAGTTTCGATACGTTTAGTCATTGAGTGGTGGCTAAGCAGGTCCAGTATCCAGCATGATGGCTGCAATAGTGTGATCGGTCCCTGACCTTCAGGGTGAGTCTGAGGGCCAAAATACTCAGGGCCTGAGACCGCGTCATCAACCCACAGCGGGGCTTGACCAAAGGCCTTGCTACGACATGGGGCTCACGTGAAAGGACATGACAGGAGAACGCTAACAAAAATGAGGTGCTGAGGTGAAGATGCGGAGACACGGAACAATGGAAGGTGAACAGAGACTCGTTCTCGCTATCTGCGATGGGGAATGGGTACAAGTTCAACCCAGTTCAGCTTTGGGCCCTTAGAAAAAGGTTAGGCCGGTAGAGGAAACAATAACAGACAAATAGCCAAAATCTATACATATATACCTTTACAGAGAATACACATAGCTGGAAGAAACTCCAGACAGTCTTAGCAGTAATGGAGAGTGTGTGACTGGGACGGTGAAAGCACCAACAGTCTACAGCCCCACCATCAGCGGGGATCGTCGTAGGCTCCTATTTCTCCTTATTTGAGTAGAACTCCGCCCAGCGGCTCTCAAAGAAACGCCTCATCGAATGTCCTGCCATTCCCACCTCTGACGTGTCTTCATTGAAGAGCTCACAGTTGTTGAAGACCAACTGAGCATCTGCTGCAAATTCCTCGCAGCTGAGGTACCTGAGATGAGGATAAACAGGCAGAGAAGCTTAGAAACAAGGGACAAATGACTGGCAGGGATTAAAAATGTCTGAAAAATCCAAATCATTGAACTGTATAAAGTAAGAGCAGTTGATTTAACATCATTGTGATCTAAAGACTCTTGTGCTTTTCCATTCAGTTCTCATATAAGAGCGAGAGAGAGAAAGACTACCCCCCCCCCCCCCCCTCCCCACTGCAATGCAGTGAACCCTACGCTTCTTTGCATTAATGAGACGTGCAGCATAATCAGCACTTACCCTCCTTGTAACAGTCTTTCTCTCATGGTGAGGAAGTCCATGGGGTTCTTGATGATTCGGCGGTAACCTGGCACCAGTCGGGGATTGACAGGTTCAAGGAATGGCCAGGCGTCTGCATGAGCCTCCATCTCCATTAGAATGATCCTGGCAGGAATTTTTTTTAAGAGTATTAACACGAATCCCCCGCAATGTAGCTGTCAAAACATCTCAGAAGACTTTAAAATCATATCATGCAGAGCTGGTGCACTCATGGCAGGTGGGACTCACTCGCAGAAGGTGAGGTCGGGTTGGTTGCGTGTTGTCATGCGGCGCCGTTTAGCGCTGCTTCCTTCTCCGGAGTGACGAGAAGATGAGGGAGGTGTCGTCACGTCTTTGTGCCGTGTCGTCATTCCGCCACTGCGTCGTGTTGTCACCTCGTCCTCGGAGCTGTCGTCTTCGTAACGTCTCTTCTTCACCCTGGTGCGCTTTTTGGACAAGCGCAGTGAATCGTCTTCATCCTACAAAAAAGGAGAATATTTCTTAAAACGAAGCAATTTCAGGGATACGATCTTAAGATTGAAAAACGGCTCAAAGTGTTATGACGTCAAGAGTGAGAAGAGGAGTTCTCACCTTAGCGACACAAGTGGGACAAAACCAGTCTCCCTCTGGAATCTGGGTGATTTTAGGCCGCAAGCAGTACATGTGGCAGCCACGATCGCAGCCGTCGCACAGCAGCAGGCACTCATCATTGTCTCCCTTCTTGCAAACTTGGCAGATCTTTAAAAAAAAAAGAAAAAGAAAGAAAAGAGAGAAGCATTTATCCCATAAAGGTTAGAAACCTTAGGAGTTTGAGAAGAATTTAGTGAAATTAAGTCCAACCAGGCATTTCTAAGATTTCTTACCACTTTAGTCACAGATCTCTCCCAAGCAATGGCCTTTTCCAACTGAAGTAAACACAGACACAGCTGGGGAGCACTACGGCAGCGGTCTAAAGCCTGACGCCATGTCCGCAGTCGAGACGTGATTTCACTTTCCAGACTGGAACAGAAGAAAATTAGTTAACCCCAAAAAAAGAAAAAAAAAAGTGTACCATATGAAATGTAGGATTAATTTATCCCATTTAGTCCAGGTTGTTTTTCTCACCTGATGACATCCATGGGATGCTCCTCTCCAGGTGTGGGAGTGAGAGGAGCGAGGCGCATCACTTCTGCGGGGTTCCAGAGCGGCTCCTTCAGGTAGCGTCTCTCGATGTTTCGCTCGAGGTTGGCTAGCCGCAGCACGCCCAGGTCCAGCGGGTGTGTGGCGATTCGCGGCAAGCCAGACCACTCCTTCTTGGTTCGCACGATCCAGTCGTCACGTGGGTCAGCGTCATGTTCGTAGTATTGGAGGTCATCGCGTGTGGAGTCTGGATCTGGGATTGTGTAGGGCTTAAAGGAGACAGAGATAGGAGGAATTTAAGTATCAGTGACGGACTTTAACACACATCGGGTTTCAACAGAGGAAATGTGTTATCAGTGTTTTAAGGTTTACCTGAAATTCGGCCATTGGTGCGTCTGTGGTTGTTTCAGCATCGGTCATAGCGCTCTGAGGAAGTGCCTTGAAAAAACAAAATAAAATAAGTTTTACTACAAAAAATTAAAAAAAATCTACATGCACATTTGTTGTAACTTAGATACTTTTCTTGTTGCCATTTAAAGTTTACGCATATTCAAACCTAAAGCTGCATCCTGGAGCATTGTATGAATTCTTTGACAGCAGAGACACACACAAAGCAGGGATATCGAGGTCTGCAGAGGATATGAACTTCTTGTGCAAACATTTCCTGCTTTTATTTTCTTTAAATCACATTAATTCACTCCTGTTAAAGCTTTAAGAATACAGAGTGGTTCTGTTTTATTGTGTGGTTTTAGTTGTGATTTTCTACCTTCAAATGGAGGTCAGCAGCAATAACCCGCTGTTCCAGGTCCTCCACCCACTGTAGTGCGCTGATGTCTGTCTCCACTGTTTTCTCCTGCACTTGCCAGGGCTGCTGCAGAGCCTCTAGCAGAGCATCCTTCTCTTCTACCTTCAACTCAAAGATTGGGTCTAATTGGATGAGAAAATCTTAATGAGAACAAATATGGCACAATTATGGGAAAGCTCATAATGATCCAGTTAACAACATTCACCGTTAATCGGTTTGGTGCATATCTCGGCCAAGCTCTCCATGTGTTTGGCTAAATGCTTATGGAGCACCTTCTCCCTGATGCCTCTTGGATGGAGGGACTGCAAGGTGATAAACAGTTCCTCTGGGGTCTTGATCCACCACCAGCCACGCACCATTGCTGGAGGGGGGAAAGAAAAAGAAGCAAAATTAAACACATTAAACAAGTGAAAAAAGAAACCAAAAACACAGGAAGAGTATGTCACCCCAGAAAACAGTGAAGGCCACAGAAATCTTCATGCATATTTATGGAATTCAAATAATTTCTGAGGTAAAACTGATACATTTCAGTACTTACATGCTGGGATAGGCTTGACCACTAGCTGTGTGAAGTACTGCTGTTCAAGCTCCTGGAAAACTGAGTTTGGTGGGCGGCCGCGGCGTTTTGCTGCAGCTCCACGGGGCCCTCTGCGGGCAGGACTGC
Source organism: Rhamphochromis sp. 'chilingali' (assembly GCF_963969265.1). Taxonomy (NCBI): domain Eukaryota; kingdom Metazoa; phylum Chordata; class Actinopteri; order Cichliformes; family Cichlidae; genus Rhamphochromis; species Rhamphochromis sp. 'chilingali'. Next base: position 22,731,706 of record NC_137939.1, on the reverse strand, counting down.
TCCCTCTGCTGCCTCTCCTTCGCCTGCGAGCTGGTCTGGCAGGTGTGGCAGGAGTGGATGGAGCTGGAGGATTGGGAGTTGGAAGGAGCTGAGGGTTTGTTGGTGGAGAACTGGCTGGGACAGCACAACCAGGGCCTGTAGGTGGAATGTCCTGTAGTGCTGGTGGTGCTGGAACCACAGGGTCAGCAGGAGGTAGGCAAGGCAAAAGTGGGTCCGGCTAAGAAGGAGGAGATTATTGATTTTTACATTATACAGACTGTGCATTGTTGTAATATTTACTATCATCATTCTGGTGGCTAACCTGCACGAGTGGAGCAGTAAGTGCAGACAGAGCACTCGGGATCTGCGGGAGAAGTTTGGGGGGTGAGCTGGGTGAAGTGGGCGTCTGGAGCTCAGTCAGAGAGTTATCATCACACGGTTGTTTGGGGAGCAGGTTGAACCACTGTCCTTGCTTCTCTGCCAGCTCTTTAACACTCTCCTCCGGTCGATTACCCTCTGGAGCTTCCCCTGCTGATGAGCATGTGCCATTCATCACTGCTTCCTGTGATTGGCTGAGCCAGCTCTGGAAAGCCGCTTGTGTGAGGTCTTGTGTCCCGCTATTTGGTGATCCTGGCCCTTCCTCACTCCGGGACCTGACGCTACTTCTACGCCGGCGGCGGATTTTTGCTGTGCGGAGGTGAAGCTCAACTTCAGGTTTGATTTTCCGGGGACGTCCGCGTCCTCTCGGCCTGCTCATGAGGGATGCAGTGCCCGGGAGGGGATCCTCCTCCTCCGCAGAGAAGGTCTGGGCCTGGCCTGGGGTCGCAGAAGTCGGAGAGGAAGGCAGAGTAGGAGGAGGAGTGGTTGGCAAGGGAGCTTCCTCAACTTTGGGCTCCTTTTTGGGCTCTTTTTTAAGGAAGGTGACAGGCACCTCCGCTATAAGGACTTCTCCAGAAGCTACAAGATAGAACAGTAAGGAAATGCTGAAGTAACGACAGACAAGTTAACGGTTTATAAAGCATAAATATTCGAGTTTAGACTCAGACTTACTCAGCAGCTCTTCAGGGCCCTCGACGAGAACTCCTCCAAGGTGAGGTAGGGCCAAATATCTGCGCCGGTAACGGTCCTGCCCCAGCAGTATAGCCCGCATGGAATGAGATGACTGTAGCAGCTTTTTACGGAAAAACGCTTGGCGCTGTGGAGGATTAAGAGCAAAGGAATATTTAATATTAAGCAACAAACATGTATACAGCACTGTGCCTGTGTCATATCAGCTTTACCTTAGTTAGCTTATCTATCTGCCTTTCAAGCTCTGGAATGCTAGCATTGGTAGGGCTCTCGCTCTGCAGCAAAGAAGGAGTTCAATTAGTCTCAAGTGCATGCATGATCGTGCTGTAGTTAAAACAGTAGAGCTGAAACATACATCACTGAGTTTGGGTTCTTCTTTGCGTGCACGGCGGTTCCCTCTCTCAAGGATTACACCACTCTCCTCCAGGCTGAGGTTCTCCTCCTCAGCTACTCTTGCACTACGCCTCCTCTCCTCAAAACACAGCTCTTCCTCTGAGCGTCCTGTACGACGTGATAGCGCCGCCTTCAGCCTGGCAGGAGGAAAACAAGTCCAACATTTAATACTGCTTGGATAAGTAGCAGAACTGAAAATAAGCGTTTAAGAACATTGATCTTACTTTCGGAGTTTCCCCTCAATGATCCACTTGTTCTTCCTGTAGGTTGTCATATTCTCCACTGTGTTGTCAATATCACTGAAATTTAAAACAAACACTGATCTTACTGTTTCTTGAGTAAACTCTCCCTTTAAGCAGTCTTAGAACAAGTAATCATCTTGAACATACTTGATCACAGTGTTACTGCTGTTAAGCTCTTCCACAAGGAAACCCAGGATGGCTGCCTTGGTGTCAGGAGGCAGGGCGTGAAATGGTTTGGTTCTCAGGGTGTTGCACACTTCTGTCTCATAGCCATGAGCTTCCAAAAAAATGCGAAGTACTTCTGAAACTGTGCTGCGGGTCAGCTCCAACTCAACCAGCTTTTCCCCAAGGATCTTTACCGACTGGAGATTAAAGAAAAACTCAGACTAACGGGTTTCCGCCACATACCAAATGGGGTTACATTAATAAGCAGAATGCTTGAAGTGTATCACACACACCTGATAATACGATGGTAGGCCTGGATCATGTAGTGCAGCCTCCACCAGCTTTAGCAGTAGATCCTGCAGCTCTCCTTGGCTGTCACCCAGGCCCAGGAGGCCTTCCTGCAGGGTAGCAAGGCTGGGGATGTCCTTGGGTATGTTGAGACCGATCACCTTTCCATACGCGTGTAAGAACTCTACCACAGCCAGACAGTGTGCAAAAGCTGTTCCAGAAAGCACCACACCAGGAATACGGGACAGCTCCGGGAGGGGCTATTGGAAACAAAGTTCAAAGGTCACAAAACATCAGTTTTTACATCAAAATTTTAAAAAAAAACATTTTCTAAAAAGGGGGTTAAATTAAAACTCACTTTGTGATCAGTGAGACACATATCCTCTGTGGGCTTCTTCAGCTCTTCGGCTATCAACTGCTGCCTCTTCCGCTCCTCCATCCGTCGCTGGGCCTGTGCTCTCCGCTCTGCTGCCCTCTTAGCAGCCAGAACAGCCTGAGCTGCAGCCTCTGCCTCCGCCTGAGCTTTAGCCAGGGCCTTGGCTTTACTCCGAGCCCCCAGCACCCTCTTACCCTGGGCCACCCTTTCCGTGTCAGTCTGCTGAACCGGTGGGGTGGGCTCAACCTTAATTGACCTCCTCCGGCCGAGATTCTTAGGCTCTGCAGCAGACTCTGATGCCGGCTGTGAAGCCTGTGGCGCTGATGGGTCAGTTGGTTCAGCCTTTGCCTCTAGGTGCTGGGCCTCTTGCTCGAGCTAAAACAAAAATGAATAAAATAAAATAAAATAAGAAATAAACACAAAATGATGAAGAGGTGGAGGTGATAAAGATGTGCGTCTGAGGACACGAGTGTTAAGCATTTTTCTTTACCTTTGCTCTCTTTTTTTCATCTCTCATTTTCTTAATCTTTGCATCCTCCCTTCTCTTCATTCTTGCCTAAAAAAAACAATAAATAAACGGCACCAACAAAATCAGGATGATAAATGAATAGTGTAACAGATCAGGATTACAATCAACTTGATCTACATACCTTTCTTTTCATTTTCTTTTTGATTTTAGCCAATTTCTCCTTTTCCTCCTCTGTGAGAGCTTCTATTTTTAAACACAGGGAATTAAAAATTATTTAGTCGCAGTAGAAAGAATGAGTTTATATAATGAGCAAAGACATTACGCACAACTTCTTTACTCACCCTTGGCTTCAAGTCGTTTAAGCAGCTTGGCATCAACCTTGCTAAGGAAATCAATCATCTTCGGTTTAGGAGGTCTACCGGGGCGACGGACCTGTCCTCCCTTTACCCCACGAACCCTGCGAGGTTTTTCTTTATCGGGATTTGGAGGTCGACCACGACGACCAGTGATGGCCATGATCATAGAGGGAACTTCCTCATTAGCCAGAAGGACCCACTTCACACCCTATAAAACACAGAGAAAACAGACTTTCAAAAACAATTTTCCTATATATTTTTTAAGCATTTTTAATACCTAAAGTTTAACTGTTGAGTATTTGAATACTTTATAGTTCTAATGTGAAAATATACAGACCTCGGGAGTTTCTCTCTCTTCGTAGAAGTCTCCAACAGGCATGCGTGGACTGAAGCTGAAGTGTTCTCGCGTGACCACACTGTCTGTGTGTTTCTTCAAGTACTGTGTCATTAAGTAATAAAGACACAGCCGGAGAAGCATGAGACAAAAATCCGAGTTTTAACATAATATAAAACCATAAATGAGAAGACCATGATTTTAAGAGTTTCAAATAACTTTTTAAGAATAATTAAAAAGTTCTGGGAAATTCACCTTGATAATTTCTGGAAACTGTTTCATCCTCCTTCCACAAGGAGTATAGTACCAAGTTTCGCCCTTCATCCGGTTCTCCATTTTCTTCACACGAATCTCTCTCTTCCAACTACAATTAAAACAGCGTTGATCATTACAGTCTTGTCATACCTTTTTCCAACTAATTTAAGGATATTTTTGTAAACAACAAATATGAATTTATCATCCTTCCAGATATACGTCTGGTTTAGTTTGTTTACATCTAGGTTTCCATGGTATCACATTTGGCTAGCAAGGACAAAACCTCACTGAAAAATTGACATTGTTAATGAAGACGTTTTTATAATAATTTAACTTGACATCAGTTATTAAAGCTTCAGCAAAGATAAGCGTGCTCACTAAATCCAAATAGCGCTTCTGTCATGTGAATATTTGACTGTGTTGACTTAGAATTTTTTTTATATGACGAGTTCTGACTGAATTTGTGTCGTGTAAAAGCTCAATAAACAGTAAAAGGAAACTTTACCCGTGCAGCAGAGGGAACTGGACCTGCTCCTCTGTTGCCACTCTTCGTCTGCCAGATTCACCTGTTCCAACAAACCAAAGGTTTACCATCAAACTCTTAAACAGTGACATCTTCTTTCAACAAAATGGCCTTTTCATTACCTGCAGTGGAGCTGTCGTCGTTTTCATCAGCATCATCACCAGCTGTTTCTGCATCTTGTTTCTTCACCCTTTTCATCTTCTTGGCTTTCTCGACTGTTGGGCTGATAGATGAAGCGTTGGCCAAAACAGCGTCAATCGTGGCTGTTATTGGATCAACCTCTTCTGTGGAAGGCCCAGCCTCCCCAGATGTTTCGTGCGCATCAACCTTTAGAGACTTCTTTCTCTTTCTGCCCTTAGCTGGCTCCACATTAGTCCCTTCCTGTTCGTTAGACTTCATTTTCTCCACCTTTGGGGTTCGACCCCGAGGCTTCGGCTGGACCTCCTCTGGAGCTGAACACAAAAGAGAAAAAAAATATTGTAAGGTAAAATCTAATACTATTAGAATAGCACTCTGTTGGAAGTCGACTGTTAAATACCTGCAGGTTTAATCCATATTGCCTTAGTAGTTCGAGGTTTGCGTGGTTTCCCTGGGGTTTTCAGATTTCCTCCGGCAGCTGGCAAAGTCTGATCAGTAACTTGTTGGAGTGGGTGTACAGCAGGGCTCTGTGCTGGGGTACTGAAGGCGATGAAGTTCTCATCTCTCATCTTGAAACTTGGTGGTGTCATTGTGTCATCAGCAGCGATTTTAGTATTAATGCCTCCAGATGAGTCTGGTGTATCATGTCCTCTGGGATCCCAGCCTGCTTCAGGTCCTGAGAATGAACAGAGCTCAAGACTAAGTAAGTGATGTTAGGCGTACAGTTCCAACAGAGAAAAGAATATTCTGATAAAGAATAATACTCTATTATTTAAACTGACAACTTCTTCCTGTCAAATGATGCCATACTAGTTTTAATGATCAGAAAAGAAATAACTGTACCTTGCTGAGATGACACAAACAAGTGTGTGTTGGACACATCACTCAAATCAACAGGAGGCTCTTCAGTCTGAGAGGTGTTGTCTAGAGAAGACTCCATCACTGATTCTCCTGTAATTTCGCAGCCGTTCCTGGTTTCTTCTGCTTCTGAGGTCTCTCCTTCCCTGGTGGAGTCTAATGTGTTGTCTCTGGAGTCTTCCACAGAAAAGCTGCTATCTACAGAGTTGTCAAATATACTAGATGGCTCCTCTTCTGCGCAGGAAGTGTTGTCAAACTGAGAATTGCCCTTTCTCACGTGAAAGCTGTTGTCAAAGTGAGTCGAGTCCTCTATCCATGAGCTATCACCGCCTAAAAGAGAGGTCTTTTCTAAAGTAGAGTCGACACTGATTCCAGAGGGGGTGTTGCAGGTTGAATTGCCGTCATACTGAGAGGCCGGATGCGAAGAGTTTGCAAAGCTTGTCCTGCTAAGGTATGGAGACTTTCTGAGAGGAGCTTGGTCTATCGTGCAGTCCTCTGCTGCCCAGACATCACTTGGCATGTGGTGATTTTCAGAATCTGTTTGCCCATTCTTGGGCTTTTGATCAGGAGCGAGTGTGGTTTGTAAAGTTTTCCCAGGAAGCTCAGAGAGGGATTTGGGTGGCTGACTTTCAGATTTATGACTCTCAGGTGCTTCCAGCTGTGGCATCCTTACCAGGCCTGAATCAAGCAAAGGGAGGTGTTCCTCTGCGTTTTCATTTCTTTTATCAGCTAGTGCTTTCCTGTCCTCACAATGGCCATGGTGCTCAGACTTGGAAGGTGACTGCTTTAGCACACGAGGAGGAGCGGTGTTAGGAGGATGTCGCTCAAGGTCAGAACTTTGGACCACTCCAGAAGATGTACCCGTTACAGGAGGCACAGACACCAAGGCAGGAGGGCTGGGTAGGGGTGCAGTCCTGGAGGCTTGAGTGGTTAGAAGAGGTAGGGTAGACAGAGGTCTCACTGTAGGACTTACATGGTCAGTGATCGAGGGCAAATTCATGCCCCCTGGTGGTGATGAAGCAATGGAAAGACCCAAATCAACAGCTTGAGGAGTGTATTTCTGACCCTGCAGTGTGAATGCTGGTTCACTGCCAACTAGAGGAGTTTTTTCCACTGAAGAGGGTGATGCAGATGGCAATGAGCAAGGGCCAGGTGGTGTCAAGGTTGAAGGTCCCAATAAAGACATCTGAGATGGAGCTAAACCGCCAGATGAGGAATTTGCAGCCACAGAGTCAGAAATCAGTTTTGGGGGTCCAGGCTTTTCATGTTGACCTCCAGATGCATCAGAGAAACGTGGTGGCATCAAAGGTGGCTTAGATTCTTGAACCATTTGCCTCTCAACCAACAAGCTGGGTTCAGAGTAAGTAGATGCAGACACTATGGAAGGAGGCAACTGTTGTACAGGAAGTCCAGAAACAGTTGCAGGCTTTTGATGAAATGCAGACTCCAATGATGAAGAGACTGAAGAAACTGCTGCAGGTCTAGACAAACTATCAGTCGAAGCAAGAGGTGTAGACAGCTTTGAAGGTGATACAGGAAGCGATGAGGTGGATGAAGACCCCACTAACAGATGCTTGAATCCTGCAGGTGATATATCACTCATGCCAGGAGGGGGAGGCCTGAGGCCTTGAACCATCAGGGGAGGAGAAGAGAGCCTGGGAGCAGCTGTTGGAGATGGGGCAAAGGATACACTGGGAGGTGTTGATATTTGTGGTGAAGTAGATTCTACATCAGGAGACGAAATTATAGTGGGTCCAGCCTCAGATGTAGGAGATCCAGAGAAAGCAGGAGCTGCAGACACCTGAGGTGGTGTTGAGGACTTGGTTAAAGAAACAGATGTATTTGCTGTAGCCACAGAGAGCTGCGACTGAGGAGGTGGGTTAACAGCTGGATCTCTGACTGGGGAAGACATTTCTGGGCGCTGAGCTGCTGGCTGTTCCGAAAGCTGACGATAATCACTCGGAGGACCCACATGAGCAGCAGGAGGTTTGGATTGGTGACTATCAGTCTTGGGTAGCCTCTGGGCAACAGGTGACCTATCACTGCCGTTGTAGCTTGTGTCTACCTCCCTGACAGTTTCCCTCGTATGCCCTAAAATAAGGAGGGAAAAAAAACATAGCAAAACTGTTAATATAATGCGAGATTGTTGTACACTGAAACACATGGTTTTTATTCTCATACTAAACATAGATAGTGAAAATAAAAAAAAAATAATAATTTCGACTGATCAGACATTAAACATAGTCAAACATTGGCACCTGCTGGTTAAATAATGGCACTGTCCCCAATAATAAATAATGTCAACGAGTGACGTAATACTGAACACTGTATTAACTAAGACTGGAAATATTTTCTGTTTTATTATGAATTAAACACTTGATGATTTATTTATCCTTTTCCAGGAATTAAAAGGTGACTCATTAAATTGCAATATTTTGTCTAAATACATTTGGCTTTCTGATTACCAGGACAAAACATCAGCTGTTTCTGTTGGTCAAGTAATCAATTCACATTTAACAACTAACACAGTCTATCACAGTTATTTGTATCACTCAAAAGCTGGCATTAAAATGAGGAAATAGACTATACACAGATTGATTAAATTGATTGAAACTGCAAAAAACAAAAATATATTTAAGGGTCACCTTGCATTGGAGAGGACATCCCCACATTGCTAGAGTGGGGGCTCCGTTCCCTGCTGTGGCCCTTTGGAGATCCACTATCCTGCACAGCTGATGGTGACATCATTTGTGCCGAGGACATCCCCACGGGCAGAGGGCTGCCAGTGCTCCCTCTGCCTAAGCTGTGGTGCTGAGGGCTGCCACGTGGAGGAGTGAAATTCTGAGAAGCTGGAGGCATCATCTGAGCCTGGGCTTGTGGCTGAGTTTGCTGTTGTGGTGGCGGCTGCTGCTGCTGGGGTGATGACAGGGACGGGTGCTGATGCTGGTAATACGGCATCCCATTCGGCATCATGCCGTAATGCTGTGGTTGCTGGTGCTGCTGGTGGCGGTGGTGTGGGAGAGGCTGGGAGGAATGGAAGTGTTGTTGTGATGCCTGATGAGGGGTTGCCTGTAAGGACTGCTGCTGGTGATGCTGTGGTGGTGTAATCCCAGGATGTGCTTGACTCTGGTAGGTCCCATACATGCCATGGGAATTATAACTCATCTGCTGGGTGCCAGGGTTACTCCTGTTCCAGTACTGGTTCCCCGTGAGAGGCATGTTCGCTGGGCCTGAAACAGGGGCCTGATGGGAGCTTTCTATCCCCCCATTCAGCTGGTACTGTCCATGACCCTGGAACTGATGCTGTGACTGAGGCTGAACCATCCCAGGTGTAGACTGCTTCTGATGCATCCCATGCGCAGGAGAGTTGCTCACAGCTGGGCCATACTGAGGGTGCCCTCCCCACAAGTAGTCATAGCCCACGCTGCTCTGGTGGTGGTTGCTCAAGTGTGGATAAGGGGCCGATGGTGGGTGGGAACCAGGGACACTGGATCCGAGTACAGTAGTGACGCCATTCACATTCATTTCGCCATTCATATCTGTTAGTAAGAAATACAAGTTGAAAAAAAGCTATAATGGTAAAAATCTGTCTCTGAGTCACTGAGATCTGGGGCCTGTACTGCAAAGCAATTTCAACATACCCAAGACATCATTCCCTTATCTGGTTTCACACTTTGTCAATCAGGCTAAGTGGTCAATATGGTTACCAACTCCATAAATCAAGCCAGGGTTTCCCAATCTAGCTATGACCATGTGCACATTAAAAGGGTGACAATGGCAGCATTTGACCAATCATCCACAAATCTACTGAAGGTAGAGTACTGATGTTACAAAGGAATAAAATTAAAATATTAAAAAAAAACTATAAGGAGTTTTAACACATAATACAGACTGAAAGCAGTGTGTGGGCATGTGAGAGAGGAAAAGGACAGTATTACAATTGTTGTATGAACGTGTGCGGACTTTAAGTGATATAGTCAGTAAGACTGGAAAAGGCCCAGTATGCCAAAAACATCTGGCCTAACTGAAGCAAGAAAGAAAAGCTGGAAAAAATGCTGCGTAAGTTACCAGGCGTTTCAGTATTACAGTTCATTCAATGTCAAGATGTGCCTAAGACACTTCTAGCTTTCTCTTTCAACTGCAGCCCAAGTGATGTCAAGTGTTTTGAGAAGAAGGAAACAGCACACACACAAAAAGTTCAAACCGGTCAGGGTACTTTTTCCTACTTGTAGTTTGTGGAAATGTCATCAGTTTCATGGCTTAGGTGAGCACCGCATAAATATATTAAGGATAATATAACAATAAATATCATTGCAGGAAACAAAAAAACATCAGGAATAATAAAGTCTCACCTGAAGAAAAGGGAAATCTGAGTTTCTTAATTGATGTTCAGCAAATAAAAGCAAAAATTTCAGTTTCTAAAACCTCTAGGTCTTTTCTCCAAAGAAATGCTCTAGTGATGAATTCATATACCTGATGTTGTCTTATCTTGAACATAAACCGCTCTAGCAGGTGAGTTCTGCACTATAAGTTACCACGGTGATATATTCCAAGTTGAACAACAATCCTACCATTGAAAACCCAGGGTTTTAACCCTGTAGTTCTCAGTAAGAACTCAGTAAGCCCCCTAATCCCACTTTATGGTAAAGGCCACAATTTTTTTCTTTTATATATAAACAGTAAGGTTCATTTTATTCTAAGGTGCAGAAATACTCACTCTTCCCCTGCTGAGGAAAACTCATGGAGGACCCGTTAGTATAAAGAGAATCCCCTGAGGAGAGTTTCAGTCCTGAGTTTGCTGAAGAGTGAGTGCCATAGTTGAAATGATTATTTGAATCCATCTGAAAAACATCAAAAATAAATAAATAGTTAATTTATTAAATGTATTCATTCAGTCTGCTACCTAATGTTAGTCTACAGTATGACGTATGGAAGCGGTGCAGGTACTGAGCACGGATTAAATGTGTGAGAATCTGCATGACCAAATGGCTCTCAAACATATTATTTAATTCATTTTCGCTTCTTTTCGTGCACTTTTGAAGGCAGTCGACGCTACGTAATGCGTGCTATTTCTTCCACGAAATGTCTTTCCTCGGTGATTCTGGCAGCTGCGGCTTGTGACAGGCAGCACCATTTCGCTCCAACAACAACCGTCAAAATGTCGCAGCCAGCAACAGCAGATGCCAGGCCCTAGCGAGTGTAATGGACAAACGGGATATTACGATAGAAGCTCATCATTACCGCTGATGAGGCACTGCTGCTGCTAACACGAGCTCAGGCTCTTCAGGTCTACGGTGATAAATGTACGGCCCAGACACAAACAGTCTGAAGACCCGGCGGCCTCAGCTCAATAACAATGGGAGTGATAATATTTCACACCGTGAGGCCTGGATAATTGTTTTCTACGCCACTCTCCGTTTAAAGGCTGTCTGCAATGCATAAATAGCCCTCAGGACACTTGATTTCCTATTTCAGTAAGGCCGTTGCAATAGCAGGCGTTAGCTTGTCGCGCTAGCTGCGCTCTCAAACGAACAAACCCCCATTTCTACCACTTGCGAGTCAACTGAGCTAACCATTGATAACGTTGGATACAAGTTCAACTCTTCAAAAAGCCATTCAGACAGTTTATTTTAACGTGAAATTCCGTGCGAAAACCCACCCCGCTCCAGTTCCAAGGTTATTTAGCTAAATCATCACAAAAGAGCCTAGCTAACATACGCTAGCCACGTAGCTAACTTAATAGCATTCTTTACGTTTATCCAGAGTAAGCGCTGCGATGTTAGCTCATAGCCGGGTAGCAGGTACCATAACCACGCTACGTTGGATCCATGATGCCCATCAGTGATAGAGAGCTCCGCGAACGAAATAAATATCCACCGGTCTGCCGGTAATGACCAACATCAACCCCCTCATCAGGCTCGCTAGTTAACAGATGGAGGCGTGCTCCCCTTTTGTTCACGGGCTAACGTTAGCTAGCAGCCAGATGAAGTTACATTGTTTACGCTGCGAGCACAGACAATTTTCACAGAGCATCACGATCCTCCCACACTTCCACCGTCCAAAGTTTCCCCGATATTTCTCTAAAAGCGTGTCCGACCTTTCAGTCCTCGGGTCCCGAAGGCGCAGGTGTCTCTAAACGTTCTTCTTAACGGATGTGCGGGTGAAGATGGCAAGGCGATAAATAATAAACAACTATTCCCCTAACCTTTGGGTTTTAAATTAGCAAACATGGCTGGTGTGGTCCGGTGCAGCCATGATCACAGAACAGAGCGAACAGGAGCAAATGTCCCAACAATAACTACGTATGCATCCGGTTACATTTGTTCACTAAATTTCACCCAAAAAAAAGTAAATAAATAAAACTAAACAAATAAAAAATAAACAAGGACATTAAACTATAAATACAAATAGATAAAAGCTCAAACTTAGCAATAATAATAATAATAATAATAACTATTATTATTGATAATTATAATAATATAGGAATTATTATTATTATTAGTCAATACTAACAATAGTATCTGCTATTACAAGTAAAAGAATTACCAACCAAATGCACGTAAAACATGAAAAATAGTTCCTTTTTATTATGAAGAATTATAATAATTTTATTGCATTATTATTACAGATGTCTAGAATTGAAGCAGCATTAAAGAGACAAAGTTAAAATAATTTACTACATAATTGCTATGGTTAATTGACATATATTTTATGTTAATTTTGTTATGTTATTGTCTATTTATATATTATTATCATTTGATTATATTTTTTGTTTTTGCAATTCATATTATCTCTATATTGTTCAGATTTAATAATATTAATATATTCCTCTTTTTTACTTGTGTGTGTTGAATAGCAAGGCTTCTGACATATAATCCTTCCACTATGTAAAGGCATCTTTATGATTACTTTAAATGCTTCTAATTCTGATACTTATTGCTTAGTATGATCGCAATTAGTATGTGCTTGTGACATTTATCATGTCTGAAACGTGTTGGAGGAAAATAAAAGTAAGTCAATCAAGCAATAGCTTCATTTAGAGAAGCATAATTGTTATCATTACATCACCATGGTAAATATTATTATTACAATATTATTAACCTTGAGCCTTCCAGTCTTCTTGAGTGGAAAGTTTCACCAGTCATCGTGAAACACTTTCATACATATTTGGCCAGTTATCTTTTAGCTTTATCTCAATCTTTATCTTAATTGACATTCACTTGAAAAACAAAAAAGATTAAAAGATTATTAACTTTCAGCAAAGTAAGTTTTTAGAAGTTTTTTCCTCTCTTGACGTCGTACTTGTACCACAGTTTTTGTTATTGCAGAACTCTTTAGTGGGTTTTAATTCATCATATGACTGCCATGTCTCTCTTTGTCTCTCATAAACGTTCTGTATATGAGAGCCACGCTTTTATTTTAATGCGCTTCAGGGTGAAAACAGGAAACTCATGTTGCTTATTACCGTCACCTTCTGCTGAATGACAATCAGTGAGAAATTCAGGCCCGAAGAGGAAGTATGCTAATATTCTGGGCCGAGGAGCCTGAAGGCTTCAGGGTCATAGCGCCGAAATACACGGGTAAAAGTTACAGTTACCCCAAATCCTACTCAAGTACAAATACTCCAGTACAAGGTAAATGACGTGTGGGCGTTTTGTATGTTAAAATGATGTAATTATGCGTATCCCATGCCGGCTGATCCCAATGCAATTCACTGATGCCCCCTAAAGGTCTTTTATAATATTTCTCTAGTTTAGGAAGCTTCACTGCCATCCACCTCCTTTTCTTTGCAGTAAATTATTTAGTGCATCATACACTCAGCAGTCATTTTATAGTTGAGCTTAAAATACACACTCACTAACTCCTTTGTTAGATATGTATAGCATCTCATTTTGCCTTCAGAACTGCTTTAATTGCAAAGATTCAGAAAGATGCTGGAAACATTTCTCTGGATTTTGCTCCATATTGACATGATAGGATCACAAAGTTACTGGAGATTTATTAGCTGCAAATGATGTGTGTCTCCCGTTTCATCACACCCCCAAAGTTCTCTACTGGACTGAGATCTGATGACTGTGTCATGTTCAAGAAACCAGTTTGAGATGATCTGAGCTTTGTGATATGACATGACAGTTAGTACAAAGGAGCCCAAAGTGTGCTATGAAAATGTCACCCACACCATTACACCACCGGTAGGGACCTGAGCTATTGACATAAGGCACGATGCATCCATGCTTTCATGATGTTTATGCCAAATTCTGACTGTCCCATCTGAATGTCATAGCAGGAATCAAGACTCATCAGACCAGGTAATGTTTTCCAGTCTTCTATTGTTCCGTTTTGATGAGCCCGTGGGGATTTTAGCCTCAGTTTCCTGTTCTTAGCTAACAGGAGTGGCAACCGTTGTGGTCTTCTGCTGCTACAGTCCATCTGTTTCTAACAGATGTGTTGTTTGTTCAAAGATGCTGTTCTACATTCCTTGGTTGTAACAAGTTGTTATTTGAGTAACTGTTGCGTTCCCATCAGCTCAAAGCAGACTAGCCATTCTCCTCTGACCTCTGGCATCAACAAAGCCATTTCACCCAGACAACTGCCACTGACTGGATATTTTCTTTTTGCCGGACCATCACCCAAGATGGTCTGGTGTAAGTTTGTTATAGCTAAAACAAAACAAAAAAACAAAACTAGATGTGAAAAAAAACCCAAACATTTTCGATAGCTAAAATTAAATAAGAAAGAAATCTAACTGAAATTATTTTGTGAACTTGGAAAATTAACTAGTTTCAGTCTTTGTCAATTTGGTAAAACTTTGTTGTCACTTCTTGCCTGATGAGTCTTTGATGGAGGTGTTTGGTGAGACTTTGGTTTGCTGGAGGTCTACAGGACTGTGAGAGTTAACTGTGTTCAAAAGAAGTTCTACATTTTTATTGCAGTATCTTAACAGATTTTCCCAAATCTTGCCTCTCGTATATGTTCTCCATATAGTAATATCAAAAAAGAGATTAACTAATAAAAACTAAAGTAAAAGGAAAATTTTTCAATACAATAAAAACTGAACTGAAACGACAAAACCCAACCTTGAAACTAACACTCAACTAAAAGGAGAAAAAAAAAAGTCAAAACAAACTAAAATAAAAATTGGAAAATGCAAAACTACAACTGGTCTGGTTTGATGGTAAGATGGTTATGCAGAAGAATCCCTCGGACCAGCCTTTCTGACACTTAAATCCTCTCATTGTGAAGCTCAGTCTGGAGTTCAGCAGGCCATCCTGAGCATATCTACATTCCTGAATGCACTTAATTCCTGCCATGTGATTAGCTTATTGGACATTTGCATTAACAAGCAGTTAAACAGGTGTACCTAATAAAGTGGCAAGCAGATCAGCGAGACTGTCATAATTTATTTTCCCCGATGCATTTTCTTTTTGAAAAAATCTGATGCATTTATGAAATTTACCTCCTCCCCCAGTGGTCCCTCAAAATTAAACTCAGTCTACTATAGTTGGGCAAAAAACATTCACATTATAAACTTGACAGAGAATAATTGCATCATCCCTGCTGTATTCATTTGCATCCGATTCAAATAAGAGTCCAAATTTGCACAGCCTGAACTTCCAATGATTAGAAGTCGTCCCAAAACGCCAGTGATATTGGCAGGCTAACTCATTAACCCTGACACCTCATATCTAAGAAAACAAAAAGCATTTAAAAATGATTCTTCAACAGTTTATTAGAAAGATGTAGACAATAAAAAAAAAAGAATCCCCACTCTAATTCAACATTACTGGTCTCCCTTTACAGTTTATTGACAGTGCAAGTATAATTTGGTCATTACATGTCGCCGTATCGTTCAATCAAGCTGCGTTTTTCAAGCCTCTTTACCAGCTGCAAAATATGTCAGCTCACTTGTGCAGTCTGACACAAGTGTGCACGTTCGGTGGTATAAAGACATAGTCCATATGTTGAATTCATTCAGATTAACAAAGTACAGTAGGTGATCACTGGGAAGATGCAAATATGCCTGGAATGAGTTCAGAAAATTCCAATTTTCTTTCTTCTTCTTCTTTTTTTTTTTTAACGAGCATTAAACAAGAAGTAAAGGGAAACATGTAAGTTGGAAGGTTAAGCTACTGAAACAGTCTTCTTGGATCTCTAATTCACCGCACATGAGAGATGCTTGAAGAAGAACCCAATTGGTAAATTTGCCTAATTATTTTCTTAGAAAAAACAAAAAATCATGAGAAACTACACTGGTCGACTACCTTAAAAACCACAACATTAGGAATGGTTGTGCCTAATCAGCTTTGAACCAATTCATTTGAAGACAGACTGTCAATCTCTTTAACACACATTGCTCAGTTGAGGACAACTATACAGTTTTTTTCCCTCCAACAAATAAGGTGTGCTTAGTTGTAATATTTAACAGTAAAACAAGATATCCAAAAGGTGCAGTACAGCAAATGGAAGTGGAGATAGCTGCTCTGTACAATACCATGCATATCAACCTTCAGTGAACTGATTGGTCAAAGGTTTGGAGCTGAGGCTATGGATTTAAATATGGCTACTGACTCATTATGTACAGTTGTTTGTCACTGCCTTCAGTTTCAAGATATACATTTGTTAATAGTCTTCTCTGTTCTGTTCTTCTGTTTTCTCTCCAGAGTTTTATGGTCTTCTACTCCAAATCTGGCATTTCTGAAAGCAAAGTGAAAAGGAGACATTAAAAGTTGATTGAAAATAAATAAATAAATAAATACAGCTATAAGTGTAGATGCTACAGAAGCTCAAATACTTACTCTCATCGTCACTATCTGCAGATTCATCCTGAAAGAAAAAAAATAAGAGACCTGTGAAATCGATCTTAGGTTACGTCCACAACCTCTAGTGTCACCAATTAAAATCTCCCTTATCTATAAATATAAGATCAATCAAAGAGATGACTG
Organism: Rhamphochromis sp. 'chilingali'; assembly: GCF_963969265.1. NCBI lineage: Eukaryota > Metazoa > Chordata > Actinopteri > Cichliformes > Cichlidae > Rhamphochromis > Rhamphochromis sp. 'chilingali'. The sequence continues at coordinate 22,715,319 of NC_137939.1, read as the reverse complement.
AAGAGGAGGTCTTACATCATCTGCACCGTCTAGATCAGGTAGGTCATCCTCTCCTCCCATGTTGTTCATCATCTGCAATATAAGATTAGCAATTAAAGCCACATCATTTAAATGCCAACGAGTCGAAGACAGATTGATTTTTTTCCCCTTCTTCCTCATGAGATTAGATTTGAGGCATGCATTAATCAGTCAAAACAGTTTTGTTTTGTTTTTTTAAAAGCAGATCGATTACACTTATTCCAGCCCTTTATATGAAAATATACATGGTTCTATATTGTCTTGGACTCTACCAGAGTACTTTTGCACAATTTATATTCAAAATGATCATTCATATTAAAAAACACAACAAAAACAATGGGAAGTGGGTGAGTCCAGGGTTACTTTTCCCAACTTCTAGGTGCGCGACTGAAGCGAGTACCAATGAGAGCTGGGGATACTGCTGATTAATGTATGACAGGTTTGTAAATACTTTACAGGGTTACCTAGGCAACTGGAGCCTGGAATGTCCACTAGCAACCAACAGTGACAGACTGATACATTATGAGCAAATCGCTTCCTGGGTGGACGCCCTATATTTATTTAGACTTAACCTCTCAGTGAATTCATCAAGATTCAAGACTAGTTAAAAACAACTAAAACTGAGTATTTAGAGCAGTTTGAAGCTTTGATGTTTAACAAACAGGAGCAACCTGAAAATCTGCTGAGCTCATTATTTGAAACTTTGTTTAATATGACCATTTACCAGCATCCACCATTGTAACAGTACATATGGCCGAACATAAACACAATGGTTCCACTTTAACGTTGGCAATAGCAGAGCAGAAACAACTTGTTTAGTTTATCATTTACAGACACGGGTAGTCAACAGATTTCTGTTGTTATTAGACACACTAGTAATAAAATAACCTTTCAACCAATTGCACATAGGTGTCACGTTTTTAGATTCAGAAAAATGTGCAGATGATGGGAGACTTCAACCTATGCAGATCTGATAAGTAGTATAAAGTAGGGCTGTGCGATATGGCCAAAATCTCATATCCCGATATAAGACATCTATCGTCCGATAACGATATAAATCACAAAAATGTAACATTTTCTGTAAATTCTGTGAATCTCGGGCAGCTCGACATGCGTGAAGTGTTTCCAGCTGGGCGTCGTGTACTTGGAGTCGAGTGTTTTAACCGATGCATGAAACGATACATTTTTAGACATAAGTTGTAACGGCTGCCGTTTTCTTTGTGAGTATTTATTACACGGCGTGCTGCAGGGAAAAGCCTGTTCTAACGTTTGAGTCTAAGGTTTATTTTTTAGCACCTGGCGGCTCTTTTTTTACTTCTCATCCGTAAATAATCTGCTCTTTCACGTGATTCAATTTATTTTGAAAAGTCTCAATAGGATCTTGAGGTTTATTGTGAAAGGTTTATGTGGAAAATAAACAAGTGGACACAATGGTTTTACTGTCGTTGTTGCTAACGACAACGCATAAAAACAGGCGCTTGTCCGTCCATAGTGTGGTTATATTAAAAATAAGAGAAAGAGAACTGTAAGAAATTAATATAGCCACTACAGTGACCATCAAAACGGTGAAAGAAATATTGCCGTAACACGAAACAAACGATAGCGTAAAATGAAACGACAGACGTTTTTATATCGTCATCCGATAGATATCGTTATATCGAACAGCCCTAGTATAAAGTATGTTGAAGAAGGTCATGTGGGGAAGTAGGTTAAAGTACAGGAATTTTCACCTGGAAGAGTCGAGACTAGAGTCTGCAAGAAGTCTGCCTAAACCTACTGTTTTTAGGAGGATGACATGTCTGGAAGAGAAAAGAGAGGGCTACTTTCTATGTCTCTGGCATTTGTTGGCTTTAGCTGAGTTTATTTAGACTAAAAAAATAAAAAGCAGGGGAAAAAAGTATTTTTACAGTCAGGTACCCTATATCTGCCTTCAAAGTTGTTTCTTTTGCTGGTTCAATTTGAAACTGTCTGTATTAAAGCTTTGTATTAGCCTCATTACGTGAAAAGTGTTTTTTAATTAAGTACTTTTCAAATATGAAGTATGATTTTATCAAAGCGCTTACATCTGAGAATTGATCGAAGTTGCCCATCTCCTCATCTGAGTCGTCCTCCCAGTCTTTCCAATTGTTAAAGTCGACACTGAGCCAACTCAGCTGTGGAAACAAAGTCAACAATTTTTTTTTTTAAATTGCTGTCGTTGCTTAAATCTGAATATTTTTCAGATGTCCTCACGTGTGGCAGACCTTCGCCTTCTCTTTCGTTAGCCTCGGCCACGCCTTCCCTGGCTGCGCTTTTCGTAGATAGCACAACACTGAGCGGTCTGTGCGTTTGTGTTTGGATTCCTGGGTCGAGGTTTAAACAGAGCACAGAAACAAATGCGGTCACTCCTGCATTGTGTGCAGTGAATAAATGTTTTATAGCATTTTTGAAAGCGGTCAGTACAACTTACATTTTCATCAATGGCATCGAAAAGGTTTATTTCATTCTCGTGCTTCACATTGTCAGTTCCTCCAAGACAGCTGCAGGGAACAAAGACACATACTCACTATAAATATACCATATAAGAGAAGGTCCAACAAGAAATGCACAGATAAATGTAGCCAGAATTAGGAAAACTCACCTGAAACCACACTTTGTTTTATCAAAATTGATCTTAACATCTTTGCTGTCTGCTACACAGAACTCTATAAAAACAGAGTCCCTCCTGTCGTACCACTTGGCAGTCGCTGGATGCCTTTAAGAAAATGAAGGGCATGAGAAAAGAAGAAAAAGCATGCAACTCACTTTTATCCTTTAAAAGTTCAGCTTTTCAAGCCTTCAAAAACAACTTCAATGAAAAAAAACAAAAACAAACAAACAATAAATAATCCGAGTGCTGGTGAAGAGACAAGACAGCCTGTTATCAAACCTCCTTTGTGTGAGGTTGCTGTAAAGAGCATCGAGTTACACACACTGCTCCAGTATCAAAAGTGAGACATCTGTGGATACTAAACTGTGACAAGACACATTTACAAGCTGTTGTGGATGGAGGGGCCCCCTTCTCAAATTTTCCTTTTAACTTTTAAGTCTTTAGGGTATAATGTGAGCCAGTATTGCTAATTTTACTTAATGTGGTCTAGTAGCATGACAAGTTCTGAAAAGCTCATCTCTAACTTTGAACATGAGGGATGAACAGAAAAGCCATGTACTTTTCTTTTTTTTTTAAAAAACACCAATGGATACAAATTAAATGATGGGTATATTTGGCTTCATTACCACACACTTCCACCTCAAGTAATTTTACAGAACACATGCATGAGCCTGGCTGACCTGCATCCATTAATTAAATGGTCTTTGCATGGAAGCTACAGGTATGTTTACTGCTCTCTTAGCATTGTGGTGACTGTCTCATTAGATAAATCCTCTTACAAACCCTCAATGCAGTGTGGGGTAGCTAGCTTTAAACATCGTTACAGCCCAAACAAAACCACTGATGGAGTCTGATTTTCTTTACAAATCGGAAATCTTGCCGCAGATCCGATGCTAATCTGATCTTAGCCTTCCAGAAGTCTTAATGAAGCCTCCTGTAGCCAAGCTAACAGCGGTGCCGCTACGCTAGTCGTGCCATGCGGTACACCTGACCCATGCTACAGCTAAAATAAACCGACTCTTTCGCCAATGAAGGATAAAGCGGTCTGCTATATTAGCCTTGCCGATACACTGTGAGGTTTTACCCAGTTTGTAAGGCAGCGAGTCACGCTGAGTCCCTACTTCATTGAGGCCATGCCACCCTCCCGCCTTTCCAACAGCATGTTTCAAGCTGCTAAAGCTAGCTAATCATTCAGCCTGTACTATCGTACTTTCCCTCCACTGCGCCTTTACGTACGCTCCCCACAACTTACATGTCTTGGTGTGAAGTGAATTTCTTTATCACAGATAAAACAGCCTCGTGAAAAAGATCGGTGGCGCCTGTAAAACAAGAAGGAATGCCGCCCAACACACGGCCAAAGCAAACGCCTCTAGCCCCTGGACTCTACTCCGGATCTTATTGCGTATCCCAGGAACGGAATAGCAGTGCTAACGCACTCCGAGCGCACTAGACGTTTCTAGAGCTTTCAGCCACAGCTGCGAGTGATGCGAGAGAGGGCGACTACTATGGCAAGTCACTACAACCTGACTGCGGTCCAAACACCTCAAACGGTTTATCAAGGCTTATGAAGCTGCAGGATCCTTGTAGTATGTAACTGCAACTAGCAACTCAAATGCATGCAAAAATATAAATACAGATAGATCCATAAGTATTTTTACTCTGACGGTTTTTTTGTTTTGTTTTTAATGATTTATTTTTATTTTGCCACCACAGTTTTTAAATCAAGCAAGATGTAGCTCACTTTCAGGTTTAATTTAAGTGGTTTAAATGAATAAATATTTAAAAAGAAAAACTGTCTAAACACCTACGGACCTAATATCCCGACAATTTTACTTATAATCTAAAACACTTGAGCACATATAATCTGTGTTAATATGTGCTCAAGTGAAAATAAAACAGTCAGAAAATAAATACAATATAAAATATAGAATTAAAACATGTAAAAGGACATGCATAGTTTTAGTATGAAGTTTTCTTCTTTTTTTGTCTTTTTTTTTACCAACCCGGTGGCAGTGTCAAACCCACAACCAGTTCTAAGTATTTCCACAAAAAAGCCCCCAAAACTGCAAAAGAACAGCAACACACAATTTTGTTAAGAAGTTTGTATTATTTTACTTAAAAAAGACTAAAAGATAAATAATACATAATGAGTTTTTGTTTTTTTTAAACGGTGAACACCGAGTACGGCAGTCAAACGAGTAAAGCAGGGTTTGAAGCCATCGACCTTTTCAAGGAATGATCAGAAGTTGATAACACAGTCTAGAAAACTGGATACTGGTTGCAACATTATATCAAATACATTACATTCCAACATTCTGTTTATAAAGTGTTGCATATAAATCACAGCTGGGAAAAGAAAGCAGGTAAAATAAACGTGGAGCACCATGGAGCACCATTAACTCAAAAGGTGTTTTGATGATGGCCGTGAAAAGCTAACACCTCACTCTGAAATCTCCCATAGGTGCTCAGCTGGGTGGAAATCTAGTTAAAAATGTTGTCAGTGCAAGATCACCAGTTAGGTAACTTGATATGAATCTCTTGTTCCACCACATCCCTGAGGTGCTGTACTGGGTTGTTATCTGGTGATTGTGGAGGCCATTAGTGTGGTGAATGTACTGTTATGTTAAAAAAAACAAAAAACAGTTTAAGAAATGGCCTGTTATCCTGCTGAAAGCTGTCATCAGAAGATGGGTTCACTGTGGTCATAAAGAGATAGGCGCAGTCAGCAACGATAGGTAGGCTGTGGTGTTTAAACAATGCTTAACTGGACCCAGAGTGTACCAAGACAATATGCTCACACCATCACAACACCCCTGCAAACCAGAACTGAGGCAGGCCTAGCATCTGAATGTTGCATGTTGAGTTTTAACTGAAATGCTACATTCAAAGTCACTTAATTCACCTTTCTATACCTATCTGATGCCCAGTTAAAATGTCATGCGCTCACTGACGACATCTACATAACTAAATACACTGATATTATACTTAGCCTGATAGGGTGAAGGACACTGTCTCAGCTGAACTATGGACACGCACACACTTACACTGATAAGCACTCACACATCCCCCCTCCCCTTCAAATGCCTTCGATGCTTGTTGCCTTCTGGGAACACGAGGCGGGTCTGGGCCCGCGCTGGAGAGTCGGCGCAGTGGCAGGATGGCTGCTGTGTTGCCTGGGATTACTCCTTATCCCCTATCCAACCCTGTTGCTGGTCACGTGCTCTATAATGTTGTACTGTGGACATTTGTGTGCTTTCTGTGCAGTTTTTTTTGTTTCCAGTCTCATGCTGTCCTCCTGTAGCCCAGCATGAGCAGAGGTCTCTTTTTTTCCTCTTGTACTTTTCCCATAGTAGTGTACATTTCAGTGGTTTTTCTGTAATGCAACCGTTCTCTGACTTGTATCCCCATGTGAGGTCTGTGTTGTGTGTGTATGTGTAAGGTCGGGGGGCGGGTTCATTCCACTGCAGGGCAACCTGCCACTGCATGTGGCGAATAAAATTTGAACTGAAACTGAACTTGGCTGCCATGCACTTGGCGTGATGAAATAGTGTTGAACAGGTGTACCTAACATAGTCACTGGTGAATGTATACCAACCATATTAATCACTGCTCAGTCTGCCAGTGACTTAGTCATTTGCAAGCTAATTCAGCTATGCTTTAAGTATAATTTTGCGGCATTTTTTCTGCAATCAACAACTACTTTTAGCTGTACTGAATTTTCTTGTGCTTTTCCAGGGTCGGGTTGCGGGGGCATCAGCCTAAACAGAGAAACGCAGAGCTCCGTCTGTCCAGCCAGCTCCTCTGGGTTATCAAGGGGAACGTTGGGGTGTTCACAGGGCAGCCAAGAGTCCGTGTCCTGGGTCTACCCATTGGTCTCCCAGCAGGACACACCCAGGAGGCGCCCAACATATTGGTACTCTATATTAGCTTAACAGTTCTACCTTATAAATGTCACATTAAAACACTATACACAAAGTAAAAACAAGCAGATACAAATTTGATTATAGTTGTCTCAAATGACGCCGTCAGCAGTTCCTGAAAAAATAAATAAATAAATCCTTAAATCCTTTAAGGTCTGACAAAAGTACTCACTGTCATTTTGTGCAATTTCCTAAACAAATGAGAAGTTATGCATCAAGTCATTTCAGATTTATCAATTTTATTTTTTCCGAGAACAATGTGATACCTTCAGTCTTACACAAAGTCCACAAAACATGGAGAGATCTACAGTTTTCTTAGAGCAGGAATCCACATCCCCCACTAAATAAAACACCAACATTCTTCTACAGTCAAGTTTTCAGATTTTTACTGCAAAACAAAACAAAAAAGAAAACTAGTGTCTCCATTATACCTCTGTGCTGTTAGCACTGTAACAGCTTCAAACCTAACCTGCAGTCTGTATGCTGGGCCTTCGTAAGAAGACAGGAGAGGAAAAAATAAAAATCTGAATGAACCCACACTACATATATACATTTCCCAGATTAGGACTGTGACTATCCCGGCCTTAACCAGACTAATAATTACACTTGCTCATACAGCAGAGCTCCATTTTCCCCACTAAAGAACCACAAACGAAACAAAATTTAATTTCATCAAGCCACGACTTTATTTCCATCTTGGGTATAAATTGTATAAATGAGTTTGGATTAAATCAGCAACCTTTCGTCAACTCTTCGTCGACAGGGTCCCCATTACATTGTCAACTCCTGCAAAGCAGCAAAAGCAAAAGTCAGTGGATGTGTAAATATTAGCTGATATAATTTTAAAGCTTTGCTCTCTTCTCAGGACAGAAATATTGGCTTCATATGAATCAGAAGAACGAAAGTCACTGTGTTAAATCATCACTTAAGAGCGCTGGAGAGTAAAGTGTTTAAATTGTTGATAGATAGTCAAAATCTCACCATGATGGCATTGACGATGTCGTTGTTGTTATTTTTCAGGGCCCGAACAGCCTTCGCCCTCGACACGTTGGCTTGTGACATGACGAGTTCGATGTCCTTGACCTCAACTCCGGTCTCATCAACCTATGAAAATAATCAATGCAAACATTAATCATCTCTCCAACACAAAGCCATGCCCATCTTCATTTGACTAAACTGCATCTCACCTCTTCTTCTTCGCTTTCCTCCTGTACTGTTGGCGTCTGTGTGTTTTCCTGGACGTTTGATACAGTTTCTCCCGGTACCTTGAATTTTTCTGCAGCGGCCAGCTGGGCTTGCTGGGAAAGATCTTCAATCTGAGGAAAGCAGTGAGGAAGTTAAGAGGTCAGCACATCATTTAGCAAAAATATTTAGCTTATGAATGCGGTGATGAAGTCCATTTGCCTGCATTACACAAAGCTAAGACTACACACACTCAGCAGCTCTACTGACAAACCCTGACAACTGGTATTGTTGTTGGCGCGTTACCTTAGCTTCCCCGAAGACGATGTATGTATCTGATGCAGGGCTCTTGTAGACATCTGGTTTGGTGATGACGAACAAGATGTTCTTTGACTTGCGAATGGTGACCCTAGTGACTCCTGTTACCTGCCTGAGACCAAGCTTTGACATTGCCTGAAAGAAATGGAAGTAAATTTATCAAATCTAATCTTTAGACGTACAGAATGTTTATAGAGCACTGAGTGAACTGGGACTGTTACCTTTCGTGCCTTCTTTTCACTGCGGCTCTGTTTGGCTTTGCTGACAGGTTCCTCATCTATTTCGGCAGCTGCTGCAAGCTAAAGTAGAATTTACATTAAGTGTTTTACACCAACGAGTAAATGCAGAATCAGCGATTAGATACGTTTTATATTCATCTCTTCTCAGGACAGAAAGGCTGGCTTCAGTAGGTTCAGAAGAACGAAAGTCACTGTGTAAATCATCAGTGAAGAGTCAATGACGGACACCTATACCAGTGAACACAATAAACCAGACTCAAGTCTCACCTGAGCTTGCTGTGTCTGTGTCTGTGCAGAGTCCTGTTCCTCCAGCTCAGGGACTGAGTCGTCGCTGTCCGACTCAGTGCCGGATCCTGTAGAGACCAACAGAAAAACTGTCACAATGTGCCACTTAGGTTACATGTGTACACCTGAAAGTTAATCTGAAGGTAAGCTGCACCAATATTGTGGAACAAAGTACTTCGATTCAAAACAGCACATTTTCTGTCATCTTATTACCATTATAGTAATTTTCCTCAGGACTTTGAGAACATAATCTCTTTCCAGCCAAAAAAGCCATTTCCAAACTTGATCAGACAACACATGATAATACCAGCATTGACCTGCACTACATTTTAAACAAACAGTAACCAATAGAACTAATGCATTCCAAAACCAGGAGCACACTTGCCAAAATCTAATAGCATCTTATATTTTAGCATCTATAGGAGATATATTTATTTCGCAAGCTAACCTTTGTAAGAGAAAAGCATATTTAAGCATCCGAACATCTTTCAGAACGCTAACAGATTGGGGGGGGGGGGGGGGAGAAACCCCAAAACAAACAGACGGCACAAGAGGAGAGAAAGGAGGAAATACCATTATTGTTCTTGTCGTTCACAGGCTCCATCTTGGCTGGGGTTTTAGCAGGTGTGGGGACAGGCTTAGGTGGCGAGACAGGTTGAGGAGGAGTTGAAGTAATTAACTCAACCTCAGGTTTAACAGGGGCAGGTTTTGCAACTGCCTCAGCAAACGTGAGTTTACGGGGAGCTGGGTTAGGAACAGCAGGCTCAACTGGAGTGGGCTTTAAGGGAGCAGGTGAAGGGTCTGCAACTGGTTTTACAGGTTTAGCAACCTCAGCTGATGCTGCACTAACATCCACCACTTTGGCTGGCTTGACATCTTCAGCTGGCTTATGTGCTGCAGCTGTCATGTTAACATCAGCAGGGGCAGACATGACCTCTGCGTTTGGCTTTGCAGCCTTAGGAGCTGCAGTTTTAATCTCTTCAGCTTGTTTAGGAACCTTGTTGGGGCCAGATTTGGCCTCAGCCACTGGCTTAGGTGTCTTCTTGGAGGCACATTTGGCTGCCTTAGTGGCCTCAGTGGTTGTAGAGTTGGCTTCAAACAGTGGCTTAACGGTCTCTGAAGGAGCAGGTTTGGCTTCAAACAGTGGCTTAACGGTCTCTGAAGGAGCAGGTTTGGCTTCAGCTGCTGGCTTAGCAGTCTGTGGAGGAGCCGGTTTGGCCTCGGCCGCTGCCTTCGCAGTCTCTGAGGGAGCCGGTTTGGCCTCGGCCGCTGCCTTCGCAGTCTCTGAGGGAGCCGGTTTGGCCTCGGCCGCTGCCTTCGCAGTCTCTGAGGGAGCCGGTTTGGCCTCGGCCGCTGCCTTCGCAGTCTCTGAGGGAGCCGGTTTGGCCTCGGCCGCTGCCTTCGCAAGTGGTTTAGCTACATTTGGGGCTTTGTCGACAGTTGCTGGCTTACTGGCCTCTATGGGAGCAGGTTTGGCCTCAGCTGTCTGCTTAGCAGTCTCAGTAGGCACAAGTTTGGCCTCAGCTACTGGCTTAGTTTCTGCAGGAGCAGGTTTTTCCTTGGCAGGTGGTTTAGTTCTATTAGAAGCTTTGTCAGCAGCCTCAGCAGAAGCAGTTTTGGCCCCAGGAGCTGGCTTAGCAGCCTGGGTAGGAGCAGGCTTGCTTGGGGTTTCCACCACAACCTCCTCAACTTTGCCAGGGTTTGCTGGTTTAGTCTTGGAACCTGCTTTAGGAGCTTTGACAGGAGCTGGTTTAGCAACATCATCAGCTACAGCTGATATTTCAGAAGACACCTTAGCAACTTCAGTGGGAGCTGATTTTACTAGGGCTGCTTCAGCAACCTTAACAGGCTTTGGCTTGTCTGCCTTTGGTTTAACTGGTGTCTTTGTAGCCTCTACAGGAGCAGAACTGCAGCTCTCAGCATTAGGCTTAGGAGATGTAGCAGGCTTTGTACCTTGTTTCTCAACAGGAGATGCACAAGCTGGCATTTTAACTGGTTTCTCAGGTGGGATAAGGGGAGGGAGCTCATCGTCAACAGATGCAATAAGTGGAGCATTTTTCAACGAGGTTGCTTTAACATCAGCTGACTTAGGAGGACTAGAGGCAATAGTATCTGAAAATGATACTGGTGCTGCAACAGCAGGCTTTGAGGTAACTTTAAAAGCAGGTGGCACTGCACCAGCCTTTGTCGCACCTGGTGATGGGGTTTTTGTCTCACTCAGGGCAGGTTTAGCATCATCAGCTACATTATGCTTGAGGCTAGGCTCTGTTGGCTTTTCATCAACTCCTGTGGCCTTGCACTCAGGGACAGGAGCAGGCACAAATGCCTCTCCCTTTTTAGCCTTACCCTGTTTGCCAGCCTTGACAACTTTTGGGCCTGAACGGTTACCCTGATTAGCAGAGGAGCTGCCAGGTGAGGCAGCAAGGGGAGATGGCAAAGGTGACAATGGAGTAGAGGAGGGAGTTGATTTTGGCGAGGTAGGAGAGGACGAAGAGACAGACATAGAGGAACGCTTTCTTCTGCCAGGGACAGCCTTTGGGGCAGAGGCACCCTGTGCACTCTTGGCATTTTTGCCTTTGGGCTTAGCAGGGCCTGAAGATGCCTCAGGTTGCTTGGAGGAAGCTGGGGCAGGAGGTGTAGCTGAACAAAAAAAGATTCAAGTTTTTCTTTTGTTTTGATATTGGAGGTCTTTCTCATGCGGGTTAAATCAAGACCCAATCTTCTGGCTTATGGTTAGGAAAAAAAGCATACCTCCCTTGAGTTGGATGCAAACAGCCACTCAATGTACAAGACACTTTAACTTCCACACTGAAAAACTATTTAGTGTAGACGCACATTTTACGAAATCACGCAACACAAACACAGCACCAATGAACTGGTACATCCAGTAAAAGCAAACACCAGGCAAAACAAACTAACCCAATTCAATTACATCCAAGTTTTTATTGAAATGGGTCATAATTATGCATTCGATTTACCATAATTTTTAAAAAACTACACTTTAGGCAAACAAATGTGTAAAAAGTCATGTAAGGATGGTAAAAAAGGACATTACACTGCATCAAAACAAGTCAAAGAATAACTACACTTTATGTCAATTATGATATACTTCCATAAAATTTAAACTCTCCCTTAAAAAAAGCCAGCAGCCTCAAGCAACTTGGCACCTTAGTGTTAAATGTCATCATGACCACATGCTGAATAGAAACAAGCCAACAAGATGTATTGAAAAGGTGGGGACCAAATAAATCATAAATAAACAAGAGGTGTTTAATGTGATTCTGGTTTCACAGAACATAAACCAACCTGAAAGGTGGCGGGTGGAAACAGGTTGGGCTTCAGATTTAGCGGCATCCATTGACTGAATGACCTCAGACAGAAGTATTACAGGCTCCGTCTTGTCAACGTTTTCATTTTGAGTATCCATGGTGACGTTCACGTCACCAGCATCTACTCCATCTTGAGCTGCATCCAAGCACATATTCGTTAAACCTTCTACCACAGTCTCTGCGTCATCGCTGGCCTTCCCATCTTCAGAAGTACAAAGCTTTGGATCAGCTGAGGTTTTTCCTCCAGGTACTCCTGACTGTTCTTCAGAAGTCAGCATAACCTCTTGGGTGGTCAATTCTTCGGCTGAAATGAAGAACTGATTTTCCTCTCCAGCAATAACTGCTCCTTCACAAATATGCAGCTCTGAAGAAACACTCACAGCCTCAGCAGATTGCAAAGACTCATTGAGAGGTGCCAAACCAGCTGAAGCTCCTGCTACTTCAGCAGTGAGCCCTTGCTGAGACAAAGGTATTGGGTTCAACCCACTTGCTTCCATTTCCCTGGTCACTTCTTGGTTTGCAGCTACACCATTTGCTTGGTCACAGGTAGCCTGACTGCGAGCTTCTTCTGCAGAAGCGCTCTCTTTAGCTTGAGCAGAGGTTTCTGGGGGGTTCTCCAGTGGGATTGCCTTGCTCGCAGTGGAAACAGCTATCACAGGAGGAAATTCATTCAATACTAAGAACATTGTGACGGGGTGTAGGGCATTCACCGTGATGACTTGAGGACCAAGACTACGAGCTTCAACACGACAAGGAAAAAAAAAATAAAATAAAATTGTGCTCCACACGTGAAGAAGAATTTGTGTATGTGAGAAAGTTGCAGCAATGCAGGAATCAGCCCAGTTTTTTGTTGTTAAATATGCTCCCAAAATCCCCCCAAAACAAAACTGTGCTCAAGTCCTAAAATACGTGCAGTGTCCAAATGTGACAGGAAACAGCAGCATGTCAATTCAAAGTGTAAGACTCGATATACAGGACTGCACTTAGAAACCGCTGAACGAGATCACTTCACTGCTTCAGTAGCATTTCTTGACTAAATCAAAAGTACTCTTATACCAAGAGGAGATCAGTACAGGCAGCATTAGCAGATCTACAGGCAACATTACTATGAAATGTGTCTCTGTTAATTACCTCACAGCTTTTATCTTGAACAATATCCAGAACTCACCCAGTCTAAAGCTTCAGCCACTACACCTTTCCAGTCAAAGGTTAATTTGTGTTCCTATGAACGTCACATTGCTCCCTCTAGTCTAGAGCTGGGCGATAGAACGATAACGATATGTATCGCGATATAACTTTTACTCGATAGAGAAATTAAGCTATCGCGATAGACCTCGCCGCTCTTGTCCTCTTAAAATAAAAAAAAAATAAAAAAGAACAGCCAATCCAAACTAAGTAGCGCAGAGCCGAACCAATCACAGCCGCAGCGTCACGTCGCGTGACTTGTTACGTACAGCACAAATGCCAAGCCGCACGTGTGTTTGTTTGGGAAGCAGCCAGCGGGTAATGGAGGAAATGAGTGTGCCGACTAGAAAAATCAACCGAGCGTGACCGAAGAGAAAACAGATGATGGTTCCAATGCCGGAGAGATTGTCGAACGGAAGAGCCATAGAAGTTCCGTAGTGTGAAGGTATTTCAGCTATTTCAAGTCTGACAAAAAACAGAGTAGCGTGCACTGTAAATTGTGCCGAAAGAAAGTCTGGAAATACAATAAACTGGTGCATGCGTCACACTGTGCGCCACGTTATTGTTTCGGTGAAATGAATTTCTACAATACTGTTACTGTTAATTCTACTCTCTACAGTGTTTAAATGCTTACATATACACACAGTTACTGTCCCTCCACACATACGACTCGGTTCTGCTTCTATGCCGCAGCTTTGTTTACTTTTTCCCACCGAGGCTTCTAGACTTCTGATTGGCCAACATTTCTGCACGGTTAGGAATCTAGCGCCACCTGCTGCTTTGGCATGTTCATAGCAGCGTTTTCCTTCATTTCTGCCTTTATGTGTGGACGGGATTATTTTTTAAAACAAACGGAAAATCTCCGTTTTCAAAAATACCCGTGTACGCGTGGACGTAGCCTCAGTCTCTGACTGGAAGCGCTAATTCGTCATTTGGCTTTTGTCAGACTAAAGTAACTGTTAAAACTGTTTGAAAAGCTCAGCTATACAACAAGGAGAGATTGAGAATTTCCTTTTAGTTCTCAGTTTATTTGATATTGACAAAAGTTAGTCAGTTTTGTCTGTTCTTCTGTAAAACAAACTAAGATTTATTTTTAGAATTAATATTTTGTTTCTAAGTGGAATTGACAATTTAGTCTGTTTCGTTTGTTCTATTTTGAAACTTAAACGCTTTAGCGGCTGCCTTTTGTGTAGTTTGCAATATTTGCCTTTATTTATCTGAAAAAGTCTCATGTTCCTTAACCCATTCACTGCCATTGACGTCTATAGACGTCAATTGAAAAACTTACGTTGACTGCCATTGACGTCTATAGACGTCAATTACGTTTTTCAATGGGAGGGGCTAGAATACAACCTCGGGCAGCTTGTCAGTGAATTTTATTTTTTCATATATTTGTAAATAAATTGTTTTGATAAAACATAACCTTTCTCAGTGTCATTTCTGTTTTATAGAAGTGAAAAACTATTTTATATGTTAGGTGTCACAAAGCAAGAAATATTAGTGTCAAAGGCACTTTTCTGCTTGAAATGTATTTTTCACAAAAAGCTCGTTTTCTCCCTTTTTTTGGTCAAAACAGGCATTTTTGGTGGAACCCACCTCTCCTACAGCTGATTACTAAAGAATGGGAAATGGTAGAAACAAGCTTTTTTTTGGATGAAAGAAGAGAGTCTGTTCTTCATTTTGGTAGGTTCAGCGTTTATATGATCATAACAGTTTTCTGTGGCTCTTCAAAAATGAGTAAAAATGCTCAAAAACCCTGGCAGTGGGGAGTTACCTGATTTGAAAATGGCTGGCAGTGAATGAGTTAAGTACATCTATCCTGTTGAACTTATTATGGGAAATAAATATTTAAATAAAAACAAGCTGCTGATTATTTCACATTTTACTTGTGAGCAACGGCACATTTAAATCTTACAAATATAGTTATTTGGCTTATATCGTGATAGATATCGTTATCGCCTGAAATGGAAAAAAAAAACATATCGTGATATGAAAAAAATCTCATATCGCCCAGCTCTACTCTAGTCCAAACTGATCATGGGAGTACAATAAGACTGCAGTGCAGCATCTGCCATCACTCTGTTGTCTTAAATCTGCATGTTCAAAGTTCAAATAAATGCACAAAGCTACCTTTGCTACTCTTAGTCCTTCACCAATATCCAATTACATGGATAAAGAGAGTAAACAACAAATACAACCACTATGAAAATTACAATTCTGTATTTTACATAGTGTCCAACAAAAGTTACCAGCAGGCTTAAAGTTAAAAATAAAGTAGTATTCGTTTGAATTTGTCACAATGAGATGGCTTTATTTTTAAATGTATAACTTTGGAACATATTTCAGATCAATATATTTTAAGCTTTGAGCACCCTATCAACATATGTTCAGTCATTTCATGTCATCTGACTAAATGCTTTCAGTAAAACCAAGTCTGATTTCCCTATAAAAACAAACTTACAACAACACCAGATAACTATAATTGCCTTTCCTCCCTTTTCTGGTGAAAATGGCTTCGTGCAGGGGTGTCCGGCTCCAGTCCTCGAGAGCTACTGTCCTGCAGCTTTTAGATGCATCCTTGTTCCAACACACCTGCAGCAAATGAATGGCTTGCTACCGGGTCTGTTCCAAACATGATGGCATGCTCAAGAGGTAACCGAACCATGTGATTCGGCGGTGTTGGAGTAGGGATGCATCTAAAAGCTGCAGGACAGTAGCTCTTGAGGACTGGAGTTGGACATCCCTGGCTTGGTGTAACGCATACAGACTAACTTTCAAAATTATTTTAGTGTAATTTGTAGTAGTGCACTGAATCCCCTCTGTAGTGAGTGACTGCACTGCATAACATTGCATGGCCATCACGAATTAAACCGGTCTGTTCATGGTGGACTACAGTTTCAGTCCTTTTGTCCTACTAAGTTTATATGTTTTATAATACCACCAAACAGACTTATTGCCATCATTAAGGTCTGTGCTGTACTGTCAGGGTTTTTCAGACTTTAAAACTGGCCTTTTTAAGTCCAAGTCTAATTTCTGAGCCTTTTTCTTCAATTTAATGCATGAGGCACATTCTTTAGTCAGAGGCCAAGCTCTGTTTGATATGTGGCAAAAACTCTGCAGGAAAAGCTTACATTTTTTTCCACCAAAAACCACTCTGTCTTCCACAATAAAACCACTGGGACAGATAAAAACATTTTCCAAGTGGGGCTTAATTTACTCAAGCATATAATGCACTGTTGTTTATCAAATTGCTGCAAACAACAGGAAATTGCATAGACTTTTGTTAAGGCAACAGACTCATTCGTTTAAACTGCAGATTAAACAACGTACTATTGCTGCAGACAACCTGCCCTAAACAAGTATAACATGTGCTTAAAAGCACAGTTTTCTTCAACGAAAATAGATGGTTTATAAAGTGCTGCTAAAGCAAAATTGTAATGTCACATGAAAATAATTACACAACACACAATGCCACTACTTTGTCACACCTAGTTGGTTTTCAAGGCATTCATCATGCACATGGAAAACCACACTTAACACCATGCATTGTGTCCCAAATCCAGCTATCAGTGCAAGTCACCACACGCATTTGTGAGCCTGTGTTTAAATGAAAGAAAGGGGTCCTGGATTAGCGTTTACTGCCGCAAATCCCCTCAGTGTGGGCATACATTCTGCTCCAAACACACGTATTATTAACTGTGTTTTAGGGCCGGACGTCCCCAACACACAGCTGGTGAGTCACCTGTTACGTCAAGTCAGGGTCCTGCCAGCCGAGTTAACTCCCTAAACCCCGAGCCTCTCATCCAGAACCCCACTCTCTAATATGCAGCACTGCATGCAGGTTGTGAGAAAGCCAAAAATATACGAACCAGTCTCGACTTGAGGCTGCTGCATCTCCTGTTCGGTGACTGGGACCGTTTCTGTGGCTTCACCAGGCATAGTTGCTGCGGAGAAAAATAAGGATTAGATATTTAGTTAGTTACATAAGTCGGGACATATGAGCTCCCCAACATAAGTGACTGTTAATACACCGACTTGAAGTTGTCATAACTAGCTGAATAGGC
This sequence comes from Rhamphochromis sp. 'chilingali', assembly GCF_963969265.1. NCBI lineage: Eukaryota > Metazoa > Chordata > Actinopteri > Cichliformes > Cichlidae > Rhamphochromis > Rhamphochromis sp. 'chilingali'. Next base: position 22,698,150 of record NC_137939.1, on the reverse strand, counting down.
CATAATGAACCCATGCTTTAGCCCGCAGGCTTAGTGTTAGCTCAAGTTAGCCTCAGCATGGGGAAGCTCGCTGCTAATAACCCAGTCTACCGCATTTTTCTCCAAATTCATCCTCTTTAAAGTGACCTACTTGTTGTCACTCAAATATCTCCCTCATCTCAGGCCACCTAACTCACTGCGGCCCTGACAAGGTGTGAGCGGACTGCAAGACATCATGCTCCCCCATTTTGAGCCGGTAATCAGCGGCACAACGACACATTTATCACCGAGTAGAGAGCCCACACAACGGTAATAGTTGTACGGATATAATGACTCTACATTCAATAAACACGCCAACCCTTTGATTCAGGTGGGAATGAGTAAAAAACAGCTGGATGATGTTGGATTATCAGCGGAGACACTCACCGACTCAGGACGTTATATCCAAGATGGCTGTGAGAGAGAACTTCTGACCTCCGCCTCACGATAATATCCGCTTCAGCCACAATTTCTACTTCCGGGTTATTTAAAGGCAAAGGCCTCGTTTGTTTAGCTTTATCCTACCGCGAAACACAGGAATACAAACAAAACTCAAAGCTTAATGTAATAACATTTCCAATAGTACTATAGTGAAAGAGGAAAGAATTCTATTCTCTGAAATTAAATCAATAAATTTAAGTCACAAATACCCAAATATTCCCTCAGATTGTCAGGTCTCAAAAAATGAAAAATAAAAGAAGAAAAAATGCTTTGGGCTTATACAGTTTTACAACAGTAAAAATGTTTGGGTCTTCATTTATTTATTTATTGTCCCCCATGGGACAAAGAATATCCCTTTATGGCATATTGGTGCAGCTGAAGGCAAAAAAAAAATAAAAAAATAGAAGGGCTGTGTTTAGGTGCTGGAAAAATTAAAAACTTTTGAGATTAAAGTAATAGATTTTTGAAGAAAAAAAACTTGGTTAGAAACAAAATGGCCAACACCTGCCAAAACTGAAGGCAAAGATATATTTGAAAATATACATATTTTGAAAAAACATAACATGTCAAAACAGAGAAAAACCTGGAAAATCATATTTTCCATGGAGTTTCAGTTTTTGAAGGATGAAAATTAATTTGAAAAGAAATGTGTTGTAGTAAAATAATGTTAGAACATGAAACAGAAATCATAACATACCTAAATCTCGCATTGCAGTATAATTCATGCATGTAACTCGCTAGGAAGGAACAGTAAACATTCAGATTGAATGGACTCACAGGAACTGCTGAAACTCTCATTACATGGACTAGATAGTTACAGATGTTATCATTAAAGCCTATAACCTGAATATTACAGATTTGAGGCAGAGTCCCTGCTTACACATCAACAGGACTCCTCATCTTTAAGCTTCAATGGATTAAGTGAATCATGTGAGAAACCCTTTAAAAAAAAAAAAATTAAATAAAGGAAGACAAAGTGTTTGCAAGAGTAGAAATACTGAATTTATTCATCACAAATACAGCCAACAATTAGACAAATAAAACTTTACTGTGAAATTTTATGGTAAAAAATCAGGGATTTATTAAGCATTTTATTAAATGTTTTATCAGCGAGTCTTTTATTACAAAGCATAATAAAACAGATTCTGGCGAAATTAATGTGTAGTAGAAAAATGGCACCAAAAACACCACAAAGCATAATTAGCAACATTAGCCAACAGGACGTTGTTCTGAGGTGTCACCTTCTGATGATCCAGTTCAGAATTCTTTCTGAAGATCTGAAGGAGAAAAAAAGGAAGAAAAGCAAAATGATTAAAAGTTGCTGTAAATTTTCTGTTTAATCTATTAAAAAAAAAAAAAAAAAAAGAAAAAGAAAGAAACCTACCACTGTTTCTGAGACGCTCTCCTTTCCATGAACGAGCCATTCCATCCAGAAACTGGTCAAAGTATTTTATGTACTTCGCCAGGCTGGTTCTTTTGTAATCTGAGACGAAATGTAGTAAAAGTAGCATTAGCTGAAACACTCAGATAAATCAAAGATATGTTTAAATATTTACACTATATGAATATAGTAACAATAAAGTTACTATATAAAGTTCCAATTTTGGGGGGGAACTTTATACTGCAATGCACCAGTCATTCATTCAGGTGTACATAGATTTTGAAAAGTTGTGACTGAATGCAGTTTCTAGTGAAATTAGTCACAAGTTTGCTTTTTAATTGCTTTGGTTGCTAGAAGATTATGCAGTCCATGTATAGTTAACATGGGAGACACCGACTTGTCTGCACTTACACTCAACTATTTGCAGTGAAATTGTGAAAAATGCGATGTAAACCAGACATGGAGAATGATCACCTTCAGAGTAAAAGTTCCACCATTTGAGATATGTTGTGTTACAGCAGTTAGGCACAACTTTTAATTTAAAGGCAAAATGTACATAAATAGTATTAACTTTGCTACCCAAAATGTACATTTTTATCCAGATGACAACATTTCATATGCCACTAGCTCTTCCCTTGATCTGGTCCTTCAACATCTTTTGGCTGTTTTTGATGCATTTCATAATTCTGCAACAGCAAGCAATTATGCAAACAATAGGTGATCTTATAGCAACCACAACAATCATAAGATTTTGGATGAAGCACGCCCTTTGCAAACAATCTCGCCTAGCAACAGCCAGCAACCTTCAGCAACCATGTGCCACTTTGCAGGGGAATTGAAAGTTTTTGGATCGCTTACTAGTGACTAGGCCTGTACGTCTTAGCCAATTATGTGTAACGAGCATTTTTTAGAGTGCCGATGATTATTTTACATCACATGATCTTTACACTCAGAAAAAACCATCATGCCATTAAGAAGACCCTAGCCCCCAAAACACCTTATGTCAGCCCATTTAAAGGCCTGAAGATTTCAGTTTTATGTGCTGTCCAGGTGTATTTTAGGTAAAAGTTTCAGGTAGATCTTTGCATTTTTCTTTCCCCCAGCACCTCTGCTCTTGCGCTTCTCTATTGCATCTTTCTCGTCTGCCTTCTCCTTCGCATCCTCCAATTTCTCTTTCTCTTCGCCTGGCCTGGGCCGATCCAACTCCTCACAGATCAGACTACAACAAGATAAAACAAAAGTCTTCATGAGGATCACTCACATGCTGCAGACAACAGAGCACCAAACATTAAATTGTTACCTGATCGTGGGCACAGAAAAGGGATCAAATTTGTCTAATTCACTGACATCTATGGGAACAGAAATGCGGCCTGGACAGAGAGAGAGAGAGGACACAGTTTTATACACTCATACTTAAGTCAGATTAAATCAACCTGGTGACAAAGAAAAAAGATCCAAGGTCCTCTGAGTTTGGAGGTATATCAATAAAAAGCCTTTAATATTACACAGCTGACATTTCAGGAATAAAAACCTTGATATGAATGACAGAATATCATTTAACAGAATGAAGAAGCCAATATTTTATATAAATCCAGTGTAAGCTTTTATTATTTATGTTATTATTTTCATTCATTTAAAAACAGAATTTTATATTTACTTGGGTTATCTTTGTCTAATATCAAAATGTATCTGATTATCTGAAACATTTAAGTCTGACAAATATGCAAAAATATAGGAAACAAGCAAGTAACTGCATTTTTGTCTTCTTGTTTACAATCATGTACATGTACAGTATGACTCTTGACTCCAAGGAGCACCTTTGCCCAAAAAGTGTGATACAATATTACTAGCATGTACTCTTAGCAAAGGCCCAGACATTTCCAGTACAAGCCTCTTTAAAGTATGCTCACCTGTTTTGGGGTGTACACTGAAAGGACTCTTCAGCAGATGGTTCACACCTTTGCTGACGTTGGCGTCGAGCCGTGGGTAACAATACTGCAGCATGATTTCGTTTTCAAAGTACTGGCCCTTCTTTGCAGTGCTCTTCAAGGAGACAGATTGTAAGACCATAAGCCCTTCTGTTCTAATGTGTAAAACAATGTAAAAACTGTGAGCGAAGTTACCAACCTGTTTCCTTAAAGCCTCTTCCTTAATCAGTTTCCAACGTTTCTCAGGCTTCTTCTCCTTTTCGAACTCCTGCTGTAGGTAGCTTCTGGCATGTAATATATAAAGTCAAGTCACTTTCAACAAGATCTTTGAACTCTTTGCCAACAAATGTCTATAGGTCCAATCAATTACTTTATGCGGCAAATATGCGGTAAACTAAGAAAAGGATATCCTCAGGAACGAGTGCCAGCACTTTTTCTACAGACTCCTTGCTTCCCATCAGGTCCTGGTCATGTAGTGCATATCGGCTAAAGTATTCCTTTACCACTTCCAGAGACTTGCTGTGAAAAAGAATCACAATTTTAAAAAGCACAGAGTGCACTGTACCCAAGTGTGTGTAACCAGTGATCCCTGTATGCAGGCATGGTGATCACTGTGCTCACAACTGCACCCAAGCACAGAAATCCAGGACAGCTGTCTCAGTGAAAGTAATTAGCAAATTCACAAGGCAAACAAGAACACAGTGTGTCACTGCTTACAAAAATGGTCCTAATTAAAAATGATGCCCAGAGATTGTGTTGATGAAAGAGAGACAAAGCAAGAGAAATACTGAAAAATAAATGGGTACAATCTTACTGGAACACAGACACAGACTATAAAAGACAAACACCAAAATGTATCAAACAGTTACCTGATAAAAGGGTGAATTGGTTCAGTCAGCACTACTTTCTTTATGGTTTCATCACCACCCTACAAAACATCACATTTTTAAAATCAAACATTGCAGGCCATTTGAGGAAGATACATTTCACTAATATGCTGCTCATGAAACAAGACAAGACAACAGTCTGATTAACAATCAAATCAGAGTCTTAAGACTGTGCAGATGTAAGGAAAACAGTCACATCTTTTAACTCAATAAGTACCATATTACAGAGTTCATCCACATTTCTCAGGGTCAAATTCAAGCACTTTTTAAGCACTTTCAAGGTCCACTTTCAAGCTTTTCCAGCACATTACCCATAAAAAGAATGCATGTTTCACTTAGCATTTAGGGTACAAACTCAAAAAACGCATTTCTCTTAAAAATTAAGATTTACAAATGTGAACAAATCAACTTGTTAGAGATATTCTCCACTTGAAAAGAAAAAAAACATCAATCCCATAAAACAAGAAAACTGCGCCAAACACCACAATAATACACAGCAAGGCCAAATTAATAAGTCTTCTCATCAGATATTGACTCTTCTTTAGTATGTGGCACAAAAAAATAGGAGACAGATGTTTGTTTGTTTTTAACTAGTTAATCACCCACGCCCCCAAAAATGGGGGCAAAAGGAAGATTACCTTTAATCTGTTATAACACGAGGTCAGAAATATAAGTGCCGACAAGAGTAGTGTCCACAGAAACCTCTGAATCTCAACTAAAATCTCATATAAACCATTTCTACAAACACCAAACATTTTAGAGCAGTTACGTCACCATGAATCTGGACAGGTAATATCCATATTTTGATTTATGATTTTCTAGAGTTAAATGTGAACCAAAGCATATTTTCAAAGGTGTTACATGCTATAAAATACTTTTAAAAATTAGGCGAGGGATATAAAAAAAAATCAAATTTTTCTATGTTTGAGTCACAGCGACGTTGACATAGTAACATCTGCAGTAATATTTACACGTCTGATGACATCTCACAAGTGTTACCTTTATTTTTGATACCAAGACTATTTACACAGACTCTGTAACAGCAGAGAAATACTCCATTTATTTTGGTCATTTCATTTTCGAGCAGAAAGCTCAGAAAACCCCTGAGGGCCTAACAGGTTAAAGTTAATTCCCAACAAAACCAACTTTAAGTTGTTTAACTACATTGTCTGTATTACTGTAAAAGTCATAAATGATCACCTTTAAATTGTTTGTGCTAATAACACCATTTACAATAAGACAGGCATGGAGCACTTTGAACAGATGACATAGTTCGATTCAACATATAAGACTTTAAGAATGCACAAGCATCTACCTAAAATCTATTTATTTAGTCTATCATCTGTGATATTATTAGGTACAATTATAATGAGCCCCACTGAGCTTGAAGCCATTTATAATTTATAACAATAATCAGATTTTGAATGAAAGCGAGGGAACTTGGGTAGCACAAAAAAGAGGCTATTCTTTGTGCCCATGTAGATCAGTCCCTCTTATTACCATTATTTCTTTAAGCCTTAAGTTGGCTAGTTAAGTATCGGACTAATGTTTAAAGCTTTTACTTGAGTGAAGTAACTTACATTACTGCTACTGCTAAGTAATGTTAGCCAAATTCACAGCATATTCTATAAATCACCATGTCATAACTAACTGCTATAATAGCGCTGCCGTACTAGCACGATCGGATATCGTCGTGTTGGTGTTGTTCACAGATCATCATACTAAATGTTGTTCCAGGCTCAACATTGCAAATGACCAATCAGAATGTTGTGACGTCATACTTTTGCGACTTCGGGAAAAACCGCCGTAAAACAAAAAACTGTACTTAAGCTGCGAGAAACCGCCTCTGTCCGCCGATCAACGGACCCTGACCCTTTAATAAACGGTAAGCAAAACTGATATTGTCCTTGCAACATTGGAATTTCATAAATGCACGAATGGCTTGGCGCGCAAAAGAATAACGTCACAACAATGTGATCGGTCACTTGCAATGTTGAACCTGGAACAACATTTTCATGATGATCTGGGAACAACACCAACACGACAATATCAGATCATCCGCCGTGCACCCATCACATTCAGTGCATTTCAATCATTTCTCCAGCAAGTTTGATAGCTAGCAAAATAATAATAGTTTTAAAAATTTGCACGTGTTATGTACACATTCTCAAAAATGATTTACTAGGACTCACCTATCATGTGACTCGAGAGCGCAAAGTCTACCATTGTCATTTCCATCAAACACTCATTAAAACGGCAATCTCCAGGCATGTTAGCGCACGCACCCCCGAGGGGCGGGTCACACATTGAAACAGACTGACATGCAGAGGTGCTACGCAGCTCAGTCGGAGAAATTTTGCTTTTAGAATTTGCGACTCATTTTCTTTCTCTATCTGATAAGAAAACTATTCAGTCAGATAGTTATTCGTGGTGAATGAAATACAGTTTCAAGCACTTTTAAGCACCACATCTGAAATTCAAGCACTTTTCAAACCTTGAAAAGACAATATTAAAATTCAAGCATTTTCGAGGATTTCAAGTACCCGTACGAACCCTGGTATTAGTCTCTTTTTAATAATGCTCTTTTTATTTTGTTTTAAGAGTCTTAATATTTGTACTTCATGTCTGTCTATCACATGCTGTTCTAGCTGTTGTGTGGTCTGTTCTATGAATCCACATGAAGCACATTGTAATGTAGGTGCGACACTTTGTTTAATTATAATAATCATAGTTCACCTTATTATAGTAGTCTTATTTGGTCTGGCAGGAAAAGTAGCTTTTGGTGGTTTATGAGCAATGCATCAATTGACTGACTTTTCTCTAACTGCGTTACATTCAAATTATGTTTTAGCAATCCCAACCTGTCCACTGTGGTTATATCCAATAACATCTGTTAATTACAGTTTCTAAAAAAAGAAACAAAAAACTTGAATTGATTAGGTTTGGAAGTAGAAAGTACTTACAAAGGACTTCTATTAAAAGTTGAAGTACTCGTACCTTGACCAGGCTGAGGTATTCTGTCACAGCAGAGCGTGCTGCTACAGACAGTTTCCGGGCAGCTTCATCACACACCCAACAATGTACTCCTCTTCTGCCAGAATAAACCCACAGACGGTGCTGGAAACCAAAGTCATCTGGAAGTAACACAAAAACCAGCACATGCTTGATGAGAATTTCAACAAAAATCCACACAAGCTGTCACCTGGCACTGAATCTGTGATGACCAAACCTTGAAGAGCTCTATCCAGGATACGGATGGCGATGGTCATTAAGGTCCAGCACTTGGAGCAGATGTCAGCAGCACTAAAATGACAGTTTTAAAGTGTTATGTGGGCGATGAAACGGTCAGGATATTCTGCGACAGGAAATAAATACATAATTCACCTACCTGCAGCAGCTTCGGACGTCATCATAATCTGTCATATCGATATCAAACACAAGCTCCTTCTCCAGAGCCTGGAAGGTCCCCGACTTCACAGTGTTGTGTTGACTTGGCTGTGGGCAACAAAGGGAGACAAACATACTCCATACATATGTCTGCTGTGATGCACAAACTCTGTAAGGTGTGGAAAATTACCCTGTGGCTGTACACTGCTCCCACGTCGATCTTGTAGGGGTTCATCTTCTGCATTTCTTTCTCCAGCTCATTCTGCATGCTGAACGACTGGTAGCGTACATAGATGTCATCTTTCAGGGTAAACGAGAACTCGCGATTTTGAAAGTAGTTTTTCTGCACTGAGATTGTACAAGAAAAACAAAAACAAATAACACAACAAGACACACACACATTAGTCCTGTATTTGGGCATTTTTAACTCTTTGTCTAACTCTTAATAGTTTTACATGTCAGCATCACAGAGCAGTGGATCCTGGCTAAATTGTGAACTGCACTTTTACGGTTTCATTTATAAGCAAATGTTACAGAATCAGAATCAGAATACTTTATTAATCCCGAAGGAAATTAGGGTACAGTACTGCATCCATCCAAGTCAGTAGATGTAATACAAAATAAATGTCTGTGAATGAGAGGGAGACAGGTGTAACAGTGAAGCTGCAAGGAGGAGCGGTAGTAAAGGTGGATATATTTATACATCTGCAGTTACAATAATGGCTAGTGCACAACAGAGGTCAAGAAGAGAGTGCCGGCATGGAAGTGACAGAAGGATAGCAGCAAGAGTGAAAGGGAAGGTCTGCTAAATGGTAGTGAGATCTGTTGTATGAATTGGAGACAGGGGCACTGTCAAAAAGTAAGGAGGTTGATCCAGAGGTGGCAGAGATGAAGATTCTCAGGTTTTTATTGAGAGTGACCAGGAGACAAAGAGAGCCGAGATGGACGTATGCACAGAAGGGACAGTGAATGTACTGGGAAAAGGATTTTGAATATGGAGGTGACAAGCAGGAGGAAAAGAGGAAGACCACTGTGCAGCTTCGTAGATGTACTGAAGGAGGACATGCAGAGGGCTGGTGTGACAGAGGAGGATGTCAGGGACAGGGTATTATGGAGGAAGAGGATCCACTCTGGTGTTAAATGGCATAAAAATCAATAAAAGTGATGAATGCTCACATTTTTCTGCAGATCAGCCGTGTGTCTAATGCAATGTTTATGCTGGATAAATGATAACTTGCTGAAAACGTGAATTATTTTAAAACACTTCGAACAAAACAAACATTTGTTTCATAACTGGCTAGAGGCTTATTTTAAACACGAGTATCTGACCAGAATTTCAGCATCCCTGTTAAATAACAGCATTACTATAGATTCATAGGGATACATAAATACAAAATCATTTTACTTTTTACTGAAGCTAGAATGGTTGAATAGGATGACTTACTTAAGTTGGAAGAAAGTCAAATCCAGAATAATTCTACCATTTTAGTGCCTAACAAAACACGTAGCTTCCTACATAACACAACACAGATCAACGTCCACAGTTATTTAGCCGCATTTATGCTAGGTTTCCATGCCTGTGTACTCACCTCCTCCGTAGCTCAGCCAGCGGTAATACTGGGAGAATGGGAAAAGCCGCCGGTAGTACAGCGGTAAAAGGTCCGGCAGAGAAGCCGGATCATAGTCTGATGATGGCATAATATGGTAGCAAAAATTAGCTTTGGATGTAAAGATACGGTAAAATATTGTCAAGACGCTAGCTACACTGTGACAGCTCACTGTGTTGTTTTACACCGAGGGTAGCGCGGGAAAACTCTCAAGCAACGGACAAAACCAATGACACAAGGTTGGGACAGTGACATCACCACAACCCGGAAGTTGAAAGGCAAAAAATATATTTTCCGTCACCCGTTTCCCTTTTAGGCCATAAAAAATCAACGAGGACAAAATCATCCAGGGTAATCAGAATTTTTTAAACTATTGCTGCATCGAAACGTTTCTATAACACTGACAATGGCTTTCCTTCTTTCTTTCTTATGGTTTTACTTAACCTTGTAATATTAGTCCTAGAAGCTTACAAAAGGCGGACGTGACGCCAATGAAGAGAGGTTCATGGGACATGTAGTCGTTTGGCAGCAATAACTACAAAATACAATATGACAAAATAAAAAAGCTGTGGTAAACATTATAAATTAATTATTTAAAAAATAAAGTAGCTCAATGAGTAAACATGAAAACAAAAAACAAAGAGCACAGAATATAATACAATAAAGTGGTTTTTGGTAAAGTAGCTCCATAAATTACTATATTATTGTAAATCCATCCAACCATTGCTCTCACTTCATCCCTCCTCCAGTTTTGCTTTTTGCTTTTGTCCTTGATACTACCAGTAGCATGAGATGGTACCTGCAGCCCATTCAAGTCACACATGTGACACGCTCTTCCAGGTTAGAACATGCAGACACGCTGCAAGGTTTGCTGTGTGGCATAGCATCAGGCCCTTACATCCTTCAGTGGATGTTGGGAGACCCAGCATTGATACAAATGTCCCTTTCATTTGCACCAACACAGCTGAAATGGTTTCATGATGGTTTATGCTTCTGGGCCTGGGGGCCTGAGCAAAGGAAACAAAAAGACTGGAGTCTGAGATGCGACATGATGGGGCATAGGACAAAACAAACAACTAATTAGAAACTGAAAGCAAACAAACGAAAATGGGGGAGGGGGGGATTGAATTGATTTAATACTATCAATTCAATTTTTCCTAAGCTGCACTTTGTGCTGTACATCCCTAGAGGGCAGTACAGTCTCATGACAATAATTTGAACTTTCCCACATTAATCCACATTTCAGGAAATTTGTTTTCTTTTAGTAGTTTTCATCATCCTGGCAGATCAGTTGTACTAAAACACTCAGTTATTCTGTTTCTTGCATCTTTAGTATGAGCAGTAAACACTCAGGAAAGAACAGAGGACACTTCCACAGTTTTCAGTGAAGCATGGATGAAATGGTGCCAAATACGGGATCCAAATGAGCTAAACAAGGACAAACAGCAGCTTAATTCAGCTCTTTTTCGTGTTAATTGATTGATTCATGCCATTTTTACTCTTCAGTCAAATCCACCCTTTGCTTGACATTTGAAAAGGCCACATGCGCTTTCAAGACAAAAAGTGTCAGGCATGGAGCCTCTTTCTGTCCTGCCCATCAGTCTGGCTTGCTGCACTATTAGTGTTTCAGCTTTCACTGTGGTGCATCAAACACCTCCTGACTGAAGTGGTGCTGCTCACAGTGAAGGTTGAGAGGTGTGCAGCCACAAGAGCCCTTGTCAGCTGTTGTACTTCTAATGTGAAACAACACTCTCTATTTGCAGTGTTGTACTTTAAATATGTCTGGCTCTGTAATATTGTTCATTCCATCTCATCCCCAGACTTGAATCTCTGTACATCTGACACTCTGTTTTTATTTCAGACCAAACAACAAACCTTCAAAATCATCCTTCCCCACTGAAGACATAACAGTAACTTGTAACTTCTAATATACAGGAAATATTTCAAGGGAAAACATCTTCATATGCACTACATTTAATCTCCCTCTCCACTTTCACACACACATGTAAATGCTGAGCGAGCCAACTACAGAAACGTGTAATACCTACACTCTAGATTGATAGTAATGAACCAGCTTCAGTGAAATGTGCCACACCCAAGAGCAACTGATAGACAAGTAATGCCAATACATTTCCTTTTATGACTGCACTTTATGCTAATATACCACTCATACCCTGATTTGCATAATGCAAGAGCTCTCAACCTCATCTTACTTGTATTATGCAAATTTTTTTTCACTGCAAGGCGTATTGGATGCGATGCATTTCCCCCCCTTTTGAATCAATTTCTAGAAATCATTTGAATCAGATTTGGGATTAATGCCTTCTGTTGCTTTTATCCACAATTCTACCGTATATTAGAGTAGCAAATTAATGCACATTTACATTCAGGAGTTTGCAATATCGAGCATTTCTGTGAGTTGTTCTATTTAAGCTCTCCAGTGGCTCATCATACGCGAAGACACATACTGTAACACATAGCAACCAGACACAATGCTAAATGTCAGTGGGGCAAGTTAGATAAGGCAAAACACGGAGTGAAGATACAACTTTCAGCTGTTGAATGTAGGTCAGACTGCTGTCAGGTGTCCACGGAGCCCACTGGCCAGCACCAAAGGTCATTGTGTTTGCTGTACATGAGGAGTCGTAGTTTTGCGATGATTTAAAAGTCACTGTGTCTTTAGATGGCCAAAGTGTGTCACTGTCACCTTTCATCAGGAAAACCTGGTGAAACAGGCTAGTAGAAACCCTAAAACCAGTCTGCAGTGACGCAAAAATGCATGTCCAAAGACACAGTAACCTTACCACAGGAGGTATGAGAGCTAATTGTTTTCATTTTTGGATTCCACTGCTTGCTTGTCTTGATTTTAATCGTGGTCTGTTTGTATCTGCATACATATGTTTACGTATGTTTACATATACCGTGTGTTAATATGAGAATGGCTTCTACCGACTCGATTAAGGCAGGAGGCTTGAGACAGACTAAAATGACTGGTAACAGGTGAAACCTGATGCCTTTTATAGACTGCTAAGCCAAACGTGATTTGATGATTTTATCATAAAAAGACAAGACATATTGGAATGGTCATTGATCAATGGTCATGACAACTGGCAAATTAATTACCACGAAACTGACCTCATGGCCCATTGCCAATCAGTGGTGCTAGTGTCAGTCATTATGCAAATGTACTATTTATAAAGACGGAAGAAGTCGCTTGGATGAGTGACGAAACATTTCTCCCACTGAAAAGACTTCATCCAAAATCTTTTTTTGGGGGGGGATTTCCTTACCTGGATGATTGGACATAGACTCATATTGGAAATGTAATAATTGATTAATTTAGCAAACAGAGGACTCAGTAGGATGGGAAAGAACCATTCACACCTACAATAGCCTGGCGCATCTCCTTCCACATGCTGGTCAACAGCTTGGCTACACACTGCTGTGGGATGGCATCTCAGTCTTCAACCAGCATTTGTTGTAAGTCAGCCAATGTGATTGTGTTGGTCAGAGAATAAGATGCTGGCCTCTGTTTGTTAAATGAATCAATCAATGAATCAATTGTTAAATTGCCAATGTCCTGTTTCTTCAGACATTAATCAACTAATCCAATAAATGACACCAAAATTCAATTCAATTCAATTCAATTCAATTCAAGTCAAGTCAATTCAGTTCAGTTCAATTCAATTCAATTAAATTCAATACATCTAGTGTTAAACCCCAAAGGCAGTTACCTCAAGCCGCTTTTTATTGTAAGGTAAAGACCCTAATAATACAGAGAAACTCCAACAATCAGACGTCTCCCGGTGAGCAAGCACTTGGTGACAATGAGAAGGAAAAACCTTTGGCAGAACCAGGCTAAGTGAGTTAAAGCAAAATAAGATGTCTTGCAATGACAGAGAAGATTTGGCAAGTTTTTCATGGGCACAACCCACATGCTCAACTCAAGATTGCTACAACAAAGAAACAATCACCCCAAAACAAGTTTAAAATGAAAGTTAAGTTTATTTTTACTACATTATATTCGATGTACAAAATCTTGGATACCAATTTTTCTTTATAACCTTAATGTAGGCGAACAGTGTGTAGTAATACATTTATTCTTTAGGTAATAGATGGTTGTAAATACAATTTGCTGTACATAAACATACACTTGGTTACATCTTTATCTTCTGTTTATGTACATAAACAGCAAGTACCACCCCTATTTTGCTACTCTTTAATGAGGTTTTACTTGAGTCTAAATAAAATGATGTAATTCTGGAGAGAATAGTAACAACATAGTCATAAAATGTTGAGTTTCACAGAAACTTCAAACAGTCACTGTTGGCTTTTCACAGATTTCACAAATGGGGAAATGTTAATCTGAGGAGGCTGACCTCGGGATTGAGTCATTCAAAAATTCCTGCAAACTCGTTTAAAACAAACAGTCCACCAAAGTGTTTGTAGTATGCAGGGTGTTTCACACTAAGATACAGTTAGGACGCTAGTAGGGAGAAATAGAGCTTGAGGAAGTGAGGTAACAGAGTGTATAAACAGAAGCAAGACAATAGGAGACATTTACGTGGTTTCTCTGTCAGGTTGCAGCTTCTGGTCCATTCAAAGTTTCTCACATTACATTATTCTCGTAAAAAGCCCTCTGCATTTATGTTGTGCACACCGCACCATGCTCCATTTCCTCTCTGCCACACAGCTGACACTCTCGAATTATCTGTTTTTGTCCAGACTGATGAAACCAACTGTCATTTGTTTGATTTAGCAGGCAGCACTTTGCCCTGTATGCTGCACACTGTATGTTACACAAACACGTGCACACATGCAGTCACTCATATGTTTTGTGTGAAAATAACTGCATCCTTACATGACTGTGACACATGAATTCAATTAACAGAGTCTTTCAGGCTACGTATACATCACCAGATTCAGAGTAGCTTTATTTGTATGTGATCCTACACTTTGAACCATTTTAGTTGAGCCTTTTCATGACAAAATGACCTTTGACCTTAGGTATGGCAAGGTTTAAGGGGGAGAATAAAACTTGTGTATGTGTATGGGTATGCTTTATTTTCTCTGGTCTTTTCTTGCGCTCATTGCTGACTTTGTTGTTACACTGCACACAAAACCCTCACTGACACCACTCGTATAACAGATGAGGTGCTTTTGATGACTCCTGGATGCACCTACAAAAACCGCCTGACAGAAGAGGAATTTGCACAGCAGTTGATTTACATGAATCACATTTTCCAGCAAAGTTGGCAAATATTTCCCTACGAGTATCTGTTTTTATCAGCTGTGAACAAAATTAGAGTCATAGCCAGAGATGCATGAAGTTTTCCAGGAAGAAAACAAAAGACAATCAAAATCCCCTTAAACTTGTGGATTTACTGTCACTGGAAGGGTTTTGTGTTTACTTAAAGAGATACCGTAATTTAGCACTGCTGACGCTTATTTGCCCTGTTAATTTGGGAATTTGGTGACCAAATAGATACCACTCTCATTTTTGTCTGTTAACCATGAGTCATGGAGCTGTTTACTTTTGACAATAACCAGGAAAAGGGGGAAATAGCTTGCCTGGGTTTGCCCAAAGGTAATAAAAATCTGCTTAGCAGAGCTCACCGTATAATACTGTCTTTAATCTGTTTATTTCTAGAAATACTGGATTGGCTGGGCACAAAAACATCTGGATTAACTGCTGGATGCCCCTATAACCTAAATTCACCTGCGTGCCCAGAAGTAACTTTGCACATAAACCTGCTTTAAAATAGAAATTTTTAATCTTTGTTTTAACAGGTTAAATAAATAATATCTGAAATAATTAGTGAACTTTAGAGGTCATTTGGCCACAGAGGGGCTTTTTGTTTCTTTCTGCTCCCATCAGACTTCTTTAACATTTTATAATGCTTCTGTGAAAAGTCTCCAACAGCCTTTAACAAGAAATAGTAGAAAATTTAGAACTCCAATGCAAATATTTTCAGTTCTGAGGTTTAACTGCATGTCATGAGTTATACACTGTATTTGTTATCCTGACTTAAAGTTCCAAAATCCACTGTTGGATGCTTGATATTGACTTCAAGAGGCATGAAAATGACTAAAACACAGTTTGGAGTATTTTGAGCCTTTAGAAAACATTTTTAAAATAGTTTTTTTTTAAAAAGCCATGAGCACATAAGCTTGATAAGTATCATTGAATCTAAAGAGGCAGTTGGGAAAGCCATCAATGTTTCAGAATCAAACAGGCAAACGGAGCTGTGAATAAGCTTTTTGGGGTGGCTGTAGCTCAGGTGGTCTGTTCCAGTGTGCATGCTAAATAAACCCAAGTTGCTCTCCGATGCATCTATTGACATATGAATGTGTGTGAATGTTAGATAGAAAGAGCATAGAAAAAAGTGCTAGTGTTAATGGGTGAATGAGGCAAGCTGTGATAGGTGCATTGAGTGCACAGTTAGAGTAGAAAAGAACTATATATATATTTACCAAGAATCTGATGATATTTATAAGTGTGACCAGGTGTCCCACTTGGAATGAAACACTACTTTTTATTCTTTTTCACCCCTTAATATATATATTTAATGGTTTTGCTTTTTAAAATGCATTTTATTTCATCTTTAATCTTTTTTTTGTTTTTGTTTTTACTATGTATTCTGCTTTACGCCATTTTTTTAAAAATGTTTTGGCTGCTCTAACGCCTGCTTTTGGGATATATAAAGTAAACCTTATCTTACAAAATGTGTCCCACATTTTGAGAGTCTGACAAGAAAAAACTGTGACTGTACTGTGACATTATTTATGCTCATCGTAGATACTTTTACACGAATTACACATAGATATTTGCCCATGAAATTATTTATGTCAATCCTGTTAACTGCATGGTTTGTTAATTTTCAAGTTCTGCTTATCTATTATTATTTTTATTTTTTTGGTCTAGCCAGGCAGGGAAGCATTTTACACTTTTTTGTATGTATTTTTTTTTTAAACACAAAACAAAAAAAAAACTAAAAAAAATTATGCTCTCCTTTTTTAAAATTTTCACATTTTCCAAGCCATCCAGTGGTTTGGATCAAACCCTGATTGGTGGCCCATTCTGGCTCTCCGGACTTATGTTTAACATCCCTGGTCTACTGTGTCCTCTGTTGTCCCACATAAACAGTAAACAAAGTGTCCAAAATAAAAGCAGAAGAACATTCGTTTGTACTATTAAATAAAAGGATACTCGTGGTGAACAAGCTGCTCCTCCAACCCTATTAGAAGATGAGCTCTCGTGCACGGCCCTCCTCCTGCGGCTCGCGC
This sequence comes from Rhamphochromis sp. 'chilingali', assembly GCF_963969265.1. Lineage (NCBI taxonomy): Eukaryota > Metazoa > Chordata > Actinopteri > Cichliformes > Cichlidae > Rhamphochromis > Rhamphochromis sp. 'chilingali'. The sequence goes on along the minus strand of NC_137939.1, from coordinate 22,681,214 downwards.
ACTGCGCAGCGCTCATTGGTTGGCGCGACAATATAAAGTTCCGCAGTGACTCCTTCACTGACTGCTGCTCAGCCTCACTCACTCACTGCAGGAGGACACCGTGTACGGTGCCCGGCGTCCGAGAGGATTTACCAAACTTTCCCGCATTTGCACTCGGGCTTCCTTTGAAGGTCTCCCTGTTTTATTCCAACATGAAGGAGCGAAGACTCACACAGCCGTTTGTAGGGAGGTGTAAGCTGGTGCTGGTTGGGGACGTCCAATGCGGTAAAACAGCGATGTTACAAGTCTTGGTGAAGGACTGCTATCCAGAGGTATGAGATTTCTGCACACGTCTCATGTGTCTGCAGTCGTTTTAGGATCAATACTGAGGAAAAATCCCTAAAAAATGTCTCATTATCATTCATTTATACGATGTTGTAGATTCTGTTCTGCATATTTTTTGGGGGGTATAATTGGTATAATTATAAATAGTGTGTAAGCTATAATAATGAGATTTTTTTTAGCTCACACACACATATACATATATATAATGCTGCTTACATTTAAGCATCAAGTCATGAACTGATGTGTTGATTTTGTTTAAATGTAAAAAAAAAGAAGCAAAATTTAATCTAGAATAATATGTGAGAATATGTTGTAATTTCTTTTCTTACTGACTGATTAATTAAATCTACTTGTTTCTGTGTGTGTTTGTCTTTTTTAAATCTCTTTCTTTAATTGTTTCCAGACTTATGTCCCTACTGTGTTTGAGAACTACACAGCCTGTCTGGAGCTTGAAGACCAGCGTGTGGAGCTCAGCCTTTGGGACACATCAGGTGAGCTCCTCTTCTGTCTACCTTCAATTCAGTGTTATTTTAACTTTTGCGGCTTAGGTTGGGCAGTAAAGTAAGGTAATTTGGTTCACTGCTGGGATAAAGGGTCATTATTGGGAAACTCAGCCAGCCTGGAGTTGGTGAATCGAACCACGTCCCGTGTATTGTTTGGCTTACAGTTTTGTTGCTGTTTACTCAGTCTTCACATTCTGTCAATCCTGTTTTGATGCAGTTAAGCAGCTTTTCAGTGGTGTGAGATCTGCTGAGAGATCAGTGATCGGCAGGTCTGAGCCGCAAGCCTGCCTGGATTACTTTAAGAACATCTGGAGCCAAACATCCAGTTTTGAATCTGAAATCCTAATGAGCCAAATTTAGATTAAAAAGAGACCCGGTTTGAAAAACTATGAAACTGTTATTACGAATAAATAATCCTGATGGCTGGTAGACACGTAAAATAAATCTGCTGGTTGTTGCTTTTTGATCCTTACATCCTTTTTTTGTGATTTCAACATTAAATCATTTATTATCTGTCATAAAAACTGAGAACAATACCAGCTAGCCTGGTGTGTTTCAATACCAGACCAAAACCTTCATATATGCAGTTTACAAAGATATTAGACTAATAAAAAATGTGGTGTTTACCATTCGTGTTCGAAAACGGCCTTAAGTAAATAATCAGTTTAGCAGCTGATTCAATTCCAGCACACTCAGCTGATCATTCAAGCCTGAATTTGCTGGCCTCTGGCCTCAACGTGGACAAAGTCAAGCTATCAATGTCACAAAAGAGTAAAGCAAAAGTAGATTTGATTATTTAGGTCTTAAATATAAAGCACACACCAGAATTTGCTGCTTCTAGTTTTTTTTAATGTGATTTTTTTTTTTTAAGTTAAGATTTCTGGGCTTGTAGGTTGAACAAATCAAGGTCTTAGCAGATGTTGCCATAACCTCTGTGAAAAGAAAAGAAATCAGCAGATAACGTATCATGAAAACAATCGGTTGTTTCTTCTTTTGTTTTTTGTTTTTTAGTTCCAAATGTTTCGTGTGCTTTGTGCCTCTGGGTTAATGTGCTAACTTCAGCTGACCTTTGAATGTACATAGAAATTATGTAAATAGGATCAATAAGCAAAGCCATCCGGTGCACTACAGATTTATTTCATAACAGCACTGGCTGAGGTTTTGTGTTCAGAGGAAGTTGAGCGGTGCCAGTTGGCCTTCAGTGGGGTTGTTTAACAGGGGGGCGAGGGGGATGCCTCGTCCACGCAGGGGGTGGAAGTCCACACGAGTGTGGATGAGCGCATGTTTGTGCGCGTCCCTTCTTTACTATGCGTGTAACCGTGTGTGTGCGGCGTACAGTCGCTGTGAACAGAAGGCACCAGTGAGGGATACTGAGAGTAAAGAGAAGCATGACCTCCTCACTGCCTTATGGTGTGTGCTGCTTTGAAAAAAGAGGTCTTATGTAACTGAAAGCAGCACTGAACTAATGTAGGTTTGTGTGTTTGTCTCCCACGAAGTGAAAACTTTCTGGACAGTCACCCTTTCCAGAGGAAACGTTGCATAAGACCGATTTACATTTAGAGCACAAACATAAACACGAGCTTCCCATCTCTCTTTGTTTTGCTTATTAATTCCGCTTTCCTGTTGTCTTTATTCAAACATGTAGAAGACGTTTTCTGATAATGGATTTCAATATTTTCACATTTAACCAAGCTAACTGTTCGGTAGAGAAATGAAGAGTGAGTGTTATAACTTCCTGAAGCACAAATTGGTTCCTCGAGATGTCTTAAGGTATTCGGTGTCCACAGAATTTGATATGTCTTATAAACTAATTATTATCATTTCAGATTTACTGACACTGCCTAAGGAGGAAAAAAAAGAGATTTTTACCCTATTTCTATGTGCATCTTAAGTTTCTTTGCATATGAAAGGCTGTTTTATTTCTGATTTATATTAAGGCAGTCTTATAGTCCTCTTGGTGTACAAAGATGAGTGCAGCTCCCACCATTTGCTTTTTTGTGTGAGAGTAGAGCGGACAGTTGCAACAGCTCCTGTTTGCTCAGCTAAAAGGGTTTTGTGTGCGTGTGTGTGTGTTTGGCTTGTCTTGTTTGTGTGTCCAGGCAGGGGGCTGCTAATGTGTGGGAGGTGGTAGGTGTTGGAAGTTGTGTCCTCTTTAGATATGTCTGCCTCCTCTTTCTCAAGCCTTACATCACCCTGGATAGTTATGTGACGGCCGCTTTGATTCCCTCTGAAAGATAGAGATTGTGTAAGTTGACTTACTTTGCAGCTTTAAGTCCAAAAATTTAGACGGGCTGAACCAACCAAGAGTTCGTTTGAACAGGGTTGCTTCTTGGCAGTAATATTGTTGTAAAACGTTTAGTTATTGACTGTAAAGCTCATCAAGATAACATGATTGTTTGTTTGTCCAGCTGGGGGACTAATAGAAAAATCTATCTTTGCTATAATTATGACCTCTTATATCAGCACAGAAGGCTTGAAGTTAACCTCGGAGGACAGGAGAAGGAAATTACATTTTAGTGTTAGTGTGTGCGGAGTGATTAGGTAGCAGAGGGAAGACAATAGAAAGCGGACGTCCTGTCAGTCTGTTTTTAGCACTTCCTGAGAATGATATAAAAAAAAGTTGCTTTTTTTGGAATTGTAAGCTAAATATGCTTCCTTAATGTCATAATTCACTAGGACAAACAAGGTGTTATACAATGCTCAGGAGGAGGTTTTTATATGTTAGGGCTTTAAGTTTGATAGAGGAAAAAGCCTTCAAATACATTTTAAAAATGTGCAATGATGTCAAGGTATCTGCAAGGGCTAAGAAATCAGAAGATCAACCTTTAATACTAAAGGTATTAAAGGTACTACTCTCCTTTAAGTGAGATTTAAGTGGACAACACAGCCTCTCAGTACAGTGATTGCTCCACAAAAGACTATAGTGAAGCAAATAATCATAATTAAATTGTGGGTACTATACAGCAGTGCTATAAAAGTTGATGTTATTTTGCAGCAGGTGTATGTAAATTCGTATTGTTTTTGCTGGTTTCCATCGAGCTGAGTATTTGAAACTGTGGATCGTGAAATACAGCGTAAAGTTTTGGAGTAATTGTTTAAAAATTTAAAAGAAGCATTTGGACAACTAAAAGTGTTACATTAAGATGGATAACAGTTCCTTATGTAGCAGGTTGAATATAAGGCTTCAGCTAGCAGTAGTTTAGGTTGGGTTAGCAAAAACACTAGATGTAGCTGGGAGGCAGTTAGCTAAAAAAAGACAGCAACAATCCACCTAAAAGCATAACATAAATCTGTATATTATATCTTATTTGTCTATACAAATACCACTGTGTGAGAGTTGTTATGGTCTGTAGTCTGTGGACTCTGTGTTTCTGCTTAAGTTTATTAATATTCTGTGGTTTTGTTTATTTTGGGTTGTTTGTGATCATCTCTAGTGTTTTGTGTCCTCTGTGCTCTCCTTTTCCACGTTTCAAGTTTCTATGTTCTGTCACCCCAATCTGTGTTAAGTTTGCGTGTTTAGAGTGTTGTCGGTGTGTTTCCTGTTTTATTTTGAAGGTCAGTTTCTCTTGTCAGTGTTTCAAGTTTCGCTTCCCCTTGTCATGTTATGTCCAATTAATCCCAGCCGTGTCTCCCTTCTGTCTCACGGTCCCTGATTGCCCTGTGTGTATTTAAGCCCTGTGTTTTCTTGGGTGCGTTGCTGGTTCGTCTGTGTTCTTTTTCTGCTTCATTCTGTTATTTCTGCGTTTCATGGCGGCGTTTTGTTAGTTTCTTCCAGTATAGGTTTTTTAGGCTACATCTACACGTACCCGGGTATTTTTGAAAACGCAGATTTTTCTATGCGTTTGCACCTTTCGTCCACACGTAAACGGCGTTTTTTAAAAACTCCGGCCAGGGTGGATATTTTTGAAAACTCCGTTTTTGCATTTACGTGTGGACAAGAAAACGCAGCGTCAAAGGTGTGCGCCTTTTTTGACGTCACACTGTGCGCCACGTTATTGTTTCGGTGAAATGAATTTCTACAATACTGTTACTGTTAATTGTACTCTCTGCAGTGTTTAAATGCTTACATATACACACAGTTACTGTTCCTCCACACATAGAATAGAATAGAATAGAATAGCCTTTATTGTCATTGTACAGAGTACAACGAAATTGGAGTGCCACTCCCTTGGTGCAAGTTTCAATAATAAATATAAATGTAAAATATAAAAAGTACAAAAAAAACAATCGTAAGTACTCAAACAATAGTATGTACAATATATACAGGATAGCAGCATTAATATAATGACAGTATGAATAGCAGCATAATATAATGACAGTGACGGTATGGAATAGGTTCAATTGTTTTTGTGCTTATTTACTACGGTGATAGCTCTGGGAAAGAAGCTATCCCTGAATCTGTTTGTCCTGGTTTTATGTGACCTGTACCGTCGGCCTGACGGTAATAGTTCAAACAGTTGGTTGCTGGGGTGAGAGTGGTCCTTGATGATATTGCCAGCTCTGCTGAGGTACCGAGAGTTTGCAGTGACCTCCAGGCTGGGCAGAGAGCAGCCAGTGATCTTCTGGGCTGTGTTGATGACCCTCTGCAGTACTTTCCTGTCTGCAGCTGGGCACCCTGCATACCATGTTGTTATGCCGTACGTTAGGATGCTCTCTATGGTGGCTCTGTAAAATGTCACCAGCAGCCTCTCCTCCAGGTTGTTCCTCCTGAGCACTCTCAGAAAGTGGAGACGCTGCTGGGCCTTTTTAACCACCGCTGTAGTACATACGACTAGGATCTGCTTCTATGCCCCATCTTTGTTTACTATTTCCCACCGAGGCTTCTAGACTTCTGATTGGCCAACATTTCTACACGGTTAGGAATATATCGCCACCTGTTGCTTTGGCATGTTCCTAGCAGCGTTTTCCTTCATTTCTGCGTTTACGTGTGGACGGGATTATTTTTTAAAACGAAAACAGAAAATCTCCATTTTCAAAAATACCCGTGTACGTGCGGACGTAGCCTTAGCTTCTGTTTTTGTTTGTTTCACTTACCGGTTTAATAAAGTTCACCTGCATCTGACGCTTGGGTCCTACTTTCAACCTCCACTCGTCTGCCAATGCAGACGTGACAAGAGTAATGTGTTTGATGCTGTTGAATAATGTTTTGAACAACAAACATTGCAGAAAAATGAAGAAGACGCATATACATTTTTGCAGCTTTGATTATCAGTTGCAGTTCAGTGAGTGGCGATAACAACAGTTACTGCGCTTGACTGAAAAGCAGTCTGACAGTAGAGCCCACTGACATTGTAGATTGTTGAACCATGCTAGCTGCTTTCATCTCTTTTCATCCAGAATGGAGATTATTTGAATTCTTCACTACAAAGATAAAGAAAAGTGTTTTCCAAGAATGTTACATACCTTCCAACCACAACCTTCCAACTCTTGCACGAGAATTTATGTTTAGAATTAGAATTTAAAATTAGAATTTATGTTTTTTTTCATTAGGGAATAATAAAGTATTCTGGTTCTGATTGTGATATAGAGATATACTAATTTTACTAACAGGCCATTATTTTAGGTACACATGTTCAGCTGCTTGTTGCAAATATCTAATCAGCCAATCACACGACAGCAAGACGTCAAGATGGTCAAGACAAACTGCTGAAGTTCAAACTTAGCATCTGCTGCAGCTCACAGATGGCAGGGTCATAATTTGGCATCATGAAAGCATGGATTAATCCTGCCTATCATCTGCTGTTTAGTGTTTGTTGTTACGGTTTAGTGGATAATATTTTCTTTGCATACTTTGGGGTCATTAGTACCAAGTGAGCATTATTTAAAAGCCACAGCTTACCCAAGTATTATTGCTGACCATGTCCATCCCTTTATGACCACAGTGCACTCATGTCACAAAGCTTAGATCATCTCAAACTGCTTTCTTGAACATAAGAGTGACTTTACTGTACTCAAATGAGCTCCACAGCCACCAGTGTGTATGTCTTTATTAGAGAACAAATATGTAAAGAGTCTACCTGAACATTTAACCAGGGTTTCTATTTTATCATTCAAAACTCTGGTATGAAAAGTTTTCTATTGAATCATTGAAAGATAGTTGCACTGTCTGACTCACTGAGTTAGTGGACTTTTCTGGAAAATTTCCCATCAGTGGGAAGGCTCCAGGCTTTGTGAAACTCTCATGAGCTTGGCAGGGGTGTATGTGTCTGTTTGTGTTTGTACTGTGTTAATGTGAGTAGGATGACTGTGATGGAACATTATAATACTGTCAGCTGGCACACCGTAGAAAGAGCAGTCATATTTTTGTTTTTGCTGGCTAACAAAATTGAAAAAAAGCTTTCAGTTTTCAGAGATGTTGTTTCGTGCCGAGTGGCCGACTGTGGAGGGTTGAGTTCTTAGGACCGAAGAGCACGACACAAGAAGCAGGTTATAGAAATAAAAAAGTAAAAGCTTTACTTACAAAAATAGGTTCAAGGATGGAAAGTCCAGGCAGGCAGACAAAGCACACAGTCCAGGCAGTGATAAAGTCAAAGTACAGGCAAATTTAACCCCGTAACGACTAATGTGTCATATTTGCTACATGAGATTTTGTGTGTTTTTGAGACTTTTACATCATCATCAAAAAAAAAACTTCAACATTAAATCAACAGTAAATTCAACAATAAATAAAAATTGTGAGATGTAGCAAATATGATACAAATTAAAACTCATATGCTCAAATTAATATTTAATTAATCTAAACTATTGTCAGAAGGTTCAATAAACACTCATTTTTTAAAATTGCATTTTCTTGCCATTAATTCGTTGTTCAGGCTTTGAATGACTAAAAAGAAATCAGAATCAGAACCACAATGTTGCATAGATGTGACATAAACTGCCAGTCTGACATATAACTAGCAGAGGAATGGGTGTATACACTGTGTGGAAAAATTAGTAAAGGTGAGCAAAGCCCCTAAAACAAGCAAAACATTTATTAAAAATGAAAACTGTGGTGTATTAGAACACCATCTTATGCATGCTACCCATTCTTTGCACCTGTGGCAGCTGATCCATTGTGTGCGATGCCTTTTTAAGACAGTGGGGTGCACACATTTGTCAGAGTGAACATGTCCCAGGTGATGCAGCAGGCAGGAAAAGCAGTGCAGGCGGGAGTGACTGGTCTAAAGAGACAGCAGAATGGATCACGAGACGCAAAAACCAAACTAAATGAATGGAGAAGCTCGGAATCCTAAATCTCTAGCTTCCTAAATTGCATATTTAGAAAATTATGGTCTCATTTTGTCAATTCTCTGTCTCGTTAGGTTCTCCGTACTACGACAATGTCAGGCCTCTCTGCTACAGCGACTCAGATGCAGTCCTCTTATGCTTTGACATCAGCCGACCGGACACAGTAGACGGTGCACTCAAGAAGGTATGTATCCCTGCAGTTTGCCCTCATTGATCAGTTGTCTGCCATCCCTCATGTCTATTCTTGCCCAGTTAAACCTGTTTCCTTTATTTGCAGTGGAAAGCAGAAATCCAGGACTTCTGCCCCAGCACTCGGATCCTGCTAGTAGGCTGCAAGACGGACCTGCGCACAGACGTGTGCACCCGCATGGAGCTGTCCAATCAGAAACAGGCTCCAATCTCCCACGAACAGGTTTGTTCCTCATCAACTTTTTGCTCCTTAGTATCTGCTTAAGCTTCTGTCTCCATCCTGTCTACAAGCCCCTCCTTTGTCTTTGATTTCCTCCGACCCAGACTCATCTCTTCCTTCAATTTTATAGGGTTCATCATTAGCCAAGCAGCTTGGAGCCGAGGCTTACTTGGAGTGCTCAGCTTTCACATCAGAGAAGAGCATCCACAGTGTTTTCCGTACCGCGGCTCTGGCCTGCATGAACAAACTCCAACCCACCAATAAGCCCAGCCCAGTCCGGCGCCTCTCCAAGAGACTCCTACACCTGCCCAGCAAGACGGAACTCCTCTCCTCCACCTTCAGCAAGGACAAGTCCAAGAGCTGCTCCATCATGTGAATACTACTAAGATAAATGTGGCAAAAGGACAAACGAACGAGACTGTTGCTGGCTCAGCGGGGGTGCCTGGTGTGCAAGGGAAAGAGAGCAATTATGTGGATTTTTACAAAGCCTCTCTCTCTCTCCTTTGCAGCTTCCTCCTGCAAACTCCTGTCAACCGCTTCCAGAAAAATCACTTTCTATATTCAACTCCAGTGCTGAAGTTTTGATCATGACTTGCCACCAGCATCACAATATCTGCAGAGAGAGAGAATTATGTTTGATGTTCAATTAAACCATGTGCTAGCAGAGCATAACAGGCGCTTTAAGGTGCTGTGAATCGTCTTGAATAAGGTCACTACTGCCTCTTTACCAAAGGAAGGGTTTGTAACTATTACATCTGACTGCATTTAAAATTCTGAAGGCAGTGCCCTTTCCCATCCATCTTTGTTTGAATGTCTGTCTGAGGTCACCGTATGGGCTGAGTGACGAGATTAAATGTAAAATCTGACATCTGACAGGAATTGGTATCAACAGAAATACGGTGCGGGGGATTGAAAATGGCAGGCCTTGGAGAAATTCCTCTCCCAGCTGACCCCTCTTGGTATATCGGTTGGAAATTAAAGCTGACAGTGGAGAAAAGGTGGGGAGAGAGAGGAGGGGTTCGGCGAGCAGAGCGCTCATTTGCAAAGGCAGCGGGAGGACAAACCGAGAGCTCGTCTGAAGGAGCACAATGTGACTCAGCACTCACATGATCTGCAAAACAGTCACGGGTTGGACGTGCTGTGCTTAAAAACAAATAAACAAACACGTGCATGTCTTTGTGGATTCTCTGCCATTACCCATCATCACCCACCACGGCAGTCTTTTGTTCAGTGTTACTAACCACAGGCCTTTATTATGGCACTGATGAATCATCTTACCCTGCTTAATGGATATCGGTTTTTATACATGTTCCAGCATAAAAATGAAGTTGTTCTTGCTGGGCCTTCATCGATTACACAAAGATGTCCTTTTACACAACACAAACTCGATAGATGTATTTTAGTGTACCAAAAGAAATCTTTCTTTTCAAATCCCTCTCCTGCTAGACGTTTAATGACAAGTAGTCCTGGGAGGCTTAGGAGCCATAAACGTGCTTATCAGGGTTCATGAACTCCAGGGGCTGATTTTAAGGGGTATGAAACTGATTAGCAATTTTACCAACAGAAAATTGCCTGATGGACAATGGACTGTTAAAAAAGGAAGACCAAAATTGGGTCATACTTTTCTCCTTCTTTACAAAAATCTTGACACAGGCCTACAATTTCAATAATGAAACCTCCATTATAATTTCTAAGCTGGAAAGGTGGCTAATGTTCATTCTCAATGGGCCCAAAATTGTATAAGTGTGTGGAACATTAGGATAACTCCCAAAAGAAGAAGCCTAAACCTTTTCCTTTTCTTATGACAGCAAATGAGTCTCTTTTTTTACATCCATGCTAGTGGTAGCTAATCAAGCCTTGCATTGATTAGCTACCAATCTTCAAGTATTAAGAGACACTTGAAGATTGCTTGTCTGGTGCTTCAACCATAAAACATTTTCCAGCTTCATGAACTTTCTGGTACAGTATCCGCTCTTTAACTCTTTAAATCTGCCTGCTTATAGAATAAAATGACCGGGTGTGCATCAGAAGTTAGTGAGGGTGATCTCTGCCTATGCAGCTATGCTCGGAAGAACCCAGAAACTGCTCTAAAGGTTGTCAAACCCTGGCTTTATTGATATATACTGAGGTGCTAAAAGTCATCATTAAGGGACAAGGGAGGTTGTCAAATGCCATTTTGATGGGGAAGTTAAGCAGTAGTTTGTCCCAAAAGCTGTTAACAGACTGATTTGTAATATGGAGAAGTTTCTCCAAGCTCAATTCTTAACTAAGTTTCCTTGAGAGAGGAACAGGCTGCTCCTGACTTTTTTCTTCCTCATTTCTTTTTTTATGCATTAGATATATTTGGATATATATATATATACATTTTCATCCTAATCCGGCCTTTTCCCCCCCGGTGGATGCTTTGTTGTGGCTGTCACGGGTGTTTTTGTAGCTGATGATGTTGTTCTTGTATTCACCGGAGTCTTCTGGCATTAGCTGCTGTTGACAGCTCGGCTAATGGAGGACTTGATGATTTGTAGGTCTGCGCCGAGAAGCCCGGCAATGCGCGGATCACTGGAATTTAACGTGTTGCCTAGCAACAGTGTGAGCAGGGGCAGTTCCTGTTTCTCGGAGAGGAGGAGGGAGGGATCTCTCAGAGAAGGCGCCTGACCTTTTTATTTGTAGCATTTAGACAGAAGGAACAGCAAAGGTGATGGCTGCACATATCGGAGCAGCGGACTGTTGGGGATGTCCCGAGCCGTCACGTGTTGTCTAAAACTTGTCTTTGTAACACTACTGCAGTCATTTTTTTCACTCCTCAGTCCTGCCTGGAACATCATGTCACCCTTAAGTTGCATTTGTCTAATGTACAGCCATTATTTAAGTCTCTCTCTCTGTTTTTTTTTTTTTTTTTTTGTATATATCCTTTTAGAAATTCCCCAAAGAATATCAGTGAAGCAAAACTAAATGTTCATGTGAAGTTGCCAATTATTGCTTAAATTATTGACTTGAGTTCTGTACTTGTTAATGCCATACACTAACTTCTAAGTCTTTTACTTAATAAATATGTCTGAAGTTTATTTTAAGTCTGTGTTTCTGTGTTAAGCTTATTAAAGGTGAAACTTTGTTGGCTGTATTAAGTCAGTTTTCTTTATGCAACCGGATATCACAAATCTGTTGGTGCACTCTGACCTTGGACATTTCATCTCATTTAAATGAAAACTTCACAAAAGCTCTTTAACAGGAGCAAGAGCAGCTGAAGAGCTGAAGGATCCTTCTTGGACAGCCATATGTACTGACCAGTGATTATAAAGAAATCCACACCCACCCTGACTGACTCCCCGCTATATCTCTCTACTTTGGTCAAAGTACATCACACTGCACTTTTCAAGGTTTTGTTTAGCAGGAGCAAATGATTATTTGGGTACACTAATCAAATTCCAAGACTGATAGCTTGGCAGCACATTGTCTATTTTGTCTTAAAGATAACCTTTAATATCACTCACTCTTACTTTCTTGATCGAGGACACAATGGCCTACTTCACAGTCATCACAAAGAAATGCGGCATTACAAATAACACTATGCTTGAATGAAAAGCCTTACAAATAGTACCAATGGCAAGGCTGCATTTAAAAAGATTTGTGGACAAAAATGATCAAGTCTAAACAAGGCTCTGGACGTACTGATGAAACATGTGCACACGCTTAAAAACACACATGTCCAGTGCTGCAAGTACCACAATCGTGATAAAGAAAGGTGATTTAAGTGACAAGTATGTATGCAGAAAAGCATCTCTGATCGCACAACACACAAAAACCTTGCAGAAGACCACACCATGTGTTGATCCTCTCAGCCAAAAATAGGAAACTGAGGACGCAATTGCCGTCTTGTTCACCAAACCAACACAACAGAAGACTGGAAAAATGTTGCTCACTCTATGGCAACATTCAGATCAGTCAGAATTTAAAATAAACAACATGGAAACGGGGAGGGTGGTTAATCTTTTTTTTTATATACCTGAAATGTACCCGATTTTAAGATCGCTCCTAGGTGCACAGGTAACCATGTTAGCAAGTCTGTAGCACTTAATGCGAACCTAAAAAACAACTCTATATGCACTGATGACACTGGCTGTTGTAGAAAGCCACTAGAGGTCTTCTGTTCCCCAGCACAGGCCATGAATAATAAGCCTAAACACAGAGAACCACTCCTTGAGGTCAACTGGGTGGTGTGGGGGTTTTGTGATTATAGATTATATGTTTTCAAGTCTTAAAACAACAACAACAACTTGATAACACATGCAGTGTTTAAACCTAAAACAGCTCTTTACCTTCAGCACAACAGGAGTTTTAATGCGTTAACTGCATATTGAACTGGGGGATAGTGGGGAACTGGAAACACAGATAGGCTAAATAAACGTAAATAAACGACTGTCACGTTTTGTTTTGACCACAGTCTGTATTAACAAGCTAGCAAGAGAACATCTATTCAGTTAGCTGAAAAATCTTAAGCTTTGCCACTTTTTATTTAGTAATGAGTAAATGGTCTCTTAGGAAGCAAATAACCAGGATAAGCTTGAACCTATTTGCTAGCATGATGCTGTGGTGTTTCTGCTATAAGGTTAAACTTTTTTAAATGGAGTCATTTCTTAAATAAATTAGCCCCCTGCTATTTCAGTGGTTTCCATTTCTTTTGCCTTTCCTTGTTTACACAAACCATCCTCCGTGACCTCCACCTCTAAATTTGCTTTGTCTTTCGCCCGGCTGATATTGGCCCTTATCAGAATCTCCTTGGCTGCGTCCTGCTCTCCCACTGATGATAGGACATGGATGAAAGGTCTGAATGTTTGCAATGCCTGAGCTATCACACACAGGATACAGCATTAACTTATCCAGTACAGTCAAGGCAATTGTGGGAATATTCTCTGCACCGGCAGCTTCAGATAAATTTCATCTCTTGGCTCCTCCAACATTGATTTTCTACAACAAGAAATGGAATAGCGGTCTGATCATCTTTTGGATAAACAGGGCTGCCAGCCAGCCTGTCTCCCTACGACACTCCCTTCTCTTATCTTTTCCTACAGTTTCTGTCTCTCTGTTTTTCTTCAGCACATTTATCAAAAAATTTGCCCATGTACATTACATGTCTCCGCAAATCAGATAACGGTCTGACAAAAGCGTACTCAGCCTGTCATCCATGGCAGGTTGCTCGAAGGCATGATTATTCTTTAAGATCACAGTCACGGCAGGCATGTGGTCTTTTGACAAATACTGCACCTTTGTGGATTGCGAAATGTAACTCCTGAGCTGGTTATACTGCAGACTGCCATTAAAATGATAATTGAACAAGTATGTGAATAGACCTACAGGGAATCTTGTGTATAACTTTGATCATACTTTCATGTCTGACTGTGAAATATGAAGCTAGACTAGAAATAAAGCCATATAAAAGCTATATAGTAACAGATATAAAGCATTTGTTGTAAACACATAGAAAGGACTTATAGTTGATTATCTGTTGAGTCGTGCTCAGTTGACACATAAAATATGAACGTTGTAGCTTGTATATTAATGTAAAAATTTTAGATATAATGGCGTAAATAATGTGAAATAACCCATGTGAGCAAAAACTTTACCATGAAGACATGTGGTGCAGCTGTACCTTAGTAGGCTTCCAGAAGGTGACCAATCAGAGAGAAATAAGTTTTTATAGAACGGGATTTCAAGGGAAAGGATCAGAGACTCTGTAGACTCTCAACAAAAGGCGACATAGTTTCCATAAACTGCAGTTCATCTAATGGCCACTTGAAACTGGCTCCAAGCTCGCTATAGTCTTATCTTACAATTTTGTGTTCAACGCTCTGCAAATGATATGCAAATGATAACTTTTGGCTCCAAAAAACCCCAAAATGATAGAAATCTAAATACTAAAACTGAAACTTTAAAATCCGATGACGAAGGTATGGTGGTTGTGTCCTTCATATAATACAGTCTACGCTTTAGATAAAAGATGAACTGAGAAGTTGTTTAAAGTAGAAAAACAAATATTTTCGGTAGGGCTCATGCAAAGCTACTCTAGTCCCAGGATATTGAAGTTTTAATTTCTTTTTACTTGGCAGTGGATAAAAGCAAAAAAAAAAAGAAGCTGATTTATTGATCAAATTAACTCCATCTTCTATGCCAGCTTCTGAAAAACAATCCCTGCTTGGAAAACAGATTTGTGCAGCCCAGAAGAGGCACATGTGGCACTGACATATTTGATGTAAACTAATGAACAGGTCAGCAGCAAGTAATCTGTGCAGTCTAGACATTTGTCCCTTCCTCTCATGATGGATAGGAGCCTGCAGCACAGACGGTGAGACTGCCTAGGACCGGGATCGGGATCCAGAGGGAGGATGACTGAGGGAAGAGCGCTGCCATCTGAAACCCTCTTGAGGAGCTGGAGAAAATGGTCGCTTGTGCAGAGCGTCTCATTACTACACAAGCACATCATCTATCAGACATGGCAGTGCAGACCCACACGAAACACACACGTGTTGCAGGTTCACACACACACACAAACTATTGCATACATCTTGCACAGCAGCAGCAGAAAAGGAAGCTGAGGAGAGAATATGGGTTGGCAAAGCTATGCTGTCTGATTGCTGATGAGCTATCTGCACACTGACATGTAGGTTACGTTCTCTCTGTGCAGTGAGCTTTGCCACAGCTGCTCTGACGGTCTCGTAATTCCTGTCTCAGGATGGAAAATGGGGTTGCAGTCGAAGGCTCAGCTGGATGAGGAGCAGAGGAACGACTGTCCTACATGAGCGACCCTCTTTTTCAAACTAGCACACTGCTATATCTGCATAATCCATGAACTGTAAGCAATAGTTTGATACTTGGGAAGATGAAAACCACTTGCAGCAAAAGTTAACAAATCAACAGATCATAGGGATAAATAAGTCTTTGCCTACCACCTGGGTCTAGACACATATATTTGCCAGAACAGAAATGAACTTAAAACAAGTACTTAGTATCTTGGTTATCCTTTGTCAACCACAGTTTGTGAGCCTTCCAAATTCCTATCACATATATGTTTATATCTGTCATCTCTTCTCTGAATAAAAGAACAAACTAGCAGTCCTGGCACAGCTGCAAACATGAGAAAAATCAGAGCGGATTTTTTTCTGATTGTGCAGGACTTTGTAATGCTTCATGCAATCAGTCCATCTCTGTGTGTCTGATTTTGAGTCCAGAGCTGTTCTGATGTGATGGCTTCACGCAGCTCTCGGCCTGTTTGTCAGTGAGCTTCTGGCTATTTAATGAGGCATACAAACATCACTAGACAGCACGCAGCACAGCCTCTGTAGCCTTAAACCCTGAGGATTCATTCTTTTTAATATTAACCACATTACGCTGTTTTAGCATTTACATGCAGTGCACAACAAACTGAAAATCAAATACAGCGCTCGATAAATATGGGATAGATGTCATTGGGGCACTATCAATTATACCCATATGGGGCAATTTTAAGTTCGTATGTGTATCTGTGGGCAAATTATCTGCAGCTTCGGGCAGCCATGCGTAATCATGCACATGTGAACTGGTGTATGAATGTGTGTCAGGGTGTGCTGTGTATACTAAGCAGTTTAGCGTGTCTGCTCTGCTTCCCAAGAGCAGAAAGGTGAGCGAGGTTCACACTGACAGCACTCAACTCATCTGCTGGAATGATAAGACTTATTGTGTCCCTGCTTGGGGTAAATAACCTCCCTGCTATGTCCTTTGCACTCCCCCTTTATATAACCCTTTCACTGATGCTGCTCACCTTCACCAGTTCTATCCCTCTTCCTGCATACATGCCCCGTTTGGCACACCCTTAGGGCATGTCATGAGTGAATGCTCTTCTAGCACTTTAATTAGACAACTGCGTCTGGCATTGGGGAATATGGGGGGAAGGGAGCTGAGGCTGGGGCACATGAGGTGCCTGGGATGGGGGTTGACTTTAGTTAGGAGTTGGGAGAAATATACGAGATGATGTTTCATCCAATCATGTGACAGAAGCCTGTTTCCAGGGCTTCAAAAGTGATAATAATCACTGATCGGCAGAGCTATTTCAATGTCAGATCGTAAAACAATGGCCTGAACAGTGTCACTACTCTGGTATTGATTCCTTTCTCAATCAAAGCCTAACTTTAACCATCATCAATCATCAGCTGCTTGTGATTAGAACTGAGTAACAGTCAACGTTACACAATGCTGGTCGAAAGCAATTCACCTTCCTCACTTAAAGAATGATTAAGTGGTTGTAAAACACACATTTTTTAAAGACTTTTGGTCATAGAAATATCCAAAAAGGGTAATTGTTTTCCAGTTACTGTAATTCTTCACATTCTCATCGTCTCTGCCCTTCATCTGTTTCTTGTGCAGGCATTTATTCATCTCATGTCACGTCTCTTCATCTCTTCATCTTCCCACCTCTTGTCACTGCTCGTCTCCTCTGCCTCTTTACAGCAGAAGCGTCAAAAACAAAACTGCTGCTCGTTAGGAAAATAATAGAGAGTGGATTTGTTTTTTTTAGGTTCATCTGTTGTGCTGAATCTTTACTCTGTGCAGCGCTCAGTGGGGCTGTTGTACAGAAGTCAAGCTCCTGATGGCAAACATGGTGTAGTCAAGATGAAGAAAACCAGTGTGCATTTGTATATGCGTAACAGTGATGTGTACTCATGTTAAAAAGAAAGTACTCCCTCTGTCACTTCTAAGCTTTTACATATTGGAGAATAATAAAAAAAAAATTGGCAGCAGGTTTAAAAAGTGTGTAAACACAAAATCAGGTGAACTACAAACCTTCACATATTGCATTGTGTTACTGTTTATTTAAAAAAAAAACTGAAGGCAAATGCAGAAGCAGTGTGCAAAAATCTAAGGACTCCCCTCACTGCTTCTACTGAAATTAGGAGGGTAAGAAGCAGCCAGGTGCTGCTAATCAAATACACTTGATTAACTGATTATTAGCCAGTGTGAGCGTCTCCATAAAACCAGTTTGTTTTGGCAGTTTGCTGATCTGGAGCTTTCAGGTGTGTGTTAACACAGCGCCAAGGAGGAAAGATATAATCAGTGATCTCAGAGAAGCAACTGTTACCGCCCATCAATCTTGGAAGCGATATACAAGGCCATTTCCAAACAATTTGAACTCCATCATTCTACAGTGAGAACAATTATTCACCGGTGGACATTCAAGACAGTTGCCAAACATCCTGTCAGGCCAAACAAAGTTTAGAGAAACTGCAAAGAAAAACCCAAGAGCTGTCAAATTTTAAAGGCCTATACTGTATGTTATAAAAAGACTGAATAAGTATAGTTTGTTTGGAAGGGTCACCAAGAGAAAGCCCCTTATCCCTAAAAAGAACATGTCAACACAGCACAACAGCACAAATGTTTGCAAAGTGGAATCTGAACAAACTACAAGACTTCTGGAACAATGTTCTTTGGATAGATGAGATCAAAGTGGCCATAAAGCCATGTAAAACCAAGCCCACCTGTTTTTTTCAATCATTGAATCGATCATGAATTCCTCTGTGTACCAAAATATTCTAAAGTTAAATGTGAGGCCATCTGTCTGATGGCTAAAGCTGATCACAAACTGGCTGGTGCAAGAGGACAATGCACTACGCTCAGCAGCAAATCTACATCAGAAAGGCTGTCAAAAGAAAAGCATCAAGGAGCGGAATGGTTCAGAACTGAACCTGACTGAGATGTTGGCCTTTAAAGAGCTCTGTACAAATAAATGCCAACAAACCTCGATGAACTGAAGCAACGCTGTAAAGATGAGCGGGCGGATATTCATCCACAATGATGTGAGAGACCGATAAAATCAAACAAAAAATAATAATTTTACTGCTAACAGTGATTTTACATGCTACTTAATAACACACTGCTTCTGCATTTTGGCTCAGTTTTTGCCGAGTAAAGAAAGACACGGCATCATATGTGTGTGTGTTTCTTCTCAGGTTCTATTTGAATTATTTTAAAACCCAAAAAGGACAGGATGATTTTTAATTATGTCCTAAAGTGTGACACGTTAGAAATGAAAGGCTGCATGTCAGTGCTTACAAATGCCAAAATTGATTTGTGCAGTTTTATGACTCATTATTTTATTGAGATTGTTAACATATAACATTTGATTGTGAATCCATAAAAACACATACACTTATAAACCCATGTTCAGAACCTAATATTATATAAGATTAATGCAAATTCTGCTATATTCTGATAATTTTACATCTAAAAACTTATAAACTGTTGTCATTCCTGAATATCACAGGAGAATTTTTTTTTTTTGTAAAGAAAGTACAAATTTCATGACCACCAGCATCACAATCAGATGTCTTTCTTGGACACAGTGCATACTTGGTGTTGGGCCTGTTTTCAGCTTTATAAGATAATTTTTCATGTGTGTTGGAGCTCTTGCTGTTGCTACTATATGCATGTAATAAATGGGCACTGTTTTGCGTTTTTCCATGTTTATTTTATTTATTTGCTTATTGATTTTTTTCAGTACCTCAGGCTGACCTTGCTTTATGCAGTTCTTTTTCCACCTTAATGGAACAAAAAGGTCTTCTTGATTTGTTTGCTTAGCCTGACTGTCTTTATGTTACCTACATGGCTATCAAACAAGACAAGACTGCTTTACCCCATCTGTTTTGTGAGATACATCAGCTTACCTGTGTGCTGACGTAGACTCTGGGTTCAGAGGCTCTAAACCATAAAATATACATTATGTTAGTCTTTAATGCAACAGGAAAAGGAAGTGAAAAGATTAGCAGAGATTTTAAAAATTGGACCTAATCCTCAGCAGGCATTTTTGTCATAGCTGAAAGAGTCAAGCTGGAATTAACAACATTAACCCTTGTTTTTTATGTTCAGGGGTTTCAGGCCATTGTACTCTTAATGGATGGACTTACGTGCAACTTACATCCTCAGACACTGATACAAGTTGTTGTTACAGCTCAGTTTAGACTCGTCGAAAAAAAGCAAACCAGCAAGAAGCACAAACTGTTCTAAATGAATAGAAGGTCAGTGAATAAAACCTGTTACTGTCTTACCAGTCTATTGTTTTCTTTTCTCCTCCTGTAGTGTGTGTGTGTGTGTGTGTGTGTGTGTGTGTGTGTGTGTGTGTGTGTGTGTGTGTGTGTGTGTGTGTGTGTGTGTGTGTGTGTGTGTGTGTTTTCTTTCTTTCTTATTTTTAAACCATCATCTTTGATCTGTTCCTACTGAAACTGTTCAACTGCAGAAGGGCTCCATAAATCTCTTTTGATCTCGTCTTGGAAGAAAATCCACGTCCAGAATATGAATCAGCATCCAGCCAATCCAGACTGTAGTCAAGCAAAGCACCATCTAAAATGTCTTTCATCATAAGACACATGCATACACACACAAAGAAAGAATGGCTATGATTACAGGGAAGAACATATTCTAGCTTTGGCACTAACAGAACAGCACTTCTTGAATTTTAATCTGCTGCAAAGGATAGCCGCTCTAAGTGCTGCTCAGCAGACAACACTGTTTCATCATATCAGCAGGTCTGCATAGCATTTAGGGTTTTATCAGGCAATAACAGGCCAAGAAGACATCCCACAGAATTGAAAATATCTTTCAGTACTGTGTGAAATAGCTTAGATAGATAGATTCCAAAGGTCTGCAACCAAAATAGGATATATTGACTGGTTCTTATAGATTTTTACTCACTGAAACTAGGAAAATATTCCATCTCGTCAGATTTTCTCGCAAAACTTGTGTTTTTAGTTTAATTAAATGCACAATTTCCAATTTTAAACTGAAATCCGGTAACCCCTATACTTGTGTCAAAAAAACACGTCCCAATAAAGCATGTCCCAACAGCTTTGTTTTGTTCATAGCGAAATTATCTCAGAAATCTCAGAAAAATTATGCATAGTTAATTGCAAAAAAAATATTGATTTTTAAAAAAATGTAAACTCCACATGTTTTGCAAAAAAAGTACTTGATCAGAATCAGAATCAGAAAGGGTTTTATTGCCAAATGTTGAGCAGGTTTACAACATTAGGAAATTGCTGCGGTACTTAGTGCAAAAACATACTGTCAGACAACGCTTAAATAAACATAAAAATTAAAATTAAAAGTGCTAAGTAGATAGATATATACATGAATGCAGGTGGTGATCAGTGCAAAATTGGAATGATGCTGTGAACACAGTGTAAGGTCATGTGTTAGTCGTGCGAACAGTCATATGGTTATTGTTCATGAGTCCAACAGTAGAGGGGAAGAAACTGTTCTTATGGCGAGAGGTTCTGGTACGAATGGACCGGAGCCTCCTGCCCAGACTGTGTCCAGGGTGAGAAGGGTCAGCTGATGAATGGAGGGAAATGGAGAACAGTTTTGGATTCAGCACCCTAAAAAACATAAAATTTACCGAAAATATCCCATGCAGTTGAAAAAAACATTTTTTTGCAGACCTGTAGTTTCTATCTATCGTGGTAACTCGTAACCCTATCGCCACCTCGTGCCCAAAATGACAAAAATACAACATAATAGAGAAAGTAATTTTGTTCAGGCATTTAGGCGTCTGTATGCTAAACATTGAGGGCCCTGGCGTAAGCTTACTTTTTTGGGAGGGAAATGTAGTTTCAAACGTTGCCTTTTAGCCGCTAGTTTCCACTGTTTCGTAACAGCCAGTACTACAGCCCCCACAATTCCTGGCGTGCTCCAGTTCGCGTTGCGGGCGACATGGCGTCTTCTTGAAGCGTAGATAAACCGTAACTGTTTTGTTGACAAGTGATTGAGGTAAGCTCTAAATATTTTTAAGTATCATAGACTCTGACTGCGCTGTCCTACCTGCGATTAGCTGATTTTAATTTGGTTTAACCGGAGCTCTTTTGAGCAGCTTTCCTGGAGATAGTTAGCCTTTTTGCTAGCTAACGTAAGAGGCTAGCTAGCTTGCTGCATTTATTTTGCAGAGGATAGGAAGGTAATTCAGTTTCTCTTCTCGTTTAACAAGTTAGTCATTTTCGTTATTGGTTTGTAATTTCTGTCCGCACAAAAAAATGTGTCGTTATTTGTTGCTCTAAGAGTTTAATCGCGTTTTCTATCGGAGAGTGTTGAGGAATAACAGCTGTCTTCACTTTTTGGGGCACATCCTGATACCCGTTTTTAGGGCATAAGAAACTTATGCATCCACAAAACATATGTTATTTCTGTATTGCTATTGTTTTCATGTGCTTTCTCTTTTCGTATTTCACAATTTGATTGAGTTCAAAATTGTCAGCCATTAAAAAATTATCAAAATTACAGACAGAAAAATTAGACCAAAGGATTAAGCTAAATATACAAACGGACAAAGGTTGCAACACCCTTCCTTGCATGATCAGAAACAAAACAAAACATCATCACTCTGATCATCAGGCTACCCTTTTTACTTCGTCTTTTGCTATTGATAAGATATATGGCATGAATAATGTAAATATGTTTCACAATTTCAATATTGTCTGAACCAGAGACTCTCACTTTCTTCAAGTAATAGAAACAGATATTTGGCCTAAAATATTGAAATGACATTGCTTAAGTAGTTGTCCAGATAAAGCCATTTGAAAATGACTCCACCGAAAACTCTAAATAGGCTCGAAAATATCCCTAGCTTTATCGCAAAAATAGTCTTATGAGCAAACTAACACTAGAAAGCTTTAATTTGACAGCTTGTCTCTTAAGAAGTGTATCATCACCCTGAAATATTTCTTCAGGGAAATCAAGGTTGGCCAGGCTAGGAATTTTTCTCAAATTTAGTCAACTGAACTCGAGCGTAATTCAATTAGAGGTGAAAAGAAAAACTGGATTTGGAGATGCGTACACAGCAATATATAAACAGTAACAGCTGGCAAACGCATGATCTGTACTCATTGTACATAAAGCAAATATAATGTAATATTAATATATGTCCTGCCACTGTGGTGTGATAACAGTTTTCACTTTTGTAAATGCAATGAAAGCAGAGTTTAATGTCTGGTCTTTGTGCAGATGGCAGCTGACTCCACAGACAAGAAAGATGCAGACTCTTCGGGGACCAAAGACCGAGAGAGGAAACGCAGCCGTTCGCGAGACAGAGATCGTAAAGTCTCACCTTCCCGCAAGCGCCATCGTTCCCGTGAACGAAACCGCTCTAAATCTCCCGAAAGGTAACCGCTGCACAAAAAGAACCCATCAGGAACACCAGACTGACTTCTAGCTATTAATCTTACTGCGTACTTGTGTTATCTTTCCCTTAAGCTTTTTTGTGTCTGTGTGATTTTGTGTCATTACGATAGAGATCGACGCATGAAAGACAAGGACAGAGACAAGGACCGAGATAGAGATAAGGACAGAGACAGGAGCCGTAAGGACAGAGACAGCCATCGGCGCGATAAAGATCGCAGCAGGAGATCCAGGTATGTGACACTGATTAAGCTTCTTCGGTCAAAGGTGGCAAAGGAGATTTTTAGTCATAATTATTTCATAATCCGTGTTTGCCTGAATAACACGCCAATATTTTTCACATTAACAAAAATTTGATATTCAAAGGAATTAAACCCAATTTAAGTGACAATATTTTCAGTGCACAGTATTTTTGGCACTGACATTACTGTTGCCTCATATTAGAAAATGCCGATAAGGCCATCTGTTAGCAGTGAGGGTTTTTTTCTCATAAATAAGCCTCAATCCAAATAAAAAGGTCTTTTATCAAACCACCTGAAGTTCATCCTATGTCTGAAAGAAGCAGTTTTACCTCCTCTCCCTTTAAGTCACCTTTCTTCTCAGAAGTCAGTTCTCAGCTGCACTTTCTCACTTGTTAACTAAACTCTTACCAAACATCCAGACGTTTGGATTTTGCTACAGTTAGCACTTCAGCTAAATTTCTGTTTTGTCGTATTTACATTTTTGTCATCTATAGAAGCGCTTCTCCAAGATCAAAGGATGCCAAGATAAAGAAAGAGAAGGATATAAAAGGAGAAGATGAGGAGGATGAAAAAAAGAAGAAGGAAAAGGTAAAAGTCTGGTTTAGTGTTTGTGTAAATTTGAACTGCCACTTCGGTTATTATTTTGGGTGTTTGACATGTGCTGTTGTTCAGGTCCAGCCGCTGTCTTTGGAGGAGCTTCTGGCCAAGAAGAAGGCAGAGGAGGAAGCTGAAGCAAAGGTGAGAACATCCATCCGTCTGTCAGTTTGTCCATTTTCTAAAGCTTTTCTGGGGCCAGGGCACATGGGCAGAAGTCTTAAGCAAAGATGGCCAGATCTCCCTATTCCCACCCACCTCCTTCCAGCTCATCCATGGGAACACCAAGATGGTTCCCAGGCTAAGCGTCCAGCACACCACACAGTGACTCCTGTAAGGCTGGATACTCTGAACTGTTGTAAGCCTAAATAGCAGTCAGAACCAGTTTCCCAACCCAAAGATGTTGGGAAGCAACACTTGTGTCCACCATGAATAACCCTAACATTATACCCATGCCTGCCCACCTCCTGTCACTGAAGGCGACTCCAGATTGTAGCACAGTCAACTCCTCTTTAGGAAACTGGTTCCACTTAAATCCAGGCCAACACATATTGCATCCGACCCCTACGGCACTGCAGGTGTTGGCATGCCAATGTCTCCTCTTCATGCTGTTCCCGACTGAGTCCTGTGGGCTAAGGGCCAGCTACCAAGCACTCTTGCTTGAGCTCCTTCCGGACTCCAGAGTGGGGAACCAAAAAGTATGCCCTGCACGGGGTGAACTAGTCCTGAACTAGTTTTTTTTTTTTTCTTTCTGCATTCATGTTTTGTGAATTGCTCTTCATCTGGGAGATTAACTTTTCAATTTAAGATTATATTTTCTCTAAATTAATATTATTTCTTTTGCTTTGTGTTTTTCAGCCCAAGTTCCTGTCAAAAGCAGAGCGAGAAGCCGAAGCTTTGAAGCGCAGAGAGCAAGAGACTGAAGAGAGAAGGAGGATGATTGAAGAGGAGAGAAAGAAGAGAAGGACGTTTCAGGACATAGGGAGAAAAATGCTGGGTGTGTTTCAGCCTCTAACCTGAAACAGTTTGCATTTAATTACAGGATATTAACGTGTCGATAACCACCGTGATTCTTTGTTACAGAGGACCCTCAGGAAAGGGAGAGGCGGGAGCGTAGGGAGCGAATGGAACGAGAGAACAACGGCAATGAAGATGATGATGAGCGACAGAAGCTCAGAGAGGAGAAAGATAAAGGCAAAGAACTCCAGGCTATCAAGGTTAATTGCATGAGAAAGAGTTAAAATTACAGTTGTGTACAGATTGGGCTGACAGAAACTTTATTGTGTGTAGACTAACAAACAAAACTTCCACTTATTATTTTGAGGGGCTTGAAAATTCCTAGGGAAACTGGAAAAGCAGAATTTAAACCGATGTCCACAAATTATTCACAGGAGCGTTATCTTGGTGGGATCAAAAAACGGCGACGGACTCGCCACCTGAACGACAGGAAATTTGTGTTTGAATGGGATGCTTCTGAAGACACTTCGGTCGACTACAACCCGATGTGAGTGGATCGTGAGCACAAAATATATCCACAGATTAGGTCTTTGCGTTCCCTCGCTAAACTCTCGTGATCGGTCTTTGCAGTTACAAAGAGAAGCATCAGGTGCAGCTGTACGGACGAGGCTTCATCGCCGGCATCGACTTAAAGCAGCAGAAAAGGGAGCAGTCGCGTTTCTATGGTGACCTGATGGAGAAAAGGCGCACGCTGGAAGAGAAGGAGCAGGAAGAGTGAGTACAGTGGAGTATCTATAATGGAAAATGATCCTGTATCCATAGTTTCACCTTCAGCTTCCGCCCACCCCACATCTAATCTTTGTTTTACCTCGCTTCAGGACAAGACTGAAGAAGATGCGTAAGAAGGAGGCCAAGCAGCGCTGGGATGACAGACACTGGTCTCAAAAGAAGCTGGACGAGATGACAGACAGAGACTGGCGAATCTTCAGAGAGGATTATAGCATCACCACCAAGGGAGGAAAAATCCCAAATCCCATCAGGAACTGGAAGGAGTACCCGCTGCCTGCACATATTCTGGAGGTCATCGACAAATGCGGCTATAAGGTCAGCTAGGGTTCAACTTATCTGGTTCTGTGTTTTGTAATTTTTCTTTTTTAAATTATTTTGTAGCTGTTCACTGTTTTTCACTGTGTTCAATTCAGTCTCCACTAAGGAATTTTTTATTAATTTTTTTCTCTCCAGGATCCGACGCCGATTCAGAGGCAGGCCATTCCCATTGGTTTACAGAACCGTGACATTATTGGTGTGGCTGAGACCGGTAGCGGTAAAACTGCTGCTTTCTTGATTCCACTGCTGGTCTGGATCACCACCCTGCCAAAAATCGACAGGTAACGTGTCTAAGATCCAATAATCTTCAGCAATTTCAGAAATAATAACTCTGCATTTGGACTGTCTTACTGTGCCTCTACTATCTCTTATGATCCTTTGCTCTCTGTATGACTGGATGCAGGATCGAAGACTCAGACCAGGGTCCTTATGCTGTGATCTTAGCTCCGACTCGTGAGTTGGCGCAGCAGATCGAGGAAGAAACCATAAAGTTTGGTAAACCGCTCGGCATCCGAACTGTGGCTGTGATCGGAGGAATCTCCAGAGAGGACCAAGGCTTTCGACTCAGGATGGGTTGTGAGGTAAAACGGAGAGGGCTAATTTTAGAAAGAAAAAAAAAAAGTGTTTCTGCCTGTGAAGCAAACTGAAGCCTCACTAACAAGTAGTTTTTAGTAGTTTTTGTTTGCTGTCAGTATTTTTACATCAAAAGAAGCCCATGAGGCTACTGAAATAAACTCAGCAGAAAGGCGAAGATGGTGCAGGACTACTGTTGCATTTGCAGAGCAGTAACAATCTCATCACAGGTGTAGTTTATGGAGGAGCTGTAGGCTCTAGTCTCTTGACACACACACACACACACACACACACACACACACACACACACACACACACACACACACACACACACAGAGGTGATATTTCAACCAGGAAATTGAAGTCCAGGTGAAGTGAGAGACGTTTCTTCAGCAACACTCACTGTAACCTTAACCAGAACCTTCAGAGGTAAACCCCCCCCAGAAAAACAAAAAAGGTCTTTTATCAAACCACCTGAACAACAAGCTTAAAAGAGAATGAAAGCTCCAATCCACTGCTTGTGTTAAACAGAAGCAGCGTTACCGAATAAAGAATCCAAACTGCTTGTCTTGTTTGCCACTAGCTCTTAAATTTGGCAGCTTTCTTGCAGACTTGGCTGCTGTCAGCCTGCAGCCAAGTTTATTTAATGTGCGTGGATGCTTACACTCCTGATTCACTCTGTTTATAGTAGAATGTTTCCAATCTTTATTTACAGTCTCCCACATTAAGAGCTTAATGGGAGAACACGGATATAATACACACATGCTTCTTGATAATTTTGTGCACATTCAAAACATGGACTGAAAGATGCTGCTGAACAAATTGAGCAGGATGTAAATTGTGCACATTTGCCAAATTGTAAATAAATTAAAAAGCGCAGAGAGTTGTGGGCTAACTCACCGAGCCATGAATATCTGTAATAAATTTGATGAAGGCATAAAGAATTGTGCTTTCATGATTGGGCTCCATATTGGCAATTTTTTTTTCTTGCTCTTATAATTTCCAGGCTTCCAAGTTTATTTCATACTTTGTTTCTATAACTAATTTTGAGCATCAGTATCATGGGATTTGTCATTGTTTGAATGGTAAAACTGCATCAGTTTCATGTCTATGGCATAGAGCATCTATTGATGTTTTTTCTGAAAATCGTCTGTATGTTTTGTGTGTGTTTGTGATGTGTAGTGCTTCTGTCAGTGTGTATATTATGTGAGTAAAGAAAGAGGGAAGCGGTACAGATGGTGGTACAAACAGTCCACATGGCTCATTCTCAGACGCTGGTAGCTTAGCAGCTTAAATACACACAGACTTTACACTGTGTTTTTTGGCAGGAAGTCCATCCTGGCTTTTTATCCATAAGGTGAGGATTCTACTTGAAAATCATCTGTTCACCAGCGTCATATTTGTTTACATCGTCTAACAGATCGTTATTGCCACGCCCGGCCGTCTGATTGACGTGTTGGAGAACCGCTACCTGGTACTGAGCCGCTGCACCTACGTGGTCCTCGATGAGGCCGATCGTATGATTGACATGGGCTTCGAGCCCGACGTCCAAAAGATTCTGGAATACATCCCGGTGACCAATCAGAAGCCAGACACCGAAGAGGCGGAGGACCCTGAGAAAATGACGATGAACTTTGAATCCGGGAAACAAAAATACAGACAAGTAGGTCTTTCTTTAGCAGTTGGAATCTTCTGAAGGTACCACATGATTATCTGTTGAGTGTTTTCACTGATTGTGTGTCTGATTGCACCGTACAGACGGTCATGTTCACAGCTACCATGCCTCCCGCTGTGGAGAGACTGGCCAGGAGCTACCTGAGACGTCCTGCTGTGGTGTACATCGGGTCTGCTGGAAAGCCTCACGAGAGAGTCGAACAGAAGGTCCTGCTTATGTCGGAGGGAGAGAAGAGGTGAGACGGATGCAAGCATTAATTTTAAACACCAAAAATTTCACTTGCATCAAGATTCTAAATGTTTTGTATAATGTGCCCTTGCAGGAAGAAGCTGCTGGAGGTTTTGTCGCACGGCTTCGAGCCTCCGATTATCATCTTTGTCAACCAGAAGAAGGGTTGCGACGTGCTGGCCAAGTCACTGGAGAAGATGGGGGTAAGTCACTGTAACCTGAACCACAATGGATCTCAATTTGGGGTCGAGATTTGGTAGAAGCTTCATGCTTTGGAGTAAAAAAAGTAACAATCATGTCAGGGGTGTCAAATATAAGGCCCGGGGATCAGAATAGGCCCGAGAAAGACTCCAGTCCAGCTCACTGGATGATTTTGGAAATATGTGAAAGACAGCATTTTGGATTTTAAATATTTTCCTACAGATAAAGACCTGAAGCATTGCCACTCATAATACACCAAATCAATTAATGGATAAACAGATAAATGACATTTGATGTTTGTGCCAGCCTGTAGAAATTTCTGGGGACATTTTCTATAAAATATCAACAAATATTTCATTGATTGCCTTAAAATTATTCTCGGATACGTTTAAGGTCACAAGAGAAATATTCCTAGAAGTTTTTGTTTTCCTACTAGCAGAACAAATTGTCTTGTTGCACTAAAATTATATTAATCACTCAAAAAACCCACAGTTTTAGTATAAAGAAGAAGTTATGAAAATTCGGAAAGCCAGATACATTAAAAGGCAACAACAGCTTTTTAATGCACAGTATTAGCCTCAGCTGTACTTGGGGTTCAGTGCTAGTGTTGCATCCTGACATAATGCTGAGTTTTGCCGTTTGTTGTCAGAAGTTTTATCCAAAATACAAAAGAAAGCCAATAAATCTCAGATGGAGGTTTAATTTTAATTCATTTTGGTTTCTGATTTCCTAAAATACTAAATATTTTGAGCAAAGATTAACCTCCACTGGTCCTCCTTCTCTTCTTCTTTGTAGTACAATGCTTGCACGCTGCACGGTGGCAAAGGCCAGGAGCAGAGAGAGTTTGCGCTTTCCAATCTCAAGGCGGGAGCCAAAGATATCCTGGTGGCCACAGACGTTGCTGGGCGAGGTATCGATATCCAGGACGTCTCCATGGTCATTAACTACGACATGGCAAAGAACATCGAAGGTAAGAGGCCTCATCTGGTGTGCAGTGTTTGTTTATTGACTGAAATTAAATTTTTGCCATAGGAATCACTAAATGATTCACTGAATCGTTGTTGCACTTTCTCCTCTTGCAGACTACATCCATCGTATTGGTCGTACGGGTCGTGCTGGTAAGAGTGGTGTAGCCATGACTTTCCTCACTAAAGAGGACTCGGCGGTGTTTTACGACCTGAAGCAGGCCATCCTCGAGAGTCCCGTCTCCACCTGCCCTCCAGAGCTGGCTAACCATCCAGATGCTCAGCATAAACCTGGAACCATCCTGACCAAGAAGAGACGCGAGGAGACCATTTTTGCCTAAAATGACCTTTATCAACTGAAGGGGGAGGGGAAAACCCCACCAACTGTTTATTTTTCTCCCTCTCAGGATCTGCTCTCTAGGTTACTCTCACACATTTTGTTCTTTCCCACCTTGTCTTTGTGTTTTGGTCCCATCTGTGCGTGCAGAAACACAGTAACTGGTGCCGAAGTCGTCAGCACACTGGTTCTCATCAGTGTGGGTGGATTTTAAGATAACTTTGTTTTGCGTCTGTAAGCCAGAACCAGGAGCAGTATGCAGGACCCCAATCTGATCTGATCTGTACTGTATAAATACCCAATGCACCAAATTACAGGCAGGATGTGAGTGTAGATGAGCAGTAAGTGCTGTGTTTTTAGTCATAATTTGAGTTTTCTATGTAAGAAACCTTTACCAGAAGTGACACCAGTTTTCTTTGCTTCAGATACATCATTTGATTAAAATGGAAACAGCTGTTTTAAATGTATGATGTGAATACAGCAAATTTGAGCTTCTTAACTGTCAAACTGAGTTGTTTTTTTCTTTTTTCTTTTTGCATTAAATTACACGTGAAATGTGGAGTTTTCACAAGTAGAAGAGCAGTGTTTCCTTTCAACATGCCAATTATAGAGCTCTTCATATCTCCTTTAGTTTTCCTCTTGGCATTTCCCACCTATATTCTTTAACCTTTTATTCCTTTATTTAACCAGAAAAACTCTTTGACCCCAATATCTTTTATATAGGAAAACTCTTTAAAGCTCTTTATGTGTTTATCTATGCCATGTGGCTCACCACCTTCAAGAGGCACCATAGGGGTCAGGTGCAGTGTGTGTTGGGCAGAGGCCCTAGCAGTCCAATCACCAGCTGTTGAGGCAGGCTTTTTGGACATTGCAGTAATAATGATAGAGTAATGCAAAACTCCCTATTTCTTAAAATTTACATTTGAAAATGAAGGAATATCGAACTATTACCTGGCAATTACGTGGTAGTGGGACGTCATAATAACACCATAATACTGAAGTTCAATCATTTCTGCTAATACAAAGAGAGGCAGAAAGTTCTGTTTTTGAAACTATGAACAACTATAACTTTATCAATACGGAAAGTTTTAAATCTAATCTTAAAAGTAGAGAGGGTGTCCAAACTGGGACTTGTTCTACAGAAGAGGGGCCTGGAAGCTGAAGGCTCTGCCTCCCATTCTTCTTTTAAATATCCTTGGAACCACAAGTAAGCCAGCAGTCTGAGAGTGTGGTGCTCTATTGGGGGCACTATGAGGTGTTTAAGATAAATACCTCATAGATTATTCAAGATCTTGTATTTGAGGGCAAAGACTTTAAATTAAAAAATGACTCCAAGATTCCTCACAGTGTTACCAGAAGCCAGGAAATGCCACCCAGGGTAAGTACCTGGTTACACACCAGGGCCCGTATCCCTAAAGAATCTTTGTGCAAAAAGTGGCTCCTAGCGGCCAAATTCTAAGAAAATTCTCAGAGTCATGACGTTTTCTTAGAATTTCCCCTAAAAGTGACACGACAATCCCAGTTAATATAAAAGCTATTCCTCAAGATTCCTAGCGCTTAAAAGGGCTCCTAAGGCGAGATCTGCTAAGAGCAGGGAAGAGGACTTTTAGTGGCTTAGGAGTTCCCCTAAGCAGCTGCACAAAATGGCCAACAGAAGAGGCAGGAGAGATGTCCTGCAAACACTGGATGACAGGGAATTATTGAGACGCTACAGATTGGATCGTGCAGGAATCATGTTTGTGGTGGATCTCCTTAGAGATGCAATTACTTCACCAACTCGACGCCACAACACTATTACACCGGAGACGAAAGTAATCACAACCCTGAGGTATTTGGCATCCGGGAAAATGCAACAATGCAGCAGTGATGACTTGGGTCTGCAATCACAGACATTGCTAAAAGCTGAGCCGTGTTACCCTCGTTAAGACCACACTGGACTTGTAACGTTGTGATTTCTACTTCATTAAGGACAGCCCCTTGAGATAGGCCATCTTGTTTTCAACAGGGTCCATATGGGAGTGAAAGTACAAAATATGTCAGCTAGGATATTAATATGAGCAAATAAGACACGAATCATTATTTGAACAGGGTGTAATGAGTTTAAGTTTTCACATATTTTAGATTCTAATGTTAGGCTATAACCCCTACAGCTTACTATTCATTTTCCAGATATTTTCTTGAATGTGAAATATTATTTACAATTACAGTCAGCATAAGATTAGAGTGTATAATTATGTTTATTGATTTGAGGGTACATCCTTTGCTCATTATCACCAAAAGCTCATTTCCATCAAACTTGTAGGATCAACCAATCACGGCTTTTGAAATGATGACTCATACCTAGCAACGGGGCCAACCACACCTCCTCACTAAGATAGGATTTTCCATCCATTCCTTGCTCAGAGTTCACTGAAAATGTTCTGGAATCACTTCTAAGCTAAAACTCCTGGCAAGGAATTTTTAGGTTAAGTTAGCAGCTCTCTGAGAGGATTCTCAGAATCTTTAGGGATACGGGCCCAGGTTTCTAAGATTTTTTTTAGGCCAGTATAATAACTTAACTTAGAGGTCGTCCACATCTTCGTCTTTAAGACATTCCTGATGTCTGGTAGGTTTCATCTGACTTTATGGATAGATAAAGCTGGGTATCATCTGAATAGCAATGAAAATGTAAGGTGTTCCTTCTAATAATACTGTCCAAGGAAGCATGTATAATGCATATAGAATTGGTCCCAGCACAGAACCTTGTGGAACTCCATAATTAACTTTACTGTGTGAAAATGACACTATTTACATGAACGAATTGGAATTATTCTGTATGCTTCAAACCACTCCAGCACAGTACCTTTAATACATATTGCATGCTCATGCAAACCAATGCATGTCATTGGTATCAGATGCT
This sequence comes from Rhamphochromis sp. 'chilingali', assembly GCF_963969265.1. Lineage (NCBI taxonomy): Eukaryota > Metazoa > Chordata > Actinopteri > Cichliformes > Cichlidae > Rhamphochromis > Rhamphochromis sp. 'chilingali'. The sequence continues at coordinate 22,648,789 of NC_137939.1, read as the reverse complement.
CATAGATGATTCCACTGTCAGCAGCCATAAGAACATCATTCATAACCTTCACAGTATTTTTGTACAGTGATGAATTTTGAATCCTGACTGAAACTCTGTTAATCCAGTTGGAGATCCACTTAATTCTTATGGCAGACAGTCCTTTCCTGCTACACATAAATGCTCATAGGTATTGGTCAGTAAATGACAATGAAAGACAAATGAGTTACACCATTAAAAGTACATAAAATGTCATGTTTATTTAGTTTAATTCATATTTTACTTAACATTGTAAATCTATTTTCAAATAGAAAGCATTCTATACAGCATCAGGCAGGAAATGTCTCACTTTTTCATTTGCTGTCTCTTTTGATAAATAGAGGGAAGAGGCGTGTCAGGTCACGCTAGCACGCTGTGGTAGTCTGGTGGATATATGGTTATATTTAGTGCAGTTATTGCATTACAAAGCAACCATCCCAAAAAAAAAGTAGTGCAATTTTTTTTCTCTATTCACACAAAAGAGGAAGTCCAGATGGTCTAAGGCGTTTAAAGTTTTTCAATGTTAGGCTTTGCATTGCATACAGAATAAGACAGAGGAAACTGAAGTATAACTCTTGTAAAAATTGTGCTTCATAAATCGAAAAACCTTCAACTGTTTTATCAGTTGCTAAATTGGTCCGCATTGAAAAACATACTCTGCCAAAATATAACGAAAGGAGCTAATTGTTGAACTAAGACATGCAGGGCTTAGATAATCCACTCATTAGATCACAAATTAACAAAATCAAAGGCCTGATCTGGGACGGTTTTTTTTTTTTGTTTTGTTTTTTTCCCCCAGTGAGTGACTTTACTGTGGAAGAATGTCCTCAGTGTTAAAGGTGTGTGAAGAAATAAACAGATCTTTTTAGTAATCGTGTTGTTGGTGGTGCGAGGAGTGAGTAGCCCCAAAGACAAGACTATCACTACAAGACGACGAGGAGAGTCAGAATCGATGCATTACTAAAATACTTCAAAAGAAACAATCAGATTTCATGCAACACTTGCATAGATTTTTTTCTTAATTTTTTTTTCAATCATGCTGATTTTTTTTTCTCTTTAAAATATACAGAACACTAGATAGAGATACCTGTGACACATGGAAGCAGTAAACCAGGGTTTCCTATCAGCCGGCCGTGACAACAATCCACCCTGTGTAAGGAACAGAGTTGGGCCGCCGCTTATCAGCATCGCGTCCACCTCGTCGTCGGCTCACGGACTAGAAATGGCGCAGGAACAGAATGACGTGTCACGAGTGCTACAAGTCCTCGGGGAGCACGACACGGTCGTTACATGGAGCTGAGCGCGATGAGTGTTGTAGGACATACACCTGAGGATCCGCCTTTGTAAAAACCAGCTGTCTTATTGTATTTATTCTTATTGTATTCTAATTTTTGCGTCATAACTTTTGCACTGTCCACTTCCTGCTGTGACAAAACAAATTTCCCACGTGTGGGACTAATAAAGGTTATCTTATCTTATCTTATCTTAAAACTGCAGTACGCAAACAATGTTCGACACACAAAAAATATCCGAGGAGAGTGAGGTGGATGTAAGGGGAGTGAGATCAGTTTAGAAACTGTGGATGCTACAATCAATAACGTGCTACAATCGAATTTACGGGGCGATAGGTTGTGCGACCAAGTGGTGCTGGAGGTGCAAAAGGCATGCAAGCTTACATTCTCTGAAGCCTGGATTTGAAGAGGAGCTGCAGCTGTGCAGCATGTGCTTGAAATATGTGTATGAGTGGATGTAAACAAGCGTGTGTTTTTTTTGTTTTTGTTTGTTTTTTTGGCAAGGAATTCATCCTTTAAAAGATTTAAAACATTCCCTTTCATGGTTGTGTTTACATTCTCTGTGCCCATTCAAAGATTTTTTTTTCTTAAGAGAGTGATTGTGCAACAGCAAAGACGAGCGATGCCCAGAACGTACTGCACTGTAGGTGACGCTGACGCTGTACTGCAGCTTCATATCGATGACGTTTTAACTGTTTAGAGACTGTACAATGTCTCTCCAAAAATCTCCGTTCACCGAACACATGGATGGCAACAAACAAGTCCATATAAACAAAATCAAACAAATAAAGTAGCAGTGCCCATTCAGTATATACATTGGAATCAAATGCATTACTATTTCCCATAACTGATTCAGCGGTAGACATTCCTACGTTAGTTTATCCATAAAGGTCATTCACTTCCTGTTCTGACGTTAATGTGCAAATAGTCTTAAAATTATACATGCAATAGTAAAGATCGTTAAAAGTCTTAGGAATTTTAAGGCCAGTATATGAGACATCCTACAATAGAGAAACCTTAGGCAAAGCAGCTAAAGTTTGAGTTTGCGTACAGCTGGTAGCCTGAAACTTTTCCCTTTCAGAGGTGAGTAGGCCCCCTGGAAGATTGTGATTGGTCGATAAACTGGGCATCTGTTTGTGTTTGTTTCCAATTGGCACTAAAGTTTGGCGAATCTGGGAACAAATTTCATCTCTATGTTGCTAGTTTGGGCCTGTGCGGTGGGTGGAGGGCTTGGGGGGGGGGAGCTGGAGGCTGGAAGGGGCCCCTTGTCTCAGTAGGTGTCTCGGGGCCAGGGGCGGCTGCGCTGGCGGTTCCTCTGGTTGTGACCTTGCTGAGCTTCGCGCTGGAGCAGCCTGTCTTGTGACTCGTGCCCGTTGGCACTGTGGGCACCGCCCGTATGGCCGCGGTGAGAGGGGTACATGTCCCTATATGTGCGAGCGTGGCAGGGAGAGGCGTATTCATCCTCCTCATCTTCCTCCTCCTCTTCTTCCTCTTCCTCCTCTTCATCCTCCTCGCCCCCCCTGTGACAGGGGCTCCCCCTCCGGCCACGAGAAAGCGAGTCGCTGGCTTCGTCAGATGGCATAAGACTGTCCTGCTCCAGGGGGGAGTGGGCCTCCTCGCCGGCCTCCTCTTCCTCATCACCCTCCAAGCCTGCTGTCTCACAAGGCTGCGGCTGGTTCTTGTTCTGGATGATTCAAGTGGTCATGCAGGAAAAAAATACAAATAAAGGCAGAGTCACATCAAAGCTTGGACTCAGGATATCATCTCGAAGGAAAAACACAAAATAAGGCAAACACTACATCAATAAGGACTTTGAAGGAATTGTGGGAGTCTGTCTGAAAGGAAAATTCTGGTTTCTTTCTCATTATTTCCCACTGAAGTAACTATTTTGAGCCTACAGAAGACATTGAGCTCTCCAAGTCTCTGATCACAGTGTGATCAGATCAATGCCCAACCGTCGTTCTAAGTGGTCAGTTTTTATGTTTATTTTTAGTAGATTTAAATTAAGACTTTAAAATGATTCATACAAAATTGTTTCTTTTCTTTTCCATGAACAGCATAAAGTTAGCATTACCCTCAGAGACCAATAGAATATGGCAGACTCAAATCATTCCTCACATACCCACGTGTGCCTTTAAAAAAGCTTCTTACTGAACACAAAGTGACACCTACTGTAGGAGTTTAGGTACAGTTTAGACCACAGTCTTTGTTCTGTTTAAACAGGTGTCGAGTATTAAACGAGTATAAAGGGCAAAGGTGTCACTTTTATTTTTGCTGAAGAGCCGTGCCCAGTTTTACTTGATCTTGGTTAGTAAAACTACTGAATAATGACCAATGAAACAATGTATCATCTTTGTATCTTTGTGTTAGTGTTTGAAAAGGTTCAATCTTCACTAACAATCCCTTACAATCAGATAGGAAAAAGCCTCAGCTGTCTTAAGAAAAAGAAGTGCAATTTCATCACATTCAGATGGTCATTGCAAAAAAACCCAACAAAAACAAAACAAAAGAACTTAAGTGAAATATATATGTGATATCTTTGTCAGTAAAACTGCTGCAAAACTGATGACGATTCAGACCTCTTGCTCACATAAAAAGTTATAATGCGATCACTCTTAACACCGCAATACTTCCTGATACAAAATACAGAGAAAAGTCACAAAAATAATGCCGTGCATGTCTGCAGTTTTTACAATTTGAAAAGCTACCTAGTAGGCCACATTGGACCATTTGGCGGGCCACTTACAATTCCTTGTACATATCTTGGACACTCCTGCAATTCAATGCTACTTTTATGATTCTTTATATGGCCTGAGGACTGTGGGCTCTGTAATCTCTCTTCTACATCGGAATTGCATTAACAGTAAGTAAGAGTAAGACAACAACACAAACTATTGATATCAATTGATAAAAGATGTAAGTACATCCTCTACTGCTTGTGGTGCTATATTTTCTTATGTAACTCCAGCCCCACACCACCCTGAATTGGATAAATGGTAAAGAAAATGGATGAATGGATGGATATTCCAATGTAAAGTAAGCTACCGTAACCCAAAAGCTTAATTCCGTGACACAGAGCTGCAGAACTACAGTTGTGGTCAGAAGTTTGCATTGCACTTATAATCGACATGAATGTCATGGTAATATAGGGCTTTCATTTCTGCTAATGCTAATGATTTCTTTGAACTGTTATTTTTCCACAGTGGAATAATTGTACAGCATACATCTTTAATGAAAAAAATGAATGGGTGCACAAATTTTAATTTATCCAGTTTTTCCTGTAATCCACACAGGCTCAAATATATACATATTACACATATTTGGTTAAATGTTCCTTAGCAAGATTCACCTCGACCTCATGCTTTTGATTGTCATCAACAACCTTCTGCCATAATTCTTGCCTGGACATTTGACCACTCTTCCTGGCAGAATTGGAAGAGTTCATAAATTTTTTTGGTTTTCTGGCACAGACCCGACTTTTAAACATATTCCACAAGGTTTCAAAATGTATTCCAGACGCTTAATGTTAGCTTTATCCAGTCCAAAACCATTTTTGATGTGTGTTTGTGATCGTTGTCCTGTTTGATCACCCAATTATCTTCATGTTTCAACTGTCCAGCTGTGTGTTGATCTGAGGTAAAGGTGAAGAATTTGCATGTAGTCTTCTTCTTCATTTTTCCATCCACTTTGTGTAATGCACCAGTACCGCTGACAAGAAAACAGCCCCAGAACATGATGCTGCCAGTGTATGTATATGTTTGAGCCTGTATATATACTTCTGTCCCTGTGTGAATTAGAGAAAATTCAAAATAAATTCAAACTTGTGCACCTACTTGGCACTGCTCGAATTATTAAAATGTTTGCTGTGCAACGATTCCACCCTGGAGAAAGAAGCCAAAATGACCATGACATTCATGCTCATGATGAGTGTATGTAAACCTCTGACCACAACTGTAGGTAACATTAAAAAAAGCCTATATAATGACCAAAAAACTCCTATTTTTACTAAAATTGCAAGCAATAGCAAATGTGATGTATAACCTCAGAGATATTGTGGCATTTTCTAAAATATCAAGGTATAGAAAACTGGGATTACTTGTTCTTTAATCAACCTGCAGTCAGTGTCATAAACCGCAGGTAAGTAAACTGCAGAAATAACACAGAGCTGAGCGACATAAAAGGGTGATAGTGTTCATAAGTGGCATGCAGAAGTGCAGCAGTGTTGTTATCTTCAAAGTCCTTTGTTTTGTCGGTGTGTGTATAGATTAATACAACAGACACTGAACAAAAAAATGCATGTGAAACGGCTGAATGGATGTTCAGGAAGTTCCTCTTGGAGGTAAAAAGTTATTTTGCCGATGCTGTGGACTCATTTTTTGTGTGTAAATTTGCATTTAGTTCAGGTGAAAGCATCGTTTAAGCACCCATCACTCGCTTTAATTAGCATCATTCAGGTAGCTTCATGTGCCACAGTGAGCGGGGACAGCATTCACAAAGCATGCTTGGAAACTGAACACAATAGGGAAAGTTAGATTTAACAAAACCAATATATTTCAATTGTAGTATTAAAATGGAGACAGAGCTTAGCTACTTTGTGAATAAAGCTTGTGGAGCAGTGATTCACCTGAAACCATCCAAGTAAAGGAAAAGAGGCAGGATGCAGTAAATTAAAGACAAACAACAGCAGAAAAACAAAAACACACCAGGTCTAATCTTTTCTGAGAGTTGAATGAATAAAATGCTTTTCATTCACTGTCTCAGCCGCAGGGTCGTGTTCGGGTGTCGGAGGTGCGCAAGAGAGGTGCAAATATATATACATATTATATAAACCCTACTACTCACCCCAGTTTGTACGCGATCATTCAATTAATTCCTGTGTTTCAGAAAACTGCAAAGATGTTAAGCATGGATGAGTGAGAGGACAGACAAGACAACTGGAGACAATTAAACAAAACACAGGAGTGAAGCCTGAGATGGGAAGAGCTGGCAAAGACAGTGACAACATACAATGTGTTCAAAAAACAAGGCTCGTTGTCAAAAGTCTTACATTATTTTAAAAGCGTATTTTTACGCTCTCCTGATTTATGTACACACTCAGAGACAAACTTACCTGTAGGCTAGAGATGGCAGAAGGCGGGGTCATGAGGCTCTGCTCCAATAGTGGATTAAGAGGGGTGTTTCCTGGGAGGTGAGTGGCACGCCAGTAAACCTCCAAGTATTCAGCCAAATGCTCACAAGCATCTTCCAACTGGTTCTCATCCAAAATGACATCAAACATATCCTACGAATGTACAACATGAAAAATTAAGACTGTAACTCAGTGGCATTCTGTTAGGACAAGCAGTGCTTGCATTATTAAATCTAGAAATAAAGTAAAATACATTGAAACATTCCAAACTATAGCGATCTCTCTCCTTTCATCTCAGACAGTGCTGTCATAAAGCACCTTGCCTGTCAATTAATGCGCACCCAGTCTGTACATTACTGCCATCTTGTGTTAGGTAGTTGGCTATTGTCGCTGAAAGCTGTGCTTATTTCATGACATAGCAAAGTGTAGTCGTCTCCTTCTCTGAGGGGGTATCTGTTTCCTGCTAACAATAACTGCTGCTAGGCAAGCTGAGAGGCCAGCAGTTTTTTTTCTGGTGGTTTGCGCATGGGCACTGCGGATAAACCTCTGGTCTTTGATGGTAATCTAAGGGGAGAGCAGAGTGCGAGGCAAGCTGCCGCTGGTCTGCTTTCACTGCTTCAAGATCAGTTATGACCTGCGCTTTGTGTGGAAACACAGCTAGCATTAGCAAATGAACGGGCTTCAGTGATAGCATTATAGCTTCAGAGGAGTTTTCTCTTGCTAATCACCTTGGCCAACTTCTGAGATGTAGAGGAGATGGCACGTGAAAACATTTTTAATAACTTCAATACATTAGAAAGGAAAGCAATGACAAGGCAGCTCTGACCATGCCTGGTCTAATAAAACAGGCAAGTTGAACAGGCGCAAGCTCAGGAGCACTTTGAGATTAGCATCTATGAGAATGTCTGAGTGCAACAAGCTTAACCAGCTGTTTTGCTAAAACTACACCTTTATTTTTCATTCGTATTTTAATCCCCCTGTAGATACTAACAGTTAACCATGCCACACACTGCTTAAGCCTTTAATTCAGATGATTTTTTTGATATTAAATATTTTAATATACTTTTTGAAAAATCAAAAAAATAATTTTACATGATCATGTAAAATGTCCAAACTGTATGGACTTATTACAAACTGTAGCACTCACAGGGGGGCACTGAGAGAGTTTGTCTGCAGCCATCATCTGCACATTCAGGTGCTTGCTCTGAGACTTCCCCCTGGATTTGATCAGCCTCTGGAGCACCTGAGAAAAAGAAACAGATGGTGTAAGAAACCAAGAAAGATAAGACTGCCTTAATCTAATGTTCATGAGCAAGGTGTACCTTTGGTGAGGAAACTTTAACATAGACAATGATGGGTGCAAGGGAGGTTTTGGCGAGCTGTGCGGGATGGTTGATGGTGTCTGCGTCCAGAACAACCAGTTGCAGGGTTTTGGCGAGTTCAAATATCCTTTCAATCTCACTCTGAACCTCAGCTGCACAGACAAGATACATTACATTATCAAAGTTGATTCCCTTCCCTAAATGTAAAATAGAGGTGGCCAACCTCAAAATACAACAATTTTGGTTTGTCATTAAGTGTGAACTGGATAAGATCTTCACCACTGACTCTGAATGCACTCCATTGTGCATGCTACTTGGAGTAGCAAACGTCAAAATCAAGGGGAAGTTTGGAAAGCAGCTCTATGCACTGTTAACATTCTGTGCAAGGAAATGTGTACTTTTGAACTGGATCACGGACACGGCCCCATCTAAGACTCAATGGCACCGGATGATACTGGAATGTGTGTCACTGTGGATTCTCTATTTATTTATTTGTATTCTTGAGCCGGGTTGTTTGTTTTGTCTGTTTTGTTTTATTCTGTTATGTTGGTTTTGTTTTGTTTAATGATGGTGTCAGTGTAAAGTTTAAAACTCAATAAATACATGGAAGAAAAAAAAAGTTGCTTCCCTTCAAAAAAAGAAAGAAAAAAGAAACTTGTGGAACTTTCATACTGGCATCAGCATAGCTTACCTAAGCTCGAGCGAGTGTTGGATCTCTCCATTATGGGTCTTTTGTTAAGGACAGATCTCTTGGCTAAGGACAGGTCGGCAGTTACACGGGTGATTGAAATTCTGTGGACAAGTTGCAAAATGCAGGTAAATATACACTGAAACTCTTTCACTGAAATAAAGGCCTGGCTTTCACCAACTACTTGATTTATTATATAATCTCCCCATTTTACTGACCTTCCCTCAAATCTGTGTTTCAGGAAGTCAAAGAGAGCTTTCTGCATCATATCTGTCACCTTTGGGAACATAAGAAAAACAATTAATTACAAACACATTATAATTAAAAGGCTAAGACATCCTGCTTCCTCTTATTGTTTTTCAAATGTATGCTGCTAGAGTTGTTCATGTTAGTACTAAACATGGTCAAATCAAATAAACCAAAATGTTATGCTTCAGACTGCTCTTAACATTTGACTCTGGACATTTTTTTCTATTCTTGGCTTGGTACGATATCAGTGAAAGTGGATCCACCCCTCCACCTGCTAATCAGCCAATCAGAAGAATGCTATTTTGAAGGGAGGATGGCAGGAGGTAAAACAGCTTCTTTCAGGGAGTGGATAAAATGTACTTAGCACCAAGGCCCAGTTTAACATAAATAAAGATTATTTTAAGATCTGAATCCTGCAAAGTGGTTTTAGTGAAGTCAAAGATTTATAAGTAACTAAAAAGTAAAATTCTGAAAATTACCAAAACAGTTCAAATAAATAAACAAAACATAAAATGTTTGGGTTACTACAGTAAAGCGTACTAGGTACACTTGTTAGACTGTTCGCTAAATGTCTAATTAGCCAATCACATGGCAGAAACCCAAAAAGTCCACTTGAGTCAAAGTACAGTTACTTCATAAAAGACAAAAGCTTGAGTACAGGAGTCATGAAAACAATTACTTGTGCAAACGGATGAAACTGTCTACTGAAAAATAACTTATGAGTAAAAAAGAGACATAAACATGCAACTGTATCAATAGTCCAGCTTTGATGAAATTCTTGATCCTAATTTCCTAAAAGTAGTAAGTAGTGTTAATTACAGACTGCATAATCGTCCAAATTTCCAAAAACTGTAATGGCTGTCAAATGGCCCTTAACAAAGTATAAATTCAGGGTCTGAGGACTTTCATAAATGCAAAATCACAGTGTCATTTTCTCATTATGTGTGTAGACTAAATAGCAAAAAAGTCATCATTTAATATTTGAATATTTTCCAATAACTTTCAAAGGACAAATTCACATGAGCTAATAACGAACGCAGCAGTGCAAATAGTGCAGAGGAAAGCAGTCGTTCTGTCTGCTGGAGGTGAAATGGGGAGAAGCTGACCTCATAGCCCTTCAGCGATGGTCCCACGAGAACCACCGGCCTCATAGAGGGCACCACATCATAGGGAGGGACATGTTCCTACCAGAAATAGAGGAGGACAGGAAAGGGGATAAAGAACAGCGAAAAAAGGGGTGAGAAATGATGGGAGTTGGGTTTGGTTGTTGTTTTTTACCCTCATATTCAATCAAACAATGACCGAAAAACCAGTATTAAGACCTGAAGTTATTTAAATGCATTTTGGTTTTATAATATTACATAACAATAATTACTGGTATTAGTTAATCAACTAACCTGACAATGAGACAGGTGACAGAAAAGGGATTGGTTAGTTGTAAAATATTTAAAGGTTTTGCTAAAATCACTCATTTTAAGATCAGGTGCTTCCAGTGTACTACTGCAGTGATTATTTTAATATTAACTCCATAAAAAAACAATTAAGCAACCTCCTATACTCACAATCTGTTACACCAAGCCTGCTTGTAGTTTCTAATTGTATAACCTATTTTTGTTTATTTTCCATGGCCTCTCTTACTTTAGGGAATTCAGTATTATCTTCTACAAACTCTGTGTTGTTTAGAGTGAAAAATTAAAAAAAAAAAGCATGAATTATAAGCAAATTCTACATCATCATAAAGTACCAGAACCTACCTGTTTTTGCTTCTGTTTAGCTTGTGAAAACAAGAAAATAGCAATCAGTGACAGAAACTGATAAAAGACAGCAGAAGCTGCTTTTTGTTTCAGGACCAGAAGGTTTGCTGTACTTACATTCACCTGCAGATGGCGGCGTCGTCCTCCAGCTCCCTGTCACCATGTCTCCTAAACTTGAGGAGTTACCTCCTGTTTTCCTGCAGAAGCAGCAGCAAAGACACATTGAATTACCGAAGCTGTTTTGTGGAAATAGATCACCTGAGATGAAATGAAATAGCCGACCTCTGTTTCTGCTCCTGTTTCAGTCGCATTGCCTCCAGTCGTAGAGGGCTGGGGATGAAGGTGATGTCTGCTCCTTCTTTTACTAGCCGGCCGATCCACCAGTCATTATTGTACTTCTGTTAAATTCAGTTCAAAAGTAGCACTGGTTTACATACAGCATGTGTCTTGTTTTAATATAATGAAAGGGCATATTATTATCATTATTATTAGTAGTAGTAGTACTAGTATTATTCAAAACAGATAATCTCACTTCTTTGATGTGCAGGAAGTCTTTGGCATCGAAGTTGACTGCAGCTCCTTGGACTGGACAGTCCTCATCCAGAGCTCCACAGTAACTCACATTCGTCTTTACTGCAAACGCTACAGGTTTGGACTGTGGTGTCAACAAATAAGAACATGAAGAAGACTTGTCAGTGATCCAAATGCTCTGCAAACATGTGAGACTCGAGGACAAGAACAGAGTGCAATAGATCAACTCCTTGTTACTTGAAAACAGACTTCCTTTGATTGAATCTGTTAGGTCTATAGTATAAACCTATTTGCTGGAACGTTAAGGACAATCTGCTACACAGCAAAAAGCAAGACTCAAGGCACCAAAGTTCTCTGGTTACTCATGCATGAGGGAGACCTGGCTGGAGCCAAGCGTCGTTCCACCACTTGACCTCTGTCAGACTCTCAGCCAGGCTCCCCATAGCACTCCTTTTATTGTAGTTACATGAATATGCATAGGGTCATTAACATATAGCATCTTACATAGGTATACATGTGAACAAAGAATACTGTGTGTGTGTGTGTGTGTGTGTGTGTGTGTGTGTGTGTGTGTGTGTGTGTGTGTGTGTGTTACTGCTGATCAAAGGGTCATATAACATGAAGGCAAACATCCTTGGTCAGGAAGAGGGTAGACCCCCCCCCCCCCCCCGGTGAGGAAGTCCAGCAGTTCATCTAAACAGAAAAGCACTTAGACTAGAACAGACGTAGCTACGTTAATCCTACCATAAAACAATTAAGACAAGATGCGACCTCTTCCCATGCTCCCAGGATGTAGGTGTGCATTCTAGTGGAATACACACCAAGCCTCTGTAGCCTGTTAAAGATCACACAACTTATCACTACACAATTGATTATACACCTCTAAGAATATATGGTTAAATGTTTCCTAATACAAATGACAATAATAAAATCTAAACCCAACAGAATCAGCAACCAATCACACAGCACAAAAGATGGTGACCAGACTAGCAGATTATCAAAGGATGTGACCGGGTGGTAATATGCCAAATATGTGGCTCAAATAGGAACGCACCAATACAACATTTACATTGGATAATGGTCAGATCCTAACTCAGAAATCAGTGACAGTGATTGTGCACATGATGTCACATGATGTCACCTTTCATATTGTTCTGTTTACTTCACCGCACAACAGCAGCAGCTAGCAGAAGCACTAACAGCAAAGCGTTAGCAGTTTAGATGCCTCCTTTACCAACAACCCGTCTTTCTAATAACAATTTTTTTAAAGTTATGTCAACACCCTGCTTGTTTGCTCACTTATTATATTCAGTCAGAAAAGTATCAGGTAGAAGCTGGTGCAAAAACTTGTTGGAAAGCTTTTAATATGGTTACAGTAGCATAATGTGTCATAGTCAACTCAAATAATATTATTTTGCTCCAACTGTCCTCTGAAAAGTAAACTAGCACAACTGTAAAAGACAAAGGTACTTAGACTAGTGCAAATACATTTGACAAATCCATTAGTTATCTTGGGCCTGTTGTTGCTTATTTTTTACCAATTAATATCAACTCATTAAAAATATACTCTTGGTTACAGAGTTAGGAAAGATATGTTTAAAATTAATAGTGATGCTTCCATAGACATAACAAATGACTTCCTGCCTCTTTCTCATAGTGATGAACAAAGTTTGATAATTTAACGCTAATTTAGCGGTATCAAACAGCACAAACGATGAAAAATGATTAGATTTTCAGATTTCTTTGTAAAAGCACCGACATTAACATCTCCTTTGCTGACTTTTACCTACAACCTAGACTCTTCTACTTCAAAATTCAACTGGAGAGATAGAGCCAAATGTTTCTTAGATATTTTCGTTCATAAACAGTCTAAACACAGCAATGTGTAGCTACGATAATGACTGTATGGTGTACCTTAGCTCTGTCGAGCTGCTGTTGTGCCTGGCGCTCGGCTTCACGCCGATACGCCTCGCGGTCCTCCTCTGCTGACAGGTCTGAATCAGATGGTCTACTGGTGTACGAATCAGCTGACCCCTGTCGGGAAAGAGTGACATGATATTAGTGGCACAGTGTTTAATAACTCAGTGAGTCACATGAAGATCATCCAGTCATGTTAACATTACTTAGGCTGTATTACTGTTTGTTTTTTCTTTCATCTGCTTCTCCCTTTTAGCGTTTGTTTGAGTGCAGGTGTGCATGCAAATATGTGCCTGTACTCATGAACACATTCATGTGTGTGCATCTACAAAACAATGCGTTGCTCTCCCACACCAGCCATCTTCTGAGAGGCCAAATATAGCACAAAGGAGGCAAGAGCTTCCTCTTCTCTCCTGCTTGGCCCCAATCCAGTCCATCATCCCCCACAGTGCAGCATATATACATCATTTATTCCCCTGTTTATTCTCCAAGGACATCTCCTCATTAGCAAAATATATGCTGGTTATCATTTTTCATTGTAGGACACATACCAAGGATGGCTAGCATGTCATGCTGAGGGCGAGGGATAAAGCAAACAAAGAGCTATTTTACACAATAAGTAAAATAGTGAAAATAGCTTCATAGGTCCTTCTTTTATTCACAAAAAACTCTAATTTTCTTAAAATAGCTGCAACCATTAGTCAATTAATTAATTAGTCAATCAACTAAAAATGAACAGGGAAATATTTAGGTAAACATTTTAATCAGATTCCAGTACCTCAAGTGTGACGTTTTCTGGTTTTTCTTGATCTCATGTGGGAGTAAAGTTAATATTATGGTTCTGAACTGTTAATGGAAAAAAAGGCTTTTCAAAATAGCCCCACAGATTCAATCAATAGTAATAATAACAATTGCAGTTTGTATACAATGTACAAATGGACTTCCACAGTAATAGTTTGGTTACTGCGTGTCCCTGTGAGCGTGTGAGTTCTCCTATATTTGGCTTCTCTTAAGGAACTCAGTCCTGAATCTGTCAGCAAAAAGAAAACCAAGTCAGAGGAGACAAAATACAAAGGGGGTTCTGGCAGGAGAGAAAGAAAAATCTGTGGTGGTGGTCATGAAAACGCTCAGGTAAACCTCTCTAAATGACATGATCAGCCATATTGTTGTAAATAAAACAAAATGTTGAGAAACTAAAAAACAGCAGAAATACAGTTCACTTTGGTTTTCCTCTCCTCCAGAGTGCAGCGATTCAGTCCCGATCATCCATCTTGCCCACATATACAAACAGATCCTCTGGAGGACCAATTAGCAACAGCAAAACAAAAAGAAGTACAGGCACATAATATAGACACACACACATACACAAAGTGTCCAGACATACCCCCCCCCCCTCCACAAAACAAAACAAAACAAACAAACAAACAAAAAAAGAACCAGCCAGCACCTTTGCTTTCTCTGCACTTCAAAACGCATGCATGCAATCCAAAATAAATCATCATCTACAGTACCACTGCAAGCGAACACCTCTGCCCGTTTCTTTTTTTGGTGTGGTGGTGTCTGTTAGATAACTAGATCTGATTTCTAGCACTCAGAAGCTCTGCAAGGCAACACTGCACCAGTGCCAGAGAGCAGCACCGTCAGAAAAAAGGAGGGTGAGAAAGAACGGGTAGAAACAGACAGCGAGAGAGAGAGAGGGGGGGGGGGAAGGGGGGGTGAATACTGTTGACAAGACATACTGAAAAGAGGATGTTTACGAGTGAGTGATGGAGATGCGAGAGGTTTTATGCAACGATAAAGACAGGCTATCTAACGGGAAAGATGAGATTAGGACAGAGTAAAATGCTGTGAAGGACTGGAATGAGACCTACATATCTTTCCTTACTGCAGATACACGAAAAGATGGGAAACAGAGGGAGGTGGAGGTGGTGGTGGTGGAGGGAGGGACCGTGACCACATGAGACAGACGCACACAGATACCGGAGAGAATTGCATACCTGGCTGATTAGCAGGACGGCGCTAGAGTCTGATAAAGACATGAATGTGAATTTTCTCACTCTAACAACGATCCCTGTCTTCACTGGGAATGCTCACAAACACACACAGACATAAAAGCGGAATAAATATGGTGGTGGGCGCAGAGGAAAGGTGTTATGTCAGAGTGCCTTTTAATGATGTTAGAACACAGAGAGCTTTTCGTTAATAACGTTTAGACAGGGGAGCATGCACCTGTGCTGCACACTCACTAACTTACCAACTGTTAAATTCTCCAAAGAGCAGCTTTACCACCAACGTCTTTTAGGTGAAGCTTGGCTGCATTGCAGAGTGTAACAATATAAGAACATCCTTATTGTGTTTTCTAAGGATGTCTTGTTTTTTGTTTCTGTTTTTTTGCTGCTAATGTCCCTGTCTGCAGACTAAATTTAACTCTGTTCCTTCCTACTCTGCTTCTGTGATTATTCTTCACACACTGCAACACTGATGGCCCCAACTCCACAGGGAGGGGCCAACAGGGAAGTGTGTCATCTAACTAGTCGAGTCCTCAGAGGGCCAAGTCATCCTACAGGCTAGGGACCGAACAACAGAGGATTTCCACACTAATTTGATTAGGCGGATTTCACTTATACTGTTCTGTTCTTTCCCCCCCTCCTTCTGATAAGACATGTAGAGATGTCTTTACTACTGGCTCAAGACTAATGAATTTCTTAGCCATGGTAGAGTAACTTTACAGAAGCACAACCCCATTAACAACAAGGAACAACTGATTATTGATTTATGATGTTGATAAATCTTATTAGAAGAAAAATGTGGCTTTTGAGCTGCTAAATACGAGAAGGTGGCATAAACTCAGTTAATCTGATATTAGACATCATGTGTACATGTGTTGTGGTAACAAAGCAGAAGCTTTCTTTGGATTAAATTACATGTGGGTTCGTCCCTATGATGTGAGTCTTTAATATTATGTGTAGTAATTTGAGCTGCCATTAATACAAAAATTGGGTGTATATTTTACGCAAGTACCTCCAAAAATCAGATGTAAAGTTATTGACTGTATTAACCCTATTAAAATTTTATATTTTACCCTTTTTCACCTTCATTGACATAATTTATCACTTGTTTACTTGTTCTCCCAAATTTGATTTCAATGTGAAAATCCAGTCGCTACATGAAGTTTAAGGTTTACAGGCAGCAAAACCTTGGGAAACTCACATGACCTTACCATTGAAAACAAAGACCAGTAAACACAAGCTCCAGCTGAGACTGATGTGAAGGTCTTTAGTTTTGAAGTGACTCTGTAATTAGTATTGGACAAACTGAAAGTTTGATCTCATTAAATGTATAATAGTGTCTCGTCATCCTCTTAAAGTCTGGGAAAAATCCATCCAATAGCTGTTGAGTAAATCCTGGCAATCAGCAGGCTGGCATCCATCCCTGCTGCCATGTGGCTAACACAGCAAAAAACAATGGATACCTGCCCTCTGTTTTGCTGACAATAGTATTTCACAGTATGCCATAGTGGTATTATTACTGCACAAGTGGGCTTTTACACGTTGGCTCATACTTCTGTCAGGAGTGTATACAATACTTAAAAAAAATTTAATTCCATTATTATTTAAAAAATTAAGCAAAAATAAAGCGAAACCACACAAAAAATTTTAAATTATCTCATTTTGCCTCTGTTAACAAAAATGACATTGTGCCTGTTATGTTTTAAAAAAGAATCTGTTGGTCTTGACTAACACGATATCTTTGCCTCACCTGAAAAACTACAAAAAGCAGACACAACCTCTATTTTGATCACAACTCATTTTGAAGCTTCTCTGGTCTCTTTTCTTTATCCTCCATCTGTCCTTCCTGTTCTTGAATATAGTGACAGCTGTTAACAGACTGTTGTGCTACTGTGTAAACTGCTGTTCTTCAGTGTTCATATCATGCATAAAATGATGCCCTGCACATATTTAAAGTGATGTTAAGTGAACAGAATTTGTTAATCAATACTTTAGATATTCTCTAAACATCTCATGTGATGGCAGTTGGTCCTGAAAGCTGTCATGCACGCACATACATAACTTTCCTCCTTAAAAAGAAACTGTGCAATTTAAGAATGTCTGTGTGTTTTTGCGTTTTTTGCAAGGCCACTATTAAACATAAAATCTCAAGTGAGCCCTAGGACCAGGGCTAATGCAAACCGAAGAAGCTGCTAAATAATCAAATTAAAACTTAATTTCAATGTCAAGATCAAGTCGTACATGGTGCCAAACATGTTTTTTAAAACTGTGTCACATTGTAACTCCAGTGTTTTCCCCAGGCTGAGATTTACAGTTTAACAGTTCTCCCTAAACGCCTCACTTGTTAACTCTGACATCATTAGCCATTTCAGGGCTCCAAATGCTCCTTCTGTTCCCAAAAGCAAACAAACACTGAGGCACCAATGAGGCTTAAGAATGGTCCAAATTCTTTCAGCTCTAATAAAATGATGAGTGTAGCTGTTTCAGGTGTTACTGTAAAGTTTAACTTGACAAAAACAGGACGTATGAGTTTAATCTAGCTAGCTGGAATCTAAAGATGATACACCGTGTTCTGACTGAAGGACTGGGCAATAAAGTGATAAAGATAGTTAATGCGAAATAGGTTTTCCGTGATATGAGACATAATTAAAGTCTATAGAACGTCTGTGTTTTGAAGGACAACACAAAAGGCCAATGATAATGAGAATAGTACTGTGCCAAATCAATCAGGTGGCTGGAACAGAGTTGGAGCCACATCAGGTTAGACTGAGGAGTCTAGGAGGCGTGGGCTACCACAGCTGTATACACCAGCACAACAACAGAAAATCAAGCAGTGCCATCCCTGCACAGCTGACAATTTACCTGCACAATGCAAGACTTTACAAGACTCTTTCTCCCGTAACATGCCTTATGACAAAAACGAAGAGACACAGATGTATCACAAATGCAAGCGCCTGTGTTATGGTAACACCTGATGTCAGTAAGTACAGTCAAAAACACAGAACTTTAGCAGCTGATTAATGTAACTGACCCTTGTTACTAACTCCCTGGCCATAAACACACTGAGTGTAGAGAGTGTCACACTTCTCTACTGCATCAGATTTCATCCGATCCGTGTATGAATCTCGCTGCCCACCTCACTGCGACTGTACTGCACTCCCTGGGCTGTAATTTTTTTTCCATTTATTTTTTGCTTTGGAGCATAAGCCAACCACAGTTGAGTGAATATGAGTTTTTTAAATGTTCTCCTTTGTTTACATTTTAGCGTTTCTTACATTTATACTAAGGATATTTAAACAGAATGCTTTGTTTGTTTTTTGTCTTATTTATGTTTTTGTTTCCAAACAATTTAAACCAGTTCGAATCTATACAAATTAAGAGGTTTTATTTAATAGTTTTAGCAGATTTAGATTTCATTTTGAATGAATCTCTATGTATTTATTTGGAATTGACAAATAAAATGTAGTTTTTCATTTAGATTTTATTTTTAAGTAACACTTTAAGCTTTTAACTCGTCAGATTAAAGATATAATATTCTACAGCAGTGGCCCCCATGGACCGGTTTATGTCTGACAAAATTTTCATGGACCAGCCTTTAAGGTGTTGCGGATAAATACAACAAAATAAAAACCAGTACTGGTACCCCCCAAAAAAGAAGATTTATTCATAACACACGGGAAAAGACCCATGGAAACCATGTTAAAGATAAAAACGATAAAAGAAAATAACGGTAAAAACCGATAAAAACCCTGAAAACCATAAATTTCACACCCAAACCTCAACTTTTTTTTTGGGATATTAAGAAAGTAAAAAAATATCACACTGCTTTAGACGTAAACAAAAACCTTAAACTAAACACCAGTCACATTTAGAGGGTAATTTTGGTTGGACTCTTTGTATAATGATATCCTACTTCGTCGCTAGCTACAGAGCTATGGTTAGGCCAATATAAACACATTAGCAAAGGAAGCTGTGGGATGACGGTTAAATGCTCTCAACAGAAGTACATATTGAGGGTCTCGAATTGAAAGAGAAAAATACCATCATATGGCAGGCAGAGCAGGGCGATATGACCAAAAATATTTATCACGATATACATTTGAAAATCTGCGATAACGATATAACTGACGATATAATTGACACTAGACAAAATACTTTACAACTCCTTAATTCATTAGTGCAAAAAAAAAAAAAAACATCAACGTATTTTCACTTAAACAAGCAGCTTTTTTGAAGTGCATTAAAATTATATAGCTTAGCAAAGTCGTACTGAAACATTTGACAGATTTTCGAGCGACCGTGTACCACATAAAATCGTTTCGAGGTCAGTAAACACAACCAGAATTCATACATAAGGCACACGGGATTATAAGGGGCACTGTCGATTTTCAGAAAAATCAAAGGATTGATTTTAAGTGTGCCGTATTTTCCAAAAAACACGGTAATAACGACGGCCCACTAGCATGCGCTACCAAAAATAGTGCTTTGTTGTGTATCTGACGGATGAAAGCTAAACCAGTTCCACACCACTGAAGTTGCAGCATTTTTACAAACCAATTCTGGTTCATCCGTTTCATTTAACGATCCACTTTCGCTCTTCTCATTCTGCGTCGCTGCCATGTGCGTATGTAAACAAAGTTTTACCCATATTCTATCGCGATATTTCATTTTCCTATCGTTGCCCAACGTGAACGGTATGATATAGCCCAGCCCTAATGGCAGGTATAAGACACAGAAAACAGACAAAACTTTAACCAAGACGATGCCTAAAAGGAGCCTTCTGAGGCTGAAAAGGTCATGATTCTACGTTTCGTGTCTACATTGAGTTTAACAGAAAATCCAAAAATCCAAATGATTTTCAAAGTGTATAGATCAAATACATACAGAGAAATAAAATGCAGGGACAGCATGCTAATGCAAATTTCTATGGTTTTATTAAACCATAGGTAGCAGATTATCCAGAGCAGCAGCAAAATACATTATTCAGCATGCTGAAAACCCTTTCCCTCTTTGCAAATATTCTGAGCAAAAACTCCAGCAATCAGGATATCCAGCAACCAAATATCTAATTTCAAAAAGTGTTCGATTAGCTGTGCGGTCGTAATTCAACGTCAGCGAGTTCCACGAGCTACAGAGCTCTCTGAAACACACTGCAATAAATCAGTCTGTGGTTACATCAATATGGAAGGCAAGATCAGGCATACTGCATGTCAAACTGCAAAACTCAGAAGAGGTGTGAAGAGCAGCTGAGGCAATCATAAAGTCAAACAGGTGAACGAATGAGCGAAACAACGAGCATGAAAGAGGAAGACAAAGCAAAAGAGAGACAGGTGAAGCGGCTACAACATGATCCTTTAGAGATGTTAGGAAATCAATAGAAGAAGAAGAATCTAACTGTATTATAAGTCTTTGTACTTACTCAGTTGATGTGGTGATGGTGATGCTGCCAGTCCCTCCCTCTCTATAAACTACATGCTGCGTGCAGACAGACCGCACTATGTCCCATCACCTTACCTCACTACAACCTGCACTGGAGCAGACACCGGCAACACCTTTTTCTATTCTTACCTCATCACATCACAACACAACAACGAGTGCAGCTTTTGCGTCACCTGATCAAACCGCCTCTTTAAATTTACATCACATTCTTACTCATTTCCATTACAGTCCAATTCATCGGAGGAGAAACTGAAGAAACTGCTGTTATTATCATGCACTCCCTGAAGATTTCTCCTCTGGTCTCAAAGCCTCGCGTCCTACATATAACACATACATCCATACTGCTTATTGTATCCTGCTGCAGAAATGAGTCATACTCCACTGCTCCTACATAGACACCCCACCCCTATCACAGACAAGAAACTATCTGCTCTGTTTGTGAATTTTACTCCTTCTGCATAAAACACTTTGTCATATCAGCAATGGGAGCAGGAGGAGGCGGGGTGCCTGTTGTGCGTGCAGGGAGAAGGTAATGATTGAAAAGAAACCAAAAAGGTGCTCGTGTGAACACTGAACCCACACATCACATCGCCCGAGGCCTTCAAAATGAGAGTCATGAATATTTTAAACCGTGCAATATTCTCTGGAAATCTGGAGATTGTCATTAAGCCTCGCGATCTGGATAACTAATGTCCCCTTCTGAAGAAGATGTCTGCTCAGCCCTTTCCCCCCCCCTTCATCTTCTTCTTTTTCTCACGCCTCTCAGTTACACTGTTCCTCATTCGATCGTGGCTTAAGAGTTGGGAGTTCGCCTTGTAATCGGAAGGTTGCCGGTTCGAGCCCCGGCTTGGACAGTCTTGGTCGTTGTGTCCTTGGGCAAGACACTTCACCCGTTGCCTACTGGTGGTTGTCAGAGGGCCCGGTGGCGCCAGTGTCCGGCAGCCTCACCTCTGTCAGTGCGCCCCAGGGTGGCTGTGGCTACAATGTAGCTTGCCATCACCAGTGTGTGAATCTGTGTGTGAATGGGTGGATGACTGGTTGTGTAAAGCGCTTTGGGGTCCTTAGGGACTAGAAAAGCGCTATACAAATACAGGCCATTTACCATTTACCATTTACCAAAAGAACAAGACTGTGGATATAAGGGTGTCTGGTGTCATCTGGTCTATAAAACACTCACAAAACAGTGCAGAAAACCCTAAAGTGATGGAAGTTGCTATAACGTAATACAACACAAAGGGTTTAAAATGCTAAAATTTGGCACCTTTGATTAAAACTAACTCAATCGGTTAAGGATACTACTGCTTATTATTAGTGTAATAGCTTCAGCTTTACTTTGAGAGATTATCTGACCAACTGACTTTTCAAGGTTATTTTTGTTAAATGTTTTCTCAAAGTGCACGGAGTCAGAGTAAAAATTGATCAGCCAGGAATCAGAATAGTCTGATTTTCAATGTTCTGAGTCTCACATATGACACAAACATTTTTGTCTATGCACAGTGGTGTGAGCAAATAATCACTTGCACACTCACAGTCACAGTAAACTGTGGCGGAACCGCCACAAAAACATTTCTACACTGAAATCACCTTCACCCAGCCGAGCATGGACATTTAAAGAAGCTAACAAAGGGGAAAGTAGCTGAAGCTTAAGCTACCCAGAGCTCAGATCCAGGCGCAAAAACAAACAAACAACAACAAAAATGCAGCAACTGTGTGAAAATGTAACACAATGTGTGAAAAATGTTTTTAATACATCTGTTCTAAAAGTGCAGCAGCCTCGGTATGAGCAGTCACAGGATCAAAGCAGTAATGAGGAAAATTATAGAGACAAGCAAAATGTTGTAATGAAAACAACGTAAGCGCCTGACAATTGCTTTGTTAAAGAAATATGTTGCACCTTCTTTTGTTTGGTAAAGTAAAATATGTCAGATAAAGGTGAATGTATATCGTCTTATCTTCAGTTAATTATTTATGCCTCTTTCCAAGAAGCAAAGGTCTTTATTTTCAATTAGTTAACTTAGTGTACTGGGGGTAGGCGGAAATTTGTAAAGTTTAATAATATATTTTGTTATTAAAATTACATTTTGAACTGATTTTTTTTTTGTAAAGGCTGTCAATTATAGTTTTCAAAAGAAAATTGTAATTGACAAAATCATAAAGAGACAAGTAACTTTAATCTTCATCAGGACAGAAAAACCTAAAGTAAAAAGTTGCCATTCAAATCTAATAAAATAAACTGTTAAAAACTTAATAAACAATAATGTTTAAAGAGCCTTTTTATCTATTTGTTTAATTTACCTCAGTTTACCTGACTTTTTCCAGGCCTGCTACGTTTCCCTTGTAAAGGTCCCTTGTAGGTGGAGTTAATCAGTGTAAGTGGGAGCACCTGGCTGGTCTCCCTGAAACATTTACAACATTTGCTTCTTATTTGGTCTGCTTTAGCCCTGTTAGCTCGGAGTTTATACTAAACAACACCTTCCACTCATCATTCAAACACTCATCCCACTGCTGACACACTGATAATACTGACTAACACACCTCATATTGCCAAGTATGGTGCCGATCTGTTTTAATTAATACAGTTGTGCACTTTTGAAACTGTCCTCCTATTTGTCACAACTTATGAGTTGGACCACGACAATGGATGTGGTAAGCTGGCAAAATAAGTACACTTTCTTACATCTTTACTAACAAGTTTTAGATAAGCTGCAACACTAGTGAAACTGCTGTGTACCTCTATCTCTGCTGCATGAGTGCAAAGGCATGGCTGGCTCATACGTTTCCTGTTTTAGCTGCTGTTTGGCTCTATTGAGACCATCTTTCAAAATTCACACTCAAATTTTTATTCAGGATTTTTTCTGTCTTTGCAATATTTCTGATAAGGGTGCGTTGGTTGTTGGTTGTGATGGTTTATTTTTATTCTTTAGGGAGGGGACGTCGGGAATGGCAGTTAAATTGAAATATAATCTACAAACAACCATCACTGATAATAAATATATCTATGGGTGTATTAGGCAAAGTGCACTAAGGTGAATTATTGTGAAGCGCAAGAACTTGCCTTTGGTATTTTAAGTGTGCTGCTACTGATATATTTATGTTCACAGTAAATAAGATTATGAGCACATGGCTTTTACTGTTAACAGAGTATTTCTACTTCTCCTAAAATAATAACTCAGAATACTTGCTCCACTCCTGTCCCAGATAAGGAAAGTTGGGAGAAGTAGCAGATGATAAACTGTAAATCCTCGTATTTCAAAAATGGGAAGTGGTTACCTAAAGTCCCAATAAAGCCCCAATTCCAAAAATGGTGGAATGCCATGTAAATGTATACAAAAACAGAATACAATGATTTGCAACTCTCATAAATCCTTATTCACGATTGAAGATAGAAAACGGAAATATTTTAAGAAAAATCATTAGCTCCTTTTGAATTTAATTGCAGCAACATGTCTTAAAAACATTGGAGTGGAGGCAGCAAAATGTTAAAAAAGTAAATGGTACTAAAAGAAATGGCTGGAGAAACATTTTGTATCAGGTTTAACCACAAATACATCAGTAATATGACTGGGTATAAAAAGTATGTTAGAGAGGCAGAGTTTCACCAATATGCAAAAAAAAAAAAAGTGAAACATGTTCTTCAATGTAAAATTTCCAAGACTTTGAGTATATCATAATCTATAATATCAAAAGTAACAGATTTTTGGAGAAATCTCTGTGTGCAAGGGACATCGCTGAAAATCAATACTGAGACCCTGTGATATTCAGTCCTGAACACTTCCAGAAATCGCTGTTTGAACACAGTTCTCTATACTATCTACAAATACAAGTTAAAGTGTGATCATACAGAGATGCAAAAATGGCTTAAAAAGGACTGAAACACAGTGGAAAACTGTTTGGCTGTAATAAATCAAAATTTGAATTTAATTTATTATTTGTGTTTGCTTTGTTTGTTTTTAAATCATATGCTATCATCCAGAATTTTATTTTATTTTTTTAAAGACTCAGCAAGACGATGCTTAAAGCATTTAGCACATCATGAACCAAAGAATACAATAACGATAAACCAGTATGGTTGAGCAGCTAGGATCCTCTATCAGACAAAAATGGGTCAACACTTCCCTCCCAAAGGTCCAACAACTGGACTTCTCCGTTCCAAGATCTTTACAGACAGTTAAAAGAAGAGGGGATGCTGTGGTAAACATGGCCCTGTCCCAACTTTGACAGGTCTCGCTGTCACCAATTTCAAAGCGAGCTAGTGTTTTTTTTTTTTTTTTGTTGTTTTTGTTTTTCTCAAAATGCTACATTTTCTCAGTTTTACACATTTGATTTGTTTCGTTACACTTCGTTTATTGTAAATAAATGTGGGTTTTATGAGTTTTGCAAATGATTGCATTCTGTGTCATTTATATTGCAGATAGCATCCCAACATTTCTGGAATTGGGTTTTTTGTTTCTGTTAATGCATCTTAAAACCAAATTCCAAAACGGCACATGACAACTAACTTGAAAATACATGGGAGGAGCCGACACATGGTCCATGTGATTCCAACCCTCAATGTTCCACAAAACCGAACAACAGAGCACCTTAACGATATTCAACTTTGCTGTAAGAAGCTTTTTAATTTGACTTCAAAAGAGGGTGCTCCACCTTTTTTTTTTTTTTTTTTTTTTTTTTTTTTTTTTTTTGGCAAAAACACTTTTCTATGATTAACTCCAGCACATTGCAGATACAAGCTAAACATCTGGTTTTCTCATATCTGCCAAATTTGATAGTTTTGCTGAGTGGCAACGATCTCAAGTGATCTATTACGCTAAATAACCCAATACATCACAATGACTTCATATTTCAGATGATTTGTTCACAAACTGTAACAAGTTTATTTTTCTAAAGTAAAATATTAAAATTTAAAGTAGTAAGTAAAACAAATTTCATGTCATCAGTATACATATATATTCATGTCAGTACATCGTATTGACACGCAAAGACACATTTTTTTTAAAAAATTTATTTATTTTTTAACTAATTTCTCGGTTTCTGGAACACCATCTATCAGATTAACACAGTTTAAAATAATTCATGTTCCAGTTCAGCTGTTCAATATATAGCCTTTCAACTTAAAGTCAATATGATCATCTGAGAAAATCTTTCCCACCCCTTGCCCATTTCTACAATCCATTCAAAATGGCTATGCAGCAACATCACATGGAGAATCCTTTTGTTTCCAATTACAGATACCTTTTTTCTTAAATAACACTAAAACTCCATCGGAGTCTTCCACACTTGTCTGACCTGAAAACATTAATTAAAAAAATACTGTGCTGTGTTGGGATTTTGGTTGAACCTTTTTCTTTTTTCTTTTCTTTTGTCAAGCACTTTGCTACCCTCTACTGGGCAAAGCAACCTCTGCAACTGAGGGAAAAGCGCTGTGGATGAAGATGCAGAGCAGAAACTGTCACACTGATACGAACAAAATAAGTAGAGAATCATGCAGGTATTTTAACACCCCCATCCCCACCTCCACCAACAGCAAGAACAGCCTATACCTAAAAAAAAAAAAAAAAAAAAATATGCAAGAGTTGCGTTACTGCCAACCAGACACTTCAGAGACATTGGCTCTGATGACAAATTTCAAGCACCTTATAGCTTTATTCCAACATTTAGAGCACACCATGACCTATATTTTCCACAGAACCTACACCTTTTTCCACCCACTAACAATCAGTGTGCAATAATGGGCCTGCAGTGAGACAATCCAGGCACAAAAGGAGCTTTTACCTGTCGTTTGATGAAGCTGGACGTAGTGTCGGAGGATGTGCTGCCATCTGAGCGTTTGAAGCGGCTCTTGCGCTTAGGCAACTTCCGGGGCAGCTGTGAGGAAGAAAGAGATGCACACGGGTGAAGAGATAAAAAGGGGAATGGGTAGATGGATGGCGATAGATAACGGGATGCAACAACTCTCTAGCAGTAATACTGGCAGCAAGGCTGACTATAATTATTTCAGTGCTTTAGTTACTAATTATTTTGTAGATTTGTATTATTCATACAAAAAATAAATCTACTGCTGGCTTTTAAGGACTGCAAAAGACAAAATGTATGGTCATTAAGTGCAAAATAGCTGCTTTGCACCAAAGCAAGCAGTAACTCTGCCAGAATCACACATATTTCAGGGCTGCCTTTATTCGGCTTCACATGGTGGTTTGATTAATGCAGAGAGCCCCATCAAACTGAGGAGAAAGCCTTTCAGATTCAGGCTACAGGTGAGTCCAGAGTCACGGCCTGCACATTTGCACCAATATCCTGCATGAAAGTCCCATAATGTTACTGGTGTGTGCTGGTTTCCCTGCACTGGAGTGGATGAAGCGTAGCACGGAGGGTAAAAATGCACTGAAATAAATAATAAAGCATCAATGCAAAGGCCTGATCTGCGAGTTGAGATCAAAACAGCAAATGCATCGACACCCAAGGAGGTGTTAAACTGTGTATCTGTGTTTAATAGCCATAATATGAGGATACATGACCGTTCACCGGCTCAAGCATCAATCTGCAGTTTCTGAAAAGGCGGAGGTGAAAAAAAGGGAAAACGGAAAAAAGTAGCTCGCTGCCAAAACGCGACGCCTCAGATTGAACAACAAGTAGCATCTGACACACTAATTACCCATTTTCCTCTTTTCTCGGTGAAGACAGAGTTAGATGCGAGAGAAATGGGAGTAAAGTGAGCGGATTTACCTGGAAATAGTGCGACTGGGAGCCGGTTTCCACGGCAGACAGAGGGTCTACGGGCGATTTGGACATTTTGACTTGCACCATATATTGAGAGCGCAGGGAGGCGGGATGCACATAGACATGGGTTACTGGAGGAAACAAGAGGCATCAGATACAGTGAAGAGAGCGAAGAAGCGGGAGGGGGGGAAACGGACACTAATATCCAAACTCAGCTGACGGGAAGGCTAGCTCATACTCCCGAATAAAAACAAAAAAGTCTGTGGCGGAGAAACGTAAAGGGAGTGGGGGAAAATACAGAAGCTAAAATAAACCGTTAACGCTGAAGCATCAGCGCACGAGCGAACCGTACAGGTCCGTACTAAGTGTGAGACTCTGCCGGGGGTGTCGGCGTTGATTAAAATGACACAAAAATCAATTCAGACCTGCTTACAGGCAACATTTGGCTTCTTTCTTTTTTAGAAGTGCCTGGCTTCAAACAAACGCCGTGTTCCTTCTCGTCTGTGCATAATATTTGCTTGTCAAAGAAGGATTCAAATAGTTGAAACCGCAGTCAAATAAATGTGGAACCTTCAAAGAGGGCAGCTTTGAAGTCATATTTTAGAGGAGAGGTGGATTTTAGTTGAACGGGTTTGTTTTTCTTTGATCACCTTTGCCTCAGTAAAAGTGGTACTTTCTCACGAGGCATCATTTATAGTGCTTTATTGGTGATTGATAATAATTTATAAATACATTATAGGTCATTTAGGAGCTATTAATCACAGATACCCAGCAGTCTAATAGATTACGTAGTGTGAACTTGGATTATATGAAACCTAGTTAAGATCATTTCAAAATTAATCCATCTGAAATCAGTAGGTTTAGATTAATGCAGGCGTGCAAGCCAGGACTGGCCTGCTAAATGTTCCAGTATGATCGACTAAGATGAGATAAGATAAGATAACCCCTTATTGTCATTGCACAGTCATACCTAGTACAATAGTACAACGAAATTGGAAACTGTCCCACGTCGACACTAGGCACAACTAAACACAACACAACACAACACACCTTTGCAACGTGTAAAAACTGAGGCTAGACTTTGCATTGCAATTTGCACCAGGAAGCGCTGTGGTGCAAGTAATGTCTAGTAATGAGAGTTTTGTCATAAATTTAGGTCACTTTTGCAGCTTTCTTCTTTTAAAACCTTCTATACCACACTCAAGATTGACGCTGATGTGTGTCTTTAGGTTAGATAGTTAAGATAATAGTATCTCTTTGTTATGACAGTAAAAGACATATTGGTGAAATTGCACATGATCGGGTTGATTTAATAAGGTTACAAATCCTGTCAAATTATCTGTAGTACAAAGAGTAGGCCTGTCTGTGTGCAACAATACAGTGCACATTACTAATGCTGAGATGTGTTCAGTGTAAGATTTCTAACTGACCAAAAAAACCCCCAAAAAAAACCTGAGGGTTACTTTTGTCATAGGATAGTATTCTGTTGATCAGACAAAAGACCTGGGCTGTAGTTTCAGTAGGTCAGGCAGGTCTTGGCAGTACCTCAAGACCTCAATATGAAAAAAGGGATGGGAAGCAGCCAGTTGGGCAAGTAATAGATCAGGGCAGGGGTGGTGGAAACCTGCTCCAGCAGTATGGTTCGTGTGCAACGGCAAGGTCTGTGTACACAATGCAAACCAAAAGTGCTCTATTGCTTTTGTCAATGCTAGAGAGAAGTCACGACAGCACATGGACCCAGCAGTGGGTCTTCTTGCAGCAACCTGGGACTGGCAGAAAGTTGACCTGGGGAGACACCATAACCTTGACAAACCTCAGACCTGATATGGTGCTAATATCAGACTCACTGAGGCAGTTGGTGGTCCTGCTAGAATTGACCATTCCCTGAGAAGACCAGATGGAAGAGGCTTCTTGCCAAGTAGAAGAAGCTTACAGGTGAAGCAAGGCATGGAAGACCCATTGTACCTCACTGTACTAGCCCATGAAATTGCTCAGGATCAAGGGACTGAACATCATTAATGCACCCGAGAAGACATCAAGATGGCTGTGGACCAAAAGGGGAGATCTGCAGATGACTTAAGCCACCTAGACACAAGCTGGAGACTGATCACCCGTGGCTAGGTTGCCTGGGTACTGGTGTCTGATGTTGAAAGACCTGAAACACCTGATGACACTGGGTTTGGTTGCACTGTGGGTTGTTTGTTAAAACAAGCACTCTCATCACTACCTTTTGTCCCCAAAATAATTAAAAATGTTATTTACTGTTATTTGTTATTAATGTTGCTGTTTTGTCGAGCAGTCTTTAGGGTTTCCATGCAGAAGTGCTTTTTGAGCTGCACATTTCTCATTCAACTCAAATAATTGAGAAACATGTATATAAGAGAATTTAGTAATTTGAGAATCACTTTCCACCACTTTCATATTCTACAAAAATCTGCACAACTTTTTTTTTTCTTGGTAGTGATTTGCAGTTTTCCATTTTTGACATTCTTCTTTCTTTCGCCCTTTACCCCCAGTACAGGCCATGAACAAGACACCTCCAGAGTTTTCCCTCTGGGGAGAAAACACTCTTCCTAAAGCTAACACTACACATAAACTACACATTTCCTATCAACCATAATAAGAAATAAAAGTGAAAATATAAAATTGAAAGGATAAGTGAGAAATTAAGTGCTATGATATTCCAGGATAATCAATATTTTATGGTATCTTAGATGGGAAAGGGTGGAACATAAAATTGAAAGTTGAAATAACAAATTGATTTCCCTTGGACTGAGTGTCAAAGTATGATTTTTGCCATTACACCTTTTAATCTTTAGTGTAAAATTACTTCCAATGCATTCGTAGATAAAGTGTAAAAAGAAACTGCAGCAGTGAGACCTCTCAACAGCAAACTGCAGCAGCAACAATTTCATAACCAATGAAAACAAACTGAAATTTTACCCTTACGAGGACATGTATATTCTGAAAACTGAACCACAGTAGATGATGAATAGCCTGACCTGTCTTAAGAAAAAAAAAGTTTAGTTTTAACAAAATGTGTCAGTTTTTCCACATTTGGTCAGTCAGCTGTCATTACAAAAACAAAACAAACGTTTCTACAGTAACTACAAGTCACTCCTTATTTTAACCACCTTACTTTGGTGTGGTATAGCAGAAAATGGGAAATGAATTTGTCAGTAAGAAAGTGATGTAAGTGATCGTGATTCAAATCTCCGGCTTGGATAAACAACCACTTTCATAGCACGACACCATTCTTCATGACTTCCTTTCCATTCTCCACCACGCTCCCTAGAGTAAATACAGTGAAAACTACAGAAACCATGCACACCCACCTTGTCTGCATTACAAAGTCATCCTGTTTGGCTGGATTGGGCTTTTTTTTTTTTTTTTAGTCAGTTTTCAGGTCTGTGGGTCATATGTTTGATACCCCTGGGTTAAATCTTTTATTTCTCAATAGTTAAAAGTGTGCAAATATAAAGTGATCAGATGGCCAGCAACTGAATTATGTGTGTTGACTGTAAGTTATGCTTCCAATAGTTTGCCTGCTTTTAAGACCACAGTTTGTCAAGAGTTGGTCTGCTTTGCTGTTATCATTTCACATTGAGGATGTTAAAAGACAAGGACTATAAGCTGTAAAAAGCCCATTACAGCTCTATAGCTAGTTGAGTTACAGGCAATTTTTAACCTTTTTGTAAATTCAGTAAAGTCATAAATACCCAAAAAGTGACACATCCATGGTGTTTTCATTTGTGATATAGTCAAATTTTATTCAAATTAGTTACCATCCTGTAGCTGTTTTGTCTGCCCGATGGCTTTTTTAAGATGCATGCATGCATGCAGATCCAGTTTCTCTTCCTGTTGTTAAATGTGGACCTAAATATGAACAAGACCTTTAGAAGGTAAGATGTTTAGTTAGCCACACTTAGCAACAATCAGCTGTCTGTGTATCCTGTGACACCAGCTGGCAGTTTGCTATTCAAACTCAGAAAACCAAAGATCCTAAAGCTAAATCTAAATCTAAACAATAACATAGCTTTAACAACACCAAGCTTTGACTTGAATTATTTAAGCACTTTAAAAACTACAGGTGAACTTTGAATGGCTTTTATTGACCAGTTTGAGCTATAAGAGGCCAGGATTACGGCTTTCTTTATGCTGACATAACAATTCAGTGTGTCAATATGTTTATGCTAATTTGGTTAAAATGACAGGAATATGTTCCATGCGATAAAAATTTTAAGTGCAATATTAAACATAATAAATTCTGACATGGACACAAGTTGTACCACCAAGTCTCTGATGATTTTATAACTAATCGATTTTACCACAAAAAACCCTTAACTAACATCTTTTAAAAATTTGGAGTTCATTTATTTTTGTTATCTAGCATTCGTTTCATGTGTTGTCTCTTTAGGACAGTAACGTATTAGATTATGTCTATTATATCGCAGTTACTGGCATAACTTTAAAAGATGGTTGTGGGACTTGGCGTGAAGTACATCTGTGTTCTGGGCACTCAAGTTCAAGTTTACATCTTAAATACCAGTGTTAATTTAAGCTTGTCCACTGTAACCTGCTAATTTCTGTTTGTTTAAGGCTCAGTTTTATGAGTTGTCAGCCTTTGTAAACACCACTGTAGTGTCCTGTCTGATTTAGTTTAGGCACTGACGATAAATCAGGAGGCACTGCTTAGAAACCAAACCCTGTTCATCTCCAAGAAATGACTGTGATTACAGAGTTTACAGGAGCTGTTGGATTTTACTGTAAACTTATATTATTTTGGTTGTTTTTAATTAAATCAGAAGCAAGTGGAAACTATATACAGAACAAACATTGTTTAAAAGCTGATTCCATTTGATTTTTACAGAGAAAGCTGTGAGAGAACTAATTATATTGTTTTGAATGCATCTATGTACTGCGTTTAGCAGGTTGTATTCTTCCAAAGAAGGCATCAACCCTCTGAGGTCCACATGTAAGTCGGAATAGGTGACAATCCTAACCTTAACTTTAACTCTAAACCTAATCCAAATATATAACTCTTTATATAACTTTTTTTTATTTTGTATAAATTATTCATTAAAGTACAATTGGGGGGAAAAAAGAGAAAATAATCAATATAACTGCGCCACATCAAGAACTACTACTCTGTTTAATTTCTAAAAACAAGAAGAAATATGTTACAAGAACAAAATATTTTAACTAAGAGAGTTTTAAATATATATAGAAAAAATTGTAGTATTAGAAAAATGTTTGCGTGATCTTTTTTTTTTTTTTTTCTAAGAAAAAAAGGTCAATGCATCATACATACATGCATCATATATACCCAATTAGGGTAAATCAATATAATAAATATTAATTAGCACAACAAATGTAAGCAAGAGTAAATAATTCAGTATTAATCAAAATACACTAGCGAAATAAATGTTCAGTTTTAAAATAAGAATAAGTTATTCAAAAAAAGTTTAACTCCTTCGTCTTTGTTGTGGATTACAAAGACGAAGAAGAAAATATCTCTTCCTCACAATCTTTCAGATCTTTACATATCAAGCATAAATGAGGCTTGTGTGTAGTAATAATAAATTGAGCTTGCCATACAATTATAATGTGAATAGAGCTGCTACAGGTCTTATAGCTTAATTACATAAAGAAATATGCTATTTACCATGTGTAAAATCATGAAATAACATACTGTTAAGATTTTTGTTTTTTGTTTTTTTTAATCATCTAAGAGTCTTTTTTTTTTTTTTTTGGGGGGGGGGGGGGGTCCCCCATTCTGAAACCAAACCATTGGTTTTGAGTCATTACACAAAAAATCTGTGGATGTCTCTGACCTGACCCTCTCACATTTAGCTGTATTTGTTTGGTACTTTTAGAACTTTGCCATATTTAATGAAGCTATGCAAATCTGTAATGAGTCTTTTTTACTAGCTATACATATTTTCAGAGTAACAGGCCCTGGGGTACATGGAGCGTCTACATTTTGTTCTTTTTTTAACTTTAACATTTTTCCAGCATGTTTGAGCTCTTATAACTTTGTAACGCAGGTGATAGGCATGTTACATTTTTACAGCTGAAAAATACATTTAAGCTCTGTTAAAAGCTGGAACTAGTCTGACTTTTCAATGTAAAGCCATTGGTCTAACAAAGAGTAAAAGAAACAAGCATTGGCACCCAGGATGTTTGATCTGTTTTCTCATATTTCACTTGAAAAAAATACCTCAATAAATACATTTTGGGTAAACTTTAAAGGTTGTCATGTTGTGTAGGTCTTATAGCTTATGGCTCTGAAACAGAAGAACAATCACATTTTCTATATAAAAATTCAGACAGTTAAGTCCTGAAGAGATCTTTCGAAATCCTTGCAATGTGAGCACACAGAAGGGATTGCAGAGATCAAATTAACACAATACTGCTTTTCGCTGTATGTCTGTCTCCATAAATTAAAAGATAATAAATACAATTACTACACTGGTTAATTCTTTACTCTCTCACAGATCACAGCAGGTGTTTGACCTGCCCGGCTTGCTGCAGACTTCACCTCTAGAGGGCGTGCCGATTGAAAGCGGGAATGAGAGTGGTGTGAGCAGCAGCGGCGCGCCTCGGCGGAGCGGAGCTGCGCCAAGCAGCCAAAGTTAGACAGCATTACGCCGGAAATTAGAGGATTTTCATGTCAAAATAAAAGCCGAAAACGCCACAATTGGAACGTGCGAGGACCACAAGAAGTGAATAAGCTGATGCAATAGTTGAGATTTAATGGAATAAAACAAGATAGGCGTGAAGAACAAACCTTCATACTCATTTTAGTCAATTTTCTTTTAGCTGCTGTCAAGGTCTTTTTTTTTTCTTTTCTTTTTTTATTACTGGATCACTAGATTAAATGAACACCCAGATAAGAAGCTATGCATTAAATATTTATATAAATGAATGTAGTTCTTTTAGTTATTCATCAACTTAATCATTAGAAAACTGGGTGTTGCAAAAATATTGTTTAACTTGCTGCTAAAACTTGTTTTAGTTTGTAAAAGAAGGCCTGTTGTTCTCATCCACAGAAATCCTTACATGCGTACTATATGTAACACTGAGGTAAACTGTGCTTCAAAGCTATTGCTTATTTTTTTTACAAACACAGACCTTCATGTTTGTCTAGAGCCCCTTATGTTTTTATTTGCAATATAGTTTTGATTAAAAAACCCATCATGGGTCTTTGAACTTTACTGCACAGAAGAAGTTTAATACTAAAAGAATGGATTCCGATTCTGCTTCTGAAACTGGGCTAAAACCTGCAAAGAATCACATTAGTCCTGTATTTTAATTAGGGGTCAAATTGTTTAACAGCTGGCTTGCATCAATGCGATAATATAACTCAAACAGAATTCATTATGAATGCTTTTTTCTAGTATGCAGGTGAAATCCTATTATATCCTGTGATCAGACTTTGTAAATTTAAGATATTTGGATGGTTTAACTATATTTTAAAAAAACGACACACCAATAATGTTAAAAGTTTTCTATCAGAATCAGAAAGCTTTAATAATCCCTAAGGAAATTATGTGGTTACAGTTGCTCCAAGACTGTAACAGTAACAGACTGAACAAAATGAAATAATGCTGTATATTACAAAGTTTACAAAGTATAAGGAATAGTTGTAATTATAATGATTTAACTTGGCAAGAGTCACATACATTATGTTCACCAAATATAACAGTGGTTCTAAAACATTTTCTATGATGTCACCCTATAGAAACCAAAAACATTCAGGGCCTCAGGGGTGCAAGTGAATTTACAGGTAAATAAAGCATCAGCAAAATGCTGCTTGTTTCTCACCCTTAAAGATAATTTTCAATCAGTTTGGTTTCACTTCGTACTTTTCCACTGATCATCTGAGCCTCTAACACTTCGATAACTACTGAATGTTTATTTATCAGAAGCATGCACAGTGTGAGTATGAGTGACAGCACTGGCTGATTTCCAATCCTCTGCTGGGATTTCAACTTCATACTTTTACTTACATTCTAGCGGTTTTTTATATTAATGCTAAATACAAAATAAATCAGTCATTAAGAGTTTAAAAACAATTATAATCACAGAAAATATCCATGGGAAAATAAAACAACAATAATTTACATACATTTTATAACTATATTTTGCAAAAAAAAGAGCAAAGAAAATAATAAAGGTTCTAAACAGTCTTTCTCGTGCAGCCCCACAAGTTTGCGCCCTTTTTGACAGACGTAAACATTGGTCCTGACTGACCTCTGCCTCTTTAAACATCAGCCTAGGAACGCAGTTTGCCGGCAGATCGTTTTGTGCTTCGTACATAACCCGTGCTGTGTTAAGATCAACTAAATC
Organism: Rhamphochromis sp. 'chilingali'; assembly: GCF_963969265.1. Classification (NCBI taxonomy): domain Eukaryota; kingdom Metazoa; phylum Chordata; class Actinopteri; order Cichliformes; family Cichlidae; genus Rhamphochromis; species Rhamphochromis sp. 'chilingali'. The sequence continues at coordinate 22,613,373 of NC_137939.1, read as the reverse complement.
TCTGAATTGTAAGATGTGTAGTTTTTATGTTCCTTCTGTCAAATACGTTTAGGATTCTTCTGCAGCGGCAGCAGCATTTGAGTTTGAAAACCGTATACGGAAGTGTGATGTTTGTACTCCCCCTGTCTTGACAGTGGTGCTGGGAGCCGAGAGGGTCAGGGGGAGGAGAGGCAAGGGAGTGGAGCGAGAAGACGACAGGAGGAGATCCACCACAGGGTGACCAATTTAACCGGACCATCCTTGGACCGCTAGGCTACAAATGGTCCTCCACCCTGGGCGCCACCACCGACAACCACCGCGCCGAATCGGATCGTGTGCTGCGCTCCTGTCGGCGGATAGAAAAAGATGATCTCGGTGAGTCCGTCCTTTTTAAAAAAAAAAACTGCTGCTGCTGCTGCTGCTGCACACCGCAGGCCGACATATATAAAATATGTTCTCCTGTCACACAAACGTCTCGGGCGCTGTTGCGCTGCGCCGCAGACGCCCGTGCCACCTCGCTGTCAGTACTCCATTTGTGCTGAAGTGAATGACATGGCTGGCGACAGTTGCTGCGAGGCCTCTGCTTCACATCGGCGGCGGTGTGGCGGCGGTGGTGGCAGAGGATACGCGGCCAGTACATGTTTTCCACTGGCGGCCAAAAACAACATATCTGTGTAGCAGTGGGGAAAGGATGAGCCGCATCACCGTGCGCCTGTGTTTCCGAGCACAGCTGACAGCGCTGACGGGCTGGCTTGCATCTCGCATGAGGCGCTCATAATGATTCGGATCTTTTTAATGACATAACTTTAAACTCAAACACCTCTCTTTATGCGCTAATTGCCTTTCGAATGCGGTGGATTTCTTTCTTTTCTTTTCTTTCTTTTGTAGGCGATCGCTCGCTTTCCTTGCACTGACTGATGCTGAGGAATGTGCAGCAGTAATAATATAAATATAATGCTAATCTGTTTATTTACCCAAGACTCGTGTTTGTCAGTGCACTAATCCTGTGAGCTATTGCTTTGCTGCAGACTGAAGGACAGAAGAGGAGAAGGAGGAGGGGGGACGACAAAAAGAGAATAAATCGCTGACAGAGGCGTGTTGTGTCCTAAGTTGAGATACGGGACGCGGCGGAATGGTTTTATGGTCCCCGCTATGGTTGTCACACAGGCCGTGGTGTTATGTAACAAGAAGCCTACGCTGTTTGAATGCGGGCCCTCACACACGGCCTGTCTGTGCATGGCATTTAGGCACAGGATCGCAGGCACATCATCCGCACATGAGCTAAACAGGGCCGCAGAATATGCGTAAATTGCCCTTTCAAAATCCACAGCGTACATTTGGTCCCCCCCACCCACTACCAACTGCTTGATCCTATTTTATTTCCTGCATTTTATCCTCTGGATGAGAAGTGCACCACAGGGAGAAAGAGACGCATGCATACGCGCCCTCGGACATGTCTACTGCCCCGTAATGAGTGACTTGAATGCTCGCTGTTTGTGGCCAGTTGTCCGGTTTAAAATGCCCCTTAGGAATCGGTCGGTCACCCCCCTTCTCACCCCCCTCCCCTCCCTGCCTGTCCTAGAGCCAGTGGGGAGGGATTGGGGGGCGGAGAGTGCAGCCAGGCACCATGCAAACACAAGCGGCTGGCAGCTCCGCGACGTTTGCAAATGGGCATGAGCTGGTCGACCTTGTGCAGGGGAGCGAGGGACGCAGCCGTGGAGGTGGGAGGAGAGGGTAGGGAAGTGTGTGTGTGTGTGTGTGTGTGTGTGTGTGTGTGTGTGTGTGTGTGTGTGTGTGTGTGTGTGTGTGTGTGTGAGAAAGAGAGAGAGAGAGAGAGAGAGAGAGAGAGAGAGAGAGAGAGAGAGAAGGGTGGTGAGGTGGTGTTGGTGGTTCTCCTTGAATGTTGTCGATACGCTGCCAGGGAGGAGGGATAGGCTACAGCTCGGACAGATACGTGCCAGCGAAGGCGCATGCAGGCAGCAGGATATAGCGAGGAAAATCTATTTTTGCTTCAACAACACATCGTGCCTCTCTCCGGTGAAAATACCGGCCGAGGAGGAGGAGGCGGCGGGTGCAGCAGCAGCAGAAGCGGCTGTGCGTTTCCTGCGTTATGCGTTCGACTCTGCACTACGGAGCTGAGGGTATCTGGCAGACAGACGTTTTATAACTCAATAAGGGACTGTAACAGTGCTTACAGTGAATGATTACAACGCCAAACTGTTATTGTGTGTATTTTCCATGACATGAGAGCTCTAATAGTGATATCACAACAGGTAGAAACACAATAAATTTGAACAGGTCAGCACAAATTCCCAATTTAATTCCACAGACATGCCCATTTTAACAGACACAGTACTGCACGTCCTAATCCATATTCTTATTCTTGGACTCAGCTAGAGTGGCTCTGGATTCAAAGTTATCCTTTATGTATCATTGCTGAAGTTCAACCACTGTCTGTAAAAACTGGCCACCCTCTGTTTAAACCAGCCATCCTATAATTAATTAAAGCCAGCATGAGTTATTAAACAAGACATTATCTTATACACAGTATAGCAAAATGCAGTAGTGAGTAGTGAAATTAATGATTTTGCTACTTTAGGCATTTGCGATCGAAACAAGAAAACAAAAATAGCAGACAAAAGTGAACTTTTATTAACAGTAATTTGAAAGGGAAGTTGCTGGGCCCATTTCAAGCTTCACAATATTAAACTTGAACTCTGCTAGAGTAGCTTTGCATAATTCAAAGCAGTTTGAAAATAATCCTTGTCTATCTCCTTGGCCTTTGTGCAGTCCCTCAGTTCATTCTCTGTCTGAGACAAGTTGTTATAGCTCATTTCTTCTGTTGGAACATCTGTGTGCCCGACATGACCACAATACAAATGTCTGCTTTTGTTGACATCATACAGAGCCAGAGTAGAAAAAAAAATGAAACATTATTCTGAAGTTCAAGCTTTTGCCTGTCAGGGGTTGGTTTATAGAATTGCTGACCTCATTATTTGAAACTTGCTTTGTCAGGTCATTGTTAGGCCATCTGGGGCTAAGGTTAGGGTTAAGTTTTGGTTAACGACCAGCCTTTTTTTTATGGATTATTTGATCACTTGAAACACCCAAAAGAAAAAGCTTTAAAATGTAAAATTTTCTAGTTTGTGAAAATGTAAGTATTTAGCAGGTGGTCACAACAAAACCCAATCCTAACAGGTTGCAGATTACCTGGTACATGTTAAGAGGTTATCATGTTATATTACAGTATACGTATATATAGTACCAATCAAAAGTTTGGTCATAGTCATAGTATTTCTTTATGATGGAAACAAAAAACATTTCAGCTGTCAGTCACCTACAGCAACTCGAGCTTTCTTCACCGAACTGAACCAGGAAATTGTGCCTTTAGCCAAATATGTGTACCTTGGTTCAAGCTTATTTTGCTGCCAAATTATTGTTCTGGATAAATCATTAACAGCCCAATGAGAGGAAAGCAAAACCCCAAATACACCTTAAACACTTTTACTGCCAGAGGATTGTTTTGAACTTACCAAAGACTCAGGAGAAAGTTAGATTTTTAATACCATCGCATGATGTAAGTCGCCGGCGCAGATAATGTGAAAGACAGCAAAAGAATAATCAATTTGAAGATTCCACTTCCAACCATCACTCGTGTTTTGTTATGACTTTTAATTGTTCAGAATTTTCCAAAACACTTAAAACACACAAATTTTCTTTTTGTGTGTGATGCATGGATACGATTTTCTTTCTTCTGTGGAGCTCACAGGGGTCATTCTCTTGTAAGGTAACATAAAGGCAGGCATTAGAGTGCCATATGCTATGTTTTCTTTTGGTTACCAAATATAACTGATAATAAAAATGTGATTATGATTATCAAATTAAATTAGAAGACAAAAAAAAGTTTCTCCTAAACTTCATGGCATTAAGAGAGATGTAATATTCGAGATCATAAACCACATAAAGTAAACATACATAGAAGTCTTTAAAGGTTAATAAAACAGAGTGTGCTCTGAGTGTTGTCCTGTTAGACGGAGAGAAGCAATTTTCAGGAAAAGCACAACTCCAAAAGTTTAATTTCATTTATTCTGGAGTTCACAAAAAATCCCTACTTTTAAATTTTATCCAACCAGACGACAAATTACATGTAAGAAAATGTATGTATGAAATGCTGTGTGTGTTATGTACAACTAAAGGGAAAATATAGGTGAACAACTTGTGATTTAATCCTGCCGTGCCCCAGATCCTGTCATGTTGTATATGCTGCTCCTGTCTTGACAGTGTCCTGTTGTCCGGCTGCATTTATCTCCATTTTTCACTCGTCTGTTTATTGTTGATTGTGATTATCAGCAGAGCTTGAAGGAACCTTTCTGCAGCTTCAAGCCCACCTGCCTTCAAATTTCTGTGTTTATACCAGAGGGTGTTTTGTTTTTTGTTTTTTTTGGTCTTTTTGTGTGTGTGTGTGTGTGTGTGTGTGGGGGGGTCAAACGGAGCAGGTTCTGGTTCACCTTAAAAAACCCACACCTACATGCTATTTTGGGCCCCCTCCCCCAGCTCTGAATCCATTTTCAGACTATATCAAGTGTGTCTGGTTTTCCAGGAAATTAGATTTATGTGCATTTTGCTCTCAGTATGATGCATTTTATTTCCTGTCAATTTGCGCATGGAGAAGCTTTTTCCCCCCCCCTCTAACGAGCTATTAAAAGAGCTAAACGTGTGTCAGAAGAGTTTATTAGTATGACTACTAGCATCAGTGACAGGCTGCTTGTGTGTTTCACCTGATTACTTAAAAATGTTTTTTTGCTTCACCTTTTTCTGTTTGTCACTGTACAATCTTCTGTGTGTGTTTTTTTTTTTTTTCCCTTTAGACCCAGCAGGAGCTGTGGAGATAGGCCTGGCAGCAGAGACTGGTCATCTTATTAATCTTGGTCTCTGATCACTGGCTCTGGCACAAACATCTGGAGCTTTGTGCGCCATTTAACCCCCATCCAGTCACTCCCACCCTGCGGCCCTGCAGCGTGGCTCCTAAAAACACCTCCTTGCGTCTTCAGAATTTTGTCCACGGGGATAAATGAGTGAACCGGCTGCAGGGGAAAGGGCTGGGACATGTACCAGAACCCCAACAGGTAAACGAACAACTCCTCTACTCCAGGCGAGGCGAGGAGTAAAACGGTGTTTTGGTCCTCCACTGTGGTATCAGTGCTGTGGCTGTTATGTGAACTGTTCTTGTACTGAATGTTTTTCCTCTCTGCTCACACAGAATGTCCTGGTTCAGTGGTTTCCTAGTTGCCAGAGTGGACGACCGCAAGACTGCGTGGGGGGAGCGCAATGGCAAGAAGTCCAAACGGAAGGGAGGCTCATCTCTCTGCAACCCGCGTTACATGAGCTGTCTGCGGGACCCCGATGCTATGGAGCCCCCTTCCGGAGCCCCCCTCCATCAGCACCACCGCGGAGGGGGGGCAGGGGCCATGGGAGGTGGGGGAAACTTCGGCGTCCGTTGCGGATGGCAGGAGGACCACTATGGCAAAAGGGGAGGGGCTCCGAGCGAAGGTGTGGGGCTGAAATCGGTTGACCTGGGCTTTGAGGACGGGGAGTTAAAAGGGAGGAAAGGGGGATGTAATGGAGGAAGCAGCGACATGGGCGACGAAGGTCCCAACGGCGCAGCGGGGGTAGTGACGGCTGCGGACTGCTGGCTCAGGGTGGTACGAGTATTCCAGTCGAAAAAATTCCAGTCCCGCAAACTGGAGCGTCTATACCAGCGTTACTTCTTTAGGCTGAACCAGAGCTCCTTGACCATGCTCATGGGGGTACTTGTGATCGTGTGCGGCATCATGCTGACCTTCCACTGTGTCCACGCCGCCCCTCACGTGGCCTATTCGTCAGCCCTTTCAGTGGCGATGGCACTCTTTATGGCTCTAATGGTAGTGTGCAACCGCAATGGCTTCCACCAGGACTACATGTGGATGGTCAGTTACCTGGTGATCGGGGTCTTAGTGTCCGTCCAGGTTTTTGGGGTGCTCATGGTGGCACCCAGGAGTGCTTCGGAAGGCATTTGGTGGTCCGTGTTCTTCATCTACATCATCTACACTCTGCTGCCTGTGAGGATGAGGGCGGCGGTACTAAGTGGAGCAGTGCTGTCCATCATACACGTGGTCACCACCTGGCAGGTCAACCAGGAAGACAAGTTCCTTTGGAAACAGGTAAAAAGCCTGATGTCTGAATGTTCTGTGGTGTCTTTGCTTTTCATGTGAAGCGACACAGATGGCCAACAGTAGTTGCTTTTTTGTCTCCATACATATTTGCTTGGCAAGTGAAAGATCGCTGGTTCATTTCCAGCCCACAGATACAGATCTCCTTTGGGGTTGTGGCGGGAAGGGAATCCGGTATAAAACCACAAACCACCACAAACAGGAACCCAAATGGTTTCCCCCCTGTTAATGGCCAGTATTGGCCTCTTACAGATGTATTGGTAGTCGTGAGATTAAAGCTGTTTTACAGAAAAAAAGGCGCTTGGATTCATTTAGTAATGATAACGAAGCAGCTGCGGCTCAGCAGACGGTGGTGCAAAAACAGGCGGCCTTTTCACATTTAGGTTTTACACATACTGCTGTTAAGGTAGCTAACAATAACATAATAATTCAGTTTAATGCTCCTAAAACCATGGTTGAGAGGTCCAACTGAAGTCTGTGACTTGCTGGCAATAGCAGCCTATTTTACCACATCTGCCAGTCAAAGTGGCCACACCCCTAACTCCATGAGGAGGAAACAAACTATAGAGGCTAAAGGGCCTTGTAGTTTTGATGCTTTTAAGCGGAGCATTTAACAAGGGAGTGTGAGGGTTTACTCAGCTTTGGAGCCAGAGCCTCAAGTGACACAAAGAGGAACTGCAGTTTTTGGGACTTAATTGTTGGCTTTATTTCTACAACCCTGAAAGTTGCTGCTTTATGTAGCCAAACCATATTGACTGATATATTATCATTTTTTTACTCTCTAAAAAACCCTCAGGTTTTAAGATACCATAGCAATAACAGCAGGAATGGTGGTTAGTACCTTACTTTGTAATAAAACTGCATAACAGCAGAATAGTACCTTCTTACTTTTGTTCTTTTGACAAGTCAGAGAAACACAGTTTTAAGCCAAGCTTTTATCCCCATGTTTATTCTTCTTGGGCGTTATGCAAGAGAAGCATAAGAGCACTCAGATTGATTTAGGAGGTATCTAAATTAAAACTGCATTCTGGTAGAACATCTGTAAATGCTTTGAAGGCTGTAACATCCTAATAGTGATCTCTCAAATGTCACCTTTGCAAAACAATCTGTATTTACACGTCCAGGAGACAACAAGCTAAGTTAGATTCATTGGGAGTGGCCTTCCTGATGATTTGATGATCCAGTTTTTGTTCAAATATACTTGGTGCCTTTCTGTGTAGCGTTTGCATGTTCACCCCGGGCCTCTGGGTATTTCTGCTGGGTATTTCCAAAGACATGCATGTTTGGTTCATTGGTGGTAAACTGAACTGGCTATAGGTGTGAACGTGAGTATGAATGGTAATCTGTATTTCTGTGTTCTGTGTTAGAGTTTACGGTGTACTTTGGGTTTCTCATAGCATTTTTTTTTATGGAATAAGCTGGCTGTAAGGGCTGAAAACAGAGTATATAAGAGCCAGGAAACAGAACAGAAACAGTTTCTTGTTGCAAAACCAAAATATGGAGCTGAAAGTTGTTAAGTTAGGTGATGGTGCACTGATATGAGTAAGGTTTCTTTTCTGGACTTAATTAAAATCAGTAAAATAAAACACACTCAAATTTCTGACAAGCACAACCAAACCAAACCAATGAGAAAATCAATTAACAGAAAATATGAACACAAATGGCATCCTTGGTGTAAATATTCTACATGATCCATCCAGTTTCCTCCGCTTATTCAATTCAGGGTCACTGGGGGGCTGGAGCCTTTCCCAGCTGTTGTTGGGAGAGAGGCAAAGTACACCCTGGACAGGTTTCCAGTCTCTCTCAGGCTAACACATAGAGGCAGACAACCACTAATGCACACGTTCACATCTACATCCAATTAACCCAACCCCATGTTAGGTTGTTTTTGGCCTCTGGGAAGAAGCCAGAATACTCAGAGAGGCCCCAGTGGCCCTAGACTGGATTCAAACCGAGGACGTTTTTGCTATGATGTGACAATGCAGATTTGTAATGAATTTCTGTTGCAGTGTGATTTTAAAAAAGCAGAAATAATTAGTCATTTTCAAAAACTTCTATTGAAAATCAGCTAATTTCAATAAAACACATTGCCGAAACTGGTCAGTTTAGTTATGAGTTTGTTGCTTTGTTAGGCAAAAGTAAAACTGAGCCTTACTACAGTGTGATAGGAATTTTATGTACCTACCCGACACTCTATAGATAAAATATTTATTCACAACAACAGCAATTACGTTCAGGTTCCAACTGTTTTGGGTTAATTAAAAAAGGGGAAACAATGAGGTTTTGAATATGCAAGCAAAACGAAACGTTGGATGTATAGTGATAAACTTCTCTGTAGATTGACTGAACTTGACTCTCAGTCATATCCCTGACTGCATTTAAAACACTGACATCATGCTGTTGATGGGGCGGCTAGCATGTGAACTGTAAACGGCTCTGCTGGGTTTTGTCACCACGTTGTATGTGCGTATTTACATGGACTTTGGGGCTTATGGGTCTCGCTGTACAGTGTGTTGTTTGTGCGTCATGCCAAGGACCTAGGGGCTCACTGAAGGTCAGTGGGCTGAATGAACCGCCCCAGCTGGACGGCTGTAAGTGTGTGCGCGTATGTGTGCTGTTGTGTGACAGTGGGAGAATACCATGATATAAAGCAGTATCACTCAGGTCTCTGTGCTCTCACACAAGGGACACTTTGTACTTTTCTCTCAGGGTGGGGGTGACGGGGGTGAGGCCGAAAGAGAGGGGGGGCAATATGGTGGATGTTTGGCCTCTGTAGTGCCTTAGCTGTTTTACAGCTGTCTTCTCCTCTGGGAAAAGTTATGCAAAACAAAATAGGAAGGCCATTACTAAGAAACAATAAGGGGGATATTAGGCTTAATCTTAACTAATTGTCACTGTAATGCATTTATCGACTCCTGTGTTATAATATTGTGATTGTTTATTATAAATTAATTACTGTAGCACAGGAGTAGATTAGGGATTCGTGGGAACTCAGTAATTACAGCGTGCTCTGTCACATCAGGCACGATATATCATAGTGTAATCCATCACATGTTCTTACATTGTTTGCCATCGTTACGTGAATGAAAGTCATGAGATCGCTGCAGCCCAGCTATGCTGTTAATTCCTAAGGTCGCTTGTGTACTGTGTGACCAGCTAATTCAGTGTCATCAATCACTGCTTCACGCTTGCCTGCAGCTATTTCCTCTTTCTCCCATAACTCATTAACCGGCTTTCTCTTTGGATGGATGAGTACAGGTGATTGGTGCAGGCGATTCGAAAACTGGGCATGACGAATGATGTAAATGCAGATAGTGTTTTTGTTTTTTGTTTTTTTTTAGGGTGGAGAGTTTGTTAGACTCTAGATGTCTTATTTCACTTCCCTTATTTTCTGTCAGAGTGAAGCTGATTAATCTGCATCACATAAATTGGGTTGGTTAGCATAGTTGATATGCTAAGCTAAAAAATGAAGAAAATTCTGTTTGTAATTCAGTGGATTTCTTTGAACTTTACCTGAAAACCTACAGAAATAAATCACTGGCTGAGGTTATCGTAGCTCAGTCTTATAGCTAAATTTGGACATGTATGAAGAGGCAAAAATAAAGGAAAATGGTTTGATTAAAGGCAGAATTAAAGAAATATTAACAACTAAAGCAGTGCAGTACTCAATCTTTCTCACTTGCCATGCTTTAAATATCAATGGATGCCAAAATTATCATTGAAATTGAAACAATTAGATAAATTGAGCAGCTCCGCATCAAACCCTAGTTTCATTTGCTTCTTGCAGAAATCATTTAAAGCCATAATCAAGTCAAAGAGAAACGATGAACTGAAACCACAGAGAACGTTGTTAATGAATAAAAAGTAATAAAGTTTGGGGAAATTGTTGCTGTTATTATTCCTGCATAGATTAGTATTTATAGAAAGCAGATATTATACTGCGTACTCAGGTAGAATTAAATCTTGGGGAGAGATGGGATACACCCTGGAAAGTTGAGACTGCTGGAACCACTGATGACCCTGTTGTATGCCTGATTTAGACTAGATTTAGAAATCTACATCATAACTTACGACATAACCAGAAACCTCTTTTAAACCTGCAATGTAACCTTCCTGCGACTACCTGCAACTCGGAAGGTTACAGCAAAGAGTTAAAAAGGGTTTCTGGTTACGTTGTAATTTACGACTTAGATTACCCGCAGAAGTCTAAATCAGGCATAAGTCAGAAAAACTGTGTTTTAGTCTGGACGGGTTAAAACTGAGACTCTTAGTAAAAGATGGTGTTTGGTTCCTGGTTAGGTCTTACATTTTCAAATCGGCAGTGAATGGCTTATTTTTATTGCCCTGCTTTCCTTGAGTGAAAGTAAAATTGGCTGCTCGCTTATTTTGCAAGGGGTCACAATGGCACATCCATCTCAGATGGCCTTTCTGACCCTACCCAGGGTTGGAACCAATGTTCCCTCTAAGCTGCGCACAAGCGCAATTGCGCACTGCTGGCACGGTCTCTGCGCACAGAAAATCTGTGTTGCGCACAAAAAAATCTAACCTGAATTGAAATTAAAATTTAGTATTTAGTATTAGTATTTATTTATTTATTGTCATTGTCAAGAACAATGAAATTGCGTTTGGGGCTTCCATACAACCCAAAAAAAAGAAGAAAATAATAAATACCCCTTAAAACCCAAGTGTACATATTTAACCCAGTGTGACTCCAATGCAATAAGACAATCCTTAGCAATAATGTTCGTAGAAATTCAGACAAAGACCTGAGAAACATGACAAAATACAACAATGCACCCATTCAATATTATTGTACTGTGAGATATGATATCAGATATGATAGTTATCTATTTAAGAAAGAGGGGGGGGGGGGCAGGAGGGGGAAGAGAATAAAGATATGATGCACCAATGCAGACCAGTTCATTGCTATTAAGAAGTTGGATATGGTTATTGTCCGTGAGAGGGGGGCAGAGAGTTCAGGAGCCTCACAGCCTGTGGATACAGGCTGTTGGCCAGTCTGGATGTTCTGGCCTGTATAGACCTGTACCTTCTCCCTGAGGGCAGCAGATGGAAAAGGTGGCGCGCAGGGTGATGTTGGTCCTGCAGGATACTGTGCACCCTCCTCAGACAGCGAGTGGGGAAGATATTACTGATCTCTGGCAGACTTGTTCCAATAATTCTGCCAGCTTCCTTCACCACCCGCTGGAGTGCTTGCTGATCGGCCTTGGTGCAGCTGGGGAACCACACTAGAAATCCATACGTCAGAACGCTGCTGATGGCACAGTTGTAGAAGTTCAACATCAGAGATCTGGGAATGTGTGCGCTCCGCAGTCTCCTCAGGTAGTAGAGGCGCTGTTGGGCTTTCCGTGCAACTGAGGTGATATGGTTGCCCCAGGACAGGTCCTCGGTCACAGTTACCCCCAAGAATTTAAAACTGCTCACCCTCTCCACCGCCTCACTGCCAATGAAGAGAGGCAGATGGTTGTTATGACCCCTCTTCCGGAAATCTACAATGATCTCCTTGGTCTTTTTGGTGTTTAAGACCAAGTTATTGTCGTGGCACCATGACTCTAGTTGTTGCACCTCTGTCCTATAGTTTGTCTCATCATTGTTGGATATAAGTCCGAGCACTGTAGTGTCATCTGCAAACTTAACAATGAGATTGGACGCGCAAAATAAATACGTTAACAGTTCTGTTTTGCAGTGTTAGTCAGTAAGTGACTGACTGCTCTAGTTTGGGATTAGAACGATGCCACCTTATACCATAGTGCAGCTAATGATGTGATTCACATTCGTATATACGCAGCTAATCAACGTTGTTGACAGGCTATGACAGCGTCCTTAGCTAGCAAAGCAGCGTGGCTGATGTGGAGTGAAGCCACGTTAATGACAACGTGTACAACCGTTGGAGATGTTAGCAGGACAGACGGAACAATTGACGGAAAAAGTGTGGACTTTATACCAGTTTTTAAATTGTGACGATAGGCCACGTAAAACCAGAGTTATGATAAAAATATATACAATGTTTGTCTTTTTTTTTTCCCTGGATACTAACGTTGTTTTTAATTACTGTGGGAAGAAACGGTAAAAACGGCATTTTATAAGGAAAACGCTCGAAAGCACTCTTCACCTGTGAGCAAAAACAAAAACAAAAAACCCCACCCTTTCCTATTGTTGGAAATTTTACCATGTGGACCAATCAAAAAAATTATATGGCAACATGGCATTTAGTTGTTTAGGAAGGGAGGAAGTTTTAGGAGTGACAGCGGTGTTTGAGATGTGAGAGATTTGAACAATGAGGCGACTGCTGAATGTTACAGGTGTTACAGGAGTTCAAGGTTCAAGGTTCTTTATTTGTCACATGCATAGTTATACAAGTATAACACACAGTGAAATGTAGCCTGACACGCTCCATTTCACTGTGTGTTATACTTGTGATACAGGAGTGATACATCTCCTGTTGTCAGGCCTGCAGGTATCAGGCTGTTGTTCTCCTTTATCTCATAGTGGACAGAAATTATTTTTTGGAGTGGCACAAATAATTTGTGTGGCATCAGATTTGATGCAGAACAGCTGATTGTTCTGTAGATAGTTTGAAATGTTTATTTAAAAAAACGCCTTGGCTGCATTTTTAGGTAAACAGCTGCAAGAAACTTTAATGTTTGCAAAACTCAGTTACTTTTTTGAAGAAGTAACTATATAATTAATTGCCCAACATTGGTCATTATTTACAGTATTTTGCAGACCGAGAGTTACAGGACTCGCTCCCAGACCACAGACTCATACTCATAATACAAATCAGAGCTTTATTAAAAAAAAGAAAGTTGTGTTTTCAAAATTGGAGTTCAAGTTATTTTTACTTCCAATAGTGTTAACATGCTACACAGGTCATGAACAACATTTTTTACATTTTCATTGTATGTGGGCTAAAGCAGTTAATTAAAAGTAGTCTAACATAAATGTAAATGCTGTAATTTGATTATTTTAATAAACCATGTGACTTGGATGGATTCGATGCTGGCGTGACCACAGTGCACACGTCTGCTGTTGCTCACAGTGGTCGCTCAGGGAGTTTGTGTGTTCGCTCAGACACATGAAAAATTAGAGGGAACATTGGTTGGAACCAACACTGAGAGTACACTAGCTTGTGATCCACTGAGGCTGGGTTTGTGTCATGAATGGTCAGTGTGTTAACCACGGAAGTAAATGGGCTTTTTCCACAGTCTACTCATCTTGGAAGATTTGTTCTGTGGGAAATAAGAGTTTATGACACCTTTTGTTCAGCAGGATAATCTTTAAAAATTAACAATACCTTTGAAGTATAAATGCAATAAATGGACTTTAGTGTCACTACGAGTCTCATAGTCACCAAATCCCGTGTGGGATGTGATGAACGTCTCCAACGTCATCTTCAAACTCTTTTAGCTGCTCGTTGGCTTTGAAATTCACAAGTGGCATATTTAGTACAGATTCTGTGCTGTAAAACAAAATGAAAGCGTTTCAAGCTTTTGTGAAGTCTTATTGTCCATATTGGATGTGATATAACCACCGGACGCTCAGGAAAAATGTGTACTTCCCAGCTGGTTGTTTCCTGGAGGTTGCTGGATTTTGCTGCATGAAATCAGATGCAAAGAAAGTGCTGCACATGAAACCTAATGATTGGTGTGGTTAACAACAGATTGCCTGTAGTTTTTCAAGGGTTGCTAAGGATTGGACATGGAGAAGGTCACCTTTTACTTTTCCCTCATGACTGGTGGTTGTCAGATGATCATGGACCAGTCTCCTGGCCTGGGGGCGTTGTTCACTTGAACCACGATTGTCCAAAATTATGGACAAGCCACTGAAAAAAACCTTCATGAGGATTCAACAGGAAGTGCAAAAATATAAAATAATTTGTGGGTTTGAAGACAAATTTCTGCAACACTCTACTCAAAGACTGAGTTCTATTGCATGAAAAACAAAGGCACAAAAAGATTCATGGTTTTGCTGTGGTTATTTTTATAAACTGACATTTTGACTGGCAAACTGAACAGTTTAAGGTGAAAAGCTAAATTAGCTTGTCTGTCTCTATAGCATATATGCATTTATAACTCAGTGGATGATGATTAAAAAAGACAGACCTTTACTGCTTTAAACATTGTATTACTGTGACTTGTTAAGTAGGATATATCACCACCAGAAGAAGAAGAAGAAGCTGCTTTTGGCTCATAAGGGGTCGCCATAGCGGGTAGCTCCACCCTGGACGCCCTTGATCTGTGTCTCCTCTCCGAAGCAAACTGTATATCACTGCACTATGGAGCAACTTTAATATGCCATCGTCAAAATAAAAGAACCTTTAATGAAGTTACAGCAAATTTCTGCATGAATGTGAGTGTTAGGATGTGTGTTCTGCTCAGGGTTGCTTTTTTTGTAACATTTCTCAGACGTGTTCAGACCAGCTAAGACTCTTGGAGACATCTCATAAGTGTGTAATCGCTGTATGGGGGGTACTTTTTGTTCAACCCATGACATTTCTGGTCCTCAAACCTTTCAAAACACAGGAAGACCTTGTGGTTGTTCCCTATTGCTCTTGGATTTGGTTTGGTAGGTGTGTTTTTACAGCTGTAGAATCGAGGATCATCTCTTTCCGCACAGCCTCGCACTGTAAACCACAAAATGTGGCGGTTTGATCGACCTTGTTGTATAAGGCTTACAAACACTAACAGTTTAAACATGGTTCGTGTTCGCCCTGTTACGTGAGTTGCGTGAGCTTCACTCTGCTGTTTTTGTGTCACGATGTCTGTGCTCCTCAAACTTCCTCAGCTGAAATCAATTAGCTGTAACTGTACAGTACGTACACATGTCCCCTGTCAACTCATACACACACGCACACACACACCCGCACACACACGCTTTGTTATGGTTTACGCCTTCCCTTCTCCCCTCTATTGAATGTTGTCAGAATTGCTGCTCTTTGTTTTTCTTTGGGAAATAACATCACAAAACAATGGTCCTGCTCGCCTGTGTGTGGGTGTCCGTTTCTGCGTCCATACTGACATGTGCTTGTCTACCTCCGTGCTCGGCATTAAATTAGAAACATGCAGCATGCACGCTTGAATCTGCACACTTTGTTTTTGCACCCTCGATCTTCTTTTTGTCGCACAATCTTCTCACGCTCGCACCTTTCGCACAGCAGAGTTGTTTGCTTTACGGCCACTAACAATGGCCAACATTGTCGTGGAGATGTTGTTGACACAAGTGCCGTGAGAGGTCAAAGACTGGTTCCTAAAAATACCTGGCCTTTGGCGTTTCTGCTAACTGTTGCGTCACATGGAACAGTCTTATCAGAGCCTGCGTCAGAGCAACGGGCAGGTCACTCTATCCCCCTTTTCTGTGGATACACATTGGCCTGCTCTTTCACATGCCCTGAAACACACTAGCCTCACTAGGGTAGAGGCTTCTAACGCTGTATAATCACAGATAGCCCAACCATTCCTTTATCTTTTAAAGTTGTGTGTAGATGAATGGGTATTTGAGTTTTGGCCACAGACGAGATGGCGGGTTAAGAAAGAGCACAGAGGGCAAATCAGGCCTCCTTGTAGACTACGAGGACCCTGAGTCAATTTGTTACACTGGCTTCCTTGTCTAGCTCTTATTTAATAAGTATTTTGTATTTGTTAGATAAGATTAGAGTATGCAAACCCCCTGGGGTTTCACGTCAAACTTTCCGAAAGGCTGTTTACTCAATTTTCAAATTTCCATGAGGTTTCACAGAGAATAGATGCATTTCCATCAGAGGAAACCTCACACAGACCATATCAGCTGTTTACAGTTTCAGCATCTCCCGGTGCTGGAGTAACCCTGTGTGCGCATCATGCATCAGGATGAGGGGCGGGGGGCGCTTGGATCTCAGTGGGAGAAGCGTCAGCCTGCGATGGCCACCTGTGCAAAGCCGCAGCTAGGGCTGAACGATTATGGAAAATAATCTAATTGCGATTTTTTGCCCCAATATTGCGATTGCGATGCGATATGCGATTATTTTTTAAGGTCTTTGTCTTCTGTATTATTAAACAAAGACAAGCAATACATCATATAGTATGGCCAATACTATATTACATTAATTTTAAACTGTTCTTTCCTGGAAGACAGACCTCTGTTATGATGACATGAGGTGATGCATGAATTGATGACTGACATTTTTATTTAACTTCTTCAATCACAACAGTATATTTGAACATACACAATAGTTTATTTTTAGCTTACAAACATCTGAGCATAAAGTGCTGACAAGGAACCCTGGTGTAAACATTAAAATGAAAGTCAGTGCAATGTGCAGATTGCAGAAATATACATTAAAAAAAATCAGTGGCTTTACCACACTCAGTTTTTCGACATCTGTGAACTACTAGACAGTCATTCAATTAAAAAATAATATTAAATAAATAAAACTAATAAATAAAAAATACACACATCTTACTGATCTCTGCAGTCAGTAACATTACACATAAAGTGCAAACATAATAGCAATTGTATAAACACACACACAAACACGCCTTTAAAGTTTAAAGGCGTGAAATTGGACGGTCTAGCCTTCTGATTAGCGTCACCGCTGTCTCGGTGGTGTCATGGTCCTGGGTCATTTTGACCCAGTGTTCTTAGTTTTTCTGTAGTTTTGTATTTTGTTTCTTATGTCCATTGGATTGTTTGGTTTGGTATTTGGATTCCCTCTGTGTCCATGTTTTTATTGTGGTGTTTGCTCTGGTACCGTGTTCCCACCCTATGTGTTCTGTGTTCTCCTCATCCCCTCGTATTCATCCTTCTTCTCTGCCTCTCTCTCTGCCTCTCTCTCTCCGTGCTCATCTCTGTGTACTGTGTTGTGTTTAAGGTCCACATCTTGGTGTCAGTATCGTCAGTTTCGTGTCCTCCCTGCTCGGCCATGAGTAATTGTCTTCAGCTGTGTTCCCCGTGTGTTCCCACTCCCCTCGTTACCTTCTGTGTATTTATGTCAGAGTGTCCCTTTGTTCTGTGTTGCGTCGTCCCTCTAGGTTGTGTGCATTTTCCGTGTCTTCCCAGCGCCTCAGCTTTTAGTTGCTCCCAGTATAGTTTTATATGACTTCTTATGTTCCTGTTAATAAAGACCGGCCTTTGAGTTCATCCCCGTGTGTCTAGAGCCGTGCATTTGGGTCCTCTCTTGCCTTCACACAGCCGCCGCATGACAGGTGGAGTTTAATAAACTCGGCCGTCTGCTTCTTGCTATCTAAAATATAACCAGACACTGGTGTAAATTCTCGACTGTCTCATACTTCTGTTTAATAAGTTTTCTGTTTGACGTTTAGTCAGCTGTGTGAAAACCAAGGAGGAACCCACCCGGGGGATTAATAAAGTTTTATTTTATCTAATCTAATAACTTTAATCTCAGCCAAACCGATTTACTCACGAACAAACAAAACACTGAAAAAAGCCCAACAATAACATTTTTAGGTTGTCTAAGTGACTTATATATTACGTTTAACCCGAGCAGCGAAACTCCGCGGTGATCTGAAAATGATGTGCCGGGAGTTGTGCCGTTCTCGGCCGCATCAGTAACCCTCGAGCTCCCGGCTAGCTGTCGAGCTGGTGGGTAGCAGACGCCTCTGAAAACGTCGAAGCACTTTTGCAAATATGGGATATCTTGATAAACCGAGCAGATATTTGATGTTTACACAACTACTTTCTCGCCTGAAAATATGTTAAAAGTTTATTTTGTGACCCTGAAAGATTAGTATGAGTAATTTTAAAACTTAGTAGCGGCCGCCATTGCTGGAAACTGGAGTTTGGCTGGGCCGCGCTATGAATTCTGGGATATGGTAGTAATTTGGACAGCCTTCGGCGCGTCGCTGTGACGTAATCGGTCTACAAATGCGGCCTCAGGAGGATGCAGCCCATGAATTTGGACATGTCCAGAGTATAATCGCAGCCTTTGCGGTTAGAAAATTGCACTTGATCATGTCGCGATATTATCGCAAATGAGATATATCGTTCAGCCCTAGCCGCAGCTATAGAATAAGGGAAAGAGGAACGGAGCAGAATCTGATATTCTCTGCACGTAATCCTTCCACAGCCTCCTTGATAAATAATTTGTGTGTTTAACTCGGCAGCAGCATTTTAACGAGGCTACCTGTCACATGTACGCTAGGCTCACAACCAGGATGGGACACGCACAGAAAACACACAGTGAAGAGAATTTGGAGGGAAATTTATTTTTGACTTTGGAAAATGATCAAATACAGTTATTTAGTGCTTAGTATGGCACAGTTCCACAGTTCCATTTTTTGTTGGACAAAGAGTTTTTGTAGTTTTGCTACTGTAGACCAAATCAAATAATTGATATGTGACAGAAATGCAGACGTTCACCTTTAATTTCAGGGGTTTTGTGAACATTTTACATGAATTGTTTAGGAATTACAACCATGTTTTATACACAGTCACCAGTTTTCAGTGGCTCAAAAGTAGTTGGATATTTGGTTGATTTGGAGTGTTGAATTTGCATTTTATAGCTTTTCACTGTCATTTTAAATATGATGCCTAAAGAGATTGCCAGTGCAAGTCAGGATAGCTATTATTAGGCTTATATAGCAAAACAAACTGATAAGGGAGATAGGAATTTCAGGAGTGGCCAAATCAACAATCATTCCTAAAAAGAGGAAACACTGGTAGAGCCATATAGTAGCTCGTCTTGTTATGTTGGTACTGAAGGCAATTGCAGGGCCTGGGTTTGAGTGTTCCTTTCACCATTTCCTGCACATCATTCCCCACACTTTCACCCTGCTTCACCATCACTCGTTTCACCATCCTGTTCCTATAATAAAAGCTTGAGCCCCCCCCCCCAAAAAAAGTTCCAAAAGACCTAACAAGATGACAGAATTCTTTCCTTGGTTAAGAAAAGTAGCTTCACAACATCTAACCAAGTCAAAAACACTCAGAGAGGTAAGCTTGTCATTGTCAAGGTCTACACTCAAGAGACAAGAAGGGCTTACAAGAAGGTGCAAACCACTGGATACACCCAAGAATATGAAGGCCAGAGTAGGCTTTACCAGAAAACAAAAGAGCGTGCACAGTTTTGGACAGGTGAAAGTAAGGTTAACTTGTTACCTTAGAAGAGAAACAGGTCATAACCCAAAACATACCTCATTACCCATCAAACATGGTAGAAGCAGTTATATAGCATGGACCACTGATAGAAGTAGCAGGATAAATTGTGAAGTGTCCAGGGCTATTCTTTCCGCTCCGATTGAGACAAGTGAGCTTCTCCTCACAATGGAAATAGATAATGATTCAAAATATACTGCAAGAGCAATCGAAGAGTTTCTCAAGGCAAAGAAATGGGATATTCTTCAACGACCAAGTCAGCACCTGAGCTCAACCCAATAGAACACGCTTTTCAGTTATCGAATACAAAACTGAATGCAGCGAAACCTGCAAACATGCAGAAACTGAAGACAGCTGCAAAAAAGGTATAGCAGAACACTCAATGGATACGTCATTTGATAGTATCCTTGGATTCTAGGCTTCAGGCAGTCATTGACTACAGAGGATTTTCATCCAGTAATTAAAAACAATCCTTATATTTGAAATTATGCTAGACTGCCCAGTTAATTCTGACGCTCTGAAAATGATTGCCTGTGTATAAAAATGCAAAAATGTTGGAATTAAAGCTAAAAGTCTGCCGTTAAATCATTTAAAAATGCTCTCTTGTGCTGGACAGACACAAAGATTGTGTGTTCAGACCTAACTGTACCTAGTAGTAAATTTTGTTTCGGCACGTCATTATAAAATTCTAGTTGTTGTTTTTTTTCTTTGGTATGTCTGTGGGGGTAACATTTAAACAATAATTTAAGAATTATTTACTAGTACTCCACGCTACTAATCCAGTAAAAATGATTGCATTTTTAAGATAAAGCCACTGTAGTCAAAGCTCAAAAGATGTTAGCACTTTTCATAGCTGCCTGCATTAACTTAACTACGCACATACACACATGCACATACATGCTCACACATGTAACACCACCAACACCTCCCAGTATGCCAATCTGTGGACCAGTAAGAGTGCAGGGGAAGGAGTTAGCATCACTTCTGAGACTGATGGGGAATAAACAGCATCGCTAAGTGTCTCCCTCAGTGCTCGTGTTGAGTTGGTCCAGTGTTGCCATGGAAACAACTACGACTCAAGCAGCCAAGACCCAGTTTGGTAACCGTTGCCTCAAGTGAAGATGGGAGAAAAAAACCCATTTCAGAAATCAGGTCAAAATTGATTTCTGCCTTTTACCTCTCCTTCTGAGAACCACAAAGCTCGGGTGGGGGGGGCAGCCATTGGAGGGGGGTCTGTGCTTTCTAGACACGATGCTGTTCGGCTGCTCGGATAGATTTGTGCTTTGTTTTCCTCCCCCCTGCTGTCGAATTGAGACAGTCCGTAATTAAACATGGCGATGACAGGGAAGAGGTCATATGAGTGGAGGTGGTGGGGAGTCGAGAGGAGGGATACACAGGATGTTGTTTGCCAGTTGTCTGGTTCAGAGAAGCTTATCTCTGGTCAGCTATGACTGTGCATCTTTGTAACCCCAACTGCTGTGGAAACAGCGAGCGTGTTTTAGGCCTTAAAGACAAACAGCTTTTAAAGAAAGTTCACTTGCTTGAAACGTCGGCCTTGTACGGTTCTGCTATTTATACAGATTTCTTTTCTGGGTGCCGATAATTGGCTTTATTGCTAATTGCATCTCCTTTACGTTCCTCTAATACTGATGTAACTCCTCTATGAGGCTTTTTGTTTTATCACAGCAGTTATTCCTCAGTCTGCCGGGCCCTGCGTCGTTGCGGGGTGTCCCACGTATTCCAGACAACTTGATGATCGTGTGATTTTCTTCTTATGCAGATTTTGTTGCCATTAAAATACAGTAAATTTTTTTTTTTTTTCCCGCCTGTCCCATTTGGTTCTTTAGCCATCAGAATTGTTGTCTGAAGACCAACAAGGATACCCAATGGATTTACTTTGCCAAATGGATCATCGTGGCATTGCCGTATTGGTCCATTTGGTCGATCTTTGTTTTTATTATTTATTATATTTTATTTTCAGATGTTACAGACGGGACAGACATGAGTGAGAGATAGGAAAGGGAGAAAGAAAGAGGAAGGAAAGGAAAAACAGAAGGGGAGAGGGACAGTGAGAAAGGGGGGGAGAAAAAAAATAAAAATCTCCTGGATCACCTGTTGAGAGAAGAATAGAAAACAAGCAAAAAAAGACAAAAAAAACCAAAACAAAGCAACATACTAAACACAACACCATCGCATTAATCTAGCTAAGTGTAAACAGCAGTAAATACTAAATATTCAATGTTGTTGTGCAGCACGCAGGACAGATGTGCTTCGAAGTAGCAGCCAAGAAAGGTGTAATTTGGGTCTACGAGCAGTGAACACCCGTGTGCATACCTGTGTGTCCAAAGGTTTCTCCATGTAACGATCTGCTAGGGAGTGTGGGGGGGCCACAGCCCCGTCCTCCGGGGTGTGAAGCAGGTATGGAGGAGATCAAAACTCCAGACATCCAGAGGCCCCCAGACACAAGAGACCATGGAAGACCAACAGAGGGGCAGCCGCGCCACTGTCCCAGCAAGAGCTGAGGAGAGTCCCAGATGAGGGTTCACTCAAAATACAGTAAATTAAAAAGGTTTTTGCAGCACTAGTGCCAGAACCCTCTTCTTTTTTTGTTTTTTTCTTTCTTTTTTTTTTAAAAGTCGCACTCTCTCCACAGAAGTCACACCCGCCTGGTTGCCAAAGGAAATGTGTGTGTTGCATAGTTTTTCAGTGTTAGGACCCCCAGCTTGTCTCTGTCCCTGCTTACAAAAACTGATGGGTAAGGAGTTTTAAAATGCTCAGTAAGAATAAGTTGCTTCATATTAAATTCACGTGAGTATTTGCGTTGAGTGTTCCTTCTTCAGTCATCTTTCTCACTCACTATGTGTTAATAGACCTCTCTGAATTGAATCATACCTGTTATTAATCCCTGGCTCTCCCACAGTATGCCTTTTGTCTTGTCTTCCTTCTCTCACCCCAACCAGTCGTGGCAGATGGCCCCGCCCCTCCCTGAGCCTGGTTCTGCCGGAGGTTTCTTCCTGTCAAAAGGGAGCTTTTCCTTCCCACTGTCGCCAAAGTGCTTGCACATATGGGGTCATATGATTGTTGGGTTTTTCTCTGTATGTATTATTGTAGGGTCTAACTTACAATATTAAGCACCTTGAGGCGACTGTTGTTGTGATTTGGCATTAATGCATTAAAACCAGCAGGCAGATTTATTAATAGACATCTGAGTGAGTGAAAGAGTTGGTCTGGTAGTGCAGTCAAGCTTCAAAACAATATTTGTTACAAGCAAACATATTGTTGCTGGCTTTGCAAATAAGTTACTTTTGAGAGCAGGAACAGTTGCGTAAAAGTATTCAGATATAACATGAGCCATCGGTTTTCCTTTTTTTCCCCCATTTATAACTCTCAAACTTAGTACTTCCTTTTTGCTTCCATGGGAATTAAGTGGGTAAATAGCAACCAGGTGCTGCTAATCTGTTGCACTTTATTAATTAATCATCAGCAAGTGTGAGCACCTATATAAAAGCTGTCTTATTGGTCTGGAGCATTCAGGTGTGTGTTATCACAATGTTGCCCAGCTTTGAACCCACTAGATTTCTATAGAATTGTCCTTTGGACAGACAAGCCCAAGGTGGAGATCTTTGACCAGAATAATAACACCGTAAATAATAATGCAAGGCAAAAATACAAAATACAGCGTGTCAGCACAAACACCTCACACAGCTAGCTGTCAGTCAGAGGGGAAGAGGTGATGATGTGGACTTGTTTTTCAGGCCACAGGACCTGGGCACCTTGCAGTCGTTGAGTCAACCATGAAATCCTCTGTGTGCCAAAGTTATGCATGAATGAATGCCCGCAAACCTCAGTGAACTGAAGCTGTATTGTAAAGTAGTATAGTGTAAAATGCAGGAAAACAAAATTCCTCCACAACAAGAGAGACTGATGAAGCCATATAGACGGCAATTATATGAAGTTACTGGTGCTAAAGGTGGTTCTACAAGCTATGAAGTCGTGAGATGTGGTGTCGTTTTTCATAGGACTGCAGCAAGTCCTTCCTTTGACTGTAAATATACTAAAAACCCACTTCATCCAGTAACTAATGCAAGCTGCAAGTAATAAATACTGAATAAATGGTTTATTCTTGCCTGGTGGAAAGGTATCTGCATAAATGACTTCTGAGTAAACGTGGCCACTCATGGAAGGACATTGTTTTATGCAATCCCACAAAGCGAATTACTATATTAAAAAAATTAATCAGATCTGTTTTTGTTTCTTGGATAGAAACGGACAAACAGAAGAGAGTGGATGACTTTTTGAAAATCTTTTGTAGCTGGTAAATGTTTTGTTGACGAGTATGCAAAGTGCTCACATTGTACTTTTATTATCAGCAAACAGAACCGTATTTGCACGAGAAAGTGCTATTTCTGTTTAAATGACGCTGATTCTTGTCAGTTTTAGACAGACAGGATGACAGAATTTGGAAACTGTGTTTTAAACAGTTTGATTAAAGGTGTCGTGGAAAAAAGGATTTCCTGGGAAACTCTGCTCTGCTGTTCATCACAACTTTACTGCTTCTGACAAGTTACAGGCACGACGGGACTGCACGGGTGACCACTCTCCAAACTGTTTAAAAAGATGTTAAATGTGTCTCAGCGGCTGACGCTCCGCTCGTAGACCACCCGGCCGAGCCAGGGAGCAGAATGAGCAGGCGGGTCTTGAATATTTATCTGTTGATGTGTTTCTGGTCATTTCAGATAAGGGCAGTGTGAGCTGCGTGTAGACATGAGGCTCAGGCTGAGTACACAAACCCAGCAGCTGCCTGGCACCAAACACACACAGACTCTTTCACAAAGGCTGAAAGTGACAGCGAACGCGAGTCAGAGCAGGCGGGAAAAATAAATAAATAAATGAAATGAAAGAATATGGAAATAAATAATCTGCCCACTCGAGGAAAGATAAGAGTCAACCTACGGGAGAGACTCTTAGGTTTTGTGGGGACTGAAACGCTGTCATTGTGTTTGAGGTGCGAGAGTGTGGTTTGCAGAGCCTGATCTAACACAGATGTTCTAAGGACTTCCAGATGCTTCTCAAAGGCTGATAGCCTATGACTTGCACTCTTGCTGGGATCGTTTCCACAATAATATCCCATCGTTCACCACTCCCTCTGGGAGAAAGTCTTAATAAATAAATTCAGAATCTTGTTTGTCGCGCAGTTTTCGCTCTGGGTAAATAATTTTTTTTCCTTGTCTCCTTGAAATGCTCTCAGTGTATTTCGGGACAACACCAAGCTCTTTGAGGTGAAGCGACGTCGAGAGAGTTCGTCGATTAATTGACATTTTGCGAAGCCACTCTCACGGACAGATGCTTGGGCTTAATTTTTCTGTACATGTTGGAAAAGTTTAAGCTGTGTGTTTGTTCACTCGAATGTCTGATTATAAGCTAGACACAATTAAGAGTTAGCAGACCATTAGATACTTAAATGAATTGCTTATTATTTCGTTTTAGTTTATTGATTTAGTCAATAATGATAATCTACTGTGAAAAAACAGGAACTTTTTTAATGTAATGGTGTCAGTTAATGCTTCATCTGTTACTTTGGTGTAGTGTGGCAGGCCGTGGGTGATGTCTGTCAGTAAGAAGGTTAAAATGCTCTCAGAGTTTCAAACTTTTGGCTTAGACTAAATAAACAGTTAACACTATGTATGTATATGTTCCACTCTCAATTAGAAAATGCAGGGTATCAACGGTTAATGCTATTGGAGGTGATGATGTAATGCTGTGGGGAAAATTTTCTTGGCACAACTAAGTGACTGCTGAGCACATAACACAACGGAGATGAAATGAATAGCAATGAAGTGCTAAAATAAAAAATTATGACGGTTTATAAACCAAATGCAAAAGATGATTCCGATAGAGAGGAACGGTGTCCCATTTATTTCATTTTGCATTAAGAATCTTACTTTAATACAAGCTTGTTAATGCATAACCTAAGAAACAAAAAATCTGAAAGGTGCGTCGATCGAATGTATTCATCTTGAACATTTTTAATCTCTAAGTGAACTTTTAGCAGCTTCTCAATGACTTGGTGAGTTAAAAAATATATAAATATATATATATATTGATGAAGAGTTGCTCATAGGAGGGAAATCAGGGCCAGGGCATCCTGAAAATGCAATATGTTCCTCTGACTTTGGTATGTTGACAAAGACACCAGCCAAGCCTCGCACACATTACCTCCCCCTCCTCGGCTGGTCCCCCACTCTGCACCCTCCCTGAATCTGGGGGGGGACGGGACTGCAGGTCATTGGAGTGAGGCTGAGGAATGTGGGTGATAGTTGCTAAGTGAAGGCTCCGTTGCCATCTCTGATAATTCACAGCCTCCGTGGGTGTAAGTTTCGGGCCAGCACTAAACAGAACCTTTCACAAGACTGAGAGAGAAGCTCACGCTGAGGAAGAGCGAGAGGGGGAAGGAGAGGATGCCTGAACAACATCGAGATATATGCAAAAATCTTTCTTCATACATTCTTATATAGTTCTATATTGTGTATTGTGTATTTTGTTGTACAGTTATTTTATTTTCAACTTTAATTTATATATTTATCTTTATCTTATTCTTCCCAGTTAAATTTACCCTTCATTCTAATTTGTGTTGTACAGTTATTTCATTTTTAACCTTAATTTATATTCTATTCCTTCCTAGTTAAATTTACCCTTTTTAATTTTTCATATTTATTTCCTATCTTATTCATAGCCTTTTCCTTTTTTGTTTTCTTTAGGTCACGAGCAGTTGTCCAAGCATTTCACTACATATCGTACTGTGTATGACTGTGTACGTGACAAATAAAATTTGAATTTGAATTTGATTTGAAAATCATCAGGTCTCTGTCTTCCACGTAGAACAAGGCCAACAATGAGCTCTTTTTACCTGAACGTTAAGTCACGAGACCGAACATAATACCTGTATGGACGTCACAGCAAAGCTTGTTTCCAATCTGACCATCTCGGTTAAAAAGATGAAACACGTCATATTTTCTTGCTTACAGCCAGTCTAAATGGATTTAAGGTGTAATTTTCACATCCTGAGAGAGAGAGCGAGAGAGCCTTTGGTGCTCTGTTTCATTTCACTGCCTTTTGTCAACTGACTTGTCACTTAAAGAGGTCTGGATAAATAAAGTGGTGTAGCAGTAATATCGTGTGTCAGTGGGAAATTTAGTTAAGGTCATCCGTGATCTGATAGTTTTGTACACTCATGCACACAAACGCCTTGTTGTGCACCGGGTTGGGTGTGGGCTGAGTATTGTTAAGAAGGATGGGGAGCAGGATGGGGGATTAAAGGAGGGGGTGGCAGGTCACCTACTGCTGCGCCATGTGAGCATACCGAGAAGAAAAGAAAGAGACGCTTGGACTTTGCACTGTAACCTTAGTTGCTTTGAGGCGGGGGTGTGGTTTGTAATGAAACTGGCTTGTGAGTGCCAGATATCAGCCTCACTGAACTGTCTGTGCAGGAGTGAAGTGTTAAGTAATTTAATTCCTTTATCTGCGCAGCACTTTTTCTTTGTTCTTGGCCTTTAAATTTGCACTACAAATACTGGATTTTTCTGAGTCAACAGTAAAAACAGTTTCTGCCAAACCTGTTATCACCCTCATCTTTTCTTATACGTCTTATATTTCCATTTAAAAAAAAAATCAAAGTCCACCCTGTTTGAAGGCAGGTGCATGTTAAGACGGTGGGAATGGCGTGGAACTGCTCTCTCCCCCCTCAAAATCTCATAGCCCTCTAGTGTCGTTCAGCTAGTAGTAACTTAGTACCTTACGGAAATATTTGTACTTGTAGAAATACTGCTTACTAGTATTTCTATGTTATCTGACTTTCTGCTTCTACTCCACTAAGTCTGAACCTCCATGGGATTTATATCTTGTCTTGATGCACGCTCAATCATCCAGGTAAAATAAAACCCAAAAAGCTGATGAACAGAATCAACTTTTTGGGGTTCTTTTTTGTCAGTTTTAAAAAACAAATTCTACTAATAAATGCTTTATTATTATGGATAAAGCTCCCTAGCTTTGTAATTCAGTTAATTTCCATTCAGTTTTATCAATATAGTGCTGATTTATAACAGAAGTTACCTCAGAGCGCTTTCTTGTTCTCGAGAATAAATGAACCCCTATGGTAGCACTTGGTAACAGTGGGAAGGAAGAACACCCTTATTACAGGAAGGGGGAGGGGAGTATAGATAGACAAGGACAAAAAACAAACTATGGGAGAGGGAATACAAAACTTCATGCACGGAAATGCATAAAAGATGGAAGTGGAAAATAAATTTTAAGTGTCCGAGCCAAAAGCAGCATAAGTAAGGAATAATTCATGTTCCCCTGATCCAGCTCTGACTATAAGCTTTATCAAAAAGGAAAGATTTGAGGTCTGTTTTAAAACTAGGCAGTGTGTCTGTCCTCTGAATCCAAACTGGGAACTGGTTCCACTGGAGAGGAGCCTGATAGCTGAAGGCTTTGCCTCCCGTTCTGCTTTTGTAAGCTAGGAACCAGAAGTGACCCCGCAATCTCTGAGAGTGACTGAGAGTGAAGTGCTCTGTAGGGATAATATGTCCCAGTGGAGTATCCCTCCCCCCTCGCCTTGTTCTGGGTGTCCCCTGTGTCACCCCATAAAAAAAATAAAAAAAATCCTGGAATCTCCTGGTAACATTTTAAGGGGCCCTTGAATGACAAGGAGGGAAGGCTCTGCTGCACATTTCATTCATCCACAGTTCATTTCACTTTTCTAAATATTTTTTAATCAGACTAAAACTTCTTAACACAGACGAATGAATTGTTGAATTGTTACAGTCGCCTCGGCAAAGGTTAAAATACTATAAACCAGCATAAAAATGACACAAACCACCATCGTTTAACCGACACATAACAAACACTCACTAAATGTGTTTGACTTGTGCGTCTTTCCTGTGTGGTTCCTTTTTATTTGGCATCGAAAGTTCAAGGACCCTTGCTCTGTTTTCTTTTTCTGTTCTTCGCCGCCTCTTGAGGAATTTTATCAGGCTTTTAAAGGGTAAATACTCCCCCATACTCATGAGCTATTCTTTAACTTTCTAATTTGTGGATTTAAAGTATTTTTCATTAATAACAGCTTCCTGCTACAGTGAAGTAAACCAAAGTTGAAGCTAAAAAAAACATTTAAATCCCTCGTAGAGATGTGTGTGCAGCTGAGCAGCTACAAGAGATCCCTTTCCCTGGATTTGAAACCGTGTGATCAATTGCTAATGTAAAAATATTTCTGTTTTAAATAATGCCGTTCTGTTGCACTAAATTTGTTTTAGTCTCATTGGACACTTTCAAACATGTCATTTGTCCGTATTGTCACGCATTTCTCTCTCCTCTTTAAAGAACACTCTTTGTCAGTCTGAAAAGGGGCCCGATGGCCTTAAAAGTCAATGTTTATAGGCTCGCTGCCAGGACCGCAGACTTCCTTTTAAAGTAAATGGCCGCCGTGCTGAACCCATCATAAAAGGATGAGAGAAATTATAAATACATTTTCTGGATATTCCATTAACCCCCCCCCCCCCCCCCCCCCCCCCCCCGTCCTCTTATTCTCGCTTGCTCGTCTGGCAGCTTTGGAGCTTCGCTTTGATTGGAGGAGAAGAAAAGGTGTAGCGTTGCTGTTGTGACAAATGCTTACACATACAGAACAAGTGAAGACACAAATGTAGCACTTTGTTTGTTTAGTGTGTGTGTGTTTAATTTTAGCCTTGCTGGCTGTGTGGCTCTGGGGACGGAAATGCGAGCAGCTTTTCAATGGATTTCCATGACATTTTGTACAAACATTCGTGATCCCCAGAGGACGACTCCTACGGACTTTAATCCCTTGCTGAGAGGCTGCAGTTGAAATGCTTAGTGCAGCTAATTTTAATCATAATTATGAGCCATCATCTTAGCAGAGACAGCTATTCTTACTTTTCTTTAGTAATTAATGAGGTTTGTAACCATATTCACTTTTACATTTTGTCTTTCTTTTTTCAATATAAGTGAATTTAAGCTTATTTTTTAAAAGATGAAAGTCTTTCTTTATAGGTCCAACTCTTAGCTGAAGCCATTTGATGTTTACATGAGAGAATTTTTCAAACTTAAGAGCATTAGTTTTTACAGATGTTCTGACATCAGTAGATCTTTAATATTGTTGTTCTTTAATATTGCACTGTTTTCTGCATTTTTCCAAAATTTCATAGCCATATTTGATATTTATTTAATTAAGCACTCCTCTATCATAGCAAAAAATGTACTTTTATAATCAATAAATATAAACTTAATATATAATAATAATTATTATTATTAATAATAATAATAATTAAAAAAATTTTTTTAAATAGATTTAGATTATTACTGATAAATAATTATGCAGTCTTTTTTTTATTTACATATTAACTCTGGAGGTTAATATGAGAGCAACACCCTACTTGTTTTGTACTCAGGTTGTTATTGATTCAGCAATGCATCCATACAGTCATGCTAATCATTTATTGATTATACCCTCGTGTTCTTTGTAAGCTGATGGGGGCTTTCTGTGACTAAGTGCATTTTAATCTATGCTGTAGAATAGCCAGTGTTACTGCTGTTTTGGCTTTCCTGTGTAGATCTGAGCAGCTCTTACATAATGCCATTTTGATATCCAGGGATTAGGCTGAGGTCCTCTCCACAGACTGGCCGGCTGCTTCCATCATGTCACCCACGGGAAAATGACAACTGCTTTTATGGCAAAAACAAAACTATATGACATTCCAGTGACGTGATACATTTCGGTCTTCGCAAACCGAATATAACGTTTATAGTGGGCTGTAAGCCGAGCTGGTAATTCAGTCCAGTCGTGAATCTCACCTGCTGATGCGTAGTGGCGAGATTATAATGGCGCCGGATTAAACTGGGAAAAGTGACACCCTTAGATAAATGAGGGTGTTGTTGAACTTAGAGGACACGAGCAGGTGTGGTGGCCTTTTACAGGTAGCAGGTAAACGCTGCCAAGCAGAGCTGCTAAAGAGGTGGAGTGCTGTTGCGTAAACACAGGTCTTTACTGTGTACTCTGTAAACGCACTAGCCTGTGCCCTCTTGAGAAAAGCAAGCAATTAGTTTGAAGGCTGCACGCTCAGACGCTTGGAGTGCGATGCGGACGTTAAATGGATCTCAACAGATAAATACTGCAGCTCATTAAATATTGGAAAGAAGACCCACTCGCATGTAGTCTCAGCTGCACCCACGTTCAGACCGACGGGCCGCTCTCACCTGCAGACATGCATCGTGCTGCAGGTTTCACTTTTGTCTCATGCCTGTTTTTGCTTGAACAGTGAGAGTAATGTAAACAGAGCTGAGCGCTCTGAGCCATCTGCCTAATGTCACTGTGGCCCATATCTGTCCTCTCCCTCCCTCCCTCTCTTACTGGGACGCTTCTTATTCCTGTCATCCACACATTGTCTTTTTCCTTCCTCATGCCGCTTCTGTTTTAACCACTAATTTCCTTCCTCCCCTCAACATCTGTCATTCTTCAGTTTTATCTGCGTTATCCATTATGTGCTTTCTTTCTTTCTCTTTTTTTGTTTGTTTTGTTTTGTTTTGCCCTGCCCCGTGTTTACTTTCTTTTTAAACTCCTGTCCCCATTACCCATCTGCTTCTATTCTCATGTCTGTGATGCTCTGTAAACTATGTCACCTTGGCTTACCTTAATCCTCTGCTGCTATTCTTAGAATTACTTTCCAGCTGCAATATATATATTTATATATATATATTTAATCATGCAAACTCTCTACTTAAGCATGATTCTTTTGATCAGTGTTGGGACAGGCTGTTCTGTTTTTTAGCAAGTACTCTCAATTTGTACACTTAAATAAAAATTAAATTAAAAAAAAAAAAAGAAAGAAATCAAATTGTAAACAAATCATAAAGCCGCAATAAAAGAAATGCACAAACACATAACGTGCAGAATGTTTAAAGAAGTCAGTGACGCTTCAGAAATTAGGATAGAAATTAAAACCACTTATGAGGAGGAATAGTCGATCCTGTCTGAGAATGGGATTAAAAAATGTGTTATAATTTTGGAAAACGAGATTGAAGATTCCCAGCATTAACTTTAAAGTACCGTTTCCACATGTGAACGACCCTAGTCTATTAAGCTGCAAAGGTTGAGCTATCTGGCTGTACCTTTAAAGGTTCTTTTTTTTGGGGGGGCTTTTAGACGTTATTGTGTTAGGACAGTGGAGAGGAGGCAGAACTGGGAAGGCACAGAGTAAACGGCCTCGGGGCAGATTCAAACCCAAGCCTTACGTCATATGGGTCACCTGCTCAACTCAGTGAGCTAAACGGACACCCTAAAGGCACTACTTAACATTAAAGGATAACAAGTTCTTGCAGAAATGTGTTTTCAGACTCTTTTAACCTTTACTTAACCAGCAAGTGAAAGTCTTGAGATTAAGAATCTCTTTTGGGTTACCGAGTCCGGTAACCAAACAAATTCTAAATCACGTCGTGCTGTGAAGCAGCATTTCCAAAACCGAGCCACGTGTTATGACAGGCCTAAGGTGCTCGTTGTACAGCATTAACCTAGTCTTAGCCTTGTTGTAAGTCAGGTAATGTAAAATCTCTCTATTTACTTTCAATAATATGAACATAAAATCACATAAAATCCAAATTCTGGCTCTTATTTTTCTCACCATAATATAATTAATTGGTTTAGTCCATCACAGGGTTTGGAAAAAATAGGTTTTAAACCAAATCTTGTTATGTTTTTTCCAGTTTTTGCAGGGCCTGTCTTGTTTTTAGAGACGTGGAGGCTGTAACAATCTATTAGTGACAGCTTGACCACTGTCCAGAAACCTGTTTTCTGTATGTCACTAACAGAAAATCATTTCCTGATGGTCTTGCAGCATATAAAATATTTTAGCTGACTGTACTGATGTCAGTATCAACAACTATACTGAGCACAATAGTATTTATGAATTTTAGTCTAAGAGAGCATGGTGGTAGGTCTCTGGATCCCCAAGTCAGCATTCCAAACCTCAGTAATGGCTGCTTCTGGCTTATAACCCTTATCTTAACTTTATAACACTAAATGTCTTGTTGTGGTTTTACAGTTTCCATCATTTACAAAAATATCCATCCATCCATCCATCCATCCATCTTCTGCTTATCAAATTCAGGGCTCTGTTCAGGGTGAATCCCGAACAGGTCGCGAGCCTCTCGCAGGGAAAATGACTAACACCGAGACTTGAAACACTCAAGTCAATGACAGAGGGGTAGCAACACAAAAGGCAGGAGTAAATAAAAACACAAAGAAACAACTAAACCAACAATTAAAACAGAGACCATGACAACACGGGACTCAGGAGCGCCTAAATTCTTGAACTGTTTTCCAAAAATACCTAACAGTGCACAAAGGTTTGCTGACTTCTATTATGTTTTGTTTTTAAACAAGCTTTTAATAAGGAATCTTTTATGTGTTTGCATAGATAAAATAAAGAACAGGGTCAAAGTAAGTGTAAAATAACTATTACATAGTTGAAGAAAAGTGCTGTCTTTGCTCTTTCATGGTCTTGTTTTGCCTGTTTTTTTGTTTCTAAGGTATGTTTAAAGCATTACCTGAAGCACAAAGTATCTCTGTGTATTTCCATTTCCACCCAGAAGATGTCAGTGTGTGATACACTTGGTGACAGAAAGACACTAAGCAGAAGGACTGGAAAGCAGATTTCCGTGTTAAAAACCGCTCCGTAACACAGACAAAATATTTTGGATTGAAGTTTCCACTTTACAGGCCTGAAATCTGTTTCTTTGCTCCTGTTGATATTTGATGCAGGATGTATCATCTCTGGGTTTCCTTCTGGTGCACAGACAACCTTTGTTACTGTCTAAGTGTATCCTCTACCGTGAGAGGCGTCACGTTTAAGTTGTAAACAAGAGCACATCTCTGAAGGAAGTGGCCTTATGTGGGGTCAGCAGCAATCCCCATGATGCGTTTGGGCACATTTGTATTATTATTTTTGGATACTGGGGGTTATCCCATGGCAGCAGCGCTTTAAACCACAAACACTTCAAAATAAGATAGCAGCACACAGCCAAGCTGCAAATATTAATAGGTGGTCAGTGGGCTGTGAGGGGTAGAGGGGACAACAAATCCCACAATCAGGACCATTTCCTGTCAGGAAGTGTGTGTGTGTGTGTGTGTGTGTAATCATGTCTAGCTGTCTTGTGAGGACGCACTCACCGGTCCTCACAAGTTTGAAGGCCTTTTAGAGGCTCAAAATGTGGTTTTAGTGTCAGGGTTACATCTAGGTTATGGTTAGGTATAGGGTAAGGGTTAGGGTTAGGCATTCATTTTTAATGGTTAGGGTAAGGGGCTAGGGAAACCATTATGTCAATGAAGGTCCTCACTAAGATAGCTGAACGGGGTTGTGTGTGTGTGTGTTACTAGTTTTGGAGAAATTATTTAAAAATAAATATATATGAAATGAATATAAATATTCAGAAGAAGCAGTCTTCTAATCTGTTTAAGTCCTAGTTCATATTCGGTCTGAATTTGCACCATGTAACGTTTATTCTGTTTATTAATAAATGTTACATGGTGGCAGACGATGACTTTTCCAGGCATCTGTACAGAGATTGGATTTTGACTATCCAAAGGCTTATACAAATAGTCTGTTCACGATTATAAGAAACATCATTTAAATGTGGACATACAGGAACAGCATAATGATGCCTTTATTCCAGTAATACTAGTCTGTTTACCTGCAGAGTGGTTGCTGTGTAGCAGTTTGATCACAATCATTTCGCAACCAAATAAACTGTCGATCAAACGTTATGTTAAAAAAACAGACGTGTGCTTCCATTGGGCAGGTTGAAGAGTACCACTTAGATTTCATTTAGACCTCTAATCAGCAGGCATTTGCTCAGAGCATTTATGTTACAGATTACAGATTTTATGGACTATATTCCATCTGTGATCTGCGCTATGAGCATTTGTGATCTATTTATGCTACAGTCGCACTAATGAAAACGGTGCTTGGAGACCACAACACAACCAAAATTATTTCAACCATTAATATGTGACCTTGTCACCTTTAAAGAGTCTTTAAAGAGCACGTCTACAGCAACTTGCAGTCAGCTGCTGTCTTCAGAGGGACTTTGATGTGTCAAGACTAAGATACGATGGAGTCAATCTGCTATTATTTTGTGATTGAACGAGGTTCAGTTGGTAGTTACATGCAATCTGTTTGTGATAATATTGCAAATAACTGACAGATTGGTGAAAATAGCAAATCGGTTAACGTCTACATACACAGAAATTCGATTTAAGTACTTACATTCAGAGTCGAATCAGAACCTTAAACATCTGAAACAGAAGTTCTGAACTTCCTCCACAAACAGTGATGTAGTTGCTGCAGACTGACGATTCAACTGCAAAATGACGCTCTCTGAAATCTCGCTCTCACATAGGACCAGAATACACCAGCTATGAGGCACAGAGACGGACTCAGATTGTTTTTGTGTGATCGTGTAAGCAATCTATTGTCATCAACTAAACACTGATTATTTCAACCCTTAGCCAATCTTGTTATTTTTGTTATATTCATATGTTGGGAATAAAAAAAGTCAACCAGTCTGTCTAAAATTAGTGCAGGCAAACCAAGGGGTCAACCAAGGGGACAGGTTGTGTCCCACCAGGAAACCTGTGTAATTGATTTGAGCTAAAAAGTGGTCGCCCAGAGGCAACCGGTTTATTGTTACTTGCAAAACACATTGAGGATTTTACCATCCATCACAAGAAGGTTGGTGTTTTTACTGAGGCTTTAGGGGCACAAGAACTTCTAAGAATCTTAGAGTAATAGCTGTATGGACGTGTAGCCCTGACAATCAGTCACATGCAGATCACATGCCACACCGCAGCAGATTAAAAACAACCACCATCCACTAAAAAGAAGTAAGATCTCTATATTGCAGTAGCTCAATACTAAGGAAGTATAATTGTGTTTTAAGACAAGTTGTAGGTCATGGTTGGTCACCGTCTAACTGCAAAAAGGCAATTTATTCCATAACCTCGGGGCAGCAATTGACTGCTCTGTCCCCCCTGAGCTTCTGCTTAGGTCACATGACCTGAGAGTTCGGACAGGAGTGTAGGGGTGAAGTAAAGTAAAGTCAGAGATGACTCTAAAAAGCACAAGTAGCTAGTGAAGCGAAGCCAGAATGAAACATGATGCTCTGGCTTCGTTTGATTTTTAACTATGTGTTAATGTTTTTGCCAAGTGCAACAAGTGGTTGCACTTGGCCTGCTGTTTTTATCTGTCCTGCAGCAAACATGACAAAAGTACACAACATGCTTTTTTTGTTTGAATTATTTGCTTCTATAGTACTTTAATTTGTTGTTTTACTGTTTATTTCAGACTCCATAGCTGACAGAAAACAGCCAGCATTTTATTAAATCAGCATTGGCTCTAACAGGATGTGAGTGTTTCTGTTACTTCCTGAAGCCTGCTGGAAACCATCTGTCTTGACTCGATTTTGGTCGGCAAAGCTTCAAACCGGCCATCTGTGATTTAGGACTTTTATTTTTGGACTGACGATGGAATATTTTACCAAGTTCCTCTCACACACGGCCCACAGTGTAAAGGCGCCTTAATGCACAAACAGTCTTGAGTCTCTTGAGACAAACAGAGAACTGAAATGTCAGAATGACAAAAAAGGTAAACAGCAGAATGAAACTCACACCGCTTGTGTCGTAGTTTCACCCTTACAATGAGTGTAACACAAACCCTGCCGTCAGTTATCGTTTTGTGTCCTTTTATGGAAGGAAGTGAAGTTGAACACCTGTATCTCTGAGTCTGTTTGCATCACTGCCGCTACTGTTACAAAGATTAAAGTACCTAATACAGACCGTTTTCTAGCAGTAAAAGCTGCGTTGCTAGTGCATGTTTGATTATTCCTCTTCCTTCTTCTTTTCTAATGCTTTATAATCTCTTCCCCCCCCCCCCCCCCCCATTCACTCTCTCCAGGTGAGTGCTAATGTCCTGATCTTCCTGTGCACCAACATCATTGGCATCTGTACCCACTACCCTGCCGAGGTTTCCCAGAGACAAGCCTTCCAGGAGACCAGAGGATACATTCAGGCCCGGCTTCATCTGCAGAGGGAGAATCAACAACAGGTAAACCTGCACACACAATTCTATCTCCCAGCACTTATTTGCAACAGAACACAAAGAGTCTCTCTGCAGTGTCAGTGTTTAATGACTAGAAATGAACATAACTTTTTGATCTTGATGTTGCAACATTTAGCGACACTCCTAATTCATGGTGGTTGCTTTCTCCAAGACGCTGGAAACACCTTTGACTCGTTTTTATTGTCAGGAGTTTATCTACATTCTATATAACACCCTCATTTTACTTGGAACAATATCACTTACACAAGCACGTCCTCCAGGAAAAAGAACATCAGATGTACACGAGTACATTTATGAGTACATATACCTGCATGTGAACCTTTGCTGATTCCTGGTTTGGCTGTTGATGAGCTCTTTTGGTGTGGAGGAGGGCTCGTCACCAACACCACCATACTCAAACAGTTTCATTATTGAAAGCAGTGATGTTTTGACTCTTTCTGAAAGCGTACGGCCTGCACAGTCCATTTATTTCTTCTTTTTGTAAAGATGTATGTCAGTTAAAGTGAACTATATGTGGTTCAGTATGAAGCAGCAACAAAAACTAGAGATTGACACAAAAGTTGTTTGAAACAGTTGTTATGTTTAAATTAATAAATGGCTTTAAATTCGCTCATAGCATGAATAACATTTGAGCGAAGAGTATGATGAGATGTAGCAGGACGTTGAGGCCCTCTTAAGCCAGCCAAGGCTTTATCAACAATGGAGGAGGGCTGAAGAGAGGCATAACAAGCAATAGACTATAAAGGCATGACAGCGGTACATTCTAGTGGCTGTTTTATTCTAAACCCAAGAATTAGCACCATCTCACAGCACAGTGTCCATAAAATGAAGCAACAAGCATATGAGATCAGCATCAATAGACCAACCCAGAAAACAGGGTATCAATAAATACACGCTCAGTGCCGACATCCATTTCCTGTGTGGTGCTCCGACAGAATCCTGGGTCCTACAAAAGACATCTTTATATAAAACTATATAAAGAAATATATGTATATCTGTCTAAGGCTTCTAACTTGGGAAAAATTTCACTTGCAAACTCAATGCAAATCTGTCCATTAATCTTTGTGTTCTCCTGCCAACAGACAAACTGAATTAATGAAATAAGTAACTTCCTCAAACAAATGTAGTTTTTAGCTCATGCTACTGAATCCAGAGGACTAAAAAGCATATTTTTGTCTCTCAAATGGATAGGATAAGTATTTTCAGCTGCTGACAGGATGTTCCTCTGTGAACGATGGAAAGAAAAATGCCGACATGTTCATGATAATGAAAGGAAAGGGCACCCTTTTATTTTTGATAGTTTAAGGATAACATCTGGGGCGCAGAAAAGTGCAGCATATCAGGCTCTGGATGCACTGACAACACTTGTTAGACAAATCAGAAAAAACACGTCCTGTCTGCCTAAATCTGGACTTCTACCACAGCACAAACACACAGAGCTACTCACTCTAAGATATGAGTTCTAAATGTCTCTGTAAATAATGGGATAATAAGAACACAGGCACAAACACATATATAGAAATGTAACCACAAAATTGTGACTGACAAGATCTGCATTTCCTTGTTTATTTTTTGTGATTTCCAGGAACGTCTGTTGCTTTCAGTGTTGCCGAGGCATGTTGCCATGGAGATGAAGGCTGACATCAATGCCAAGAAGGAAGACATGATGTTTCATAAGATCTATATCCAGAAACACGACAATGTCAGGTCAGCCGGGCGTGTGGCCTCAACACCTAACGTAACATTTAACCCATGAATTCAGATTTTAGCTACTAAATTGTCTTTCTTTTCTATAATTGTTGTAAGAGAGGTCATATCATGATACACTGAAAAACATGTGACATTGTAAAGCATTAAAAAGCCTGTTAGGATTTTGTTAATCCCATAAAATGAAGAGAAAATAAACAAAATCATACCATAAATTCATCCTAAGAATGGCTAACTCACGTTGGTGCACACATAAACACAAAAACACACATGTTTGAGCGCGCTCACAGAGTCAGAAGACGGTAGAGTGGTTTGGCAGAGTGGAGGCTAATTAACACTAGTGAGGGAATACTTAATCACCAGCAGCCAAGATAAGATAATCCCCAAAGATGGAAAGCTTCAGCACACATTCAATTACAGCACTGAGCAAACACGGTGCACTCGGTCCCTCACACACACGCGCGCGCACGCACACACACACAGATGCTTTAAGGTCAAACACCCTTCCTCTCTCAAGGTCATCTGCCCTGATAGTAACATAATGCAATAGTATATCGCTGAGGTGTAGCTAAATCAAACTGAATCAGCTTCGTAGGTTTTTATCTCTCATGATCGAGGATTAACTGTGTTTTGTTTTTGCTCCTCTTCATCTCGTCCTCAGTATTCTGTTTGCAGACATCGAGGGTTTCACCAGCCTGGCGTCTCAGTGCACGGCTCAGGAGCTGGTCATGACACTAAACGAGCTCTTTGCCCGTTTTGACAAACTGGCGTCGGTAAGCAGTCTTCCGTTACTTGTGTCTGTTTCTAAAAGGGATAGTTTGGCAGTTTAAGGGGTTGTTTTAGAGTGTTGATAGTGGATTTTTTTTTATCCTTTGCTGTTTCTTGTGTTTCTTTGTTTTAAGTTTAAAAGCAGGTGAGAAGTATGAAGTGCTTCCTGTATGGATATGTGTTTTTATTTATATTTTTATCTTGTCCTGTTGTCTTTTCTTCCTCAGGAGAATCATTGTCTCCGTATTAAAATTCTGGGTGATTGTTACTACTGCGTGTCCGGGCTGCCTGAACCCCGGGCTGACCACGCCCACTGCTGCGTGGAGATGGGTGTTGACATGATAGAGGCCATCTCGTGAGTAAAAACAGTGTATACATGCACCTGTATGTGGTGTTTGTTTCTGCGTTGTTTACAGTGTTTTGCATATTCCTCCCACTGCTGATGAGACACTCGTGTGTGTCTGTGTGTGTGTGTTTCTGTTTTCCAGGCTGGTGCGTGAGGTGACAGGGGTCAACGTTAACATGCGCGTCGGCATTCACAGTGGCCGTGTGCACTGCGGCGTGCTGGGACTCAGGAA
Source organism: Rhamphochromis sp. 'chilingali' (assembly GCF_963969265.1). NCBI lineage: Eukaryota > Metazoa > Chordata > Actinopteri > Cichliformes > Cichlidae > Rhamphochromis > Rhamphochromis sp. 'chilingali'. Next base: position 22,573,845 of record NC_137939.1, on the reverse strand, counting down.
GTGGCAGTTTGATGTGTGGTCCAATGATGTCACGCTGGCCAATCACATGGAGGCGGGAGGCAAAGCAGGGTGAGAGCGAGAGAAGCGTTTACAGTTTGTAAAAACTATCACAGTGTTTTAAGAACTCCAAATGCACGGCCACTTACTGCGATCATTTTTTTACCCTTTGTTTTGTTTTGATGTTTTTAAATTGCTACTGCTTCAAAAATAATTTGTTGCTGTCTGGAATTCATATTTTTCCGTGGTGGTACAGTTCGTACTGATGTCGGAGGTTGTTAAAAGCTCTCCTGTTATGAAAATATCATATTTGAACTTCAAGAAGTACAAGTGATAAGGCCATTTTGAGACTTGACTTGAAAAGCTTTCTGCGCTCTTGAACGTTGTTTTACAACAAATTAAAAGAAATTGTTTCATTCATTTCTAACATGTTCCTGACTTATGTTCAGCAGCAGTTCTGGAGCTATTAATATATGCCTGCTGTCCCCCTGTGTATGCCTTTAATGTGAAAAAAAAATAAATAAACACCCCACATAAAGCCACTTCCTGGTCTTTTCGTCCCTGCCAGGCGGATCCACATCACAAAGGCCACGTTGCAGTATCTGAATGGGGACTATGAGGTGGAGCCAGGTTTTGGAGGTGAGAGGAATGCGTATCTGAAGGAGAACAGCATTGAGACATTCCTGGTCCTTGGCTGCAGCCAAAAACGGGTCAGTACACAAACATACACACAAATATAAGAGGTGTAGGCGGGGAAATCTTCACCAAATTGAGACATTGGTCAGAGTTTTCTAGTCGAACCTGAAAAAAACCCCACCAGAAAGGGACCAACAAAAAGGTCGTCACACACTAAAAATATACATAGAGATCAGATGACTGCCATGACAGTATTGCCATTAAGAAAACTGAATCAAGAACATAAATAAAATAAATAAACAAAATTCAACATCCTATTGGTTTGAGGAAAAAGTAGAGGTCACTGCTTGTGACAGTTCATTTGGTATCGCTGAAGACAAGGCCCCCATCTCTTGTTAGATCTACCCTGAATATCTGTTTTATACTTATGCATTTCTTCCATCTGTATAACAAATAACACCACCTTAATTTAATATGCAAAGGTATATGGAGATTTAGACTTAAAGGTTTCTATGGAGCATCAAAAAATCACCAAGCTATGGTCCAGTCCATCTGGAGAACATGCCAGTCGCGTAGGGCCAAAAAATAAATACTAAAAGAAGAGTCGTACTGTATATGTGTCAACATGACAGGGATTTCACAGAGTAACAAGAAAGTAAAGTAACGAGTAAGAAAATGAGAAATATAAGTAATGAGTAATGTGTAATGTGTAATACATGCTCATTTGGAAGACCGTATTTGGTATAAAGGAAATGATGCTCGTCCGTAACACATCTGCCAGAGTCACAGTCTGCATCTACCTGCATCTAACACCTCATCCAGCTGAGCAGGCATAAAAGAATGGTTATGCCATAGTGGGACATGTAAGGAGACACTAGGAGCCTGTCTGTGATTGCAGCGCTGGAGAATAACAGAGTAAGAGGATGCATTTTTAACAACTGAGGTCTCAAGGTGTACCCACAGGGGGATATCTTCATTGCTTGCATCACTGGATTGGTCTATCCACTTCCAATAAACAAAGGCTCTTGAATTGGCTGCCCAGTAGTAGAGTCTCAGGAAGAAGAAGCCCAAGGCCTCCCACCCTACTGGACTTGTGTAGATGGGCCTTAGACTTTCAGTGTGACTTGTAGCCACAAGTAGGTAAAGTAGTAAAGTCAGTAAACTCACCATTTTAATAGGGTTCACCCTGACAGTCATAGTTAAAGGCAGCACTCTACAACGTTCGATATTGGCTCTGAGTTTGTTGACTAATTCCATGAAATTAAACTTCAAGAGTAAAAAAATCATCTGCTTGTCTAAATGGCAGGGTTTTCAGAAAGTCTGATGAAAGTTATGAATGTTAAGGGCATAATTTGACCAGATAGATTTAATAGATACAGTGTGAATACCATTCCACTGACAAACTGGGAGTTTTGTTGCTTTAGCAGGCGATCAGTCCAAAGAAAACAGGCCTGTCTTCTAAAGCCAAAAGAAGAGTTGGTGGGAGTGTGTTGCTTCAGGTGTTGCTGAAATATGAAATATAATCCAGGAAATACAGCAGCTGGAAAAACAGCAACCTCCCGCTAATCCAAGAGGAACATGTAAGATGACATAGGATAAAATATAGTGGGGAATTCTGGCTAAAACATTACATAACCTGTAAAACAGCTCAAATTGAGTAAAATACAATAAGAAAGGACAAAATAGCTTGATAAGATGAAACATTATACAAAAAAAGAACACAATTAAATATGGCCACAGTTTGGATTTCCCCTGATATCTATAGTCTCAAAATCAAAAGGCGCAAACAAACACGTCCCTTCACCAAACGCCTACTTTCAGCTTCTCCTCTTTCCACATTGTATTCATGAGCACAGGAACACATCCCTCCACTTTCTTCCATTTATCCAACCTAAGATCATGGTGGACTGGAGGCTGTGCCAGCGGTCTTATGGCAAGAGGCAGGATACACCCACCAGTCTGTTGCAGGGCGAAAACAGAGACAGTCTACCAGTTACGCTTGCATTCACACCTACAATCAATTTAGATTTGCCAGTGAAGCTAACCTGCATCTCTGTAAATCCTATTTTGAACATGAATATTCACTTTTGCTTAAAACAATGAAGTCTTGCCAATTTAAAAAGTATTAACATATTACATTGGAAACACTGAATATGAAATAAACACAATTCCATTAATTATAAAAATGCATTTAGGCTCCTATGGTGTCTTCAGACCGTGAGAGGAAGACAGAGTACCAGGGGAGAGAACATGCAAACGATGGTTTGAAACCCAGAACCTTCTCACTGTGAGGCGACACGGCTAATCACCGAGTCATCATACCTGTTATAAAGCATTTATTATTATAACATAAATCATCAGATAAGAGTTTTGTGTAAGAGCAGGTTACACTTATCTTAACAGTAGGGTGTTAATTATTTTTTCCCAGTTGTGCTGGCAAAATAAAAAATGAAGTGCTTAATAAAATGATTCATTTCAAATCATTTTATATTTCTGAACTACTTTAAAGTACAAAGGTTTTGAAGCACATTGGCGATATAACAGATAGTGAAGATGTAATAGTTATTGAAGGAAACAGAGCTGAAAAAGCATAATTTGTGAATGAAGTCCTCTTGAAGATCCCGAGCTGCCTCGTGGGAAAATTGAAAGCCAGAATTTAAACAAACCCTCAGTCACACATTTTGTCGTTCTCCATGTTGTGTTGCACGAGAACAGTTGGTCAAGCCTTCGTGTTGTTCTCTCCGAGCAGAAGGAGGAGAAGGCGATGATGGCGAAGATGCAGCGGACAAGAGCCAACTCTAACGAGGGGCTGATGCCACGCTGGGTTCCCGACAGAACCTTCACCAGGACCAAAGACTCCAAAGTCTTCAGACAAATGGTGAGACTCGACATCGACGCGCTGCTTCACAGCGACAGAGCGGCGCTGCAGCTTTTCTGCCAGAACCATAATTTTGTCTGCTCTCTTTCTTCTCCAGGGGATTGATGAAACCTCCAGTAAAGACAAGTAAGCACGGACTCTGACACACCACTTTGCCTGATTGGGTTACCCCTGTTATCGCCTGCTCAGTCTGTGCCTCTTCTTTTTGCAGCCGTGGCGTTCAGGAAGCCATGAACCCAGAGGATGAGGTGGATGAGTTTCTGGGACGGGCCATTGACGCTCGCAGCATCGACCAGCTAAGAAAAGACCACGTTAAGAAGTTTCTACTCACCTTCCAGACTTCCAGTCTGGAGAAAAAGGTTAAAACTGTGATGCCTCATTATTGCTAAAGCTTTTTATCTTAAATATCAGCCATGTGTGGAAAAGTCTACTCCTATTATTTCTGATTTCTTCTTTTTTTTGTGCAGTATTCCAAGAAGGTGGACGATCGTTTTGGAGGCTATGTTGCCTGTACTCTGCTGGTATTCTGCTTCATATCCTTCATACAGATTGTTATTTTTCCACAGTGAGTATTTCACCCATTCCCATAATGCTCTACTGCGAATGCTTCTGTGTATAACCCCATCAAGAGGACCCGTTAGGCTCATTTGTAGCTATTCTTGGTTTCTGTGAGAGTACCTTTGCATGAGTCACAGCTGAAATGATTTATCTGTCCTTTTACAGATAAGATTGATTAAAAGAAAAAAATCTCACAACCCCAATGATGTAAAACATTTTAAGTTATTAACAAAAAACAAAAACAAACATGCTGATGTTATTTATGAGATCTGATCTCGTTCGTATTTTGACTTTAACCTCCTAGGACCTGGCGTCCACATATGTGGACGTCACATTTTGGGTTGCCTAGACCAAAATACAAAATTTTGCTCTACAAGGGCCTGATATTCATGTACAAGCACATGATATTGCCACTGCTCGATCAAAAATTAAAACGAATGTCCTCATTTATGGATCTCATTTTTCTCAGAAACAAAAATCTTGTAAAAAAACTATTTGTTTTTACATTCATGAGGTCCCAATCAGCCCAAATATCAAAGAGAAATTAAATGCCATGGTTAAAGATGGCGAAATGTTGTCGGTTTCAGCATAAAGACCAAACTGTTGCAGCTAATGTAGAAATTCTAAGGCTTCATTATGAAAAAGTTTTCATAATTTCATCTTTATTTCTGAAATATCTAGCTTTTTCTCACGCCAAAGTGTTTAAGCTCTAGGGGTGCAACGATACACAAAATTCACGGTTCGGTTCGATACTTTGGTGTCACGGTTCGATATTTTTTCGATACAAAAAAATGTTCATGCCTTTTTAATTTGTCATTTATTAAAATTATAAATATATATTTTAACTCAAAAGTACAGTTTTTAAATTTAATGTTGCTGAAACAAAAGTAATGAAAAAAATAAATATATCTCAGGGCTCTCAAAATTTCAAAATCCCTGGTAGCCCTTCGGGCAGGGACTCTTCAGTTTTTGGTAGCCCAAAATAAATGTAAGTAGCCCGAATAAAAAAAGAGAGCAATTTTTTGATTGATATTTTGTTTCCTGTTTTGTTTCCTTTACAATATTATACATTAAAGTATAATATTGTAAAGGAAACAAAACATTCAACAAAAAATTGTTGAAAAACAAATTACAACATTGTATAAAAATTACAATCATCAACTCAAATACTTGGTTCTAATTGAACAGAAATTTCTATGAACTTGTAAGAACTGTGTAGGACATGAATCAGTCTGTGTCAGATCCTGAATTTGAAATTTCCGCTGAAGTCACAGGTAAGAGGCAAGTGGGACCAAGATCTAGGCCATTTGCTTTTTGAAGTTTGCAAAGACTACTAAATTTTGCCAGTGGTAGTTCACTCTTTGCAACATAGTACGCTGTTCTAAACAGATTTTTCAGGTTTATTTTTAGTATGTTATTTGCAATTGGTGTTTGTTCTGGGAAAGATATTGCAGACTGCGCAATAATGCATTTCTTGCATTTGGGGGCCTTTCTTAAAATGACTGGTCCCAGTAACAAAGGCGCTTGTCGACTCAGAAATCGAGAGAAAACCAACAACACACCCGGCAGAACATTATGTTATTTACACGGGTGCACATAAGTGGTCCGCATGTGCGCATTCGCTGTCAAAATAAAAGACGCGCACCAGATAAGAAGTTGCAACGCGCGTTTGCGTCCATATAAAAAGCACTGTTTTTGTCCACTAGAGTGGGATTTTCACGGCACATTCCGCACCACCTCTCTGTGCGTTCATCATTTGTTTGAAGCCAGCTCACCTCCTGCAACCACTTTTCCGAGAGCTTCTTTTGTGGTTCGGACTCCTTCTGACATTTCTTTGGAGGTGGAGGAACACCAAAGTAATTGCTTAAAGGAGCTTCTTCGACATCTTTAAGAGTTTTAAACAAATGTCTGTCCTCCTCCAGAAAATCTTATGTATGCAAACACGCGTTGCAACTTCATATCTTGTGCGCGTTTTTTTTTGTTGTTTTTTTGACAGCGAATGTGCACCTGCGGACCACTTATGTGCAGCCCCGGTTATATAGCTCGTCATATTGCAGCCACAGAAATTCTTTTGTCCATGAAACCATAAAGCTGCACTTTCTTTTTGCCTTATAGTCTGATTTGTCATAACTTTTCCGTTTTGTGGTAAGCTTTTCTTTGGCTGTCACTTCTTCACTCTGACCTGTCTTATTTGGCTCAGCAGAACTAAAATATATATCCTGCTGCTTTTACACACACACACACACATAACGGTCAGTGATTCTCTGCGCGATCAACCTCTCATATGTTTAAGCTTGCTGCGGGAGATTTCACTTGTCATGTTTGCATAGTAAGCTAACGATTGATAAGACGATGTCAGAGGAATTGGTGCGCAAATTATCATCACTCACCAATCAGTACTGTCGCTCTCTATACACAGTTCGCGCGATTGCAAAGTGAAAGCTAGCCCCGGGACGTCGGGCTAGCGATTTTGCAAGCCCTGTATCTGATTGAGGAATCACTCATCTTTGAAAAAGAGAGTTTATTACAGAGAAATGGCTCTTTCCAAAATAAAAGCTATACTATCCGCTTCTTCTGGGCTATATTCTCAGCAGCATATTGTAGCGGGTCAGGGCTGTTCGGGGTTCTGTTTGTACAGTTATGTTTTGTTTATGTTGCCATAGTGACGGATGACGCCCTCTCGCTGCGACGATGTGTCTTTCCGGGGTCAGAGGGCGCCCTGTGTGTTGTTGTTGTTGCTGTGCGGTTGCGGCGCTGAGCAGTTAGCTAGCGGTAGTGTTCTTCTGCAGATGTCAATAAACGGCTGTGCTCCCTGGCTAGCTCACGGGAAGCAAGACCAAATGACACCTCCGTCTCCTCCTTGTCTGAGCTCGCCACATTGGTGTCAGAAGTGGGATGATGGTGGCACCCCATGTTCTGACCCGAGTGACTTTTCCCCCGCCGGTCGTGACCGGCCGGTGCGCCAAAAGAAGGCACCTGGACATTTGCAGGACTTTGTGTGGGGTAATGGGGTCGTCGGGGACGACTGACCCCTTAGGTGGGGGCTATGTAGCGGGTCAGGGCTGTTCGGGGTTCTGTTTGTACAGTTATGTTTTGTTTATGTTGCCATAGTGACGGGTGACGCCTTCTCGCTGCAACGGTGTGTCTTTCCGGGGTCAGAGGGCGCTCTGTGTGTTGTTGTTGCTGTGCGGTTGCCGCGCTGAGCAGTTAGCTAGCAGCAGTGTTCTTCTGCAGATGTCAATAAACGGCTGTGCTCCCTGGCTAGCTCACGGGAAGCAAGACCAAACGATACCTCCGTCTCCTCCTTGTCTGAGCTCGCCACAATATTAAACATATCAGGTCCCCATAAGGAGAATCATGTGCTAACGGCTGTCTAAATGACTCGGGTAAAGTTTGTAGCATGCATGTTTGTTGTTTTTGTCTGCTTCCACTTGTCTTTGCACTAGGATGATGTCGGCATAAATGTGCAGTCATATTCATTGTGTTCCCACTAGTGCTGTCAGCGTTAATCTCGTTGAAATGACCTTAACGCCACAACACGGCAAATCTCCGTTAACGAGCTACCCCTGATCGCCCCGTGCGTGGGGCTAGACGGCCAACACGTTAACGAGCTAACTGCGCTAACACACTAGTTCCCACCCATGTAATTGAGCATTGGTGGCACATCCAACATACTGTTTTACTTTAGTCCATGACGCGCTTACCTTCAGGGTCATATGTCACATGAAACCCAAAATAATTCCAAACGCCAGATCTGAATGAGGGTGGGGGAGGTTCAATTTGCCATGTTGCAAGGAGAGCTTAACTTCTGTCTCGCTAGCTTGCCCTGCGCTCTTCCTTCTGACGATGCTGTCTGTGTTGAACGCTCAGTGGATCTGCGCTCGACAGTGCAGCCTAGGCGGAGTAGTCGAACGCAGATTCACTGAGCGCTCAACACAGACAGCATCGTCAGAAGGAAAGTTGATAAAATAAATTACAAATTTTGTATTGTTCATACATATGCGTACCGAACCGAAAGCACTGTATCGAACGGTTCAATATCGATACGAGTATCGTTGCACCCCTATTAAGCTCCCAATGTGTTTTGACAATATAAACTTTCACAGTGCAACAACGTTTCCTCCTGAAATCCACTTTTATGTCCAAGTTGTGTCACCTTTGAGCCCCCTGTTGTCAGCTGATTGAGTGCAGTTTATTATACACATCACTCCTGATGTGTAACTGACTGCTGGTCTGACCTTTCCCCACTGATGCACACCGTTCCAGTAAAACGTGATTGAACGACATGTTGCACATGTTGGTGAACTGAACCTGCCCGAGGGTTGCTCCGCCCACTTTAGTGACTAATAAGAACTGATGAGGAACTCACTGGTTGTACACTTTTAGTTATCCTACCTCCTTAGAGTTACAGGCTGTCATGCTGCTGGGCTTTTCCAGATGTTCACAAATATGGATTAAAGCCCCCACACTCATTTTAGACCAGCGTTCCCCAACCTTTTTTGCACCATGGACCGATTTATGTCCGACAATATTTTCACGGACCGGCCTTTAAGGTGCCGCGCATAAATACAACAAAATAAAACCAGTGCCGATACCCCCAAAAAAGAAGATTTATTCATAACACACAGGAAAACTCCTGGGGAAACCGAGTTAACGATAAAAACATTAAAAAAATAACACTAAAAACCAATAAAAACCCCGAAAACCATAAATTTCACACCCAAGCCTCAACTCTTGCGGCCCTGTACCAAGCGACTCATGGACTGGTCTGTGGCCCAGTGGTTAGGGACCGCTGTTTTAGACCATGATTTTTTGGTATAAATATATTTAGATTGATTGTTTTTTTTTTTTAAACTGTTTTAAAAAATGTTGATATTGTGAAAAACCTTAAGGGTCTTTCAAGGTTCTTCCTTGAAAATGAAATGCCAAAAATAAACTGGGTATTTTTCTGAAATTTAACTGATTTAGATAATAATAATGATGATTGTAAAACAAAACCCTAAATGTCCTTTTATAATCTGTGTTCTCTATTCTTTCCTGCAGCACCCCGGTCATGCTGGGAATCTACATCAGTATCTTCATCATACTCGCCAACATCCTCTTCATCTGTGCCATATACTCTTGCATCAAGGTAGAGCAGGTCACCTGGACTCCATACCAAATGTTGCGCTCATTTTCTTTTTCTTGCCTTCACCGTGTATTTAACATGTTCATCATTTCCGCTCGTAGATTTTTCCAGCTGCGATGCAGACTGTCTCGAAGAAGATTGTCCAGTCTCGCACCAACAGCACGCTGGTCGGAGTATTCTCCATTATCCTCGTCTTTATCTCTGCCTTCGTTAATATGGTGAGATCAAAGTTATCGCTAAACAAATTAAGCGCATCTGCTAACTTTGTGCGACATTGTTTGAAGTCGTGCTGCTTCACTTTCATGCAGTTTGCCTGCGACACCACGGGTTTGGCTGAATGCGTCGCTGAGAAGCTGAACACCTCTGCGGTGACTCCCTGTCTGATCCGCAGCTTGAATGTGTCCGTCGAGGGGGGTCTAGAGATCTGCCCCAGCCGAGGCCCCTCCTGCCCCTTTCCTGAGGTGAGCAAACGGTCCACACGCTTTAAAAGAAGAGTCTCAGATTTGCATTTGTGTTTTCCTGACACCTATCGTCGATGATGCGTGCTTGTGACGCCGCTGCCTCCTGTTTGTGTCAGTATTTCAGCTACAGCGTGCTGCTGACGCTGCTGGCCTGCTCCGTGTTCCTGCAGATCAGCAGCATAGGGAAGCTGGCCCTCATGCTGCTCATCCAGCTCACCTTCCTGCTGCTGGTGGAGTGGCCACAAGTAGCACTGTTTGACAATGCAGACCTCTTTGTCACCTCCAATGCCATGTAAGTGAAACAAGTGTGAAATTACAAGTCACCGAGAGGGTTTACTTCATTTGTACTGATAATTTAAGGGATGAAAGGGAATGGAAGATTTTTATTTTCAGTAATTTAAGGATAAATCAAAATACTTAAAATACCCTTATTTGCTCTTTCATTGATTTTGCTTCTGTTTACTCATGTACAACAGTGAAATCAAGTTTGTGCATTTTATTAATATATTTGAATCTTTCTGTCTGTTTTTAGTGATTTAAATGAAACTCAGTGGTAAGTTGTTTTTTTTTTATTATTATTGATGTTTTTGCATTTAAACCTTTGCCATTTAATTTTTTGGTCAGAACACAAACAAAAAAGTACGGTTTGTGGATTTAGCTTTTAATTCCTTCACTTCACTTCTATACATACATATTCCATTAGATTGAAATCCACAGTTTAAAACATGTTTCATTGTCTCTTTCTAAAAATCTACTTTCATTTATACCTTAGCTGCAAATATGTAGCATGAAATAAATTGATATCAAAATCAAATCCTTAGACTGCTGATGTAAATATCTCTTGCATCATCATTTTAAATGATTTATTACTACTGACTAAAAGTTGTTGTTTTTTTTTTTAATTTAAGGCCCAGTTTCAATGAAACTACAAACCAGTGGTAAGCCTACATTCAATGTTACTTTTAATTTTTGCATCTTGTTCAGTTACTATAATGTATTTTGCCCAATTTTAAACATCACCTTTCTTTAAATGTTATTTTCTTGTTGATCTTTTGCTTGTTTCTTTCTCTGTTTAATGTTTTTTTGTAGTCTTTCTTTAATCTCACTGCTTGTCATTCTCTCCGCAGCTCGTTTGTTGTGACCAAAGTGTCCCTGAGGGTCATGACTCCAGTGATCCTCACAGTTTTTGTCCTGGCACTGTACCTGCACGCCCAACAGGTTGAATCTACTGCACGCCTCGACTTCCTGTGGAAATTACAGGTATGGACATCGGGGTCCGCTAGAGGGCGCCACCTGACAATGTTAACCTAAAAGATCTTCCATTAATACCTCAAACATGTCCATGAGTAAAAAGTTGATAGAGCTGTTGTATGGTTAATTGAAATTAATTATTATATTATTATATCACTGTGTCTATAAGAGCTGTTTTAGTTAATAAATAACCTCTATTTCCAGGCCACAGAGGAGAAGGAGGAGATGGAGGAGCTGCAAGCCTACAATCGTCGCCTCCTCCATAATATCCTACCGAAGGACGTAGCTGCTCACTTCCTGGCACGTGAGCGGCGTAACGACGAGCTGTATTACCAGTCCTGTGAGTGTGTAGCCGTCATGTTCGCCTCCATCAGCAACTTCTCCGAGTTCTACGTGGAGCTGGAGGCCAATAATGAGGGAGTAGAATGCCTCCGGCTGCTTAACGAGATCATCGCAGACTTTGACGAGGTAAACTCAGCCTGTCTCGGAAGGCCGCGTGTGATCGTCATTTGTTTCTCAGGTGCAGTCACCATCTGTGATCTCCTTACTTCTCAGATCATCAGTGAGGAGAAGTACAGGCAGCTAGAGAAGATCAAGACCATCGGTTCCACCTACATGGCAGCGTCAGGTCTGAACGACTCCACCTATGACAAAGAAGGCCGTTCCCATATTACTGCACTAGCTGACTATGCCATGAGACTGAGAGAGCAGATGAAATATATCAACGAGCATTCCTTCAACAACTTCCAGATGAAGATAGGTAAGAGGAAGTTAGAGGAGGAAACACGGTGGTTATACATTGCTGGTTTTGTTGGTGCAGTTTAACTTTTTTTTGTTTTTTGTCTTGAATTGACAGGTCTGAACATTGGGCCGGTGGTTGCGGGGGTTATTGGAGCACGGAAACCTCAATATGATATCTGGGGAAACACAGTCAATGTGGCCAGTCGTATGGATAGCACAGGTGTACCTGACTGCATACAGGTAGGTTTCTTGTAACTAATAAAATCAGCCCGGATAGGTTATTAGGGAGCAATCAAATATCACTGGGTGGATTTGATGGTAATATTTTATATCTGCACATTTATAGATTGCTGTAGAAATGTGAAATAAAAACACTTTAGAGATAAGATGTCCAGGTGTGCTTTAATACTGAAATGAAATAATATAGAAACAACGATGAAAACAGAACAAAAACAAAATTTAAAGCAATAAAAAACGCAGGACTGCACATAAGTAACAAATACAGGACACATGCAGGACTATTTATACACAGAGGACAAACAGGAAGTAAAAGAAACCAAAACTTCAAAGTAAAATAAGAAATAACCAAAGAAGACCAATAGAGATATGAATACAAGCACTTAGCAGAATGTAAGAGACCTACATGAACACAAAGGGAACAAAGCGTAAACGCAGAAATGAGACTGAGGGAGGCACAACGCAGGGAACAAGACTACTATGCAGACAATAGACGAGGCTCAAACAAGAACACAAGAGACATCACAGAACTGAAAGAGTAAAGTAACAGCAAGAGACTCGATATCATGATATTAAAGATCGCAGTATACTAGAACAATAAAGAAGTAAAAACTCACAAAACTAACATTAGTCAAATAAAAATTGGAACTCAAAGCAGCTTACTATTTGCATTTTTTTCTGAGAGAAATTTATTGAGCAGATATTGAGCTTTTTAGTTGCTGAGTGCTTCTCTAAACTCAGCAGCCTTTTGCTTACTGTGTCTCTCTTCAGTTTAGTGCTGAAGTGTTTGTGGACAGTGGATTTCCCCCCCCCTAAAAACTGGCAAAAGCTACTGCTAGCATTGTAAAGTTGTAAACGGTGAGATAAAATTTGTTTTAAAACTTTTATCTATTAGCGGAAGCTGAGACACTGTCTTAAATGTGAAAAACAAAACAAAACCAGAATATAATTTTTTTTAAAAAAACCCAAAAAAACCAACAAAGCAGGCCTCAAATATCTCAGTTTCAACATTTCACATATGATTTTTTTAAAAAATATTTTTGGTAAGATTTAGTGGTATGAGTGTTATTATTTACATTTTAACCAGCATCAATACGATTTAAATTAAAAGTTGCTTAATTCAGTTTTAAATGTAAAGATTTCTTGACTTCATTTTGTCAGCTTCATAATAAAAGTTTATCAGTGCAAAAACAGACGAAGAGTTTGAAGTGACTGCTTTTAAAATATTGCGCTCTTTTGTAAATCGTTGTGTACATCTTTTCACAGGTGACCACAGACCTCTACCAGGTGCTTGTAAGCAAAGGCTACGTGCTTGAGTGTCGTGGGGTCGTAAAGGTAAAAGGTAAAGGCGAAATGACAACCTACTTCCTGAATGATGGACCGCCCAACAGTTAGCAGCCAAGACAGCGGCAGCAGCAGCAGATGCTGGGATGACCCCCCCACTGCAAGGACACGGCACCACTGAGCGAGGACTCGCGGTGTGAGCGAGCGGCTAAGAACTAGAGACGCCACCACTTGAATCCCGAGCAAAGAGGGGAAAAAAGAGAAACTTTGAAGACTTCAAACGGAAAGTGTTCTAGATGAGAGGAAAATGTTCTCGTTTGACGGCCGTTTTGGATCCCGTACATGTCGAAGGACACATGTTTTTCTCATGTCTAGCCTCTCTCTCAGGCTTCTTGAAAGATGCAAAGTCTGTTTATTTAAAACGCCTTTTAGCCTGTGTCAAAAGAAGATTAACGCTGTACATACGGCTACTTTTTTATTTTACTTTGGGTCTTTTTGTTCGTTTGTTTTCTTATTCTGTATTTTTTTTTTTTTTAATTTCACATGAATTACAAACAGGTACTCATGTTTTATTTCTGCATTAATTATTTATTTCGATCTCGATGTTTTGTGCAAAAAGGGTCCTTTATGAAAAAGTGTGGAAACATACGGGCACAAATATCCAGTCTATTACACGTTTTTTAAGTGTGTATGTACATGCATATTTGTGTGTGTATGAATATATGTATAAACTGAGGAGGAATATATTGACCAAAGACTAAAGTATTTACTAAAAGCAAGGCAAGACGTGTGGATATGTTCTTGCTAGAGTTAGCAATGATCTCCGCCTCTGTTATTTAAGCAGAGGGCCTGAACCCTCCGTCTTTCTGCCCAAATGCTGGCCACAAAGTCTGCTCCCTCCCTTTTTTAGACTATGTACAAAACATTTATTTCGTCTGTCATTCAGGCAGCAAAGAGCATATCACGAACCCTAAATTCAAACGCTGACCTCGATTGTTAAATTAGGTTAACTTAAAACTGACTAAAGACGACTAAGGATGTTATCAGAAGGTTATACCTGAGCAGTAAAAGTAGAGCCAGCCAGGATTTGGCCCCTCTTCATCCTCACTTCACATCCGATTGGTTCCTTAGAGCTTGAGCCGTTTTTTCGGCCGTGACAGTACACCGACATCGACTGCTCCTTCCCTTTCAGAGAGGTATTGTTTTGGTACAGATGGAAATGAAGGAACTTAGATCCGAGACCCGTTCCAGAGCCTTCGGGGGGGGAGGGGGAGAAACTTTGGATTTCAATGCATCGGTATCGCACAGCCTGATTCTTCTATGAAGAAGAAATAGATGAAGGAAATTAATATATATTGATTTTAACTGAATACTGTGCTTTGTAATCCTGAAGGGGCATAACTATTTTCACTGTGAGGTTTTTATGATACAATGAAACTGCTTTCTTGCCAAACATAACTGCTTTGAAGCATGTCTGATTGTGGTATCTGGTTTTCATTTTTGTTCGTTTTCAGCGTAGGGTATTTTGTATCACTTCTGTATCCATCATTTGTATATTCTTAATGTTGTTATTATTATGATGATTCTGATTAATTATTATGCTTAATATGATGACTCCATTCCGATGAAGAGGATCAAAGACCAGCACGCTTTCTTGTAAAATGCCAGTCGTAAAGCTCCAGCTCACTGGTACCAACTGATCAACTGCAGCCAATGAGTTCTGCTGTTCAGTCCTGATGTACAGTACAGTATTTTTAAGCTGACGATAGGTGTGATCATGTATAGTAAGTAATAACCATTAGCTGCCTTTGCAGCAGAGCCCAAGTGGTGTATGCTCACATAAGCATAGCAGTAAACACACACACATTTACAAATGAATCACTGTGCTTTTTTTTTTTTTTTTTTTTTTTTTTTTTTTTTAAATTCATGCCACTACTGCAGTATTGTAAATCTCAGCCAGGCTTTTCGGTGACCTCCACACACGTTAAAGTTCTCAGTGGTAACAAACAGCATCCCTCGTGTTACGCTGTTTAAAGAGGACAAGGTCGAGTTGGTAGGCCTTCACATATTTTCTCTCCTATTACACCCGCCTCAGCGGAAAATGAAAGCACTGATTGCTGAGTCTGATTGCCTTAAGTTGACATAAAACAAATCACAGATTAACACTAAATGGGAAGTGTGCTTGCTTTCCCTGCCTGGACCGCTAATGTTCGGGCAGAGAGAGAGAAAGAGGGACAAGGGCTCGTCGACATTATTATTATTATTTTTTACGTTAACTTTCTCATCGTTGTAAAGGTCTTGGTTCCCCCGGGCGCAGCTTTCTGTTAATTTGTAGGATCAGCCCTGACTCAGCTCTTCCCTCACACTTAGCAGTGGCAACCAACAGTTGATCACGTTTGTACCAAAGCCAGCTCACGCAGCCCTGTGCTTTTGGTCCCTCCTGTGCAATGATACTCGGGCTTGCGTCTAGAGGACAGTAATGCAACGGAGATCACCAACTATCACATGAACTGTGACCAATGAAGAGTGATTCGTATAAAGCAAAGAGTTTATAAAATGCACTTGAGTTTATTATAAAGATGTTCATTGTATGTATTCTATTTCTATTGGCTGTCCATAGACTTGTGTTGATTGTTAACTCTTGGGATGCTTTTGGGAGGGGAAGGGAAGAGGAGAGGGAAGGAAGGTTTGTCCCCATACTACTGAAACAGTGTTTTTGCTCAGGCCTGATGAATCCTTCCGTATTTGTTTTTGTTTTATTTGTATTTTTCCCTGAGTTGGAAGAGTTGAAAAGGGGATTTTTTTTTGTTGTTTTGTTTTTTGCAAAGTTTTGAAGGACGAGAAGAGTTGAGGACTATGACAAAGAGAAAAATAACATTTCCCCTTGAAGAAAAAAATAAAAAAAAATCAATGGCTGTTTTGTGTGACTGTATTTTTGCTCCTGATGCTGAATGTGACTCAGTCATTATCTTTGCTTTATAGAAACCTCCAGTAGTCTTAGCTTCCCTAAACCTTATTCTGCCAGAGGTTTTTTCCTGTTAAAAAGGAGTTATTCCTTCCCACTGTCACCAAGTGCTTGCTCATAGGGTGCTGTCTAATTATTGGGGTTTTTTTTTCCTCTATTATTGTAGGGTCTTTACAATATAAAGCACCTTAAGGTGACTGTTGTGATATATAATTAAAACTAAATTGACCTGAGTTCCTTTTTTGTAAGAAAAAAGGGTTTTAGATCACATTTTTTATGTAGGGGGACCTTAAATCCATCATTTTTATGTGTAGGAAACAAGCCTTCAAACCAAGGTATTCTCAAAGGTAAAGGGCAACAGCAGCAGGAAACATGAGAAAAGACTCCTGATGATCAGTGCACCAACATTATCGGCATATATAAGCTGCTCAGGGCAGCACAGTGGCGTAACGGTTAGTGCTTTTACCTCCCAGCAAGTATTTCCTGTGTTTAAATCCACCATCTGTTCAGGGCCTTACTGTGTGGTGTTTACATGTATTTCAGCTTCCTCCTACAGTCTGAAGACATGCAGTTAGTGGGGTTAATTGGTTCACGTAGATTGACCATAGGTATGAATGTGAATGGTTGTCTGTCTCACTGTGTTAGCCCTTTGAGAGACTGGCCAAGGTGTACCCTGCCACTTACCCTATGGGAGCCGGGATAAGCTCCAGCCCCTCTGACCTTTGAGGGTCAGATTCATTGACCTCAAATTGGATAAGGGGAAATAACTGGGTGGATATTACCGATTTCTAACTGTTGGTATCTGTTATGGCCACAGGCTTTTGTGCAAGGTTTGCCATGTGTGTGTGTGTGTGTGTGTGTGTGTGTGTGTGTGTGTGTGTGTGTGTGTGTGTGTGTGTGTGTGTGTGTGTGTGTGTGTTGCAGGAGTTTCCTGGAAAACCTGGCCCTCCACACCCGGCCAGGGACATTTGAACCCTGCCTTTTGAGACCTCGCCCTGTCTTCACTCCGACTACTCCTTTGCTGACAGTGTTTGCACCGCCTCCATGCAATGGCAACCCTGTTTGTTTTGTTTTGTTTTGTTTTGTTTTATTTGACCTATTATCTTAATTCAGTTTCTAAACATACAACTGCCATCCATTCATGGCTTTGCACCACTGATACAGCCTTACATGAACCATGATTATTACTAAGTTTAATAAACCTTTGGTAATCCCTATTCAGTGGGTGGTGTGACTCCATTCTTTGTTGTGGCCTTTGAGGCAGTCATAATAGCACCAGCATGTATAACAGCCAACAAATGAGCATGAAGAGACAGGAGAAACCATTCACAGCACAAACACAGAAACTAGCTGACCTGAGTATAAACGGAAAGGGAAATCTTTTTATGTTTTGTGTTTCTCAAAGACATAAATTGTGACACGATTAGATTTCAGGGAACAAACCGTTATCATTCTGCTGAAGGATCCCAGTGTCAGCCCATACTGTACTGATTTCACTGCTTCAGCACTGGAGGAGGTAAATATATTTCAGACACATAAGAAATAGGAAGCCTCAGTCATCACATACTAGTTGGCAGTTTTGATTTCCAGTGCCAAACAGGAAGTCTTCAAGGACTGGGTTTCAGGATCAGTTACTGCAACTTGTGAACTTGCGGTCATGCATACTTTATGAGATGAATATATAAGAGATTAAATTCGCTCAAACATGTGTTTATATTCCCAGATTCCAGCACAGAAGTGACAGAATCCCTCACCTGGTGTAACAGAGCTGAAACCTTTGTAGACTTACTTTCTGAGTCTACAAACACTG
This sequence comes from Rhamphochromis sp. 'chilingali', assembly GCF_963969265.1. NCBI lineage: Eukaryota > Metazoa > Chordata > Actinopteri > Cichliformes > Cichlidae > Rhamphochromis > Rhamphochromis sp. 'chilingali'. Next base: position 22,555,899 of record NC_137939.1, on the reverse strand, counting down.
CTTACACACTGCTTTTTTTATGACTTAAATTGAAATATGTACTTTCAAACTTAATTATATTTTTTTTAACTGTAAGTAACCAACCTTAATTACCATGAGCATCTCAACTCTGAAAGTAATTGTAAGAGTTATTATTTGATTATTTTAGGAATCACTGCACTTACACATGGCTCCTTAACAAAGGGGATGTTGCTGACATGGTTTTGCTGTGGTGAAACCCAAAATCCACATCTTAAATCTTTTCTCTTTGTCTTCTTATGGGGCTGTTTTAATGCCATGTAAATGAGAACCACTGGTGAAAAAAAATCTTAATTTGTTGCCAAGGTTGGTACTTTAAAGAAAAAAAAAACTGGCTAAAAAGGTGAAATTAGATGCCTTTTTTAAAGGCTTTGTATGACTTAATAAATGGAAATATTAAATAATGCAATACAGCAATGAACACAACTAACACATGAATTATGGTAAAACTTCAATTCACGTTAATCATTTTAAAAGAGCTCATTATCTTTAATTATGCAACTTTTTTCATACTAGGCAATGACATCACAAGAATATCAGGCGTGAGTTTAATGTAAGTTGTTTTGGAAGTCTTAAAACATATCAGCACGTCATGGCATGGAATGAAAAATGAACTGTTAGCTGGCATTATCTCTTTTCCTTTCAAAAAGGATGCTCCAGTGTATCCTCTGTGTAAGGAGGTAATACAAGAATCGCCAAAGCGACTCTAATGGTGACTATAATGGTGAGTTCCATTTGAAGCTGGAATTTCTGAGTTCCCGAGAGGAATTTTTAATTGCAATGCCCATTTATATATCAAATACTTTTCAAGATAAATATATATTTTTAGATGGTCCGTCAGCCCACTTCCACCATGTTTTTCCCACACTTTGAAATCTGAGGCAATGTTTGAACATGATTACCTCAAAAACCAAAAGCCTGAAATTTTCGCTGGTCTTTCTTACCATAAAAATAAATCATGACCTATAATTTGGGACGGATACATAAAAAAAAATATCAGAAAATGCATTTGCCATGCAATGTGGAACAAATATGCAAGTAGTCTTGTAAAGTTCCATATTTGAGCACACAAAAAAGAAATTAACAATGCAAAAAATGACTAGTGGCAATCTGTAAATTGTAACTAAAACATGCAAAACATTTTCTAAAAATGATTTTTTTTGGTGATAAAAATTATGGAAATGCTCTTTTCATTCAACTTTCGTGCTGGATTTAGCAAATATGATACAAGTTATACCACAGAAACAACAATATCAGCAGATCTGAACAGAAAAAATATCCAAATAGTTTCCAAACTGTAATCAAATTAAAACTGAGACAATAACTTAAAATATATGTGTACTTTTTTCATTTTTCACACCCACTTTATATGCATGCACATTGGCCTGGAAGGGTCAGATAAGTCATACTGAGTTTAAAAAATAATAAGAGGCATTAAAATTCAACAAGTAAAAATAAACACAGAAAAAAATATTAAATGTATTGAAAAAAACTAGTAACTCATCTGAAATGACTAGTCTTCAAGGAAAGGTTGCTGTGTCCAGATGATTTAAACACAAAATTATGACAGAAATCAGAGATAGTTGCCCAGAAAATGTTCTAAAAATTCAATGATCTGAGATGTAAGGACCCTTATTGTTAGTGATGCATCAATGGCCCTGTACCTTACTATGGAGTAAAGCAAATCCTGTTTTTCCTTGCTTTAACAACTTTAAGACTGAATACCCTTTTGTTTTTCTCCAATGAGCAACCCTCCAACATTTTTACACCTCCAAAAACTGGCTGAGCAGTAACTTTCTACAAAGGCTTAATACTGTACATGTCATTCAAAGAATTACTTAAATGTAAAAAAAGAGAGCACACTCATTACAAAAATAGGCTTAACACTATTGCATGAGGCAAAAAAAAAAAAAACCTCTAAAAGTGTGCATGTTGTCAGTTTAATTTCACGTTTTCACATCATGTTTGTTGCTGTTTTTATGTGTGAGGTAATTTGTGTTACTGCAAAAGTTTTCATAACAGGCTGAAGTTCGGGTCCGTCTTTAACATTTCTTTAACAAACCTATGAAAGTAATAAAAACAAGTTCACTCACATGTTATAAAAAATAAAACAAAAAAATTATTTGATTTGAAAATGTTACATACTTGGTCATTTCGCTGTTCTTTCGAGGAAACCGTCTGACTAGCATCCATGGCTCAGGGTTCTTGGACACCATCCAGCCATACCTCTGGCTCTCTGTCAGAGGCACCATGTAGAGCTGGTTTGGAGCTGGAGAACAGAGGAAACCAAGGCTCTCATTGTTTGATGCAGCTGTTTACTCATCAACATTCACATCTGTTATATTTACTCACATCTAGGTGTTTGAAGCCGCTTAATCATCGCTTCGCATCTCTCATGGCTCCCATTGTGTATGTCAGTGCTGTGGGGAAGAGGCTGGTCAGAAAGTTGGCAGTCCTCTACACATCTGAGGTGTCTCGGTTGTTCTTGAAGAGAAGGTGGCATCCCGGCTTTGATGTTGCTGTTGCCATCTGTAATGAGATATGTTACCACTGCTGTTACAACTAAATATGGTCTAATAAAGCTTGTCAATGGCCCTAAAGGACAATATTAAGTTGCCTGCTGCTACAATCAATCTAATAGAGCAAATTTGGGGATTTGACGGATATACATCAGGGATGTGCAGCAACTGTGTGATGGCATCATATCAATATGGACCAAAATCTCTGAGGAATATTTCCAGCGCCTTGTTGGATCGATGCCACAAAGAATAAAGGCAGTTCTGAAGGCAAAGGGGAGAAGCAATTACTGAGTGTAATTTAATTCTATTTTACTGACCAAATAAAAAGTCAAAAGATTGTGAAAATAAATTAGGTATTAATAAATTAAAATCAAAGTTCATGGTGTAGACATAAATCAAATGTCTACACCATGAACTCCAAATACAGACTGCTATCTTTTATTCTTTTTGAAGAGTTTTGAAATTATGAGCCAATTTTCCACGTAGCTAAACCTTTAGGTAACTCTAGGCCAAAAGACAACCAAGCCCCGCTTTCAGACCTATTGTTCACATAAGCGAAAGCAAAGCTCTCCTTACCGTTAGGATTAGACGGTCCCCGGGGATTCAGTATCATTCTATCGCCTATCGGGTTCTGATAACCCAGGTATGTCAAACCAAAAAAGGTCATAACGTTGCAGTTTGTCTGCCCGAACCTGCCGTAGAGACACACCAGAGACAAAACCCCCTGTAAATAAACCAGAACTTTCCGTTTACACATAACCATGGCAACAAGCCCCGCCTACCCGGAACCAACTTAATGATAAATAACTTGCTAGATTTCAAAGATGTCTGGTGCGAGTTAGGGCTGTCGTATATCTGTTGGATTCACATCATTACAAAGAAAAAATCTGTAATCATATTGGCATAAAAAAGGTTCAGTTAGAAAAGACAAAACAGATAGTGATTATAAAATTGTGTTTCGCTAACGTTATGAAGAATTTCTTTTTACTACTGATACTGCTATATCTCAAAAGCAGTAAATTTAATTTCTAAGGGTTTCTAAGGGTTCAAAATTCACTGTTCTACAATTTTCAAATAACTCTATAACTAAAATCTGTGTGGACTGTCACACATTTAACATTTCACACAAATAATTTAAACCGCCTGGCATGCAAAACAATGTCAGGAAGTCAGAAGTAGTTAGTGATCTGTAAATATTTGGTCCAGATCACCTGAAGGCATTTAAGCACAGCCAGTTCCCAGATGAAATAAAACTAAAAATACGAGGTGTTTTGCTGTATATATCAACAAAATTTTAAAAGCCGTTGATTAATGGGTAAAACCCTATGTAGAAAAAGTAACAATTTATAACTCAATGTCTTTATAACTCACTTTTAGACTAACAACTTCACCTATGATATCTTAAAGGTTAGAAATGCTTATTTCTAATAATGCATTGATATACACTGCATACATGTTATACAAAAATAGAATATTTGCTGTATAATGTTATTTAAACTGTGTTTGTGATCTAATTTTATATACAATATTAAAAATAACTCTTGCAGTAAAAGATAAAAAGGATACAAGTAAAGTGTGAAAGCAGTAAAAATCCAAGTTAAAAGAATAGAAAATTAAAGACAATTAACAAGCTAAGACAAGAGACAGCGAAGAAAACATGTAAAAGCTGTGGAATAAATAAAACATCTCTTCCAAACGATAAACCGGTTTGAGCAGTTGTTGTTCTTTTTGATTGATTAAATTGTTTCCTACTACCAGCCAAATTACACGTTCAAAAAACAATAATGGATGGGTTCAACACTTAGACCCATATAGGGATATGGGTAATGTGTAAGTGCTGATTAGAATTTACAATATAAACATTGTGTTAACTGCAGTAATTGTTCTGTAGATCATTATTTTCACATATATTTATTTTATATTATTTGTAAACACTTCTTACTCCATCATAGATGAAAATAAATATCATATGAAATCTGGTACATGGAAATTGAGTTTAATAATATACTTACTATAACAAAAAAAAAGCATGCTGGTGGGTTTTATTTAAAGACCATTCAGCACATTTGCCAGCAATAAATGATTTTCTTTATGTAAGTAAAGAAAATCATCACTTTATATAATTGCTTTCTTAAAGATTTTTACTGTTTTCTCTCATTTTTTTTCTGCTCTGTTTTATGTCAGCACTACCTTGTGCTAATCATGTGCTTCTTCAGCCATCAATTCACCCGATCAGTAAAGTTAGCGATAACCTGCTTTTTGAGTTTGCTGTTCATTTCATACTACATCATTTACAAAGCCCCTCCACAAATGGCCTGTATTTGTATAGCGCTTTTCTAGTCCCTAAGGACCCCAAAGCGCTTTACACAACCTGTCATCCACCCATTCACACACACATTCACACACTGGTGATGGCAAGCTACATTGTAGCCACAGCCACCCTGGGGCGCACTGACAGAGGCGAGGCTGCCGGACACTGGCGCCACCGGGCCCTCTGACCACCACCAGTAGGCAACGGGTGAAGTGTCTTGCCCAAGGACACAACGACCGAGACTGTCCAAGCTGGGGCTCGAACCGGCAACCTTCCGATTACAAGGCGAACTCCCAACTCTTGAGCCACGATCGCCCCAACCACCATACCTCCCTTTGGCAGTGTGGGGAGACTCAGGGGACTCATCCTTGAGCATAATAGCGTGTTCCCAGATTCTTCAGGTCTCAGCTGTTCTCCTAGACTTTACCTTAAAGAGGAGCTCAAGCCTCAACTTCAGAGGCCTCTCCAAGATTCCAGGGCACCGGGCGCAAATGATAAAGACCATAAAGGGAAAGTAAAATGGACTAAGAAAAACCAGTTTAACCAGTTTGCCGGTGATTGTATCTCCCTCCACTGTGATCTGGGCAAAGACACACGAGCTCTAAAGTGAATAACCACACTGGTTGCTTTTTTCATGACTGCAGACACACACTCACACAAGAGTGAGTGTCTGCAGTCATGAACATTACAAAACATGGTTTAGTCTCTGTAATAGTTTGGGGTCCACTCACGCTAGTGGTGTTGGGGATCTTGTCAAAATTGATGGAATTATGAACGCAGAAATGCGCCGTCAGATTTTGATCCACCATGTAATACCACATTAAAGCATCTGATTGGAAATTGCTTAATTTTTCAGCATGACAACAATCCCATACACATTATCAGTACAGTAGAGGTATACCTGGATAGAAAAACAGAGTGGAATCCTATCAGTGGTCTCTGGGTCATGACTGCTTCAATATTATTCAATATTAGTGAAGCAGTCATCTGTTATCTTGACAGAAAATGGAACAAAAGGCAACCAACATTTAAAGAAGAGCTTTGAACGTCCTTTAAGAAGCCCAGAGAACTATTTCTAAAGACTACTTAAAGAAATGACAAGAAAGCTTGCCTAAGTGAGTTCAGGCTGTGTTGAAGAATAAAGGTGGTCATACCAAATATTGGCTTTCAAGTTAGAATTATACAAACTCTCTTTTTCCCTTACATACTGTATTTCTATGTGTGTGACTCGAGATTTTGCACAGTACTGTACCCCTTGTTAAAAATCTAGTACGGGTTAACTTTCAGTTTGGCTCTGACAGCTGTTTGAAACGGATGTTTTGGCGTTGTCCTGGCCTCCCGACCACCAGTGTGATCATAGTGTTTCATAATGAGGCCTGGTCCGCTCTCCTCAGGATGGTCCACAGTGTCTTACACACAGCTCCTGCTGCCCTGCTCACAGAGATCTTACTGGAGGATGATGCCAGCACAGATGGTGAGTGCATTCACAGTACTGCATGATGAAGCTGTTGTAATTCTATTCACACTGCACATCAGTGGTTCTTCAAACCTTATTTTACTGTCATTGCTTGCATTTAAAACACACACTTTACCTATGAAGAAAGTACTTAGAAGATTATTAGGAATATTAGCAGTAAAGTGTGTTTGCTGGACATGTATATTGGCAGGTATATTGCTTCTGAGAGGACAAAAAGACTGTGACATTAATTGATCTTTTCCATATGCAACCATTTTCTAAAGCACATATCCAATTCCCAGGTGCCATCAGATCCATTATTCAGAAAGAGAGATGCTACACTTGGGCTGGGTTACCAGGTCATCACAGAGAAACAAGCAATAATTCAGATCTCCGGCCAATTTAGAATAACAAGTTAAACTAAGATGCATCTCTTTGGTGGAAGTAAAGATAGAGTCAACCCTTGGAAAGAAAAGCGTTTGGGCTTCTTTAAGTTGCTTGAAGACGTTTCACCTCTCATCCAAGAAGCTTCTTCACTTCTGAGGTCAAATGGTGAAGAGTCCCAGATTTAAGCCCCATGGGAGTGTCGACCCAAGAAGGACAAATGATCCAAATCATTTACCTTTACAATACCTAATCACATGAGCGAAGGTGTGAAAACAGGTGTAGGTCACAATCAGCAATCACAATAAGGTTTCAGGTGAACTCATTGTGAGACCTTGCCCCACCCTATTAGGTGATTTCCTGAGGTTAAAAGGCCCAGGATGTTAGTGGGGGTTAAGGCGTCTTTGAAGGGATCTCAAAACTGGATTATAGATGGCAGACAGTTTGTGTCAGACCCAGCCACAAAAAACTAGTTCATCCCAAAGACAAAACTCCTTGTCTTCAAGCACAGACACTTTTCTTTCCAAGCTCCTTAGACTACGATGACTTGACCTGGATGACTGAGAACCTTTACAGACATTATTCAACCCATAAACAGAGAGGCCGCAGCCAGTTGAACCCACACCCGTTTGCTGCAAATACCAACCACCGTACCACTCTCTGCACCACAAATCTCTGCTCCGAAAATGTAATACTGCTATCTACTGACACACTAAAGTAACTATTTTGCCACAGTCTAGATTTATACCTGCCTGTACACACACACACACACACACACACACACACACACACACACACACACACACACACACACACACACACACACACACATATACACATATATAAAATATTGGGACTAATGATGAGCAGATGGAGTTCTGAGGAGGTGAGAATTTGGAAATATCCTTAAAGGTAAGAGACAGACTACAGACCTGTCCACCTGCCCTGCTTTTTGTTGTGTTTTTGTAAGAGCATGCAATACAGCTATTTTTGAGTTACCTCATCTTCTGAGTCCTGCACTTTGGGCTTATTCTGCCACACAGTAACTCTTTACATTTCCATGTTTTCTCAAACTGAGCCCGTAGTTGGAACAGGAAGTAGCAAGTTTATGTTTCCTCATTCTTATCACTTTGTATCTAAATAATGCATTGTTCTTATTTCCAGAACTTGAAGAACCCCTCATCAGGCAAGTGTTTGACAGTATCTGCAGGAACTCTGATATTAACTTTGTGCAAATCAGCCCAAGCCAGTCAAAGCTGGATCTTCATCAGGGACTTGTCATGGATTTATGTGTGTGGACTCTTCTTTGAGGATGTGTATCAGCTGTGGTGTGATCCGTGTTTAAGTGTTGGTCTCCTACTACAGTAACTCAAATTTTTTTCTTACCACAAAGAAGGATTTTTGTCACTGTTTGGTAAATGCCCTCTTGGCTTAATTATTTGTACTGCTGAGCCTCATGTTAGTTCCACCTAAACTTTGAAAAGACTTTTAGTATAATGCAAGTGTTGTGCACTTCTTCAAAACAGTTACACAATGTTACACAAGTCTATAAGGCCGGAATGAAAAAGGGGAATCATTATAGTTGCTCTTTCTTTCACTAGTTATGTATGCGCATGTGACTGCTGAAATAAAGGTCTGTGAATATTCTGTATTTTGATTATAATGTAAGTCCCCTCCAACCAAAGACTTAACAGTTGGCTCTCTTGCACCAGCCCCCTACTCTCATTAAAAATCATAATGTCGATCACCACTGCAAAAAAGAAGGGACTCAAAGCAGATTCCTGATATATTCCCACCCCACCTTAAACTCATCTGTCAGTCCTACCACACACCTCGCAACTGTTTTGCTTTCCCCATACATGTCTTGCACCACCTTTAAATACTTCTCTTCCACTCTTGACTTCCTCATGCACTATCACAGTTCCCCTCTTGGCACCCTACCATATGCTTTTTCTATATCAACAAAGACACTGTACAGCTTTTTTTTATACTTCTTCATCAACACTCTCAAAGAAAACATTGCATTGTTGGTGCTGTTTCTTGGCATGAAGCCATATTGCTGCTCACTGACCATCACCTCTGTCCTTATAGCTTCAACAGCTCTTTCCTATCTGTTCATGGTATGACTCATCAACTTTATCCTTCATAGTTACTATAGCTTCACACATCACCTTTGTTCTTGAAAATCAAAACCGGTACATCGTCATCTCATTCTCCAGGTTAAATACTCTGCTTAAGAAGTCCATTGCTCTCTACCTCCAGTGTCTACACAGTCTCTAGAATGTCTTCTGGTACAGACCGCCTTTCCACTCTCCCTTTTTGCATTTCCTGATTCACTAGCTTTCCTCCATTTGTCCTCTTCTCACTCTCATCTTCTTTCATGAACTTTGTTTGAGAAAAAAAATTATTTATATAACCATATAATTCCAGTATTTATAAATACAATTATTGTCCCGATGGGCTCTTAGTATCCGGTTGTTCAGTCTGACGTCACTAGCCGTGTCTGGGTCTAAACTCTGCTGCAGGTCCATATCAAACGATCACTGTGGCATTACTGAGAGTTGAAAAACTGTCTAAAGTCTTTCATCTTTAATAAAAATGATCAGCGTTCTGCTCTACCAGGTGTAACAATTGAGTTTAACATCCAGGCATCCATGAAAACGGAATTTATGACATTTAACGGAGTTAGAAGTTAGCAGGGAGTTAGCTCGCTAGCTTCTATCTAAATACAATATAGCATGTCCTGACTGCGGGGTTTTGGAAACAAATTAAAACATACAGCTTTCTTATCACTTCCAGCATAAATGAAGACAGAAAACTAAACAGCAGTGACGTTTGTAGGGTTACTGAAGTTTGGCTAGCTGGTATATAATGATGTGCTACGTGACCGCTAGCGACATAGCTATGTTAGCATAATATAAACAAGCTAACTTTTTTTCCACTCGATAAAAGTTAACGTGAGTTTTCTCGGTGGTCAGAAACAAATGTAATCGCATGGCAGGATGCTGTAAAAGGACCAAACTTCAGCCAGGAGAACAACTGAGATAATTCATCTACAATACAAAGTTAGTCATTCATATACTGCTGCATGGGCTGGGCTGTAGTTACATCCTAAGGTTTTAAAAACTGAGCTTAAATAAATGATTAGCGGTAATAAAAGCCGAGGGAGGTCAACAGGGATCACTGACTGTTTTAGGAGCTTTTTGAGATCAAATAGAAGAAAATACATAGCATTAAACATGTTAACAACATAAAAGCCATATTAAACGCAGACTACTTTAGACCCGGAAGTAGGATTCGTCGCGTCATCACTGAACAACCGGATTGCGCAGTCATTAATATTTATATAAAGGTTTCATTCAGATTGGAATGGGGGTGCAGGGGAGGGGCGATTAAACACGGCCACTTATGGGCGTGGCGTCACCAGAGTCGACAATGATGGGATCTCGAGCGAGCGCTGGTGAGTTTCTTCCAACCCAATAAAATCTCTCAATTCTGCTTTGTCACCTCAACCGGGAAGTAGGCAGGACAGAGAAATAAGCACCACCGAGCAGGGCTGCCGTCGCTGTGAGGTTGCATAAAGGCTGTGGCGTCTTGTCTTGGGTTCACAGGTTTTAACTGCCAGGTTATCGTCTCCTTAACGGACCTGTTTGTAAGTAGCATTACAGTCGCATTAGCTTAGTAGCTTTGCCGCTTTTTAAACGCACATTGTGTTAGCTAAGCGAAAGCTAGGTGCTCTTTTTTTCGCTAGCTGGGGTTGGTTCTGTCAATTCATGTTGTTATAAGAGGATGATAATGTTGAAGCTTTTGTCTCAGGCGAGGAAAACGCTTTGTATCTCCGTTTAATAAAAGTGTCATCAGAGCGCTTCCATATTGCCTACCAGTGCTGCTAACCGCACATTAAATAAAACGCTGGTTGAGCAACAAATTGTCTGCTGGGGTGTCATCCTGAGATGTTCGCCATCCAGCTTTATCATGGTGTTGTGCATTAAGGTTCAGCAGTCTAAACACGGGATTTGGTGGAGGATTTGACTAATGTCATTAGAGTATGTTGCTGTGTGTGAGACTATTTCTGGGAGTAGTAGCTTCCATCTGACAGGCACACACGTGCACTGTTGTTTGTCAGTACGTCAGTGGTAATGCAGCTTGCAGAAAGTGAAGAAGTCTGTGATAAAATTACTGGACCAACTTGTACTTCCTGATTGGCTAAGCCTATACCTTTTCCGTTGTTTTTCAACGTTAAGTAATATTCGAGGAAGTAAACGCCTAGTGCCAGGGGTTTTGCCTCATTTAGCTCGTTTTACAAGTCAGATGCCCTCTCATGACTGGTAACAACTATAGGGCGAAATCTATTCATTTGGATTCCCTTTTTATAGAGTCCAAAATGTCTTGCTTTGTCACAATCCCAATAGGATTCACTTTTCAGTCATTACAGTTTATACAGAAACTAGAATCAGATATTTATGTGGGTTTTTTCCTAAACATTTCCTTTAATTGCTTTTTTTTTGTTGTTGTTTGTTTTTTGTTACAAATTTTAAAAAATGCGCATATTAGCTGTGTGAACTGACTCTTCTGGCATTTATTATATTTAAAAATGCCTGAAGGAGTGAAAAACACCAGTACTAAAGGTGCCATCAAAATCAAAGGTTTTATTGTTAGTAAAATAATCATTAAATATAATATTTGCTCTTTTGAGCGTTTTGAAGAGAAGGACGAACACAAGGGGCGAAGGGTAGGCGAATGACATTTATTAAATGGTCTTGCCGACCATCAAATTGGATACTCGCTGAGGTAGCGTTGATGTATAGATGGATAGCTGCTGTGGTCTAGTAAGTAATTCGTATTATACAGAAATGAACTGGTGGCTGTAGGAGAATGATGCTAAAACAGTACAGCATGTAAGCATTAATGAAAATGTTAAGTTTTACATTTCTGCGCCAGTGTAAACTTGAGGTTTAAAATCTTAAGCATCACGCATTAAGTGAGCCATCTGACCAGACCTAAATTCATTTTGCAGAGCGACCGCAACTGACCAGGAGTGAAAGAGAGATGTCCTCAGCCACAAGAACAAGGAACACTGCAACAGATGGTAAAGAGCCCAAACCTCAAGATCACCAAATTGGTCTGAGATTGCAATATGAGAAAGAAGTAGAAGATGTTCGTAAAGATATTGGGAACAAATTATCTTAGAAAAGTTTGCTCTTTTAACGACTTGTGCAGTTTGCGTGAAGTTAAAGAAAACCAAATAAACAAATTAACATTATTTGTGGTATTTATTTGTAAAGGCTGAAAGTTTTGCACACGTGTGATCTTTAAGAAACTGTTCATTGCATTGTTTTTCTTTACATTATTTCTTTGAAGGAGAGTGATGATTTTGAGTGTCTTAGATACTTGTTATGTAGCTTTGGAGGGCGCGGAAAAATTCCTGACACTTTCTCCTGTCAGCTTGAGGCAACTTTGGCTGTGATTGGTGCTATAGAAATGAAATAGAATTGAAATTTGCTCTTTTTCTTTAACAGGTAAAATGACTTTTTAACCTTTTGTATGTCTGCTTTTTAGAGAAAATGAGCATCCCTCTCTCTCGCTCTGAGGTGTTTGGGGAGCTGAGGAAGGAGCTCTATGATGATGAAGAGTTTCATCAGTCCGATGTTCATGTCTTCATCATCATGGGCGCATCGGTAAGAGTTCAATCACTCCCAGAATAAAACCTAAAAAGGGTACTAATAAGCAGATTTGTGAAATCAAATAAAGAGGTGAATTGTCTAGAGGAATCGCACTCAAAATTAAAAACAATGAGCCTTCTATTATCAGGAGTATATAACTAATCTCTTTGTCCCTTTTTATTTTGGCACATTTAGACTGTAGGGCACTTAGCCAAGAGTGTTTGGCAATATTTTCAAAGAAAGTGTGTTGAAATCCTAAAAAAAACTTGCAATAATTGCACCCACTGTGATTAGGTAAATGTTGAAACTGATTTCAAAAAGCTTCTGCAAACAAGCACAACTGGGACAGTGTTCAAAACTGAGACAGTGAATCAGGCAAGGTTCCTCTTTGTTGTCATTTGAGGAGAGGTTATAAATGGAACATTTTAATTGATTGGCAGTAATTTTCTGTCTATATAAAGTAATAATTGCACCAGTGTTGTTTTTATTTTATTTTCAAAGATCTGTGAACAGTTCACTTGCATTGAACTAATTGGTAAAATGAGCATTGCCTATATTTTTCAATATCTGCAAAATCTAAATGAACATTTTTATTTATGTTTTGTTACTCTCGGTTACTCTGAGGTTAAAAGGTGAAGTGAAATCCATCCAGACAAGTGAATGAAATATGACTCTATTTATAGTATAACGTTTCCTTATACTTCTCAGGTGCTGTGTTCAGGAAATGAAACCATTTCCAGCATTGAAATTTTTTTTTATTCCCCTTTCCTTGTTGCACAATATTCTGATTTATCATCATTCTGTGCTTTTACCTACTGGTCCTTCAGTCTTAACTTATCATTTAAAAACAAAAAAACACTTATCCTTAAAATTGCAAAGTCATGCTTTTTAAAGAATAAATCTCTTTTTATTGTCATCTTCAAAGACACTGTTTCAGTTATGATGTCACTGTTATGAAATGTAAAACAAAAATAGCTGCATTTGCTTTATATATGAACATCTAACTGGCTGTGGCATCTGTCTGCTGCACTGTGGCTCTTTGTAGGAGAGAGCGGCGCTGTGGCTGTTTTTTGCAGAGTCACAGACAGTCAGCGTTTTCCTTTCACTGTGCTATGTAGGATCAAGAGCAGGCCAGGGCTAGGCTGTGATTAGCCTCACTCTGGTTGTGCTCGTTTTATATTTGTGTTTCACTACCGCTTTAAGAGGTGTAACTGCTTTTTCCCTTCAAACAAGGATCATGCCACATATTCAAACATTTATTTACCAAAAACAATTGCCTAGCTTTTGTGGTTTAAGTAGATAATATCTTTATCAGGTTAAACTCTGATTAATAAATGTAAAGAGGGTTGCTGTCATTTTAAATAAATATTATGGATTCAACTTTGTACAAAGTGGCAGGATTACAAGTCAAGGAACTCCCATGCGAGTGTTTTAAATGAGGTGTGTCAAACATAGAATAGAATAGTACTTTAATGCCGTTGTACATGTACAACGAAATTATGGGTGCTCCATGCCAACTGTGCAGGAATAAAATATAAATGGTAAGATGGCAGGAATAAATGGCATACAGAAGAAATGTATAATCAAGGAGAATGTATACAAAACAAGAGACATGCACACATTTGAGAACCAAGTTCTTGGAAGTAGTGTAAAGGACTTGGTTTAAGTATCGAGTCCATGTGTGAGTGGCCTGAGTGATGAGGGTTACTCAGGTCATCAGGTGCCTCAGATTGGTGAGGTGGGTGGGCAGAGTTGGGGTGTAGAGGGATGGTGTTTGTTAACAGTAACTGAATGGCCCAGGGAAAGAAGCTGTTTGTGAGACTGGAGGTGTGGGACCTGATTGACCTGAGGACACTAGGTAAAATAGGTGGCCCAGTGTCCACAATTGTTCCAGTGAAGAGTCCCATCCAGCCCCCTGAGAGTTTCAGTGAAATCAATAAATTCTGGAGTTTTTCCACTCTCGGTGATGCCAGCTTTACTACACAGGAACCAAAATCTCAGTTAAAGATAGAAAAGTACTTCTTTTGTCACAGTTTTATGCCTTTCTGCTGTACTTTGTAAACTACACGTAATGGGCAGGAAAGCAGACATTGTTGAAATGTGTTTTTATACCGACTGCTCACAAAATAAGAATAATAATTTAACAAGAAGTACTGTTTTAATATCTGGCACACTTTTAAGAAGCAAAGTTTCAGTTTTTAAGAAATCTACACTTTACACTTTTCTGTGGCGCTTTTACTGGTCCAACCCATTTGAGATCAATTTATGTCCCCCTAAACTAAAATGAGTTTGACACCAGCATTGGCAATTACATTTCTAATTAAGTTGGCTTCTAATGTTCTGCTATGACCGTTTGGTTACGCTGAGGTTAAAAGGCAATAAAAGTTGTACTTTTATTTGGGTTATAACTGATTTCAGAGCCTCTATTGCGTTTTATAGTGATTACAAGGCATTAGCCTTTATATAGCAGACAGGTTGGACCACTATGTTTAAGCCACTAAAGCAGCAGGTTATTCAGTAAGATTTCCATAAGCAGCAGGGCAGTGTTGTCTCCTGGTGGTTGGCATTTGTTTCCACTGGGATTACTGAGGTTGTGCAATTCTTAAATAAGCCAAAGCCGCCTACTTACCTGTAGCAGCACAGTGTAACCGGTTTGCACTGCAGCATCTTTAGACCTTTGTGTGCTTGGAAAATGACTAATGCTCGCTGAGATTACTAGCCTAAATAAATAGTACACTGACTTGCATGTGACTGTGCTTGTAGCCTGTATTTTGAAGGTGAGATGATATAAGATAACTGTTTATTGCCATTGCAAAGTCATACTTAGTACAATAGTACAACGCAATTGGGACACTAAACACAACAAAATACAACGCCGTAAACTTTAGAGTGGATCATTTTTGTGTGTGTTTGCTCCAATAGGGGGATCTGGCTAAGAAAAAAATCTACCCAACCTTATGGTGAGTACAGGCTCATTAAAGATACTACTTTAATCTGGATTGTAGCCTCAGTGGTGGGTTATAGTGAACCATGTGTTCCTCTGTTCTCTCCCAGGTGGTTGTTCAGAGATGGCCTACTACCTGAGCAGACGTACTTCGTGGGCTTTGCTCGCTCTGCCCTGACAGTTGATGCCATCCGGACTGCTTGCATGCCATACCTGAAGGTAAACATGGACACTTGAGATATAGTGCTCAACAGATTATTCATTTATTTAATGGAAGAAAGAAGGTCAGATCAGATTGTTATAATGAAATCATATCCACAAAACGAAGATGAGTATTAGAAAAATGCAAATAAATTGAAAACGCCATCTTAGTTTGTTGGCTTTTTTCTGTTCTAAATTAAAACTATTTGATAGCGATGTGAGTTATAGCAGCATCACACAAAATAATAGTGATTCAAAGTGTGTAGGAGGGTCTTGAGTTAAATCTCATTTAACTTTGCTAGATCTCAGAACACGGTGCATTTTTTTGTGAAAGATATTATCAACAATGTGTTGTCCATACATCATTAAAGGTTTTTCCTCTCTGGCACAGGTGGCAGACACAGAAGTAGACCGGTTGTCAGCCTTCTTCGGCAGGAACACGTACGTCAGTGGGAAATACGTAGATGGGGATTCTTTCTCCAAACTCAACACACACATCGAGTCTCTTCCAGGAGGCCCTGGGGCTAACAGGCTCTTCTACTTGGCCCTGCCACCCACCGTCTACCACGATGTTACCAAGAACATTAAGCACCACTGCATGAGCACAAAGTCAGTACACATTCCTGTCTCTGACGTCGATGTGCCACACAGCTTGTTTAATTTTTTTTTCTTGTGCTACCTGCTGTATCTGACTGTAAATCCATTTCATGTAAGTGGAGAGTTTGATGCAGTGGATTCTTTGCATTCATCTGATATGAGTGGAATGTCACCTAAAAGTCTGAGGTGTTTATCTGTGGTGTAGGAATTTGTAAATTAACTCCAGAATCTCACACTGAGAAATGAAGTGCGAGACATCATGGCAAACCTCCATTGCAATTTTGGAGTAGTAGTAGCTTCAATAATACTGTAATAAAATTTCCATTACCTGTTCTGCTAGCAACAGTTTTGTGGTTCAGTAAACTCAAAACATTTAGACTTTGAATTATCTGTAACTAGTACAGTGGGGCAAAAAAGTATTTAGTCAGCCACCGATTGTGCAAGTTCCCCCACCTAAAATGATGACAGAGGTCAGTAATTTGCACCAGAGGTACACTTCAACTGTGAGAGACAGAATGTGAAAAAAAAATCCATGAATCCACATGGTAGGATTTGTAAAGAATTTATTTGTAAATCAGGGTGGAAAATAAGTATTTGGTCAATAACAAAAATACAACTCAATACTTTGTAACATAACCTTTGTTGGCAATAACGGAGGTCAAACGTTTACTATAGGTCTTTACCAGGTTTGCACACACAGTAGCTGGTATTTTGGCCCATTCCTCCATGCAGAGCTTCTCGAGAGCAGTGATGTTTTGGGGCTGTCGCCGAGCAACACGGACTTTCAACTCCCGCCACAGATTTTCTATGGGGTTGAGGTCTGGAGACTGGCTAGGCCACTCCAGGACTTTCAAATGCTTCTTACGGAGCCACTCCTTTGTTGCCCGGGCGGTGTGTTTTGGATCATTGTCATGTTGGAAGACCCAGCCTCGTTTCATCTTCAAAGTTCTCACTGATGGAAGGAGGTTTTGGCTCAAAATCTCACGATACATGGCCCCATTCATTCTGTCCTTAACACGGATCAGTCGTCCTGTCCCCTTGGCAGAAAAACAGCCCCATAGAATGATGTTTCCACCCCCATGCTTCACAGTAGGTATGGTGTTCTTGGGATGCAACCCTCCAAACACGACGAGTTGAGTTTATACCAAAAAGTTCTACTTTGGTTTCATCCGACCACATGACATTCTCCCAATCCTCTGCTGTATCATCCATGTGCTCTCTGGCAAACTTCAGACGGGCCTGGACATGCACTGGCTTCAGCAGCGGAACACGTCTGGCACTGCGGGATTT
Organism: Rhamphochromis sp. 'chilingali'; assembly: GCF_963969265.1. Taxonomy (NCBI): domain Eukaryota; kingdom Metazoa; phylum Chordata; class Actinopteri; order Cichliformes; family Cichlidae; genus Rhamphochromis; species Rhamphochromis sp. 'chilingali'. Next base: position 22,538,516 of record NC_137939.1, on the reverse strand, counting down.
GATTCCCTGCCGTTGTAGTGTGTTACTGATGGTGACCTTTGTTACTTTGGTCCCAGCTCTCTGCAGGTCATTCACCAGGTCCCCCCGTGTGGTTCTGGGATCTTTGCTCACCGTTCTCATGATCATTTTGACCCCACGGGATGAGATCTTGCGTGGAGCCCCAGATCGAGGGAGATTATCAGTGGTCTTGTATGTCTTCCATTTTCTGATGATTGCTCCCACAGTTGATTTTTTTTTTTTTTTTTTTTTTTTTTTTCACATTCTGTCTCTCACAGTTGAAGTGTACCTCTGGTGCAAATTACTGACCTCTGTCATCATTTTAAGTGGGGGAACTTGCACAATCGGTGGCTGACTAAATACTTTTTTGCCCCACTGTATGTACATTTGTAAAGAAATACTGGTGAAAATGTACTACTTGCAGTTGGGATTTACTTGTTCTGTCATAATATGGTCACTTGATTATTTTCGTTCATTGTCTGCATATCAGTCATGAATGAAATGATTAGTTGCAGCTGTAGTTCATATTTGTCTATTTTGGCAACTATTCATTTAAAATTGTGTTGGATAGGTGGGACTATCAGATGCATTTTATCCCCCCTTAACTCTCAAACACACTGTGTAAATCTGATCATTTAATATATTGTTAAAGGTTTAAACTATTTGTTCGTGCCCCCCCCTTCTCTGTTATTTAGGGGCTGGAACAGGGTGATTGTGGAGAAGCCATTTGGTCATGACCTTCAGAGCTCTGAGGAGCTGTCCACTCACCTCTCGTCCCTCTTCACTGAAGACCAGATCTATCGTATAGATCACTATCTGGGCAAAGAAATGGTGCAGAACCTCATGGTGCTAAGGTAGGAAACCTGAAATATAGTAGCTTTTTTTTTTATTTATTTTTTTTTTTATTTATTATAAATATGTGACACTTTTGATTGTTGTAAATGTGAAAGCAAGTGGCTTTATTACAGTTTACAGCAAGTGTAGCAGAACAGAGCCTCATGGAGAAATCAAATGTCTGGGGCTTCATCAAAAAACATTTCTTTTTAGCATCGTTATTCAAGTATGAAGAAGAAGAAGACTTTTTTTTTTTTTTTTTTAAATATTTAAATTTTCATCGTAAAAATAATGTGCTCTTGATTGTAAGTTAATTATGCAACACTTCATTTTCAGCTGGCCTGTGGTTTAAAAGAGCCACTATGAAAATCTTGCACCATGAATAGAAAGTGGGGGCTAATCAAGAACAAAACCAAAGATAAATGTTTATGCATGTTGTCATGAACAGCTGTGCTGTTGCTCTGTGTGTGCTGCTGAGCTGAGGACGAATGCACTGTGTTCGCTGCAGGTTTGGAAACCGAATCTTTGGGCCGATCTGGAACAGGGACAGCGTGGCCTGTGTCGTCCTCACCTTTAAGGAACCCTTTGGCACCCAAGGTCGAGGAGGCTACTTTGATGATTTTGGCATCATCCGGTGAGGAGAAAAATACTTCAATCAAGTTTAATGCTTTTTAAAGTACTGTGAATAAGCAGAATTATATGAGGGCTGCTTTAAGGCAAATGTTACACTTATTTTAGAAAATAAGTGATCACAATTATTTAACAAGGTTACCCACAGACTTTGGATTTATTTAGCTGATTTTTTTATTTTTATTTTTTTTTATTCCACGCAGATTACCTTGAATGTTAACAATAATTCAGTTGTGGGGGGCACCCAAAAGAAATAAATACGTTGAACTAAATCTAAAACAAAGATTCAATGCGCTTATCTCTAATGATGAATATAAAAACAAGCGGAGTACCAGAGAGTAAATATGTGTAAGAATACTTCCTAATATTTATATTGGGACAAGACAAACATGTCTTTGGCTATGAGCTATCATTGGCAAGCTATATACCATTTATATTTATTAGCTATTCAAGTTTTGCTAATGTTACCACACTAGTGAGTTAAAGTGCAGTTGTGTTTTGTTTTTTTTCATTTGTACATTAAGAGCTCACTGCAGGGAGAATGTTAATAGATTTAACCGGTTTTACGAGCACATTAAAACCAACACATGATCAGTTATCATTTGAATTCATTTTGTAACAGTTTTCTGCGTCTTTAATGTGACCACCTGTTCTTTCATTCATAATCAGAGATGTCATGCAGAACCATTTGCTCCAGATGCTCTCCCTAGTTGCCATGGAGAAACCAGCTTCCACCAGCTCTGACGATGTCAGGGATGAAAAGGTACAAAGTCGCCTGGCAGAAACCAAATACTTGTGTTCTGTGTATTAAATGAGGTGTGTCTGGTCTTATACCTTTGTTAGGTGAAGGTGCTGAAGTGTATTGCTCCACCAACCATGTCGGATGTTGTGCTGGGTCAGTACGTGGGGGATCCAGAGGGTGAAGGAGATGCCAAACTGGGTTATCTGGATGATCCCACAGTACCTAAAGGATCAACTCAAGCCACATTTGCCACCACTGTGCTCTACGTACACAATGAACGCTGGGATGGTAAAGGCGCTTATTTGTTAAGAAAAAATAAAATAAGGTGTTTTAAACATTCTCCTGTGCTCATGAAAATGTTTCTCCTCAGGCGTTCCTTTCATCCTTCGCTGTGGCAAAGCACTGAATGAGAGAAAGGCCGAGGTGCGGCTGCAGTTCACCGACGTCCCCGGAGACATTTTTGGAACTCAGTGTCGCAGGAATGAGCTTGTGGTACGCGTCCAGCCCAACGAGGCTGTGTATGCCAAGATGATGAGCAAGAAACCTGGCGTGTACTTCAGCCCGGAAGAAACGGAGCTGGATCTCACCTACAAGAGCAGATACAAGGCAGGCTCAAGTTTTATTTATTTAATTGCCACACACACTCTGAGATCAACTTTGAGTAGGGCTGGGCCATATCATACCGTTCGCGGTAATACCGGTATAATGTTGGGCAACGATAAGAAAATGAAATATTGCGATAGAATATGGGTAAAACGCGCATGCGCAGTGCCTTTGTTTTCATATGCACATGGCGGAAAAAGCATGGCGGTGACGGTGAATGAGAAGAGCGAAAGCGGATCGTTGAATGAAACAGATGAACCAGAATTGGTTTGTAAAAATGCTGCAACTTCAGTGGTGTGGAACTGGTTTAGCTTTTGTCCGTCAGATACAAAACACAATTTTTGGTAGAGCATGCTAGTGGGCCGTCGTTATTACAGTTTTTTTTTTTTTTGGAAAATACGGCACACTTAAAATCAACCCTTTGATTTTTCTGAAAATCGACAGTGCCCCTTATAATCCCGTATGAATTCTGGTTGTGTTTACTGACCTCGAAACAATTTTATGTGGAACACGGCGCTCGGAAATCTGTCAAATGTCGTAGGCAGGAGCCTCGCGGAGTGATACGCACTGTGCTTCAACATAGTATTACCGTATTTTGTGTGTGTGTGTGTGTGTGTGTGTGTAATCTCTTTTTAAGTTTTGTGGATATTATACATGGTCATGCTGAGGACATGTCGGCCAATTTCCACTGGCAATGCCTTTTGGTTAAATTGTCAGCAAGGAATTTGCATTTGCACTGTTAATTTTTTATATAACTTTAATGCACATAAAAAAACAGCTGCTTGTTTAAGTGAAAATACAACGATTGTTTTGTTGTTTTCTTTGCGCACCAATAAAGTTGTGGAGTTATAAAGTATTTTGTCTAGTGTCAACTATATGGTCAGTTATCGCAAATTTTCAAATGTATATCGTGATAAATATTTTTGGTCGTATCGCCCTGCTCTAACTTTGAGTATTTTGGGGTGTTACAAGGTAATATAAAGAAGAATCTAGCACATATTTAACACTGACTTCAAAGACTGATTAAGAGTTTCACCCCGTTTTAGAGCTTCAGAGGTAGTAGTACAAAAAAACCCCCAAAACAGGTCTCTAACAAAGCTGTAATATGGTATTTTTCTTTTAGGACGTGAAGCTTCCCGATGCTTATGAGCGTCTCATCCTGGATGTCTTCTGCGGGAGCCAAATGCACTTTGTACGCAGGTCTGTACTTTTCCTTGTCCACTCTTAAGTCACTGCTTGTAATCTAAAATCTCCATCACTAGATGGAGCCAGAGGGACCTCTTTTTGCTATCAGGTGCTGAGTAGTGAAAACCTTGCACCTCTGTTTGACCTACTTCTGCATGTTGAATTGTTGTCTGCAGTGATGAACTGAGGGAAGCATGGAGGATCTTCACTCCTCTCCTTCATCAAATAGAGAAAGAGAAGCCGAAGCCAATTCCTTACAATTATGGAAGGTAGGAAAGGTTTTACTCAGCTCTCACTTGGAAGAGGAAAATCATACCACATTCAAAAAAAGATTCTTTAGCCTCAGCAAACATGAAGAAATAATTGTGTGTAAAATGCAGCTGAAATATATGAAATCAAAGTATTAAAATAGTAAATCATTAAGGAAACCATGTTTGGTATTTAATATGAAGATATTCCGTTAAGTGTAAGCTTTTACATTGTACTTGCTTAATGAAATTACACAGAAAGTTTACATGTCAGCAGGTTTTTAAAAAAATTTGTTTTTAATGTAATTACTTTAAAAAAAAAAAAATAAAAAATTTCCCCCCTTCCTTCTTTTTAGCCGTGGCCCTCAAGAAGCAGATGACCTTGTGCAGAAAGTTGGATTTCGTTACGAAGGCACTTACAAATGGGTGAACCCTCACAGACTTTGAATTGCGATGATATGAGGGATGAGTGGAGGTAGGATGGTAGGAGGGGTGCAGTAGGGCGAGTGGTTAGATATTTTCCAGTACAGGATCATCTTTGAGAAACAAGGCTTTTCCACGATGTGGATCTATCATGCCGCAAAGACAGAAAATCTCAGGTATTGCAGTTATTCCATAAGGCCTGGTCAAACTTTCACTAGACATTTGTGAGTTGGTTGTGTTTTCATGGGCTTGTACCACAGTTACGGTGGTAGTTTTCATACATTCACAGCAGTTTTCAGCTTTAAGTAGAGATGGGATCAAGTCTGTGAAAAAACAGAACGATCAAGGATTTTTGGGAACAAATTATTCTGCTAAGTGGAACTCCTTATTCCTGTCTTCAGTGATTAGATCAGATATCCAAACCACAAGAACAAAACGCTGCAAGCTAAGTGTTGTCCACATAGTGTCAACCAACGGACACAGAAAATGAAGAATAGGAACAAATGTCCGCTAGCTGTCGCTCTTAAATCACCACAATTTTAATGCTATTCTGCTTTTGATTGCATTGTTTGCATTTCTACTTTTGCTGCTGTTTTTCGCCTCCTCTGTGTGGGACCAAGGACATCATGGTGGTTTTAAAAATAAACAGATTAGTTTCCACGAGGCGATTTTCTTCAAAGCGTTTATACTGTGAGTCTTAACTGTCTTCACGGACGAGCAAAGCAGGCTCCTTTTTAGTTTCTGCACTTTGAGCTTCATTCCCTTTTTGTTTACATTTTCCAGATTTATTTAAGTTGCTGACATTGATTCCATATTTCAAAATCCAGACGACAGTGGTGTGTACCACAGGTCAGCAGTGAATGTCTGTTTTGATGCATTGTATACCGCACACTCATGTAAAGCTAGCTACATTTCCACAAGTTGTAATAAACTAGTTTTGCTTGTTATCGTGTTGTTTTGCCTTCTCGTCTAACCGGCCATCCTGCCTTTGACACAGAAATCAGAATTTCTAAAATGCATGTGGAGAGGGGAGAGGAGGCTTGCTGGAAGCGCTATAACATATCATACTGACATTGCTTTAAACCAGGGGTGTCAAACTCAAATACACAGTGGGCCAAAAATCAAAACTGGAACAAAGTCGCGGCTAACGTTAATATTTATTGAAAAAAAATAAATAAATCTTCCTCTAGATATAAGAATCTTTTCTTATGGACTCAAACAAGTTTTGCTGAAAAACTGAATATGGAACAAGTGAAATTTAATACTAAACAATATATATATATACCTACCTGTAAGTGGGGAAAAATAATCAACCCTTTTATTGAATAACAAGAAATGCTGTAATTTCTACTGCAATTTCCAATTTCATTGTTTCCTTTCTAATGAAAATGGAAAAAAATTAGTCCAGCCATGATTTGATACTAGAATGAATTTATTCACAGACAAATGTTGATGATTTCAAATGTATTAGTAACTGAGTGAAAACTGGGTCAGGCAGGATCACAGCTACAAATGACGTAGCGGATGGATGTTTAAAGACTTAATTCAGATTCATTTCAGCCTGGCATGTTTCCTCATTGATGTGGCCATTGTGGTATATTATACCAATGAATAACCTCATATAGCTACAGCACTGGATTTTATATGTATTCAGCTAATAATATAAATTAATTTATACTTGGTCCTTATTGACATTGTTGGAAGTCCAGCTATATATCTAAATACTATCTAAATACAAAAAAATTGATCATAGTTTGCAATTATCACACGTTAATTCCACGTCTGATGATTTATAGGATGGTGTTAAACCTTGACGCGCTTCACTAAATGGCATTTTTCTTAACCCCTTCTCCTCATTGGAGTGGGGCTGGAGCCCATCCCAGCTTCCATAGTGCAGAGGAAACACATTTAAATGCATGAAGTTCACAATTAAGCACTCTTTAAGTGCTTTCTGCCAGCACTTCTTTCACACCTTTTTGCAGCGTGTATTATTATTATTATTATTATTATTATTATTATTATTTTGTTTTAATTTTTAAACAATGATCTCAATGATCTGTTCTTCTTGGCTTAAGTAGGCAGTACTCCGTTGCTCCATTTTTATGTGGAGAAGAGTGAGCTGACATGTTAAATTCCCAATTTTTATGGGGGCATACACGCAGCGCCTGATGAAAAACGTCTGATTATAAAAGCAGATTATGCCTGATGTGAGGCCCATTATCTTTGATGGAGGATTTTAGGATTTGTTGAGACAGCTAAGGCAAAGACAGCCTAGTTATGTCAAACACCTGCTTACTAACTGCAGTAGAGATCTGCAGCTTCATGCAATAATACATCTTCAAGGAGCCATCTTGTTAGCACGACCCATACAGACATAATGAAATTTAAGCCAAGCGGAAATAAACCGTAATTATCCTTTGACTTTTTTTGGTCAGACCACAAACAAAAGCTAAAGACTTGAACCATGCATTTTAAGGCACATTAGCTTTTTCCATTTAAAAACAGTTTTTGTGCGATTGACAGTATTTTTCACTTACAGTACAAGGCAGCAGATGTCAATGAATGATGTAAGACACTTAAAGCATACAGAGACGTGATGAGATGAGGTAATACATCTATTATTAAATAACTTGTGGCGATGGAAAGGTGTTTACTGGACGGAAACATTAAAGATTAATCCCACTCCAGAAGGCAGGCAATGGCCCTGCATTTTCTGAAGTCGTGAATGTTAATTTCTGTATTAGTGTTGTGATTTAAAAACTGACAGATTTAATTAGTTTTAAAACATAAAAAGCATGCATCTTAAGCAAAAAGTAGTGGACAATTACATGAATTGGTTATCCTTCAAGTTTCAGTACACGTCAGGAAATAAAAGTACTTTTAACATGTTGGAAATTCAGTGTTCTGGTTTCAGAATTTGCTGAATTGGAGTTGAAGAGCCACACTTTGCTGGCACCATTTCCTTGCACGACAGCTGTGGTGTGTCCGGTGC